>NW_026897257.1:0-1200000 GCF_033153095.1 Gastrolobium bilobum | reverse complement strand
TGAAGTTTACAAACTCAGGTATGATCATCTGATTCCAATTTACTATAATATAAACCTGACATTGATACTGACATGAACGTCGAAGTGTCTTTGCAGGTACCTCACCTAGTCTTTTCCATTGTGCCAGAATCATTCAACGGCTCTTAAACATACAAAAATCATCTCAAGCCCATTATTACGACCCTTTGCCCAAAGTCTCCAACCTTCAACCGTGTATGATTTGGCTCATCCCATCGTGGATTGGTGTGATCAGGTAAGTATAACATTTCCCTTATTTCAATGCCCAAAATTTTGTTTGTAAAAAATAATGGGGAAGGATATTGTAACAACCAACTAGTGTTACTACCAATCAATTTCACCGTTAGATCGATTATGTCGATCCAACGGTTATATTTATTTTCATCTTAGTATGATTATGATTCACCGTATTTAATATTTTATATTTATTTTCACCTTTGTATGGTTATGATTTTCCATATTTAATGTTAATGGTTATGATTTCCCATATTTAATGTTAAATATGAGAAATCATAACCATACAAAGATGAAAATAAATGTAATCGTTGGATCAACATAATCGGTCTAACGGTGAAATTGATTGGTAGTAACACTAATTGGTTGTTACAATATACTATCCCAAAAATAATAACTAATTTTTTTAAGGGATAGGATATTGTAACAATCAATTAGTGTTACTACCAATGTTACTACCAATCAATTTTACCATTAGACCGATTATGTTGATCTAATAGTTATATTTATTTCCATATTTGTATGGTTATTAATTTCTCATATTTAATGTGAGCGCATTAAATATGGGAAATCATAACTATACAAAGGTGAAAATAAATATAAACTATACAAAGATGGAAATAAATATAACCGTTGGATCAACATAATCGATCTAACGGTGAAATTAATTGGTAGTAATATTGGTAGTAATACTAAATGGTTGTTATAATATCCTTTCCTTTTTTTTAATAATAAATATGAAAATAGTTTATTAATCAATTATTAAAAAGATTAAAATATATAGATTTATACATAAAAATATGAAAATAATTTATAGAATCACTTCAACCCAAAACCTTAAGGTGTTGGGGTGAAGTGATTCTTAACATGGTAGGTTTTGAGTTGCAATAGTTCTTTACATGGTGTCAAAGCTTTACTAACCACGAGGTCACGAGTTCAATCCTCATTGCCTCCCACTTTCTAGTGGAATTAAATAAATACAAGGTGGACCACTATTAGAAAAGTCCATTTTTTTTACGAAATTTAGGTCGGCGATTTTTTTTTCGTAAAAAAATTTCAACAGAATTTATTTTTCTTAAATTTTTTTGACAGAATTTAGTTCCGTCGAAAATTGTTGAAATGTTTTTCGAAGAAAAATTAATGAATTTCCATTGAAAATTGATGTAAAAGTTTTCGACGAAAAAGAAATGCCGTCGAAAATTTTCAACGAAAAATCAATGAAATTTCGTCGAAAATTGTAGAAATGGTTTTCGACAGAAAACGGTTTCTGTCGAGAGTTTTGACGGAAAACAGATTCTGTCCAATCTTTTGACGAAAAATCAATGAATTTTGTCAAAAATTGATGTAAAGATTTCCGAGAAAAAAAAATTGGTCCAAAATTGTTGTAATGACTTTCAACGAAAAACAGATTCCATCAAAACTTTAAACGGAAAATCAATGAATTTCTGTCGAAAACTAATATAAAGATTTTCGACGGAAAATAAATTCCGTCAAAAAAATTTAGAATTTTTTTTTAAATTCCTCTCCAAAATTAATACTAATTTTTTGTACAACACCTGATAAAAATATATAGTCAAAGTAAACAATATATCAAAATCAAATCTCCTTAATCAATGCACAAAAGTCCATATCATATATTAGGCTAAGTACTAAAGAAGGCTTATACAATTAGCAAGAAATGTACAATAAATACATATTGTAACCTTAAAAATTAACAAATAACAATTAACATATCAATACACAATGCAAAACTGACTTCATAATTCAACGAAACAATTTATTCTCCATCTTTTTTGAACTTCATATCAATACATAATCCTTCTATTCCAACACATATAAAATTCAACTTCACCAAGTACTCAAACCTAAGAGTGATAAGTTTTGTATACTTAGATAGCCTCGTCTTCATACATATAGATAATGATTTTAAGTGGGTAAACTTGAAATATTCCTCCCTGGTCAAGGTTCTCCTTGACTTGAACCCTCATTGGCCTTTTCCTCCGTCTATGACCATCTTCTTCGTTAGGAGCATCATCTTCATAACCCAGTATCAGTAGACAAACCACCTATTGTAATATAAAATAGTGCATATTACTACTCCAATGAAACATCGAATGCCCACAACCACTACAACTTATTGAATATTTTATATTAGAATGATCCAAACACTATAGATTATTATATAAAAAAATTACATGGGATAAGTTTAACCTTAAGGTGTGGGTTAAAGTGGTTCTTAACATGGTAGGTTTTAGGTTGAAATAGTTCTTAATATGGTATCAGAGTTTCACTAACCACAAGGTAATGAGTTCGATTCTCACCCCCTATTTCTAGCAGAATTAAATAAATACAAGGGAAACCAAATTTTGGGCCTATGTAATATCCACGCTTCGAGCCCAAAGAGCTCTTGCATGAGGAGCTATGTTAGAGAATAATATAAACCACTAAAAAGACCATCACCCAGTAGCTTAAGCTTTTGAGTTGAATTGGTTCTTTACAATACTACAATGATGCTTGTAGGTTTTGGACGGTAAGAAATTAGGAATTACCATTAAAGAATGAATAATCAACTCTCGTCCAAATTGAGGTGGTAAAACGGGCCAACCCTCCCCGACCCGCCTTCAACCCGCCAAAAGCGGGGCGGGGCAGGTTGACCTGCCGTTTGATTATGGGTTGGAAACATCAACCCACCCCGTTTTGAGGTGGGTTGGCGGGTCAACCCGCCTAAAAAATAAAAAATAATTAAAAATTAATAATAAATTATATTTTATTAATTTTATAATATTTCTTATTTTTATTTTACATTTTCCTTAATTTTTTTCAATCTCAAGCCTAAATATACGCTAATATTCAGTCAAATATTTTTTTAAAACTTAATTTTGTCTCTATATATGGATAATCTTTGTCATAAGTAAAGTTTTTTTCTTTATTTTTCTAGAGGAGTACTAAAATAAATAAAAATATATATATCACAAAAGCTTAGTGACAAATAAAATACTACCTAATAGTAAAAAAAAAAAAAAATTAACCCGCGGGCCAACCTGACCCGAACCGCCACCAACCCATTTTAACCCACTACTAAATGGGGCGGGTTGAAGTGGGTTGATGGGTTGAAAAGTGTAACCCAGCCTGCCTCATTTTGGCGGGTTGGCGGGTTGACCCGACAGGTTCAACCCATATTGCCACCTTTACGTCCAACAACTCCATCGTATTGAATCCCAGATTCAATGGCTATTAGAGATTTATTATTATACTTTGATCGAGATATTTCAATTGGTTCATCGTTTTACGACTAGTCTGATTCGATTTGGGTCTCGAGATTAAGACTTTAAATCCCTTCCAAAGACGGTACTGACGAAGACCGAACACATGCTCTTATCTCTACCTACTCAGTTCCCTTACGCCAACTCCAACCGAACTACCATCATTTGATAAATCTATTATTATTACTTTGATTATCATTCCTAAATCACAAGTACTTATTATCATTCTAATTTATTAATTTGGCCACGACTTACATTAATAGAGTTACCGTTAAAGGGGACAAGAACAATGATGTTTAAGCAGAATTAAAATATTGATATATCATTGAACAAACCACACACTCTAAAATAATTGGTTATGGATTTTTGTGTTTTATCTATTTATGTATATATTATATTAAATTTATTTTATTATTTTTATCAGGAATCAAAATTTTTGTGACTTTGTCTCTATTGAAAGTATATGTTGATAACTCATTTCACGGAGCAATTATTTTGCGACAAATTAATTCAATATAGGAGCTCTTGCTTCTTGCACTTTAATTGTAATGTCAACAACTTGTATTATTTTTTTAAGTTTTAATATATTATCCTTTAATTATTTTAAAATACAAGTATTTTTATGAATGAAACTTAAAATAAGAAAAAAAGACTTTTATGAATTAATTGCAAAATAAATATTAAATGTGGCTTAGTATTTTTTTTTTTTTTTTGCTTCAAAAAGTGCGAACCTCACAAAATGTTGTGTGTGTAGGAAATTTCTTCGTGTCATGTGACATGATAGATGCAAACCCCATATATATATATGGGTTTTATAATTCTCATGTTGAAGGAGAATTGAAATCTCATGTTATAGAGATAAAAAGCATGTGAGACCCATGTGTTAGAAAAAATTATATGTAGAACCCATGTCAGCACGGAAATCGAATGGTGTGTAGGAAAATTGTAATTCTCATGTTAAATGAGAATTATAAAAACCTATATATATATATATATATATGAGAAAGTGTTTGTTATTTTAAAAACATAAAGTTATGTCATATTAACAGAGAGAGAGACACAAAATAATATTTTTTATTTAAAATTTAAATTAAAAAAAATACCGACTTTCTCCCCCATGATTTTCATTCCTTGTGTCTAGGGGCGAAACTGGGTCGAGCCGGCTGACAGGGGCCTACGACTCAGCCTACGTCAGGCCGGACCTGACTTAGTATATTTCGTAAAATAGGTCGGGCTTGGGCTTTGAAAAAACTTGTTTAATAAAAAGGCCGCAGACCCACTTTCACAAGGCCTGGCCCATAAGCCTACAGGCTGACATATATTGTACTATTTATTTTAAATAAAATAAAATAGAATAAGTATGCCTTGAAGAAAAAATAAAAGATATAAATTCAATCAATTGCAATTATTTATAACTCAATTATGTTCGATTATATTTTAATAGAAATCTGACTTTATTTCTTATGTAGGGTGAGCCAACATCTCAACATGTTAGATTGTGTATATGAATATATTTAAATATTTTTTGGAGAGGTTATACTTACTATAAGCATCATGATGTGTTTGTTGGATTCATGTAGTTATTTTAATTTATATAGTATGAATTTGTTTGTTAGAACTGATGAAATATATGTTATTTAGTTTGAACATTTTGCTTTTGAAGACTTAAATGCAGATTGTATGAGTTTTGTTGTGATTCATAATTCTGTTTGGACGTTGAAATTATGATTTTTAGTTTAGCAACAGAATTGAGTATTTTGTAAAGTTTGATTCATGGTTCTACTTTGAAACTAAAAATTAATAGGCTAACGGGCTAGGCCAGACCATTTGTTTTTTTATAAATGGGTCAAGTCAGACTAACAGTTAGACTCATATTAGACTTGGGTCATGCCAAATTAAAATTTTTTGGCATAGGCTTGAGCTTTTCGGGGCAAAGCGTGGCCCAGCCCAGCCCACTTTCACCCCTACTTGTGTCTATCTCTCTCCTAAAATGACATAACTTATATCATTTAAAATGATAAACATCAAACCCATATATATATATATACATATATAGGGAAAAAGACTTCTCATGTTGCATGAGAAGTCTCCTCTCCTACCACTCTCACTTCGATGTCTGTGCCAATCACTTTTCTATTTTTTATTTTTAAGGTGAGCCCCACCCCTTTCTCTCTGTATAGGAAAACTTGAATTTCTCATGCAACATGAGAAATTGCAAGTATATATATATATATATATATATATATATATATATATATATATATATATATATATATATATAGGGTTCTTTTGACTCCAGAGTAAGACTTTTAAGTCTTACTCCAAATCTCAGCCGTTGATGGACGGAAATCAACGGTTGTCATTAATAGTATAATTAATAATTAATTAATTAATATAACTTCCTAAATTATAACCATTGGATGAACGGAAATCAACGGTTAGGATGGAGAGTAAGACTTATAAGTCTTACTCTTGAGTCAAATGATCTCTCTCCTATATATATATATATATATTATTAAGCCTGTTTTATTATTTATTTAATTATTTAAGAATCATAGTTCCGAAACCCTATATGTTATCCAAAAGGCTGTATTAAGAATCAAAAGGGACAACAGTATTGAATCTGTAATGTACGCTTATGCCAGTAGTCATAACTCATAAGGGTATGTATATCAAAAACGGAAAAACAAAAACGACAGAGAAAAAAATAAAATGGGACAAAGTAAGGGAGGGAAAATTGAAAAAAGAAAAAAGAAAAGAAAAGAAAGGAAGAACAGGAATTCAGCTTTAATAAAAGGAACAAAGGCTCTAATGCACTATGTATGGTTGTTAAGCCATCAACACTTTAGATTCAGATTAAGTCTCTCCGGATCTGCTGTCCTACAGTTATAAGCTGAACTATAATTCAGCTTCAGACAAAACGGCAAAGCAGAAAAGCAAACAAAAAGAGAATTATAAGCAAAAAAAGAAAAGTAAAGAAAAAGAAAAAGAAAAAGAAAATACTCCATCATTAATCTAAATATCTAATACTCATAGTGCCCGTTGACAAACTATGCAAGTATTTGGGGGTAATCACATTAGGGGTACACTCAAACCTTACCAACAATGGTAATATATTAAAGCTTTACCGACCATGGTAGTTTTCAGAATCTTCTCTAAAGAGATCTCTTACTCAAATTTCTCTCTAAAGAATACTCTCATAATCGACTATAAAAAAAAGCATATTATAAATGGTTTTTTTTGGCTTATATAGGTGAGAGGAAACCCAACATCTTTTTGTAGAGTTTTAATTAATTATGAGGTGGTTGAGCATTTATTGAGGTGGTTGAGACATTAGCCATGCATCCGTGCATGCTTGGTACAAAAAATTAAAAAAAGTGCATGCTTAGACTTCAAGCATAAGAGCCTCTTTGATCCTCTATTTTGTAAGATAGAAGTTACTTATAAGCTAAAGTTAAAATAAAAAAACTTAAAAAAA
This sequence comes from Gastrolobium bilobum, assembly GCF_033153095.1. Lineage (NCBI taxonomy): Eukaryota > Viridiplantae > Streptophyta > Magnoliopsida > Fabales > Fabaceae > Gastrolobium > Gastrolobium bilobum. The sequence continues at coordinate 1,193,007 of NW_026897257.1, read as the reverse complement.
CTAAAAGCTGTTTGGTAATCACATAAAAATTTTAGCTTAGAAGTTACCTAAAAACACATATTTCAAGAAAATTATCTCTCACTTTATCTTTATAAATCTTTATTTTTAAAAAAAATACACAATTCAAGAAAAGCAGATAAGAGCTTAAAAAAAAGCTCCTCCTAAGAGCTTTTAGTTTTTAACTTTTTTCTTCATTATAAAAAAAGAAATTTTTATTATAAGAACTTTCTCAAAACCTGTTTGGCCTAGCTTATGCTTATAAGTAGCTTCTAGCTTAAAAAATAAAGAATCCAAACAGCCACTGAATGAGGTACACACCAAAAAAAAGAAAAAAGCTCGATGTATTTATCTCATTTAATTAGATTGGTCACAAACTTTTAGTTATAAATGTTGCAATTTTTTAGAAAGGGGTGGGGGTTTAGAATTATGGGGCCGGAGCCCATAAATAAATACCACAAAATTTTCAAACAACAACAAGAAAGATAAAACAATATAATTAATCAATATTGTCTAGAAATATTTTAATTGATTACAAAATAAAAAAAGTAATCGATGTTTCTTCTTTTAAAAAAATAATAATAAACCAGAGAATCGAAAGCATGATGTTCCAACAAGGGAAAGCAAAAAACCAATAATGCATAGAGGTTCCCATCATAAATCTTTATATAACAGATGGTACCTTCTCTTTTGATCCTTGTCATCTTCGAAGAGTATAAAATTTGAAAACCCAAAAAAGGAAACACAAGTTTTTGCCATAATCTGCAAGGATAAGATCGAAGTATTTTCATTTGCGTCATCAAGTATCGCATACGTTAGAAAGAAACTCGATACTTTTTTAGAGTACACGAAAATCAAACCTTTTTTTCTTTTTCTTTTTTCGTTTTTTGACTGGAGAGAACTCAAACTCTTTTAGTGCAGTTTCAAATGTCTTACAAAATAATTTTTAAAACATAGAGAAAGGAGACTTATGTTTAAGTTTTTTTTTTTACTCTTACGAACTAAAAGTGAAAGAAAGAACATAATAAGAAATGATAAAAGATTTTTCCCGTCAATGTATTTTTGTAATTATAATATATTGCATGAGTTATATTAATTTTTATCATTATAATTTTTTAATCTTATAATCCAAAACAACATAATTTTGAGCTCATTGAAAATAACTTTATTTTTGGTGACTGAAAAAATACTTTTTCTAAAAAAAAATTAGAGTTTGTTTTTCTTATGTATTAAGAGAAAACAAACATTTCTTATAAATATTATAAAAAGACGTGTCCTCTTTTTTTTATTTTTTTTAAATAGGTGGGCTCCAGTTTATGTAATTAGAAATTTTCTATAACATCAGATTTTTTTTTTCCAAAAAATAAAATAAAAAATACGGAACATTATTCTTTAACCATTGAATACTTCAATAGCCATCGACTTATACTTAATTAGTCATAATTTTTCTTTAAAAAAGAAAAAGAAAATTGTGTTCTACAATATTTCAGGTTTGGTCCACGGAGACTTTCGTACGCAGAATGTATCCCACTTGCCAGAATGCATTGACTTTGAAGTGCGAATAAGGATTTGATCCTGATTTATTTTAGTCTTCACAATTAAAGTAAGTTTCAAAATAAGGATGTTATGGGCTTATAGTTATATATATATATATATATATATATATATATATATATATATATGAATCAATTAATATAAAAAAATAAATAAACAAAACGACGTAGTGTTTGGATGACTGGAGATAAACTTATCTCAAGTTGTTGGAGAATTTTTTTTCATATATATATATATATATATATATATTATTCGCGCATAAACTATGCATGTTAGGAATTTAAAATCGTAAACGCAGACGGAACATAATAATTTTAATCATTTATACAAAATATTTAGGCGAATTAACCTACGATATATTTTCTGGACTTTTATTTGTGTTTCACTATCTCTGATCCTTTTCGCCGTATCGTCTCGGCGTATTCAATTGTAGTAAAGTGTTGTCTAAACACAGTGTAAGATAAACAGCCCCAAGAAAATTATGTTGGGGAAATTTACCCTTGCGAATCAAATAAGTTAAATTAGACCAACTATATTAAGTGAGTTAGTTGATAGTATATTTTAACCCAAAATCTTATTAAGATGTTGGGTTCATCCTCTTAGTTATATGAATTTCACTTAATTCATTATCAACCAAGTGAGGTTTCATACTTGAAAATTCTAATATAGACGTTGCATCTCACCCTAAAATTTTAAGACATGAAATTTATATGTACTTCCTTCTATATTTCTTCAACTCAATTCAATAAATTATGAAACCAACCAGGACATCATCAAGAAAAATATTTCTGAATATGCTATGGGATCATTTTCCATGACTGTCACATTTTATTCCATGACATCTGAACCTAAACGGAAAAACAATGGGCAAAGCTAAACCAAAATATAAAGTGTGTTGTTTCTATAACCGTAAATAGTAGCCACAAGGCCCCGAGTAGTATCTTACAACAGCCAAACCAATTCCTGTGTAGTTGCTTTACCAAAGATGACAGATGCCAAACATAACGCCTAATCATCAAAGCTATACATGTCAAAGAAACTTATTTTTCTTAAAATCTTAGGAGTTTATCATCGCAGTACAATTGTTATGAATGTCCTTTTATTTCTTACTTAGAGAATTAGATCGAGGACCGACCAAAGATTGCGAATTTTTCAATTTTCTTTGTACGATGGTGGCGATGGCAACGGAACATGCTGATTTGGAATGCATAACGCAGAGGCATGCATGCCAAATAAGGTAAAGTGATGACTAGTCAGCTGTCACCGGCCTGAGTACAGTTGATGCATGTGTTAGACACCTGTTTGGTTCAGTTTCTGAGAGCCTTTTCATAAACGCACTCTGAAACGCACTCGCTTCAATCATACAGCAACCCACCCGTGAACAACCCAAACATAAACAAAAGTCCAAACCCCGAGCCATTACAAGTTTTGCCCCTGAATAGCATTATTATGGAGAAAATATTTTGAGTAATACGGATGTATGAGACATTTTATACATTTTTTTTTATCAAATATGAAAAAAGTAATATATTTATATTACCTCCATTTTTTATGGCTATTTTTTTTTTTTCAAATCACATTTTGCCAAGAAATATCTACTCTTGTTACACCGGAAATGGTCTCCATTATGGAGTGTGATTTTTTGTTGATATGGGTTATGGAGTCACCATTATTCAAATCAGATTTTGAAGCCTAGAATATTAGCATCAATCAAGAAGAAACTTCATACTCATTCTACTTTCATAAAGCATTAAAATATTCCATAGAGATATATGTAATGTACCCAAAAAAAAAAAAAAAGGTAACGTTATAAAAAACAAGAATATTGATTACATAGAGTTGAAGAGAAGACAAAGATGATTATATGGCAAACAACCCGTTCCCGTTCCCATCTGTCTTTTTTATATGTGATCCTCCACCTCCTCCTTCCTATTTGGGTGGTAATTTTCGACACGATCCGCTGACACGACATAAATCTAACTTGAAAAATGTATGTTCGGGTCGATTCGTTTTTAAATTTGTGTTGTGGTTAGATTGACAAAAATTGACTCAAAAAAAATTGTATCATGTCGTGTGTTAACCTGCAAATTCGAAATTGGGCCATTTTAATTTTCGTACAAGTAATTCGTATCGTGTCATAAATAGATTATTCGTATATTTTCGTGTCATGTTGACCCGCATAATAAGTAACATAATTTGAGATTTGACAAATTATTCATATTGTATCATGTCAATCTGCATAATAAGCGATATATTATGAGTTTATGAGTTATTCGTATTGTATCGTGTCAATCCGTAAAATAATCGTATCGTGTTTGTATCGAAGATTATAACCCAATTTCAAATTGATATTGTTTTCGAATTTAATGGATTCATATCGTGTTAAATTCGTATCGAAATGTATTGACCTCAATCCCCACCACCACTTCGTCTAAATAATATTCATTATGTATGGTTATTTGTACTGTTCGTATATAGCCTTACGTGCTTTTATAAGAGTAGTATAGTATATGGGAAAACATTATCTACTGTTGTAGAAAAAGAAATTTTCATTCCTACTTATAAATCGAAATTTGTGCCATTTTTTTTGGTTTGCTTTTTTTGAAATTTATGTGTCTGCAGGAAAATAAGTTATCATCGAAAACAAACGCCCATAGTATATAACCTTATTAAATTTCCTTGGTTGTGGTCCCTGCAAATCTGCAATCAGACCAGAATAATTTAATGCAAACACTAGTTTTATTAGTTTAACGTGGGGACACTACAAGGGTGCTTGTAGGTTTTGGACGGTAAGAAATTGGGAACTACCATTAAAGATTGAATATTCAAGTACCGTCCAACAACTCCGTCAGATTGAATCCCAGATTCAATGGCTATCAGATTTATTATTATTACTTTGATTATCATTCCTAAATCCTAAGTACTTATTAAATTTCTACTCATTCTAATTTATTAATTTGGCCACGACTTACTTACATGGATAGAGTTACCGTTAAAGGGGACAAGCACAATAATGTTTAAGCAGAATAAAATTACTGATATATCATTGAACAAACCACACACTCTAAAATAATTGGTTATGACTTTTTGTGTTTGATCTATTTATCTATATATTATACGAAATTTTTATTTTTATTTTTATCAGGCAACAAAAGTTTTGTGACTTTATCTCTGTTGACTGTATATTTATGTTGATAACTCATTTCATGGAGCAATTATTTTTTGACAAATTAATTCTATATTAGGACTGAGGAGCTCTTGTTTCTTGCACTTTAATTGTAATGTCAACAACTTGTATTATTTTTTTAAAGTTTTAATATATTATCCTTTAATTATTTTAAAATACAAGTATTTTTATGAATGAAACTTAAAATAAGAAAAACTGATTTTTATAAATTAATTGCAAAGTAAATATTAAATGTGACTCATATATATATATATATATATATATATATATATATATATATATATATAATTAAGACTATTTTATTATGGGTTTTATATTTCTCATTCAACATGAGAATTGAATTCTCATGTTGTAGAGACAAAAAGCATGTGGGACTCATGTGTAAGAAAAAATTATGTGTAGAACCCACGTTGGTACGGAAATTGAAGGGTGTGTAAGAAAATTCAAATTCTCATGTTAAATGAGAATTATAAAACCATTTTATTATTTATTAATTATTTAAGAATCATAGTTCCGAACCCCTATCTGTTCTCCAAAAGGCTGTATTAAGAATCAAAAGGGACAATTAGGATTGAATCTGTAATGTACGATTATGCCAGTAGTCAGTAGTCATAAGGATATGTATATCAAAAACAGGAAAACAAAAACGACAGAGAAAAAAATAAAACGGGAACAAAGTAAGGGAGGGGAAAATGAAAAAAAGAAAGAAAGAAAGGAAGAACAGGGAGGCACTAATGCACTATGGTTGTTAAGCCATCAACACTTTAGATTCAGTTGAAGTCTCTCCGGATTTGCTGTCCTACAGTTTCGGTTATAAGCTGAACTATAATTCAGCTTTAGACAAAACGGCAAAGCAGAAAAGCAAAGAAGAAGAGAATTATAAGCAAAAAAAAGAAAAGAAAAGAAAAAGAAAAAAAATACTCCATCATTAATCTAATAGATATGCATGTATAGGTCAAGTGATATCCAAAGTTGGGGGAAAGATAAAAAAACTTAAAAAGATTGAAGCTTTAGCTTCAAACTGGCGCAACAAATAAGGAAAAGAGAAAGAAAGAAAAAAAAATTCCAGTGCCTTTCATCTCCAATTAAATCATTGACCTATTATGACAAAGCATCTCAATTACCATACAAATCTCTTATCAAATATTATATTATATATATAAAAAAAGAGAAAAATGAAATTAAGACCACTTTGATTTTCATTTACATATGAAGGTCTTGTTTTCATCTAATTAAATACTTCACCCAATTAAGGAACCCAACAAGGGAAGAAGAGCACACATGTATATAGAGAGGAAGAGATGGAGATGAAGAGGGAAATTCCCATGTGTCTAGGGATACAATTCTAAACGCCTAGCACAGAGAGTACAAAAGTACTTCCTCTTGATGTTGAAGCACATAGGCAAGAAGCAAAGCCTTGATTGGATCTCAACATCCATGAATTCAACTTTCCCTCCACAGTAAGGGCACGAACCAGGGGCTTGTTGCCTCCCCAATTCCTTCTTTTCCTCGTCATACACGTACACGAACCACATTTTTCTCCTGCAACAACTTGCTCTCTTTCCCCCCTTCGTTTTGACGATGGCTAAGTTGGACACTACCCAAGTTATGCACCGCTTGCTTGTGGGGCAGTTCAGATGGAAGGGTCTCTATCTCAATCGTGTATAGGTGAGGGCAAGCACACGCGACTATATATGTCATATTTATATACACACATCCTGTGGTTGTTGCATTCTTGGTTGAATAATGGTAAATGAAAAAATTGAAATTCCCCTTCCATATTATTTTTATTTTTTTAAGTGTTATTTTTATCTAATTTTACATTTCATCAACAAAAGTGTTTTTTTTTTTTACTACCAAGTCCAGCACGTTCACACATAGGGTGTATATATAATCAATGTAATAGTGATAAATGAGACAAATATATGAAGCTAAACTCAAAGTAGAGTCACAAGAATTATTCGGTTTGGATAATTTGTACGAGGTAATGAGTTCAAATTTCAATGCCTCCATTATATGTGAGAGAACAAGCCTTAACCATTTTGCCACTATGGATCACATTAGGTGTGAGACAAGAACACCTCACACACACTCACATGGTGTATAAAGTGTGCTGTGCAAGGGAGTGTGAGATTCTCCACGACGAAAGTCTACAATTCTCACTTTAAAAATGCAGCAGTGCAACACCTTATATAGATTACCGTGGCCGTCCTAATGAATTGAGTCTATGTGACCCATCTAAAACAAATACCAATGTGTCATTTTAAGGACAGTGACATTTTTATTATTATTGAATGATTTCTTGATAATTATTTATGCTTTTGACTCAATTATGTACATTAATTTGTTGTATATGTATATGTACTTTAGAAAAAAAGAAATTCTTATAATTGCTTTTGGTGATTAGAAATTGTCTTTAAAAAAATTATATGAATGTTTTGTAGTGGTTTTAATTTTTCGTGCTTTTTGGTGTCATAATAAACCCGTTTGGATTAAGTTTCAAATGAACAAATGATAAATCCAAAGTTTATCATATTTTTAAGGACTAAAATCACTCTTGTATCTAGTCAAAAGCATAAAAATTTAGAGTAATTTAGCTAAAAAGCATAGAGTTTGAATCATTGACTTATGAGAATAATTTTTTCTTGTTTTATAGGACAATTGAGTTGAATTGGAGCATTGATGTAATGGTTAAGCTTGAAGGACTTGAAGCGATAAATGAAGAGCAATCATTTAGTGAAAATCTCCCAAAAGTTATCTTTCGGCCAATTTTTTTATATCCAAAATGATGGATTTAGATTTTTTTTTCTACATAGAATTTGTAGATCTCTCTTTTATCTTTCAAACGAGACCAATATTATATAAATTGGACGAATATAGATCAAGTTATGGCCAAAATACAAAACCATGTTTTTTTTGTCAAAATAGAGCGTTTTAGCGCGCTCCAGCTCGTTTAACGCCCAATTAAGGCCCGTTACGTGGTTTTCACCTAAAACAATAATTCATATACCTATTTAAGCTATTGATCACGAGTCTTTGATAGAACTTGACACCAGAAGCGTAGTTTTCATCGGAGAAGTAAGTCTTTCATGCTTTTGAGCCGGAGACGGGTTAAAGTCGGAATTACGCTAAAAATCTTGAAGATTCATCGCGCCATCACATCAATGGAGTTTGGAAAAGCTTTCTTTTTTATTGTGTTCTTGATTCCACCATGTTAGGCTAGATTTTCTTTATATTTAGGGCTAGATGGAACGTAATTGGATCTTTATGTTTTTGAATTAATCTTTAATGTAATTTTCTCTTTTTATATTGAACGAATGTGTCTTTGATTAATGACTTCTATGAATTGTTCTTGTAGATTGAATTATGATTCATATATGACAATAGGGATTTTGATATATGAATTTGGTTTGACTCATTCATTATTAATTTGTATGACTCTAAGAATAGACATGTGAATTATGCCATTTTTATGATTCTTGGTATTAATGCTTAAATCCTTTAAAGAGACACAAAGGAATTAGAATTTTCTTAAGGGAGTAAAGAGTTAGAATGCCAAGGAATTGAGTTTTAACTAATTTAGGAGAATTAATAGGAAAAATAAAATGGGCGATTAATTAAGGTTTTAATTCAGTACATAAAGGGAAGATTGGGGAAAATCGAAACTCTAACTACGTTTCTTGATTGTCAAGTAACTTGAATTTTAATTCTTGCTTGTTACTTTTAGTTTAATTTTCAATTCTGAATTTAATCTTATTCAATTATCTTAATCGGTTGTTCAACTTAAGCGTAAATAGCGAATTAGTGCTTCAAATTCTAATCCTCGTGGGAATAATCTCGTACTTAGTACACTGTATTACTTTTACGACCGGTGCACTTGCCGAAATCGCAACAACAAACTTTTTAGCATTTTGGTTATTCATCTATAGTGTCTACTTGATACATGTTTATATTAAGAATAGCCACAAAAGATTATTCAATATCTAAAATCATCCGCGCAAGAGTAACAAAATCTTCCTTAAAGAAAAATAGAACATGCCACTTTGTTGTTTCTCTGTTTTGATTCCAAAGATTCGCGAGTAACATGACAACATTCGATGAATAAAATCTCAATGATATTTGACAACTCCAAGAATATTGTCCCCGATGTTGTATGTGTAGTAAAATCAACACTAATTTCTCTTTCCAGGACTTATTGAGAATGGTTTACCACAAGCAAAAATAAATGTTTCAATAATAACTATGCAAGAACTAAGCACAAAGCAACATAAAGCAATTGATTAACATGGAAAATCTCCTTAGTGAGAGGAGTAAAATCCATGGGACCGATTTTGAAGCCCAACAAACAATAAAGTTGTACCAAAAAACAATTATAGTCAACAAGAGCCCAACAAACAACTCAACAACAAGTTGTACCAAAAAATCAAACATACAAACAAACACAATCTCAGACTGGGCAGTCTGACATGTTGACTGGGTACGTAAAAGTGCTGGATTGTCTAGTGAGTCCAGTGGGTCTCAAACTGGCTTCCATGTGTTCAGACCTAACTCGCTAGGTGTTGTAGCGAGTTAGGTGACATGGTATTCTGGAAAATATTTTTTGCAACGTGGCAGTCCGAATTTTTTGCCAATAACGTGGCAAAAATGCCGTTGTCCCAGCATGTGACGTTGTCATGTGCGCGTTACCTCACCTTTGATTCTGAAATTTTGTTATTATACGAGAAACTGCCCTTTGACCATAATGTTTTGTTCCTTCCATGCTTCTCACGTGTATACAATAAATGAAAGGTTTTATACTTACGATGTAAAGGGAAAAAATTTTACACACCCTTTGATTTTTGTGCTGACATGAGTCTCAAACATGACTTTTTTTAACATATGGGTCACACATGATTTTTTCTAACATATTGGATCCCACATACTTTTTATCTATATTGCATAAAAAAAATCATCTCATTTAGCATTAGAAGTATAAAGCCCATAAATGAAATAAAAGAACAATAATTATTCCTACTTTTCCTTAATTTATTATGCTACCACGAAAACTTAAATCTTCAACTAGCTAGATAGTTTGGAATCGAGCGTTACAACTTTTGGCCATTCTAGAAACAGAAATTGGTTTGGTTTATTATTGGGTAAAAATGGGGAAAAGTACAACAGAAAATGACATGCGTGCAGGGATATTTATTTACATCCCACGTCTGTCCTAATTACAAGAAATCAATTTGAAAGAATTTCAAAATTCCAAGTTGAAAAATATCCATCATAGCCGCGTTAATGCATGAATTCAAATGAATGAAAAGTACCAATGAATTGTACAGAAAATTAATAAGAGGAAAAAACAAAACCAATTAAATAAGGCAAAAGGAAAAAGTTTGCATCTTGATCATGCCATATGCGTCCATATATCAATATCGGTCTATAATGTACATCATCGATCATGACGCTAACCTTTTTCAGAAAATAAAATAAAATAAACGAAATTATCGATTGGCAATTGTTGAAATAAAGAAAAAACAACAAAAAGTATATGCTAAGGAACACTTAAAAATAAAGAAAAAATTGTCCGCATGCCAATTATTAAAGAATAGAAAAGCACTGTTATTTACTTGGAGAGTTGGAGCTATGTAGGGGAGGTGAAATGAGAAGAGGTACATCTTCGATTATTAATTATTTGAGAACACCTCTTTTTAGTGAATTCGTTGGATTGTGAGATTATATTTTTAAGCAGACAATAATATCGTATTTGGAAGTGTCGAGATATGTTACGGGAGACTTGAAATTCTTTGGGATTGATCATGTTGCTTAATTAATATTACTTGATTAATATCTTAATTATTTTTATAAATAGTTCATTTCGGAAATCTTTAACTTTTAATTGGTAAATACTTTTTACCCATACACTTGTATATGAAATCAGTACAAACGAAAATTTAATTCCACGTCTTTGTAATCGACCATGCATAAAAAAACATTATTAATTGAGTCAACTTACAGTTTTAATCAATTAATGTCTTAATATATGGTCACAAAATTTAATGTATGTACCAATGTAAGAGTTAGTATGTTTTTATGAACTAACATATTGAATACTATGTATAACGTGACTAATAAGGATAACTATTAATTTTAAATTAACTTTATTTTTTATTTTTTTGAATCAATTAACTTTATTTTAATATACTAGTAAAAAGAGAATAATTCAAAGGTGTAATTAAGATAATAGTTGTTATTGAAAATTGAAACAAATAAATATAGTTACAAAAATTCAGTCAGTTTTAAATTGGTTTACTATTTTGATTTGCTTCCAGACTTTGCTCAATTTAAATGCATAATTATAGTTAATTACGAGACGTGTGATTCAGTTTTTACAAAAGTCTTACTTGGGGATATAGGCTATAGCAATGTTCTATGACATCATAAAATATCCAATAAAATATATGGCATCTCATTCCATTCTACCGTATTCCATTCATTTTCATTTCATCCCTCATTATATATCTAAGCAAATCTTAATTTTTTATTTTTTTGATAACAAGCAAAGCTTAATTTAACTAACATCATACTTTACTATTATGCTTAAAAAAAATTCAGAGGTTTATGTCCGCACTTGCAGGACAAAGGCAACCAAGCAGGTCCGCCACTGAAGATAATTATTATCTCCTACAAACTCATTTATGCAGGTGGAGTTCACTTTTATGGGGAGAGAAAAAAAAAAGTAAAGTGAGATTCATATTGAATATATACAGAAAATAAATTCTTTCTTATGTAATAAATCCTTGATTTAAATCCACTAAATCATTTAATACAAACTCGCATGCAGGGATATCTCAAACAAAGGAACCCAAAGTGAGACCCATATTGAATATATACAGGAAATAAATTCTTTCTTATGTAACATAAGAATAATAAATTCTTAATTTAAATCCACTAAATCATTTAATACAAACTCGCAGGATATCCCAAACAAAGGAACCCTCCTTAGTCCTTCCTTCTCCTTCAAGAAAAGGACATTTAAATCATGAGCAATCTCAACAACTGAAAAATGTACAAGTGTGTGTAACACTTCTGTATCGTAACCTAGTAAGGACATTTGTACAAAACTTAATACGGGCACATAAAGCCTAACTGTAAACAGAAACATTAATAATAGTTTCAAATCAGAATATTAGCCCATTTTTACATTCTTAGCCCAAAAAATCAGGCAATGGGACTCACATATCATAAAGTGTAGACCCAAATTGACTAGGGAAACTAGGCCGAATGCGTCCAGGATGGTGGATCCATCACATCACAGGGATCTGATTTCTAAAAAACAGCAATAAAATTTCAGAAGCTTCAAAGCAAAAACAACTATATGAAATGAAAATTGGGAAAAATGTTTATCTTTTTAAATGACACAATTTATATTTTTTTACTTTCATAAAGAAGTGGGACCCACATCTTTATTTTTTTTGTCAACTCTATCTCCTCCTTTATCTATCTCTTTATCTCTCTTAAAATGACACCACTTTACATCCTTTAAAGTGACACATACTTTACCCATAATATATACTTACAATAAGGCCAAGAACTACAATCACATAACCGCTCAAACAATGTTTCAATTAACATGGCCTTAACTTTGTTATAATGAAATTCACATTACATATCTAAATAGAGAACCATAAAATTTTGTAAGGATACGAAATTAAAAGATTATTTTTTATAAGTTAAAATTATTTATAATATAAAAAAATATTCATAACTAAAAGCTTGTATGAATTTAAAGGGACGAATTGTTCACCCTAATTCCTTACCGCTCCGCCATTATTCGCAGCTTAAGGTTTGGGATAATTACTTTTTTTTCTTTTTCTTCGTAGTCTCTAATCCAAACAAACTCTTAAATGTTTGAAAATAATTTAGGAGACTTGAAAATAAATATTTTTATAAAAGATTTGTAGACTCTTTGCATTTGATGTTGCTTGATTATATTAATTGATTAATGTTTTTTTCCTATAAATAATTGATTTAGGAAATTATTTAAATTTTAAATGATAAATGCCTTTTACTCATGCATATGTCGCAGACTGGGTACAAGCCGGAATAGATTTCAGGTTCTTGTAATTAGGGTGTGCATGACAATTTTTTTGAATTTTTTTTTTATTTCTGTTTCCGGAAACATAAATAGATAGAAAACTCGTTTGGTAAAATTGATTTATTTTTTTTTCCCCGGGATGAACAAGTTTAATTTTTGTACTAGAGAGCAGAAAAAAGAATCAATTTTTTTTTGCTTTTTTGTTCTCGGGCACAAAATGAGAAACACTCGTTTCTCTCAATCACTCTCCACCTCTACCATCATTACCACCACCACAATCATATCGACACGACCGCCGCCATTGTCGTACCACTAGTGACGTCGTCACCACCTCCCACCACCACGATGTCACCGCCACCATCACCACCACCTCCACCATCACTGCCACCATGTCACCGTCACCGTCACCACCACCACAACTACCACCGCCGCCACCACCACCACTATCACCATCACCGTCACCACCACTACCGCCATCAACCTCCACCACCATTATCGCAACCACCGTCACCACCACCGTCACCAACCACCACCACCATCGTCACAACCACTACCGTCACCATCATTGCCGCCGCCACCAACCACCACCACCCTCGCCACTACCATCACCACGCCATCGCCACCACTACCACCACTGTCGCCTACCACTACCACTACAATCGCCACCACTACCATGATGGCATCACAACCACCATCACCATGCAACCGCTACCATTGTCGCCGCGACCAACGCCACCATGATGGCATCACAACCACCATCACCATGCAACCGCTACCATTGTCGCCGCGACCAACGCCACCATGATGGCATCACAACCACCATCACCATGCCACCGCTACCATTGTCACCTTCACCGTCACCAACCACAACCGCTATCATCATTGTCGCAGTCACTGTCGTCACCTCTACCACCACAATCTTTACCACTACCGCCACCGCCGTCACTATTACCACCACCATCGCCGCAGCCACTGCCGTCACCACCACCATAACCACACCATATGGAAAAGAAAGTGATGATCTGAAATTTTTTTATATTTAATAGTAATTATTTTTATTATATTATTTGTTGTGTTATCAAACATAATTCTCATTCTTGAAACAAAAATAGAATATGTTATCAAACGCATTTTTTTTTTTTTCAGAAACTTTTCCAAGGCACATAAATAGAAAAGAATTGCTTTTTTTTAGAAATAGTGTTAGGAAATAAAATGGTTATGATACACACCCTATTATTAAGGACTTTTCAAGTAAGTTAGTTGACAACTTCAATCGATTAATATCCTAATTATCGAATAAATAATTTTTTTTGTAATAAAGTACAAGCACCCACGTGTATGAATGTTTAATTCTAAAATTACTTTATTTAATCTATTTGTTTTAAAAAAAAATCAAAGCTATCATAATTATTATTGATGAAATGAGTAAAAATATAGTTGAAAATTTTGGTCAGTTTTAAATTGTTTTTATAAATTTGATTGGATGTGCAACCTATGCTCGCTTTAAATGCATAATTATAATTAATTATGAGATGTCACTCAATTAACAACATAATTTTTATATGTGCGAATTTATTTATCTTAGAGGATACCATATTCATCGTCTCTTTATTCTTATAATATTTTATAATCATTTTTATAATTATTATATAAAATATTGTTAATTTTCTTATCTCTAATTTGATTTTGATATAGCGATAATAAAATAATTATAAAAACAGGTTATAAATAAAAAAGATGATAAGTATAACTTGTATATACGTATAATTTCTTTGTCCTTATCACTATACTAAAATCAAATTGATGATAATAAAATTGTATCCAGTCTGAGAAATTAATTTAATTTTGATCTAACGATAATAAAATAATTACGAGAAATTATAAATATAACCTCATTCTAATGAAGGAGGTTATAACATTTTTATCCATGCAATTATTTTTCTTATGATTAGATCAAAACAAAATAATGATAACAAAATAACGAGTTTTTGATTTGATTTTAATTTTGATTTAACAATAACCAAATAATTATAAGAGATTGTATAATAAAAAAAGATGTAAGTATATAGGTGTTGAAAATTTAAAATCAATGGTTGAAAAAGAGAAAAAAATTAATCGTTGGAATTATTATTATAGACTAATCACTCTTACTACCTGTTTAGTTATTATTGAAATCAATGGTTGAAAAAGAAAAAAATTAGTCGTTATTGATTACAAATTAATCTAATAATAACCAAACGAATAATAAAAGTAATAAGCTTAAAAAGGTGATAAATAAATTATCCCATACTCTTATGATTAGGGGTGTAAATGGGCTGGGCTGGGCTGGGCTTTGGCCATCCTGGCCCAAGCCTACGTCAAAAAAAATTCAGCCTATCTGGCCTACTGGCCTATTAAAGGCTTTATTTGTAGGCCAAGCTCGGCCCATTTTCAAAAATAAGAAAGCCCGACATGGCCTACAGGCCTTGTAGGCCTCCCACTATATATACTAAGCAAAAAAAATAATTGTTGATATCAAAAAAAAAATAATAATAATAATTGTATAGAGCAAAGAAAGCTCCATTCATGCATGCACTAATACTTCTCATAAGAAAAAAATGACAAACAAGAAAGAGTCAACATACTACCTCAGCTCTAGAATGTATATCATAGAGGAATAGAGTCAAAGAAATGGGAAAAATATGAAAAATACAATTACTGGATGCTGAAATAAAGTCTACAAGAGAATGTCATTCATTTAAAAATCTTTAAATCACCATCAAGATAAGGGAAATAAGAGTATTATTGAAAGATTTTCATCAGCAACATCATAATCCAGCAAGGTACCCATTGCTCTATGGTATTAAGCTGCAACAACATGTAAAATTTGGAGACATTAGACAAGTTTTCCTTTCATAGAATAAAATAGCACAAAAAGTAAGAGATATTAGTATTTGGTACTTTGTGTCTTTGCCACATAAAATAAATATTATTTTATTATTTTATTTTAATAAATTAAATAGGCCAGCCTACAAGGCTGTAGGCCGGGCTTGACAAAATTGGCCTATGGCCTATTTATTAAAAAATCTTTTTTATAAGCCTAAGCCTACTCTATTTTTCTGAAAGGCCGGGCCTGGGCTGGGCTCAATGTAGGCCGGGCCGTAGGCTGGGCTGGGCCAGCCTGGCCCATTTACACCCCTACTTATGATGCTAAAGACTTAGTCAACTGATATGACTTAATTATTAGTCACAAGTTCAAGTCTTGGATATCCAATTATATTAAAAATTGGCAGCAAAAACTTTGTCACCTGTATAATTTTGCCTCACTTGTCTAACAATTGAGGTGATAAAAAATTAGTGGAGTATTCCACAAAAAAAATAAAAAATTTAGTGGAGAATCACGTGCTAAAGTTAGAAAAAATAATTCATTTAACTATAATTAATCTTGCCATTCCTTTATTTTATGATTAATATCACTGGATTATATTATACTTTTTCTTTTACTCTCGTGAATGAGGAAGGTTGATAAATGGAAATAAAAAAAATGTATGTTTATATAGTAAGAGACTAAATAACTGAGGAAAAATAAATAGAAACTTGTATCCGTGGTCCAAAATCCAAATTGTCCAATGTCTCACCTGGATCCACCTTACCCAGCTTTTCATTCTGACAAATTCCCTGTACGAGAAATTGCATTAAATACACTTGAATCCCATCTTTTAAATCTATCTTTTTCATTATTATTATTTGTACTTATTTCTAGGGGTGTTAACAGGTCGAGTAGTGGTGAGCTTTGATCGTAAAAGGTTAAGTTTGTGTTTAAATGTCTGACCAAACCTGTTACCTGTTATAAATATAATTATCGGCCCGTGGTCTTACTTATTTTCAAAAAATAAAAGTTTGGTTTAGCCTGTTTAAAAAAAATAAGACAACAAAAATTTATCCAAACAGAATATATAATCAACAACACTAGTAATTTCGTAAATATTCATAAATTCAATGTATATCAAAACAGTATAATATAGAACAAAATTATTCAAAAAATATGTTTAACTAATAAAATAAGATGAAATAGATTGAGGAGAAAGAGAAAGTTATTACAAGTAGTATAAAAAAAATAAAAAAAAGATAATATACTAAGCCAGCGTGAGAGGCTCTAAATACCGAGTTTTTAAAGTGGAACCTAAATAACAACTAATGTTAGACATGTAAGCTCGTGCCTTTAACGGACAGAGCAAAAAACTCCTTGAGAGGCCCTACTCCGTTCAGCACCCCTACTTACTTCTAAAAATCCAAAAACCAAGGGTCTGCTTGATAACTGTTTTGTAAAACAGTTATTTGTTTTTAAAAACAAAAAAATAAAAAAACTTGTTTGACAACACTGTTTTCACGCTTCTTGTTTTTAAAATCGTTTCTGTTTTGTTGTTTTAGAAACAGAAAAAGTAAAACAGCTCCAGGGTGTTTTCGCTTCGTTGTTTTCTGCTTTCTTATTTTGTGCGGTGGCTTTTTTGTAATTAAGGAGATTCATTAATGGTATTTTGGTAATTAAATTGATTTTTATTTTATTTTAAATTATTTTGCAGTGACAATTTTGTAAACATGAGGATTTATTAATGACATTTTTGTAAATAATTACAACTTCTTTATAACTTTAAAACTAACCATATTCAAACAAGTTTTATTATTTTTTTACTCTCAAAATCAGTTTTCAAATTTCATTCTCAAAACGGTTTTTAAAAACAAAAAAACAAAAACACATTCAAACACACCCCAAGTGTTTTTTCCTCAACTCACGATCTTTCGAGAACCCTATTTTCCACTGTTGTCAAACCCGGCCCGACCCGGCCGGGTTGACCCGGAACCCGGTGAACCAGTCATCAGACCGGTTCGGGTTAAGCATTGGACCGCTCATGCATCGACCCGGTCAAAACCCGGACAAACCCGGCCAAACCCGGTGACCCGATCGGGTCATGCATTTAAAAAAAAAAAACCAAAATTGTTTCATCTTATAAAAAAATGTAAAACTCATTTTAACAACTTTTTATAATTTTATTTGCAAGTATACTCTTCTACAATGACCTCTTAGTTTCCAATACTAAAGCAATTTGTGGAATAATAAATTAGAGAATGTGACATATGTCATTTTAATGTAGTTGAATTTGAAAAATATGAGTTCAATGTCATTAAGAGGTATGTTTATAGAGATTCTGAGTTGCCATTTAAATTGACATAATAATAGCATGCACTTTTATTTATTTATACTTCATTTTTTTAACTTATTTAGTGAACCTTGTTTAATTTATTTTAGATATGAAAGATATAATTGAATTTATATGTTCATATTTTTATATTTTTATATATCTATATATATATATATCCGGCACAACCGTTCCGACCATTATCCTATTACCCCCACCGGGTTTAACAACACTGCTATTTTCTCTCTGATCACACAAAATCACATTCACTTTCTTCCTCCGAAGCTGCTCGGAAGGATCGAGCATTTTCAATTTCGGTGAATGAATTCAATTAAGCTCAATTTCGAGGTCTGATTCTACGACCATGTGGTATTCCTTCTGGAGATCCAGAGATCGTTTCTCCTTGGATCAACTCAGGTCACTCAACCTTTCCTCCACGCTTCATTTCATTCAAATTCGCTAAAATTATCAATTGCGCATTCTGAATTTCGAAAAATATTGGGTAACTAATACAGCAAGCCGTTTATTGTAGATATCTTCTAGAACCTTAGTTCACTCCTAGTTGAAAGAAACTCGTTTAATAAATAATTGATTATTGTCCCGCTGCGTTGTTGTTTGCAGGTACTTAACTGATCAATTGACAAAAGTTCATATTGTTAATGAGGTTAATAAGGTAATATGATTACCCCATTTTAGCTTAAAACTTTCTTTGATTTGTTTGTTCTTCACGGTTTTCCCAATTTTCTCAATTGTGTTGTGTGTGGAAGGATTTTGTTATTGAGGCACTGAGATCAATTGCGGAGCTGATAACATATGGTGACCAACATGACCCAAGCTTTTTTGAGTGAGATTCCTTAGTGCTTATGTTCCTTAGTATAATTTTTTGTCGTGCTGGAAGTTTATTGTATCCTGTCCTGGCTTGTGGCAGATTCTTCATGGAAAAGCAAGTCATGGGCGAATTTATGCGTATTCTAGAACTTAGCAGGACTGTAAACGTTCCACTTCAGTTGTTGCAAACTCTGAGCATCATGGTCCAGAACTTAAAAAGTGAACATGCTATATGTAGGTTGATTATCAAATGCTGTTCCCTGTTCAGCAGTTTCTTACTTTCTTTAGTTTCTTAATGAGATATAATAATGTTGATGGGTTAATAATCTTCTTTAATGAAATTTTGACAGACTATATGTTTGGTAATGAACATATGAACTACCTGATAACGTATTCATTTGACTTTCAAAATGAAGAGCTGTTGTCTTACTACATATCCTTTTTAAGGTTCGTTTTAATCTTTAAGTTATTTTGATTATTGAACTGGCAAATGGCGGTTGATGATTACACTGCATAGAATCTCTTTTCAGGGGCCAGTATATTTTGTTGACTTCCCCTTTTCTTTGTATAATATTGCTAATCAGTTCCCTGGCTATATGTCTTTTGGTTTTTGAAGAGCAATAAGTGGAAAATTGAACAAGAATACAATTTCTCTGCTTGTGAAGATTCACGATGTAAGTTTAATGCCCTCATAGTCTTCTTCTTGTTCTGATGATTTGAATTATAGCTCTTAAGGCAGACTTGTGAGGAAGCTTTCATAACTTTTGGCTAGTGGTTATCTTGTTCATGGCATTGGAATTGTAAAGGAGACCAAGATTTAGTGGGGTATTTATAGCTATATGCCCTAGACTTTATAGGGTGGATAAATGATACTGGTTTTTGTACTTTGAGCAGACTTTTATTGAGATTTTATGGTTAATAAAAGGATAAGAAAGGAAGGGGGAGAAAATGAAAGGTAGAAATACAATAAAAACTTGTTTTAGATTTTTCCAAGTGGATGACTTTGACACAGAAGCCTGTTGGAACATTTTTAGTCTGTTTCAATCAAACCTTGTGCGATTCTTATCATATTCATAATTAATCTTTTGTTTCTATCAATTCTTTTTAGTTGATTTTTCATCTTTTGGCTGGGGAGGAGATAATTTGCCTTTGTTTTTGAGATGTCCAAATGTCTTTACTGTATCTTTCTATGCATTTAGGTTGAAGTGGTTTCGTTTCCATTGTATGTTGAGGCCATACGCTTTGCTTTTCATGAGGAGAACATGGTTCGCACTGCTGTACGAGCTATCACCCTTAATGTTTATCATGGTGAGAGTCGTGAGACATTATACTGGCCCTTTCCCGTAGTTTTATTTCCTCCATCGTTTTTCCTTCTTGAACTGAATTTTATGATGAAATTTTTTTGTAATTTTCTAACACATTTGCTGTACAATTTTCAGTTGGAGATGACTCTGTTAATAGATATATAACCAGCGCACCTCACAAAGATTACTTCTCAAACCTGGTTTCATTTTTTAGGAAGCAGAGCGTGGATTTAAATAGACTGGTCTCTAATACACTAATGTAAGCAACTTCTTTTCTCTTTCATAAATTAGCTTAACATTCCCTTTGTCCTGAAAGAGCAATTATGGCTACTGAATACTGAGACAGAAATCCGGGCCCAGATTCAACCTCTACAATTATTGGTGCTGTAGATGAAATTGAGAACAACCTGTACTACTTTAGTGATGTTGTCTCTGCTGGAATTCCTGATGTTGGGAGGCTAATAGCAGATAGCATTCTGATGGTTTTGATATTTCCATTACTTCTTCCTTCCCTGCGGATAGTGATTGATAATGTATGAAACTTCTTTATGGCCTTGTCAGTTTCACTTTGATCCACTGTTGTCTTTATTCAAGGATCTTTGAAAAAATTTCTTAGACAGATTTTGATTCTTATTATGCAACTTGTTCTTATTAATGTTTGGTAGCACATTAATCCAGGACATGCAAAGTGGTGTTGTCACTTCTCTCTACTTACTTTGTTGCATCTTGAGGATAGTCAAAATCAAAGATTTGGCAAATACCATAGCTGCTGCTTTTTTTTATCCCTCAGAGGCCTTTACAAAGAGTTCTGTGGGTAAATTCAATGTCCATATACCTGATCATGGTTTCACATCTGAGTGCCAAGTGTCAGATAATGATAATCTTACCAAGTGTGATACAAGACACTCAATGTTCAATGTTCCATACGCTTCTAGTTCTTTAGGTTTTCATCCAGAAGGTGTTCTCACGCAAAATGATTGTAGCAGTTCAAATTTGTCTATAAGGTAAAAGTCACTTTTTAGCTACAAATTTTAAATTATATTTTTTGTTACATCTTTTAAGTTAGATTTGGAACAGTTCTCTTTTTGTATTTTTGCTTGTCCCTGGAATGGAAACATTAACGAATGTATCATGTCAGCTCAAATCATACTGGCTATACTCAGTTATTCAAGTGAAAATGTGTAATATTGTGTTCTATCAAAGAAAATAAAAATTCCAATTCTTGGCTTCTTGTGTACATCTTTCTGATGATGTTTTAGAATTGAAACATGTTTTAATAAAATAATATTTCTTGGTAACTTTGTTTGTATAGGTTCTAAATCTACTTTTTTGATGTCTTATAATGATGCAGTTGTTCTACTTTAACTTGTCAATTTGAACGTTTTTAATAAGATGTGTTTATGAATTTTTCAGATAACTTCTATGATTTATGCAGGGAGGTTTTGCTTGCATATTTAACAAAAGGAGATGATGCCCAAGTTTTGGGTTCTTGGAGTGTGCTTGCAACTCTGTTGCAAACTAAAGGTTGTATCACTCAATTTTTGTTTGCTTTACCATTGCATCTTTTCCTGTTTACTTACTATATCTACTTCTGTAGAACTTGATGAATCAATGCTAGATGGGCTTGGAATTCTTCCACAACGTCAACAACAAAAGAAACTCTTATTGGTATGCCATATTCTTCCGTTTTGACCTTTTTCATTATGAGAGCATTTTACAGTTGACTTTTGCACACCTTCCTTTGCCTATATGGTAAATTGTTTTGGGGTGGGTTTTGTTAAGAGAGAGAAAAGAGAAGCATATGTTGAAGCCCATGTGCCTCAACTCTTTTTATATTTACATGATACAATGAACTTAGACATAAGAGTACAGGTTTGTAACACTCCCCCTCAAGCTAGAAAATATAAATCATATGCACTATCTATGTTGCAAAGATAACGTATCCAAGGACCTTTTGGAGGTTTGGTGAAAACATCCGCTAGTTGATCATTTGAATTTAACAAGACTTGTGGTGATATCTATAGATTGGATCTATTCTCTGATAAAGGGACAATCTACCTCAATGTTTGGTCCTCTCTTGGAAAATAGGATTGGAGGCATAGTTATCAATCTTGGATAGTGGTTTGTAGTGGCTGACTCCAAAACCGTTATAGCAGGATTGTGGATAGCAGGATGGTCTCTATATTGAAGACTATAGACACAAGTTGAACAAGCTATACTACACCTATATGAATGCTCAAAGCACAAGAAGAGGCTGAGGCTGAGGTGCTCTATGGAGTTGTTTTTTGTGGATGATGCCATGACATTATCAAGGTCTGAATCGGAAGACTCAAAAAAAAAAAAAAAAAAAACACCTTAACAGGCTTCCAACAACATCCAGCCAGCCACCAAACGGAACCATTGCTGTGAAGAGAGAAGGGCTTGGCTGGAAAACGCTGTGAATTGCCATAACAATATCGGTGAGCAGTGGGTATGCGGTGAAAGTTGAAACTCAGGACAGATGAGAGAGAAAGAGCAGTGGCCAATGGCTGAGTCTCAAAAGGTTTTGAACAGAAGGTCTAGGTGATATTCCACACAAACATGGTGGGACTAGGCAGAGATGAGGGGCAAAGAGGGTTCTTTTTCCAATTCTTCACAGGAGCAGTCATGGCAGCCACTATTCCCTGCAATGTAGATTGCAATTGCGGTCACGACAGAGGCTACTCTAAAATGCTACGCAACGGCAGCTAGGTAGCAGCTGGACTTGCAATGATACGCTGCGATAGAGGTGATATGCATGTAACTTGGTTATTGCAAACAAGTATCATGATCTTCCGGATCTAAAGCTTCTTACGAAGTTGCTTTATTCAAATGATGCAAGTGGTGGATGCCATCAGCATTTAAAGATCATACAATTTGAGTATGCCTTTTATCTTAATAAATGAGACTTTTTCTTGAAACTCCTTTAATATATTTTAGGATATGGGTCACAACATTCCAATGACCCTCACATGGGGAATTTAAAAAGTGACTAACTACACAAACTAAAGTACCTGGTTATCAAGGACTTGGGAGATCATGTGGTTAATCAAGTAGCAGTCAGTAGTCACTAAGGGCCCCAGAATCGGAAAGGAACACTACTATGAACAAAGTAGGAGTTTGCAAGTTGTTTCAACAAAGTGAATGCTTTTTTGTTTTGCAACCCCCTATGTTTTTTTATTTTATTTTATTTTAATTTTTTTGTTTTATTTCCCCATTTTTTATGGATGCTGAAAAAAAAAAAGATTACCTGAACCGATCCAAACGAAATTGATTGGGTTGGTTCGGTTCAGGCTGAGCACTGAAAAATCACCTAACCGAAGCAAACCCATCTTGTTCTAATATGCTCGCTGTAGAAATTATTTTCCCCAAAACCCAACCCAATTACATCCCTAATGCAAGCTAAGGGATGAAATTACAATCACCTTGTAGAAAAGTAAGGTGATGAGATAAAATAATGAATGGCTTAGGCTGCCTTGAGTTGCTTGAGAGCTGACTTTCGAGTGAGCTGACATAAGGCTGATTGGATGGTGTAAGCTCACGTGAGTTGTATTCAATATGCCACTTTTTATGATGTTGGTGCAACAGTGTATTGGTGAATGTCAAAGGATAATGTCTCTGAAGGGCACAAAATCCATCGACTTGGCACTTCTTTTCACTTTTAATGAATTTGGTCTATTCTTGATATGTCCTTTGATTGGCTGATTGGCTGATTGGCATGCATATTTGTGAAGCAAGCTTTAGTTGGCGAGGATTCAGGTGAAGAGCAACTATTTTCTTCCAAAAATAGCTTGGCAAGGGATGGCATTAGTAGTGATCTTGATGTCTATCATGAAAAGATAAAGGTTTGCAGTTCCTTCTGCTCTTCAGCAATCATTTCTTTATTTTAATTTTACTGCCAATATTTAGATTTTAGAAGCTCCTTTGCTTGATGGTTGGCTTTCTTCCATTTACCATGTTTCACAGGAGCAGTATGGAGTATCTTTTCAGCCTTCTGATGGGAGAATAAGCCCTCGCGTACATAGATTTCAGGTAATTATTTCTATCTAGTGGAGTCTTGATGAAATACTGCTTTTTTGTGTGTAATAGTTTCTCTATGCCATAGCCACTGATAATTGGTAGGTTCATCTTTTCATCCAAGGTCAACTAGAATACTCAATGATTGTGTATCATGAACCAATTATTCTGAAGCTTAAGCTGTTTGGTGAAGATGCATGAATAATTTTATATTAAACTTCGAACACGCCCTCTCACGCAAGAGTCTTTCGGGTTTGAAGCGTGGACAATGCACAGGTCCACTTACTTTATGCTTAAATCCAACCTTTTATTAGAAGAATGAGGATGATAATGATCGAACTCTAGACCACTTGGTATATGTTATAAACCAACTGGCCTAAAAGTTTGAATGAGGATGATAATGATCGAACTCTAGACCACTTGGTATATGTTATAAACCAACTGGCCTAAAAGTTTAAATTTAAGTGAAGACACATGAATGATTTTATATTATAAGTCTAAAGTTGTGCTTTATGGTTAGTGGATATAGGAGTTCCATGTATAGTTATCAATTCGCTCAATCCCATTTGAACTGTGTTCTGGGATGTACGTTCCAGTTTGCGGTGCGTTTCGGTTCCAATTTGCTGTGGAACCCATACTGGAATGCAACAACTGACGTTCCAGCAATGAAAAGTGAAATATTACTGGCATCATCTCCCTTTTCTTTTTTTAGTATTTAAAGTCCACGCTTTGAAGCTTCTTATACTGTTCGAAATTACTATACTTTAGTACCCTTTTTTTCTGATGAATGGTTTTTCTTTTTTCCATTTTTTCTTAAATTTTGAAAATCACCGTAATTGTAGTTTGTTATGATTTGTGTTTAGTAATTATATATGGTGTGTTTTTCAGGTGATTGATGCATTAGTGATCCTATTTTGTCGCTCTAATATATCTGCAGAGACACTATGGGACGGTGGTTGGCTTTTGCGCCAGTTGATTCCTTACAGTGACTCAGAATTCAACAGCCATCACCTTGAATTACTGAAAGTAAGAACATATTATGAGGCTTTTCTAGCAATATCCACAATAAATTGATGAATTTCTTATGATTGCATAATTTTTACAAATGTATCAAAGTTCACGTATTTGCTTTGTTTAAAGCAACATTTGTGCTTGCTATTGTGGAGATCAAATAATTACTTTATACTTTCCGGGAATATCAGTTCAGTAGACATTTTAAGGAAGCTGAGTAATATGAGAGTTGATACCAATACAAAAATACATAAAAATCTAAAATCCTTTGCAGGTGTTGCCATGGAATCAAAATTTTATTAATACTTTGTTATGCAAATATGCCAATAATTTAATTGATTAATGATCAACTAATACATAAAATATATGGGTATAGAATAGATATGAATTACCATTACCATTTGAGTGACTCCCATTTAATGTGCCTAGAGAATTTCTAAATTCAAAGAAAAGACAGTTATGTTTAGGTCAAAATAATGGAATGGAGAGCTGATACTGAAGAAAATACAAATTGAAACGCACAAAATAGGAAAATAGGAAAAAATCCCTTACCTCCTGGTCTTATTGTCTTTGTAGAAATAATAAATGGGTGGTTTAAAAGATTGTACTTTTTGGTAAAATATGCCTTGTTCAGTCCTCTTCTCTGTTCTACAATAAATTAGTCACATTTGCAACCATGATTGCAGAAATTCATGAATAAGATATGAGAATAGGAAAGAGATGATTTAAATAAAAAAAATGGAAATGCCTCACAGCCCTACTAGTATCATCTGTACTATTTAAATCTCCTAATGCAATTATATCAATTTTCTTCTCTAATACAGGTTTCTTACAAGAATTGTGCTTCTGCTCTTGAAGAGGAAGTTAGAGGTATCTGGCCTGACTTTCTTATCTCTGTTCTCTGTGATGAGTGGAGAAAGTGCAAAAGAGGTGATTTTATATCATATATTGTTCTGCTTGATTGTTGTTGTGTTTGAGAGATTTACTTTTGTGCTTGAACTAGAACATTTTCTACCTGTAGCAATGGAGTCGTCATCTGCTCGAAAAGAGCCAAATTGCATGCTTTTGCCACCACAAAAGCTCTCTTCAGAAGGTAAGCTTGTTCCTGTTTTAACATCCATTTTTCCTTTGGCTGATTGCTGTTATGGACTATGGAGGGAAGAGTAAGGGCCTGTTTAGTGTGACGTATAAGACCTGATAATATAAGTTTATACTATACGTTATGACATTTTCAGTTGTTTGGTGTGACCATCGTATAGTATAAGCTTATACAGCAAAATCCCTTAATACATCAAAACGATGTATAACTTAATCCGGCCTAAGGGTGAGGGATTAGGCCTGATAAGGGATTAATGTATTAACATTGTTGACTAGTGCAATTCTTAAAAATAAATATATTATTTTAATATTAATATATTAAAATAAAAATTAATTTTTCAACATATTAAATTTTAAAAAATTGAATATTTTTATTTTTATAAAAATTAATTTATTTTTTAGACACACTGATCAATAGATTTTTATAAAAATTAATATCATATGATATTTTTTGAAGAATTATACAAATTCTTTATTAAAAGATATTTTTATTAAAAATATTTATTTTTATCCTATATAGTATTTTACAGTGTAAATACTTGATGATATACCTTATACAATATATTGTTTTATACAATACCATGTCAAACGCTGGATAGTATTAAAATTCAATCAGGTCTTATACAATCAAGCCTTATACTATCAGGTCTTATACTATCAGGCCTTATTCTATACTATGCACCAAACATGCCCTAAGAAGGCCTTTAAATGATCTCTCTGTTGTTCCTACAGATGATATTCCAAAAGGATCATCTTTTGCTGCTGGAGAAAGAATGCATGAGTTGGTGAAGGTCTGTGCTTATTCTTTATCCTCCCCCTACCCTGCTTCTTCTTCTTCTTTTTTTGAAGTGCAGTATGGCGTAAAAATGTGAATAATGTGGATTCTCAATTCTGGTTCTTCATGGATTGTGTACCTTTAGATGGTGAAGAGCTTTTCGTTGTCTTTTTCCCCATTTAGGTATTTGTACTGCTGCACCAACTTCAAATATTCACCCTTGGTAGAACTTTATCTGAGCAACCTCCAATTTACCCTCCCGGTGATCTCCCTGCAAATTGTCGTGCCCAGACTTCTGGGCTTGATGTGTCAGGCCCAAAGCCAGGAACTGAAGTCCGCCTTGGTTAGTCATCTGAACTGCAGTTTCTTGTATTCTGTCTGCTGGTTTTAGTGTTTTACTCAAGTTGAGGTTTTTGCTTTGGTGTAGGACAGATAGAAGAGTAAAAAGAAGGAAGAAGAGAATCAGTAGAGGGAAGGAGGGAGGGGTAGAAGGAAAGAGTGGGAGGATAGAAACATCTAGATAGTAATCTCAATTGGACATAGTCTCAGAACCCAACACCGCCATACTTAAGTAGTGAAAACTTGGCAAAATGGGCCAACCCGCCCCGCCCTGCCTTTAACCCGCTAAAATCAGGTGGGGCAGGTTGACCCACATAAAAAATAAAATATTAAAAAAAATATGGCGAAATCTTTTCTTATGTTGTAGGCAATTTTTTCTCTCATGTCTTAGAAACATTGTTATGGTGGATCTCATCATTTTCTTGAAAACAAAAAGAAAAACTTAAAGAAAAAAAAAATCATTGTGAGATAACAGGAGATGACTTCTCCCCAACTACAGGAGAAAATCATCTCCCAAAAAATATATATATATATTCAATACTAATCTTTTATTTCTAATCTCTAAATCCAAATATTCCTCAAGTTTGAAACAAGCGTCAAGCAATAAGCCAATGACAAAAGGATGATTTAAGCCAATAATTTTATTTAACATAGCCACACAAGCTACGATTGAAAATTAATTAATAATTCTAGTGTTATTATATAACAAAAGAATGACATCAAACATGTGAATACATGCAAATAAACACATCATTGCATCGTGTAACTAGGATTTTATATGCATCTAGTTGGATTTGTATAAATACCAACATTAAAATCTAAAAACAGGCTCAAGCTTCTTTTTTTTTGTGTTAATATTTTTTTTTGCTAAAGCAAAAGCGAATAAAAAATAACCTTTTCAATGAAACATGTTAGAGAATAATATAAATTATTAAAAAGGCCCTAACCCAACACCTTAAGATTTTGGGATGAAGTAGTTCTTTAGATGGTATCAGAGCTTCAGTGACTATAAGGTCAAGAGTTCGATCCTCACCGCCCCCAATTGTGGAATTAAATAAGCATAAGGTAAAACAAAAAAAAATAAAAATGGACCTATGCAATATTCACGTTTCAAGCCCAAAGGGCTCTTGCGTGAGGTGGTGTGTTAGAGAATAATATAAATCATTAAAAAGGCTCTAACCCAACACCTTAAGGTTTTTTGATGAAGTGAGTCTTTACAAAACAATAGCATTATGGCCCTAAAAGAATTTTTTTTGTCTTACATAATAGCCATTGACACAAACCAAGCCATCATCTAACATTTAACATTTTGAAACAAATTAAAAATAAAAATGATAACCCGTGGGTTGATATGCTCCTAACCCGCTATATGTGGGGCGGGTTGTGTTGGGTTGGCGGGTTGAAATATACAACCTAACCAGCTCTGTATTGATGGGTTGACCCATTATGTTCAACCCGCTTTGCCAAGTCTTTAATAGTCAAACCCAACCAATGGTAATAAATACCCAACTTTATATCAAAGTGACAAACTAATGATTGACAACAAAGAAATCTGGTTAAGACATTGTCATGAGTTGCCTGTTTTGAAGTTTCTACAACGGCCATTGGTCACACATGAAAGGATTTTTCTCTCATCTATGCTTGCAAAGCTCGAGCGCAAGCCTTAGAGCAATGATAAGGTTGCTTCTTGTGACCGAAAGGTTACGGGTTCGAGTCTAAGAAACAACCTCTTTCTAACAATTTAAGGGTCAGATTTCGTACAATCGATCCTCACCCCTACCCTTGCAAGTTGGGTAGCCTTGTGTGTGTCAGGGTTTGCCTTATACTTGCAAAGCTTGGGTCAATCTATAGTGAATGCAGGAACTGATTATGTTTTTGTTTAGTGCAAGACCAATGAGCTTTGGGAGATTAAGAATAATTTAAAATGTGATGTGTCATGATCACAGATTAATAGGTTTACATGAATTGCATATATTAATTTCTGACAATAATTCTATAAGCCTGACAGCAGGCATCAAATGAACTAATTCTCCTATTTGAAATGTCGGAGTCTTCTAAATAATAATTTATTATGTGGTTCTTTTTTATTGTATATGTATACAGTGGTTTTCATCTGCTAGGTTCTATGTTATATTTAATTTCTTTCTGGCCAATAGAGGAAGCCTGCATGTTTCTTAAGTCAGCAATTTGCAGTTGTTAGACCCATTATTTCCTATTTTTGAGGGGGTCTTTTTTAGTCATTTTTTCTTTCTTATTTATTTTTCCTTAATCTTTTCTTGTTTATTATTTGGGTTCATCAACTGCCGATCCCAATTAATTTGGGATAAAGGTAATATTGATGTTGGATGTTCTCTTATTTTGCCTTTTGTAGGTAATGCTGTGCCTTGTAGAATTGCTTTCGAGAGAGGAAAAGAATGTCATTTTTGCTTTCTAGCAATCTCTTTAGGAATATGTGGGTGGCTTGTTCTTGCAGAAGAATTGCCACTGAAGAAGTCCTACGGAGTCGTTCGGATTGCTGCACCTTTGCCTGGGTGCAATGTATGTATAGATGTCCTCTATCTTTTCATCTTAATCTTGAGTCGAGTCATTTGGTAAGCTGACAATTATGGTTTAAAATCATTTGGAAAAAGTACAAAAGAAAAAAATATTTCTCGGAAAATTTGTTTTCAGCTTAGGAATGAATAACCCTCATTTGGTTGATGAGTAACTTATTATTGACTTGATTACCTACTTGGATGGCTGTTGTTCTAAACTGGAAATATTTTGCCAACAATTCTTTTATATGATTTTCTCGATTAATATTTTATAATTTTCTCAAAAGTGATTTGTTGGTTAAGATACAGAACCAAACAATGTAATGTATTTTGAAAAGTTGTGTTATAATTATTTTAACTCTGATTATTCAGTATATAATAATCTTACGATCAATATATGTCCCCATTTTTTAGCCCAAGATTGATGATAAAAATTCAACATGGCTACACTTGCGGATCCGGTCATCCTCTTTACCCTTTTTGGATGCTGCCAAAGTCAATGACTATGGGAAACTGAACACAAAAACTTTGGTAGATGGAAGATGGACATTGGCGTTCAGGGATGAGGAGTCTTGCAAGTCTGCTTTATTCATGATTGTTGAAGAGATCAATTTTCTGAGTGATGAGGTTCATAGAAGACTAAAACCTTTGCTCAACCTTGAAACTGCAATAGATTTATCAAGCTCGTCTGTATATGCTGCAGGGGATTCATCTTCGTATAGAACACCTCCCAATTCATTTTAAGTTATTTGGCATGGTTTACCATATTAGGTTGGAGAATATTTTTAGTGGTCCAAGACCACCAAGTTGAATGATCCCTTTTCCAAATGTGGAAATTTTTTAGGGATATAGATGGAAAGATAAATGAAAAAAATGAGTAGAGTGGAATTTTTTTTTCCACATTTGGAAGAGGGACCACCCAACTTTGTATATGCTCCCAAAATATTAAGTCTCAGATACCATTTTGTAAATGCTCCCAAAATACATACCAGATTTTAGATTACCAGTTGTGGTTAGTGTCATTTTATTTTTTATTTTTTTTGTATATATTAGCTTTTCGTTGACCATATCTGTAAGTTTACCCGTTGCTATCATTTTTTAGCAGCTCTAACCGTTGCGCCGTATCAGTTTTTCCTATTACATTGTTAGTTCTGCACAAACGTAAATCTGAGGGAACCTCCTAAAGAAAGCTTTGCCTCCTTTTTCGTTCCTTTCCTTTTTCTTTTTTGTAACTAAGGTTTTTATTTTGTATAAGTGTGTAGTTAATTAGTGATGCTTATTATATGGACTAAGGAAAGCGTTTTCTTTCTTTTCCCATTGTCCTCAGCCGTTGTCTTATCTTGGGCACTGTGTTAATACTGATTAACTGAATCTCTTGTTGCAGTTATTCCCTTATTTTGATAATGTCTTCGTCGCCATTTGTATTTTGCCTTAAAAGAGGATAACTTCTAATGTTGAGAATCAATTCTATCGTCAGTACTAAGGATTTTGAAACATGCCATGTGCAACAACTTCAAGAATAGGTTGTCTTCAAACGTCAATGTAACATTAAATAGTGTTCATGTTTTGCACGTCATAAAAGCAACTTCACCAAAGAGTCAAACCTTTTTTTTGTTACCATTGTTCATGTTACGAGTCAGTCAGCTTGTATTAATTGCCATTGTTCTCGTACTGAATCTTGCTCACGATATTGATGGTCAACAACTCCTAAATAATTTTTTAAGATCACTGTTCTCTCCGGTATATATGAAAGCGTGCCTCAGATTCATCTATTCTGCCGCCTAATGCCTATTGTCTCCTGTATACCACTGCACCATACCCTTCTTTTTAAAATGTGACTGGAGAGATTTCAATCAACGCCATTACTAGGTAGAAGAAATGGGGTTAAACTGGATTCACTAAATTTTGATTGAACCCACGTAAATTCTTTAGGTGTGCGTGTGACTCCTAATTTGCACACAACTTAGTTACATAAACGTTATTCAACTGTTAAGATCATAAACACCTTTAATTTCATAAAACAATTTCATTAATCTTTAATCAAGTCTTGATTGACAGTTGACACCACCTCAAATTTCGAGCTAAAAATTGGACGAAAATTAGAATACAATTGCTTTTACTTTTTTTTGTTTTTTTTAGTGAGAATTGTTATTGGGCCCATACATTCGAACCCTCTCATCAATCCACTCTCTCATGTCCCCCAAAACAAGGTTTGCGGACTCATCGGGCTCCCCTTGAATCAAAGAATGGTACATCCCATCATAAAGCTTCAAGGTCTTGTCCTCACTGGAAGCCTTCTCATACAAGAGCTTGGAGGAAGAGGGGCACGTGACCCCATCAGCAGTTCCGTGTGCAGTGAGAAACGGCGTCGTTACCTTGGAGAAATTATCCTGTACATACTGTGTAACCCTGAGGAGCTCACGCATGGTCCCCACCCTAGGTGGGCCCGTGTATCTCCTGGGATTAGAGGCTATGATCTTCAACTTCTCGGGATCCCTGATGGCTTTACCCACCATCTTGTTGTCCGGCATAGCTGCCCACGTGTCAGCCAAACCGAACAGCAGACCGTACATGAACAAATGTACCTTGCTGGGCTTCATGTCCTCGGGTATCACGAAAAGCGGTGCCGAGAATATCAGGCCCGTCCACGTGTCCGGCTCTGATTTGAAGTACATGAGCAAGGTGACGAGTCCCCCCATGGACTCGCCGAAGAGGAACGCCGGCAGGTTCTTGTAAGGGTCGCTGCGCCGAACGTGGAGGAAGAAGGAGAGTGAAGTGGAGGCAATCTTGTCCATGTCGCCGAGGTAGCAGCGGAGGCCGTCAGAACGGCCGTGGCCGAGGATGTCGGCGGCGAAGACGGCGTAGCCCCAGGTGGCGAAGTTGATACAGATCTTCTGGAAGAGCCAACCGGTGTCGGAGCCGTAGCCGTGGGTCATGAAGACGGTGGCTTTGGGTTGGAGGTTCAGTGGAAGGAAGCTCTGGGTGAAGATCTTGCCGTTGGGAGTGTCGAAGTATGATTTGGTGTTGCTCACCCCTTGGGAGGTGTAGTACTCCTCTTCGGGCATGTTGCCCCAAAAATTAAGGGGAACCTCCGATTCCGTTGCCATTGGGGGGGGTGTGTGTGAATTGTGATGGGATAAGGTGTAAATAAATAAAGATATCGAAAAAGGGGAAACTTTAAGGAGTAGGTAAGGTAAGGTTGGTGGGTGGGGACCATGTAGTAGTGGGTGAACCAACCCACCACTATGGAGATTGTTATGATTGATATGAGATGGATAATGATAATGAAAGGTGCATGATGGTTGGTGGGTTGGGCTTATGACTTGATCTGTTAAAAATAGCCCATCCAAGATTTGGCCCTTTAGGTGAGTCCGTCCAGTCAACAAAAATAGGTCCATCCCATCAATCTTTTTTATTTTTTATATTGTCATATTATTGACTAAATTACTGAGTTTCTCATAATTATGTCTCATCTCATGTAGACTTTGTTACACGCCGTGGTCCATTATTTATGAGTACGGGCCATACTCGAACTCAATTATAATGTCAGGATATTTATGATCATTTACCTATCATACAGTAATTAACTTTGCATAATCTAAACAGCGGGATACTCAGCTGCCTTTTTTTCTAAAGCAATTTAGAATTTGACGATCACATCTTAATCTAATGCAGAAAATCAAAACCATGATGGTGTTCTAAGATGGTGAAAAAGGATGCACTTCCGCCGTTCAATCATACAACCCTTAAGGTCAAAGTAATGATATAGAGTTTTGAAGAAATAGATTGGAACCAGAAAGCGTAAATATATTTTTGTCTTGTAGTGGAAAGAGACAGATTTCTTTATTATTTTATCATTTTGATTTCCCTTTGGTTGGATGCATAACTGCATGTATATTTGTGCATAGTTGAAGCTGAAGAAACATAATAATTATATCAAGTTTCTATACACTGTGATTTTCAACTATAGAGAATTCTCGGCATTAATTTTTTTTACGGAAAATAATATAATAAAATATAATAGAAAAAAAAATGTAGACTGCTAGATGGAAACTGCACCCCTTGGGTACCAATGACTCGACTTACCTTTGATTAAACGAGTATGATGAACTAATCTCTCTCTCTCTCTCTCTCTCTCTCTCTCTCTCTCTCTCTCTCTATATATATATATATATATATATATATATATATATATACGAGTTCACACGTAAATCAACTCATGATCATGCCAAGAAAGATAATACCATCTCAAGAAAAGTGTATAAGATCTTATGCTATAGCTATATTACTAATATTTTAGATATTATAGTATGAAATATATTTGGGTTTATTGTATGACCCACACCCATTTATAGTGGAGTTATGTTTATCTTATTTTATATAAGATAAACAATTTTTCTACGTACACAAAAAAGAATTGGGTCCCATCACTTTTTTTTTTCTCTTCTCTTATTTATGGGTCCCACTTATACTTTTATTTCTACAACATAACATAAGATAATTTTTTTTACAATATAAGAAAAATATATGCCTTTATAGTGAGAGCGGGTTCAACCGAATCAAAAGTGCATTTCCTCCTTGGCATATTCTATATATATCTTACTTAAAGAATGCGAATATTCACTCATGATTATTCATAAAGCATGAGATTGAACAATAATGCAATTAAATCTCAAATCATTTATCATCTTATCTATTTATGTATATCACACTAACATATAAAAAGTAGAGTGAAGGTATTCTAACTACCAAATTTTTTTACTACTAGCTTACTACTCATCACGTTACTATTGGATCAAAGAGAGAATGTTAAAAAGTTTTTGAGGAGAGAGATAATGTTAATCTAATGGTAATTAAATAGGTAATAAGTTGGTAGTAGAAAATTTTGATAGTGAGAATATCCCTCCTCTAAAAAGTATTAAAAGCATCATAATTGAATCATCAAAGTAACATCTTCCAAAAACTCAAAGAAATAAATAGATCAAATCACAAATTGATAGATAAGTTACTTTCTTAATCTTAGGAAAAAGAAAATTAATCAATCATAAAAATAGCAATTCAACAATCTTAAAAAAAAAACAAAAGATTAAACGAATTAAAAAATATGAAAAGATAGACCTAGCTAGATTAGATTAAGTCCAATAATGATCCTTCCTGACTTTACCCTTGAATTCTTGTCATAATTTTCGTCCTTGCTTTATCCATATGCTTCATCTATCATCTATAGAGGTTTTCTTTTTCTTTGTGGTCTTCTCTTCTTATTTATAACTTAAGTTTAGCTGTCACATTTCTTGACTTATTTAGTCTGTTAATTAGTCCTTTCAAACATTTAATTTGTTAATTTTCTGATAAGGATTAGGTTTGCTTAAATTTTTTTCATGAAGTTAAAGATATTATTGACAAGACTTTAAGTTTTAACAAAATCTTTATTATTGTTTTTTTTTTCATAAAAATATTTATGCAGTTAATGCAGATAAGTTATCTGCATTTACTTCTAAAACGACGTCGTTTTAGGATTGAAAGATTAGAAAATTATAATTATAAAGACTATAATAACCCTGAAATAAATTAAAATTATAAAAACACCATGATTTTCGCCTCAAAACGACGTCGCATTAGGCTTACTGCAGAAAAAATGAATCCTTTTTTTTATATAACTATTTTCAGTATTCATTCAAATCTTTTAGAATATACTTAAAAATTTAAATCAAACATTAAAAGAATACAAAAGAATTTATTCAAAAACTAAATAAAAATCAAAGTAGCAAGCAGTGAGAAATGACTGACATAATAAGGAAATCAAGCACATGCTATTACGAAAACTAGCAGTTACACAAGCTATTCCATTCTACATCTTGTGGACAAATTTACAAGAAACCCTCCTTACCCAAAATTTGCTCACTCTATGAAGTACTGTACTTGGATACTCTTGGGCAAGGATGAAGTCATGAACCCACTATCCAATTTTCTATCTCCTTTACCTTTACCACCCCAACAAAGGTTAAAACGTATACCCTCCTTCCCTCCAAAGTTAACTGTCTCTAAGCTGCTTTGAAAAATGTCTCTAAGCCATTTCTCAAACAAGCTGTTAGTAAAAGAACTACACCCAATACCCACATCCTCAATCACCCTCTCATCTACACTAAAATTCATCACATGTTGCATGCCACAAACCTCCTCAAAGGACCCTTTGATCTTGGATAAAAAAAGCTCTTCCATTTCCTTGTTCCTAGCTGGACTTGTATTAAACTCAAACTGGTTCTCAATTGAGTCAAGAAATCCATTTGGGTTCAAAGGATCAGCTATAGTTTCTCGAGTTAAATCACTTGAAATGGGACTACTTTCCCCTGCTTTGTCCTCTTCATCAGCTTTTATGTTCAGATCAAGGGTGTTGAAGCTTGATTGTCTTGAAAAGTGTTTTTTTCTGTTCCTTTCCTTAGAATTCTCTTCAATTCTGGGGCTCTTGATATTGGAAAACAAATCAAGTTCAGCTCTGCGCTTGTGGCCAAAACAAGGTGTCTCTATGTTAGTCTTGGTTTCACTGATCTGCAACAATAACTTCATAACCGAGTCCTGATTCTGTTCTTCCATGCTTGTGGAGCCACCATTTGTCAATATGAATATTAATTGGCCTGATTTGTCCTTTGTGGTTCTTAAATTTCCAAACTTTCCTGTTTCAAATCCATCTGAGAGGAATTTCTTGAATTGGGCATCAGCAAAGTCAACATTTTCTATCAAGATCACAAGCTGTTGATGGGTTCTCAATGCTCCAGCAAGCATTTCTGAAAATGGGGCTATTGAAGTCTCTTTCTTTAGCATGTCCAAGTGAAGAAGCATATCAGCTGAGCCAAAAACTGATTCTGCAACAGCAAGTGACAACCTTCTTTTTCCAATGG
Organism: Gastrolobium bilobum; assembly: GCF_033153095.1. Classification (NCBI taxonomy): domain Eukaryota; kingdom Viridiplantae; phylum Streptophyta; class Magnoliopsida; order Fabales; family Fabaceae; genus Gastrolobium; species Gastrolobium bilobum. The sequence continues at coordinate 1,156,195 of NW_026897257.1, read as the reverse complement.
AGTCATTGCCTTTGATAAATAACCAAGTGATGTTACTTTGCTTTGCTGATTTGGAATCAACCAAGGCCTCTGCTATTGAAGGAACAATCTCAGATTGCCATGGCACATTCTCCTGCAATAGTTTACAAATATGAGCTCGTTGCAGTGTTCTATCAGTTATATTTTCCCCCATTTCACCTGAACCACCATTTCCAAGAGCAAGAGTAATCTTTACTTCTTTACCTTCCACGCTCTCAAGAGAATCCAAGATTGGCTCTGTTGCTTGCTTTTTATCGCTGAAATTGAACTCAATGGTGCATGATTGTTGACGCCTGAATCGAGGTATTAGATTGGAGCTATAAGTTGGTTTAGCAGCATCGTTGGCAAAGTATATAGAACTTGATAAATTATAGGGGTACATCTTTTCATTCGAACTGTAATTGTTGTTCCTGCTACTGTGGTTCTGAGGCTGTTTGCTTTGGTGGAGACAGTGACATAGTCTATTCCATTTTCTTTTCAGCTGTGTTAATTCATCCTGAAAACGTTGAATTATTCATAAGCCATTACTACTTTTCAAATCTCAACTAATAGGAACTAGCACATGCACATACAGAAGAAAAATAATTTAAGCTATTGCACAATCATCAGGTGTTGGATTATAAGCAGATAAAACAGAAAAATTAACTTGACTTTTCAGCTTAACAATTTGCTACCTTTTTATGGGCTTCGGTGCTATGAGACTGAAGCCAGAAAGGCAAGATTTTCTTCTCTCCTGGTCTAAGAAATTGAGCTTCTTTTTCGTAATTGGAGGCACATTCTTCACAGCAATTGAGCTTTTCCTGCTGATCCTTGTTACTAAAGGGCTTTGTTTCCAACATATGAGATGGGTTCTGGGAGATGGTCATCTTTGAATCAAGGACACTGCAAATTGTGTGCAGAAACTCCACACAATTAACATCCAAATTGAACAAATAGGCACTGATGAGTTTTGAATATGCACTACTATCTGAAGCTGCTTTTCTGTTCAATTCCTATCACTTAAGATCACAGCAGGTCTTAATTTTTTTCAAGGGAATCGCAATAAGGCATGTTTGCAAAGGTATATAACTCTGACTTCTTTATTTTTCTTTTGGTAAAGTTTAGTTTCTGTTTCTCCAATCCAATATCATGTGAATGCATAACGTGTAAGAGGTTATATACTGACAAACTAAAGTGAAGCAGTGAAGCAGAAAGGTTCTGCTTCATGTCTGCCTTACCAACTAACCATGCTTTTGACAATAGGTTCTGGCATAGCCCAGTGACCGTACGTCCTCCTCAACAAAATGCAAGACAAATTAAGCTTTCAAACCATCATGGCTGGATAACTTTTATGTGCTTATGTTTTCTTTTCTTTCCTTTCTTCTTTTACTTTTTTTATTTATTTATTTTGGATTACATTTTTTTGTCATTATGCAGAACTTTTTGTACTAAATCAAACAAATTAAGCAAGAAAATTTTTAGTCTTTAGTTGATGTTTCTGGCATCAAATCAAATCAATTATTAAGCAAAAGATTACCTGGAAGCATGGAGACTCAAACCAAGTCCACCTGATGGAACAGAAACAGCCTGAAGAGCCAATTGCGTCTCTAGAGAGGGTTGCCTCATTTGACACCTCATATATGTTTGATAACTAGCAGTGGCCATCAGCCACACCTTAGCATTTGAGGTTCCACAGTCACAGAATAACTTTCCAATTTCTGAAACTATATGATCAACTGGGTTATACCCAGAAAATTCTCCATCAGAGGACCCTTCCTCTTTTTCACTGAAATATGCCTCCACTGTCCATTTCAGGTCTCCAATATAAAAAATGCCACCCCCTCCTCCTGATGCAACAGAATCCACCCTCCTTTTCAGCTCCAAGAGTTTCATTTCAACTTCATTTCTTTTCATATACCTCAAAGAAACTGATGTAAATTGAAATTTGATAAAATGGGTTGACTTCAAATCATCAGGTACCTCTGATCTTTCTAACCTTCCCATTAGCTCTCCCACAAGGCTTTCAGTTAATGACACCGAGTCACCAACTATCACAATGTTCTTTTTCTTCTTCCTCAAGAGGATATCCAGAACAAGCTTGATATCATCCTTATTAGAAGAAGCAACAGCAGTGATGGGATACACTGGGGCTTTCTTTGGTGGTGAAAAGAAAACTGAGTTGAACTCAGAAGTGTAAGCAGCTAAGAAATGGTTCTGGCTGAAATTACTAGGGTTGATGGTTTCCCTATGGCTCTCACAAGTAGAAGGTGAACAAGGAGAAGAAAACACACCACCAGAACTGTTGTAACACTGAAAAACAGAAGAGGCTGAAGAGTCCTCTATATTGTTCTTAACAGCAGTGCTAGAGAACCCAGCCTCTCTCATAACCCTGCTAACACTAGGGTCATCTAGAATGGATACAATGAGCTGTTCAAGCTCAACCTTGATGGTGAGAAGTGGTTGTTGTTGCTGTTGTTCTATGCATCCCCTTCTCTGATGTGCCTGTGCTCTTTTCAATGCAGCAATCAAAGCATTGGAAAGAGAAGGTTGAGTGTGGATCAAAGCACCCGGTGTTGTTGGGAGCCTATTGAGAGCCACATTGAAACACAGCTCAAGAGCTCTGCATTGAAGAGGATGTGAAGTTTGTTGGTGAGGCTGAGATTTAAGACAAGCCCTTCTGAAGGAACTGGCTCTTAAGCTGAGCAACGTGGTGGCCACATGCAGAGGAGTGACCTGTGCATGGCCCCTCCTACGAGCAAAGCCCAGAGAGTGCTTCAACACTGAAGCAGCCTCTGCTGTGAGGGTCTGCTGCAATGCACAAGCTCCTGGGCGCATAACTTGAACAAAACCAGCCCCCCCACACCACCCCCCCTTTGTGACTGAACCTTTTCTTCAGAACCACACTATACTTCTTCCTTTTCTTATCCTTCTTTCTCTCCAAACACCACCCCCTCCCTCTCTCTTTCTAAGCTTAGATGACTTTGGAAGCTGGTTTTATTCCTCTCTTTCAATAAGAGGAACCTGGAACTAACTGAAAAGGTTTCAAGGATGGGAGCGCAAGAGAGAGAGAGAGAGAGAGAGAAAGCTTAGAGCAAGTAGTTAGGCTTTAGAAATACCAGAACTATGCCTCACTACCTTCTTTATACTTCTTGTCACTTGTCATTTTTTTTTTTTTCATTTTCCTTTATTTCTCTTTTGGTTTTAGTTTAAAGAGGCAGCTTTTCTTAGCTTTTTTTGTTACTACTTTACTGCCTTCCCTCTCTCTCTCTCTCTCTCTCTCTCTCTCTCTCTCTCTCTCTCTCTCTCTCTCTCTCTCTCTCTCTCTCTCTCCAGTTTACAGTTATTGCTCTAAGACATTTCTATATAAATGTGTGTTCCTGTAACTAGGTGTTTTCTGGTTTCTGATACGTGACATTTAATGTATTAATAAGAAACCAGTTTTTTTTATTGTTGTTTTACTCTCCTTAATATAATAGCATAATTTGAGCTGCCTCATGCACTGTATATAAACAATAATATAATATTACTTACTGATATTTATAGACACATCACCTCATATTATTTTAATTAATTAATTATTAAACGTATCATGTAAGAATACACATGTGTGTGAGTAGCATTATGCATGAATAGAAGTATGAAAAGCTGAAGATTGCAGTCATTAACAGCGACTCATCCGCTAGCTGCAATAGCACAATGCATGCAAGTATTTTCATGTTGATCATTATTATCATAATACAAAGGGCCAGAAAAACTATTTGATTCTGTGGATTAAATGATATTGTTGGTTGTGTTGTTTTTTCTGCTACGTTATTTGTATGCAAATGAAGTTGTATAGGAAATTAGAGAATACAACAATATGGACCCGCAATTCAAAAATTTTACTAGGACTCACAGATCTTCCCTCCTTTTTCCACATCATCTTTTGAATAGACAGACAAGGACAGCAGAAATTCAAAGAAAGTTACTAAAGGAGAAAGAAACCACTGTGATGAAAGATCAAAGATCAAAGAAAAAAGAAAAAAGAAAAAAAGAAGCAGCAAAGAGGTAGATTACATTTTTCTTTTTTCAAAATTTTTTGTTCTCATTGCACATTTGCACTAATGCATCTAGCTCCAATATTAGCTAGTCCTCTCTCTCTCTCTTCACACCAATCCTCGTAGAGAGACAGTATTTTATTCCCCAAGTACCCAAAAAGCAACCCTCTGTCTGCTATCCTTCATAGCATTATTGTTTCTTTTTCAGCCTCACTTATCTCTCTCCTCCTGCAAACTGCAATGACCTTTTGTCTTAATCTCATCTCCATTCCAAGTTTCCAACCACCCACCTAAAAAAAAAAAAAAAACCTTTTGTGCTACCAAATAAAGGAAGCAAAACTGATACATACTGTTATAATGGACACCCGTTTGTGTTCACATTTCGTTTTTTCAATACTCAGTCTCATTTGGCTCCAATTTGTGGTTTCTTGCAAGCCAGAAAACATGTCCTGCAAGAGTTTAATTATGAACATTGAGTAGTGTAACTTGTTTATTACTTTCTGTCTAATGTTTTTAGGATATGTATATCGGTTCATCGATTTCCTGATTAGTCCAGTTCAAGTATTGTCAAACTTATTATAAGAGAATGCTCTTCCAACATCATTTTCTCTATTCCAATAGTTCGAACTCGAGACCTCGAGATATAAAAACAATCTCCTTACCACTTTTGTCTAATGTGTTTACTCCTCGAGATTTGCTGAATATAAATATCTCCATTTCATTAATTTTTTCTTAACTTAAATTCTCTATTGCTTTCTTTCATTCTTTCTTTTTAAGATAAAAAACCTTAATTGGTTTCTTCTTTTGAATTCTTCCTGCAGTAGGGTAGGATTCTATTTTATCCCCCACTAGATTAGATTCTTATCGAGATGTATGACGGGTAGGATCTCGAGATGTTACTATATATAGCATATATAGTTTCGGTATCTTAGGTTCATAGATAAGGATTGTTATGCATAAGGGAAATTTAATCAGAAGACAGAAACATACGTGATTAAATTTAAAGGAAGAAAACAGAATGGAAATAATAATATATATACACAGATCTAAAGAGTGAATTAAGATTAATCCACATAAATGAATGTTTTTATAAAGTTACCTAAATTGTATTTTCACCTTTTGGTACTTCTTTTACACTGTTGTGACGTCTTCCCATGCAAAATAGTTATTGAGAAGGCAGGATTAGACATAACTTTGACCAACTGTATATGAAGGAAGCATATGGGTCCTCACGTAGTCACATTAATTTGACCCTTGCAAGATTCGAAGCATGATGAGAAAAATTAATCATTATAAGCTTTACTTTTTAATTTTGTAATTTCTAAAAGAAAATGGAAGAAAACACCAAAAACATAAAAAGGACTAGGGTCTAGCTAGGGAGAGCTTCATCTTGGAAGTATTATATCGCGCGGATTCCAAGACTATACTATCTGTTCAAGAGTTTAAGGTAGATTGAAGAAAAAGAAAACAAAAGGAGAAAAAAAATATAGAATAATAGAAGTATAAAATTCTATAATTATTTCATTAATTATTCTCCAGTGCATTAAAAGGTAGCAAAAGAATCTGGGGATGAGGCCTACAACTAAGAAGTGCATCAGTTGGAAGTGCGTGGAAAGAACATTCAAAATTCTAAAGCTTCAAAGTACCATTGGAATGATGAGTAAAGTGGATCTAAACTTAATAAGCATTCTCTTCCCTTCCCCTCCTTTTTCTCTCCAAATTCAATATATTATATACTTTATTCCTTTTTTGCTTATAACATATTTATTAAAAGGAACATTAATTATAACAAGATATATATATATATGTATATATATATATATATATATAGTTTTACCATCTTGTACGATACAAAGTTATTCTAGTTATCTCGAGTTTGAATCCTGCATACATAGATGTAGTTGTAGGTTATTACTTTGTGAAAAGCTAATTTATCCAATATATCTAATAATATACCCTTTTAAGCTAAGTGAGTACTCTTGGCGTTTATATGCACTTATCTCATGATTGAAAGCTTCATATACGTGATCAGATTGCTTACTGTGAAAAGTTAAAAAGCTAAAAACAGTGAGCAGTACTATATATCATAATATGTGATTAGGTTTTTTTTTTGGTGGGGGGAGGGGCACCTAGCTATATGTTCTTTGAGCACTCTTTATATCTTTTTCTTCCAATTAAAGACGGAGCACCACTAAGTAGGTAATAATGAGGCTCGCTCATTTTGTGGTCATCAATGCTCAACCCTTTAACAAAACAAAAAGGACATGGTTTTGATTGAGAGAGGGTACTCAAATCATTGGAACATTATATTTTAAAGTTTGAAAAGTAATGAAGACATAAGGATTTCTCTACTTGGAAGAAAAGGATCCCTTTATGTGTTAATTGAGAATGTGTGCAGTTTACTCATTGTGATAGAATTAATATATACGAATGCTGCAACTTAATCGAATGATTTGGTTTGCATGTTCACTAACAGATTTTCAATAAAGCATGAAAGTGAAAACTTAAGAGGGTTCATTAACAGAGACAGGTCAGGCAGGCCCACGTATGTTACACATGACTTATCAGGTAATTAACAACGTTTTATAGCAATATATGTAAGGCATATATATATATGATGTAATTCCACATTTGATTTGGAATCATGATTGCACAGCTTTGATTGTGAAAAGGGTCATATATTATTCCCATTTTTTCTAGAAAGAAGGAAAAAATTGTAGTGCAAGTGAGTGACCACCTGTGGCTGGCAGCTCCTAGGGTTTGCTTATTTACAGCTGGGAGATCCTATCTTATATAGTTTCATAGAAAAGACAAGCTCATATATATGTATGTACTTCATTAAACCTGCCAAAAGGTTCATTTTTTTAGTGAAGATATATCGGTAGCACCTAAAACATTCAACAAGATTAATTAATTTAATCTATTCATTCTTTAACAGTTTAATTGATGATCCAGGAAAAATATTTTGGATTGCCAGTTGTCATGAATAAGGAATAAATATGATTTTTTTTAAAAAAAGTATTTGAGAAGCTCACATACCAAGAGTAGTTGAAATAAGCTATAAGCTACGTTTCATTTATAGGTATTGATTACGATCGATCGAATCCATTAATTATATCGCCGAAGGTAGGTTGTTGAACCTATACAAAGTTTCACACCGTATCTTGACATATGCATGCGTATGAGATTGGTTAGCTTAGCGGCATGTTTATATGGTAACTTGACCGAAGAATTAGAAAACATAAAGCAAAAAATGGTAGTTAATGTTACACAATAAATGAAGTTTTTCTTTTTCTATTTTTCTTTAAAAGACAAGGTCAAAGACGCAACCCCGATCCTTAATTGGGTAACGAATCAACCGGGTAACAATTAATGTCAAGAGGCTAAAGATTTGTATGCCTTTGTGCACGAGATCAAAACTATTTGGTTGAATAAATAAAAAGGTAAAAAAATACACTTAGACAAATGGGTATACATTTTGACTTTAATTTTATTTAAATATATTTATACTTTTCAACCAATTCCTGACTTAAATTCAGATTAATCGTCACTTGTTGGTGACCGGATACCGGATAATTAATTTATAAAAAAAAAAATGCATGATATTCTAGTTACTTAATTTACTTGCCTTTAGCTAGGTTAACACTAACCTCCTACAAAGTAATCTATTTCATAAATAACATCGTAAGTAACTCCCTTCGATATGATCTGCACGAAAAGTTAATGTTCTATATTTTTATAAGTTGGTTGTGTTATGAACAAATTAAGGGTTGCTTACATGGAACATTTATATATACGGAGGACAATGCAGTCCTCTCCTTCTTCTTTTATATATATATATTTAACATGATCATATCTTCGATCGGCTCCACCTTTGAGAGTGGAATGTGAGGAAAAGAAAGAAACAGATAGAGGAATGTAGGGTGGGACCCACACGGGTAAGGACAATGGAATGGAACCCACAAGTTGCAGAGCCTTTGATTCCCATACCATATATATACATCTCTGATCTCCATGAGTCACCAAATTCCGAGTCATTCCTCATATCCTGACTCAAAAAGTTAGAATATAGAGAGATTTTTGGTTTTTGGGGACGTAAAAAGAAGGCCTAGCGTGCAACTTTATAAAATAAATGTCGCCAGAAACATATCCTTTAATATCCTATTTTATTTTATTTTATTTTATTTTATATATGTTCTCTTTCTCTCTCTTGCTATCCTATGTATTCCCGTGACATATGCCTTGTTTTTCTTTTCCAATTACAGTTCTTCGCTCTGTTTTAGGTAAATCACTCACAAAACATTCCAACCTTTTTTTTTCTCGGGGAATGCATAAACTTTCAAATATATGAATTGATTAGCTAATAGCCTAATACAACCTTGATCATTATTTTTGGGAGCTTCTGTACTTCTGATTTCATCATGTGCGTGAAATATGCATTCTTCCATTGCTATAAATGGTAGCTCTAGTATTTCTCAAATTTTCATTTTCTCATTAGGTTTTCAGGTCATTTGATTCCGAATTTATACATCAACTGAGAAAAACGCATGCATACTCTTTAAGCTATATTTCATTTTGAAATAGACATTATGAGTTTTTCATTTTAGACAAAAGGTCCTTGAAATTTTTAGAATTTGTAAATATATTTTCTCATATAAATTAAGGGAAAAACTACTCTTATGTTACATATGACAAATTTTTTCTCCTACACACCCTTCGATAACCGTGACACTTTTTTCTTTTCTTTTTATCTTTCAGGTGGTGGAGCCCACAAGTTTATCTCTATGACATGAGATAACTTATCTCCTTTAACATGAGATTAATAAAACCCATAAATTAAACAATTAAGTTTTTTTTTTAAGGGTATCCCACCCATTTGAATGAGACTGTGTATAAGTTATAAATGTAGCAATTAACACCCATGGTAATACATATTTTATTCATACTATTTACTAGAAAATTAAAGAACTTTTCTTATATACTTTTGTTTCCGTTTAGATTATTTGATACTTTCCTTTATGGAAATAAAAAAAGATGAAGTTTGAAAAATTAGAGATTACCACGTGTATTAATTAAAAAGTACACAAAATGTGATGTCTAAATTTAACCCCGTTACTGAACAGCAACAGACAGATATATTTGGAACAGTGATCATTGTGCCACCGTTCCAAGACAAATTTACCTAAATGTCACGCCAAAAAATAATTTTACCAAACTGCCACGAGGGCAAGTTCGCCCAGAGCAGTAGCGAACTTGGTATGCTGATGTGTCAGCATCCTGGTGGTGTCAGAGTTCGCTTCTGACACAGGCGGTTGCATGCAAGCCATGTGGCCTGGCAGGTGAGGCATTAATTTCAACCGAGGTCGCCTGTGTCAGAAGCGAACTCTGACACCACCAGGAAGCTGACACATCAGCATACCAAGTTCGCTACTGCTCTGGGCGAACTTGCCCTCGTGGCAGTTTGGTAAAATTGTTTTTTGGCGTGACATTTAGGTAAATTTGTCTTCTAATAGTGGCACAAAGGTCACTGTTTCGATATATTTACAAGATCTAGAATTTTGGACTTTTCTATTGAAATACGTTTTCCTGTTGAAATTTGCGTCTTTAATTTTGAAAAAAAAAATCCGTCAAAAATTTTCGTCGAAAATTTGGATTTTTTTAATAGTGTTTGAGGGCCTTTCATTCGGAAGTGAAAATTCAAGGTATTTATTTTAAAATAAGGTAAAGTTGAGGGAGTGAATATGCATTTTCCATCATATGTTTAAAGGAAACAAGATTATGAAGGTGAATGCAGATCAAAGAAAATACAATAATGGCCAAAGAAAGAGGGAAATTAGCAAAATAATCTTCTCCTTTGTTTATTTTAGAAAGAGAGAAGGGAGACAAAGCAAAGAAAGTGACAATTTTATTTCTTTATTAGTTGATCAATGAAAGTGAAATTATGGGCTATTTTACTAGGAACAAAATCACATTATTTTAAAATTTCAATAAAGAAATTTTAATGTTGATGTATTATCAATTTCACCTTAATAAACAGTATTGTACTATATCTCATCATTTAATGAATTTGATAATGTTAATAATTATATAAAATGTCAAACTCATTAAATAATTAAATTAAATTTTAGATAATAATAATTGTACTAACAACATATCAAAATTATATTCCCAAAGAAAATGATACATAATGACAGTGAAAACTTCGAGATGGAATGTGGTCTTGCCTAAAATATCCTAACCAGAAGAAATGGACAAAAGAATAATGAGGTGCATGGTATATTTTGTTGAAGTACTAAAATTACATAAAACAATATAGATATTGGATGCAATCAACTCAGCTTAAATATGTGACGTGGGATTACGAACATTCATAGATCATATCGAATTAATAACATTATAATGGATTTTCTGGCACTAAACTTTGAATGTATGGCCTTCTATAAATTATCCGAACCTCTACACTAAAACAGGGGCCGTTTGTTTGTGTTCTTTTTAATAGAAATATTTTCAATTAAAAAACATGTTTAAAAAGTTTTATGATAATTGTATCATTTTAGTGTTTTTTAGAAGATAAAAATCTATTTCTATATTTTGAAAAGTCTACATTATGAAATATTTTCAAAAATTATTCAAATACATCCTTAATTATGGTGGCTAACATAATTGAATATTTGATTTAATTTTGTCATTTAATATTTCAGGTTTCAAAAATTTCTTATAAATTTTATAGTCCATTTAATATTTCACTTTTGTTTTTGTAATATTGAATACTAATAGTGGTCAAGGTTATGATAAAAAAAATAAAAATATGCACGATAAAAACTTAGAATGGATACCGATATTTAATAAGGTAATATTAACATTATTAGTGCTTCTTTTAGTTTTTCAGTTATACAACAAGTAAAAACCATGGCAAAAGGTTCTTTTTTCACTAGAATAATCCACTTCACATTTAATTTTACGTAATTTTATTTACACTAATAATGTTTCAGTCAATAGTTATTTTGCAGTATTTAAATTATATAAAATAAGCTATTTCAAATAAGAAAGAGAATCTAAATCCTTGGCTTATATAATAGATCACTTGACATTAAATGAATGCTCTCCTTTCTTTTGGAGTTTGAAACTAATTACAAAAATTAATTAATTAATTGTAGATTAACCTATCTTTTTTTATTTATTTTTAAGATTCCTCCAAAACGAAAGAGAAAATAATAGATAAGTATATCACCCTTTATTCCCAAAAGCACACAGTATTTGATACAAATTCAGTACGTACATCTCCCTGATCGTGACTCTAAATTTCAGTTGTCCTTTATTCTTGTCTCCCGGCTATAATTGCATATCACAAGGTTATATGCTTTTACATGTTGTCTTTTTTTTTTTTTTTTTAAAGATTTTTATAGGTTGTGATGTCATGCGACACAATGATGATTAATCTAACTTTCGAAAAGATAAGTTATACATGCATGATTCTCATAACGACACAAAACAATTTATATTGTAAGCCTCAAGCCAACTCAAAGATGAATGAGTAAGTAATTATATACGAGTATGTAATAACAAAGTATACATTTCATATTTAACGGAGATAATTATATTTACAAACTTTTTATTTATAAACTATACTAAATATGACCAGTCATACTTCACTCAAAAGTGCGTGGAGAAGGTCATATTTATAATTTTTTTGTTTACAAACTATACTAAGTATGACCGGTCATACTTCACTCAAAAATATATGATCGGTCATACTTACTATAATTTGTAAAAAAAAAAATTATAAACAGATCATTCATCTTTCGTAATAGATAGATATGGAAGTCGAAGAGAGTTTCTAAATTATTCCGCTCTTACAAGATTCACCATTGTAGATATGAGGTTGATATCAGTTCACGCGTAACTAATATTTAAGATTATTATTGCACTATTTTAGAAGAAAATAATATTTTTAAATCATCACATAATATTTTAAAATTTTGATTTTCTTATGACTTGTCATAATTCAAGTAGTACTTTATGAACATGTATGATCGACAATTGGTTCTAACAAATGAACAGAGATAAATGAGTTTTATTTTATCTAAGCAAAGAAAATGCCAAACAATTCAGTATTTGTTTTAATGGCTTTTATAGATAATTAAATGAGTAAGTAACTTTCACTTTGGCTTCTAACTTTCATTTTTGTCATTTTAAGTGAAAGAAAAAGATAGATCATGAAAAAAAGAATGAGGGAAAAAAGTTTTAAAAATGTGAGTTTCACCACTTTGTGAAACTAAATGGACACAAGATCTGCCATTTAAAACGACATCATATATTATATATAAAGAGCAACTGTGCATAACTCTCCTTCACATGCTTATAAATCAAAACTAAGTAAAACTAAAGCTTGCAACACACTGTTTGCGTTAGAAACCAGACAAATGAAGAGGAAAGAGGTGTAAAGGAGAAAAGAGGAAGAGGCTTTTGTTACTGAAATCTAAGAGACTGTGATTAAAGCGGGTGAGTAAAGCAAAGAAAGCGAATGGAAAGACAAAAAAGAGAAAGTCATGAAAGTATGTTCCTTTCTTTCTCTACCATTCTTTCTATATTGCATGCAAAACGATGACAACCCAACCCATCATTGCTGCCACTCTCTCTTTGTTCACTAATCCCCATAAAAATGTCATGGATCTCTTTCTTTCTCTTTTGTTTTATCACATGTATATTGGAGACACTCCTTTGGCTAAAGAATGCATAAATAAATCAACAAAAGAGGTTATATTTAATTCGAAAAGCTGTCTAGAAATAAGAATAAAATAATGGTTTCTTGGTGAGATACACACCTAGATAGTTGAGGATTTCTTTCCATTTTGTCTCTATCTCTTTGAATATCAAATAAAAGGGTTTCCATGGCACGAAAAGATTAAAGCTAACTCTTTCTGAGACCAATTTGTATGTAGGTGTACTTTTAAAAACAAAAACAACACAAGCTGTTAAATTGTATATTAAGTCATTAAATAATTTAATATTTCAATCCAATATATAATAAATTTTAAAATAATATCAAATCCATAGTCTGTCTATTTGAGGCCTTACTGTCCGATTGAACAATTTTAGCTAATCAAGTTGCTTTTAATGTGGGTACGTAAAAGATTGTTTAGTTATGAAGTTATACTCTCTCTTTTTTAAAAAAAATATGAAGTTATACTCTTGTTGGGTATAAGTACGAATTGAGTACTCATCCCCAATAGATTGTTTAATATAATCAAGAATTAAATGGCTGTATATACTATTTCATGCATCTTTATATTTAGTTACGTCAAATTAAATAAAAAAAATTACAATTTGCTTATTTTTTTTACTGGAAAGAAATAATGTAGGATATAAAGATATATATTGCGATATTCAATCTTAATGTAGCTAGACTGGAATGACTAATATGTAACGCTCAGCTCAGATCTTGGAGAAAACAACAGTTTCCTAGTTTAATGAATATGATACATTAACTATGGAAATGAACATTTCTATTATAAAATCCCTATCAAACAAAAGTTTACATTATTTTATCATTAAGCCTTAGGCCGCGCATGACAATCATTCTATTCCCTGGCACTGTTTCTGAAAATAAATAATTCTTTTTTATTTCTGTGCCTTAGAACAATTCTGAGAATCAGAATTACGTTTGTTAACATCTTTTATTTTTGTTCCAAGAATCAGAATTACTTTTGATAACATTTTTTTCTTTTTCTGTTTTTTTTCTGTCTGTCTTCTTCTTTCAAATTAAAAATCCTATGAAGAATGGATTTAAAATTTGTGAGCTATAAAAAATCATTCTTCTTTCCGTCTTTCTGTCTTTATGTTTTCATTGGATTTAAAATCATTCTTCTTTCTGTCTTCGTCTTCTTCTTCTTTCTTTCTTTTTCTTTTTTTGTTCTATAATGGATTTAAAATTTGTGAGCTATAAAAAATAAAAATCCTATGAAGATGGACTGCACTTTTCCAGATCCAAGGTCGAGCTCCCTCCAGATCCAATGTTGAGCTATAAAATAATTCACTATATTAAATTATTTTTATTTCAACAAACTGCACTTTTCAACGGACTGCAATATAATAAGATGAATAAATTTGTTTCAGACGTGTAATCCTTCAAGAGCCCTAACCCCAATTTCAAAAATTCCAAAATTTGCAACTTCTCTGTGAAGGGAGGGATTTGTCGTCCGATGATATGGTTGAAAGCAGTTATGGTTCGGTGTTGGTGTGTGAGCGGGTACGGAGTCGTACAAGTGTGAGAGAAAACTAATTCTCTTTTTGTGCCCGAGAATAAATAAGCATAAATTTTTTGATTCTTTTTTTTGTTCTCCAGCACACAAAAAAAACCGGTTCATCCCGGGAACAAAAAAATAAACCGGTTTTATCAAACACAATTCTCATCCATTTTTGTTCCCGAGAACAAAAATTTAAAAAAAAAACTCATTCCGAGAAGGTTGTCATGCACACCCTAATAGACTAGGCAACAAACCTACTAGAAGTAGACTTAATATAACTTCTCTATCCAAAACCTTAATTCATTAAATTTATGCATTTTGTCAATACTTTACCCATTTATTCTCGGTATGGATCTTTATCAATCACACTTAAATTCCCCATATTTCATTCTCACCGCTCTTTTTCCTTAAAAATACTTTACATTGCAAGCCCTACTTTTTGTATTTAAAATAATAATTCTAGCTTATAATTAGCATCGGTTGGTTATCGAAATGGAAGAGAACATGTTCAATTATATGTTTAGTGATATATGTAGAAAAACAAGTATGGGGATGTAGCTCAAATGGTAGAGCGCTCGCTTTGCATGCGAGAGGTACAGGGTTCGATCCCCTGCATCTCCATTTTTTTTTTTCCTTTTAATTTTCCATCCTTTTCTCAATTCTACTATTTGTCTAGCTTTTAACCAGCAAACAAATTTTGTAATGTTGAACATCTTTCCAAAGAGGAGACAATTATCTTCAACAACTCATAATAATGGTAAAATTATTATTTTTTCTGCCACATTAGTTGATAATATATGAAGATAGAAAAAATTTAATAATTTTAATATTATAATTAGGTTTTAATGTTTATACAGTGAAGGTAGATAAGTTATCTACATTCACTCTCAAAATGACGTCATTTTGAGCTGAAAACTTAAAAAATTATAATAAAAAAGACTATTATAACCTTGAAATAAATTATAATTACGAAAATACCTGATTTCCGCCTCAAAACAATGTCGGTTTAGGTTCAATGTAGATAAGTTATCTATACTGACGGTAGAAAAAGTGAACCCTTATAACTATGTACTATTTATAATACATAATTATTATTATTTGCAGAAAAACTTTTCTTTTTCACCAATATAAGAAAAGAATTTCCGTTCTTTTATATATATATATATATATATATATATATATATATATATATATATATATGATCAGGATCATTTTACACTGGTGTAAGACTAATAAGTCTTACACCATGTGACACTTTCCCCTGTACGCGTCCAAGGGAGTTGTTTGCTAAGCGGATTAGAGTCAAATTGTTAACGAGTAAAATTCTTGTTCAGTAAAAACTTTTTCATCTAAGTTCCTAATTATGCGGGATGTTACACACCACATCTTAACCATTGATTTTGGTACCCCAACGGTTATAATTTAGGAAGCCATACGAATTAATTTAATATTAATTAATCATTAATTACACTACAAATATCAACCGATAATTTTTGTCCATCAACGATTGAGATGTGATGTAAGTCTTGTTAGTCTTACGCTGGTGTAAAAAGAACATGCCCTATATATATATATAGGATTTAGTGGATGTACAGTGACTGCAGGCTGCAGCTAAGGATTGGTACAGTGATATAGAACTACATCGTTTTATAATGTGAAAGCATTAAATATGGAGAATCATAACCATACAAAGATGAAAATAAATATAAAACGTTAAATATGGAAAATCATAATCATACAAAGGTGAAAATAAATATAATATTTCAATTTTCTACAATTAATTTTGAACACGAACTTCCTTTATCCCACCCAAAACGACGTAGTTTCTAAGTGACTGCACCAATGCTTATATGCAGTCACATTACAAATCATTTGCCATATATATATGTGAAAAATATTTTTTTGGCAACTTGAGATAAGTTTATCTCCGCCCACCCCAAAACTACGTCGTTTTGTTTATTTATTTTCTTATATTAATTGATTCACCTTTGAATGATTATGATTCTCTTTTTCTCTCTTCCTTTATCATCATTGATCCATCTTTGTACGATTATGATTTAATAGCTAGAGATAAAATTATCTCAAGCAGCTTTAAAAATGATAAGCCCTACATATATATATATATATATATATATATATATATATATATATATATATATATATATATATAGAGGAAGGATCCATTTACAAACTTTTTTTACATATTACACTAAGTATGACCGGTTATACACTCTTGATTAAAGTATGACCGGTCAGACATAGTGTAGTTTGTAAACAAAATTTTTATAGAAATAACATTCCCCATATATATATATATATATATATATATATATATATATATATGGTAAAATTATTTTTACAGCTACTTTACGTACATCAATTAACCTATATTAGTGATTCCTCACATTTATATGATTATGATTCCCCAAATTTAATTGTTGTACGTAAAGTAGCTGCAGAAAAATCGAAACCCCCACCCCCCCCCCCCACACACACACACACATATACATAACTTTGGATCATTTTACATCAGTATAAGTTACATTCTCAATATTGATCATTGATTACACTTATATCTAAGAAAAACATTAAATATGAGGAATCATAACTATAACTATACACCTATCACTGATATACGTAAAACGATTGTAAAAATTTATATATATATATATATTGAAAATGAATTAATAGTAGGGGACAACGACCAAATTGCCATTGTTTATCTAAAATATTACCATAATGTCACGCCCCAGAAAATTTTCACCAAAGTGCCACATCATTAGTCTTGCCACGCCACGTGGCGAGTTAGGATTGGCCACGTGGTAGCACCTGGTTGGCCACGTAACTAGCTGCGCAGTGCAGCTAGATTTCGTGGCAGACAACCCCTGCCACGTGTCTTAAAGCGTTAGGCTACGTGGTATCTTACGTGGCCAAAATCACTGGACTGCATAGCTGTTTACGTGGCGGCTATTGAATCACTCAATGCATGTGTGACATGTGTCACACTGTGATAAACCCGTTGGGATGAGCAGCTGGTTACGTGCATGTGTGACACATGTCATTTAAATAAAATTAAATAACATTTATTTAACACTACTAAATTTAATTAGTTAACATTTACAAATAATTTAACTTAACATATTGCTAAATAAAATAAAACAATTAACAATCCAAAAAAAATAATTAACAGTTATAACATAAATAATTAATCATTATGATTAATTTAAATTAATATAGATTAAATTAAACTATTTCAATTAACAAACATAAAATATATTACATTAATTAACAACCCTTGATTAAATTAAGTAACTGACAGTTCACAAATTTTTAACACAACACAAACTACATTAAATTATTTTAGTTAACACCCCTAAAAATAACTAATTAATTATTCTAAAATAATTAAATTTAATATACACTGAATTAAATTTAAATAATTAACATTAATTTAATTTAGTTTAATTCTTTAACCCTACTCAATTATATTAATTTTTTTAACTGTTACGAACAATTTCAATTAGCATAAATTAATTTAATTTAAATTAAATTAATATAGTTAACACTCCTAAAAATTATCAAATGATAATTGTAAAATAATTTAATTAAATTTATACTAATTTACACTACATTAATTAACAAACATAAAAACTCCTAAATTCATTAACACTCATAACTTATACTAAACTCCTAAATTATTGGTATTATTTGTAAATGTTAAGTAATTAAATTTAAGAGCGTTAAATTATGTGATTTAATTTCATTTAAAGGACATGGGTTTACCATAGTGTGACACATGTCACACATATATTGAGTGTTTCAACAGCCGTCACGTAAATAGCTACACAGTCCACCGATTTAGGCCACTGGCATACGGTGTAAGGGTTGTCTACCACGTAGTCTAGCTGCATTGTGTAGCTAGTTACTTGGTCAACCAAGTGCTGTCACGTAGCCAATCCTAACTTGCTACATGGAATAACGAGACTGATAATATAACACTTTAATAAAAAATTTATGAGACACGACATTTTAGTAATATTTTAAGTAAGTAACGACAATTTGATCGTTGTATCCGTTGATTTTAATTATTGGGTTTACGGTATATTGAAATTGGCTGTTGATTTTAATTATTGGGTTTACGGTGTCCCTTATGCACCTTTTGGTGTGACAGTTGGACAGAGAAAATTGTAGCACAAAGATGGTGACACATAAGTATAGGTCCGCATATGCAGTAAGGTGATAATTGATGTACAAAAAGCTATCTGTGGGCTCAGTTGTTGATAACATGCATGATTGATAGACAAATTGGCAGAGGGGGGTATGGTATGGTATGGCACTGGCACAGCAATAGCCAATAGCATATATGAGAAACAGTACAAAAACAAAGCCTAGCTATGACATCTATATGACTATATAAGGTACCAAAATAGGTCAGAGACTACTCAGAACAAACAAACTCTGCCTGTGTCTCTTGCTGGGCTCAAAATAGACCTTTCAAAAACACCAACTTGGATAGACCTCAATCTTCTCATAAATAATGCATTTTTTTTTTACAGAATGCTGGTTTTCGAATAGACCTCTCCCATAATAACTGGTTAATTTGCTCTTCTTGCAATGTAATGGTGCAACGGAGATCGCCCCTCTTCATTTTTTAAGATCTAACCAGTAATATTCTCTACATAATGTTTGAGTAGTTATGCTTGACACCACGTATCATGTTGTTATAAAAATTATTTATTATATTTTCCTCTATTTTTTTTTTTTTTTTTTGGTAAACATTTTCCCCTAATTTAATTTAGACGTAATATTATTCAAATTAATTTAAAAGATATAAAAACATGAAACGTATGTATAAAGTATGTTTGTATAAAGAATGTTTAAAAATAATACAGTTTGTTTTGTTTTCTAATCATTCTCAAATATATTTTATATATGTCTATTTAAATATCAATTTATGATAATTAAATAAATAAGATAAAAATAATTAAATTAGGATTTTAAAAATTTGATAAAAAAAATAAATTTAAACATGATAAAATTCATTTTCTTTTTCAAATCTCAAATAAATTTCATCTCTATCTATCAGCTCCTAAAATTGGATCTCAACTCATGCAAGCACCACAGCAGCATGTGATTTTGTAATCAAATTCAAAAGTTATGTTCTGGTTTACCTCAACTTTGGTGAATGGTAGATGGTTTTACATCAACATTGCTGGTTTTGTCCATACTTGTTTTTTTGGGGGGAGGGAGTAAGTACCATAGTTCATATATATCGGTGTTCATTTTATTTTACGCATCAAGTTACTGAAGAGAATAAAAAAGGAAAGGAAAAATAATCAGTTTGTTAAAAAAAAAAAACACTTACTACCCCCTTTTGCACGGACAACCCTATAGGGATGTAATTGTTAAGCATGTGAGTGTTGAGTATATTTTGACTCTTTTTTCATTATGGGCAAGATCCTGTCCTAAACGATTCACACTCAATTCCATTTACTGTTATTGAAGACAGTGGGTGATATTATATCACTAATAGATTTGAACCCATGTATAAAGCAGAGGAGGTAGATGATCAGGATTATCACTGTGTAATTAAAAATATTAAAAACAGACTTACTTGTCAGTGGCAGAATGATGAAACAGACAGAATGAAAGGATGAATATATGCAGTATAAGAGGAATTAAATCCGAGCCCACAGAACGTGTCTCCTTAAGACAATTTGCCCCCTCACTGATGCCTAAGGTTGATGGACACTTGTCTCCCAGGATAGAACGGATTTCGTCTGAAGAATGGTGGCACTACCAATCAACAGCCCAAACGAACACAACAAAATGCCAGAGGAAGTCACACCGGAGGATGAACAACAGTATGCAAAACCGGAAGAAGAAAAATTCCGGCAGAGTTTAAGTGCAGGAAAAACTGGATCGATTTCTGAAGGTGTCAGTGTCTATTTATAGACACTGACCGGTCACGATGAACAGTCGTTCCGACGAACAGATACGACCGGTGACTGGTTCACGAAGGGAAAGAACCGGTTCGGTTCAATACTGCTAAAAAAACCGGCGGGTAGAAACGTTTTTGGTGAAGCAACGGTATTAAAAAATAATTTAATAAAAAATTATTTTTTTATTACACACTATGAACCGAGCCGAGCCGAGCCGGCGCGCGTGTGGTGAACCAATGCTCACCTAGCTCTCCCCCCTACATAAAACATGTAGTGACCCAAGGGCCAATCTAAGAGAGGGAAGTGAGAGCTTATATACTCTCCCATTTCCTACTAATTGTCCAATGTGGGACTTGTTGAAACCCACACACCTCTTCATCTTTCCTTTTTCTCTTTTCTTTATTAACCCACTTCTTATTCATAACCAATGGATCATTGTACATTAATTCATTCATTAATTCCAACATTTACTATATACTTAAAGAATGATATATATGATACCTGCAGTATTTTCAAAAATTTGGTACGACGAGGTAAGAAATTATTAGTGCAAAGAAAGAAAGAAATCAATCTAAAAATCAGGCACGGTATCATAAAGCTACAACTAAAATGTGAGAGAAAGCGGAAAAAGAAAAAATTGAGAGTTGATATTGTTGGAAATCGACAATCACACAGAATCGAGAAAATAGAAAAAGAAATAAGAGTAGAGAGATTGACACGATGATTTACCCTGGTTCACCCAATATAGGCTACGTCCAGCTTGTCTGTACTATATTCACCTCACCGCCACTCGTTACAAGTCTCTCGGTTTACAAGACAAATATAAATAGGATTACAAGAAACCCTAACAGCAACTATTCATGGGCCCAAGCCCAAACTGCTAAGAAAATTACAATAGAAACAGAGGCCTAAACATTACCTAGCCTCTACGGGCCTGGGGGCGCTGCCCCCCCGGACCCCGCCGGGGCGGCTCCCCCGGACCCCCGCCCGCTCACCTGGGAGCGGGATCCCAGTTGCCTTTCTGCTGACCCCGACAATTAGGGCCAACATCATCATGTGAAGTATGAGCCATACCTAACAGATATATCTAATTCTAATAATAAAAATTAATGAGTTTAACTAAATGAGTTAAACCCAGTATAAATTAAAATATGGCAAAACAGAGTTTGCAATTCCATCTTGACCAGCTTCACAATTTGGTGATAGTTCCCCATGCAAGTCTAATCAGTACTTTGGGAAATGCATAAACTTTCTTCTGTATCTAGGCTTGTTTGTTTCTGATGTCAAAATTATGTAATATTGAGTTTAATTTTGAAGAAATAATTGCATTAATTTGATATATATATTCACTCCAATCATATAATTGATTATGGCAAATTACGATAGCTAATTAATAAATAAAAAAGTTAGTTACTATTAATTAATTATGTAATAAGTAATACACTTAATTTAGATACATTAGGTTTATGCAATACTTCTCTAAATTTTGATGCATTGTTAGCATCTAAATATAATCATATCATTTAATGAGTTTGACAACTCGTATAGTTCTTAACATAGTTAAATTCATTAAATGATGTAATAACATAGAATTAAATGAGAATGTAAAACTCTTAGACCAATAAGCGTATTAAAATAATTTCTTTAGTATTATGTATTTTTGGATTGTTATCATTTCACGAAGATCATGATAATAGTATTTTATTATTTTTTTAAATGATTGAACTTAAATCTAGTGGTTGCTATCGACTCAACTCGTGACAGAATGAAATTAAGTTAATATTTTATATTATGACTTTATCAGTAAGTACTGTATGTTACAAGTGTATCTATTAAACTCCTTTTATACATTCAAAGGCTTGTTTGTGACGCCATATTAGGTATGATATGATGAGTTAATATCTATATTATGACTTTATATATAAACTATTTAGTACAAGTATATATATATATATATATATATATATATATATATATATATGAACTATATATGGTACTCAAGCCTATAACTATTGAGCACCATAGCACTAATTGCTTCTTTATGTGTCCATCAATCCCTCTTATATATTAATTAAATGATGGATAACAATTAATCAATCCTTTGATGAGACTTCACCTCTATCATTGAAATCTGACCGGTATATATATATATATATATATATATCACCTTCAAAGAAAGAAACGATTAAATGGCGATGATTGAGGTCCCACATGCTGCACTTTCTAAATCAATGGATGACTTGGCCGTGGTGGACGTGGGTTGCTGGTTTGAAAATGATATTATAAAAATTAATATATTTAAATAATTTTATTTTAAAAAATAATACATTTCAATTTTATATATGGAGGTTAAGTACGATATTTTTTTCACATAATAAAATTTATTACGAATTGAATTATATATTCTCAAAAAATTTAATAGTATTCTTTTTAAAATTAATCTTCTCTACATATATACAATATTAAATAAAACAATAAAGTTAACTTTTAATACGTAATTATGTGATAAATATAGATAATAATAATAAAAAATAGTGCATATAGTTCTTAAGGGTTACACGCAAATATATAAGCGTAAGTTTTGACCACAGTAAGAATATAGAGCTACTGCAAGATTCTCCCAAATCAGATATTAGTAGTTAGATATAGATTCTTATTAGAATTTTGTAGATCTCTCTATACAAACCTATTAAATATTATTATTATTATTATTATTGAATGTACATAATGTTCATGATTTTTTCTTAGATCTTTGGAAGACTTTTATTCCTCCAAACATTAATATAACATTACAAATTTAGAAAAGTATATAGCATATTTTTAACTAAGGGTATTGTTCCAGTAATCATGGCTCCACGACCAAATTTTGTATTAGGGTTTCGCAGCAATTTTGATGTATAAATAAACTTGTCGCGGTTATGTTGAGCACCTTAACATATTCTAATTAGCTTGAATATAATGGAAATTCAGCATTATTTCATGAAAATAAAGTACGGTCACTATTCCATTTCAGGCTACTTTTAGGATGTGAATATAATAAAGGTGTATTAATAAAAGAAACCCTTCAATTATCAACACAAATTTAATACTTGTTAAAAATATTTCATGACTGCAATGTACAAGTACTGAGGAGACTATATGCGAAATCATCATTTCCAAAGCCAAATTGTATACATATATAACACGACATTCTTTCACCTCAATCCAAAAATGTGAAAGTTAAATAGGACATACACAAGAATACAATGCTTAACAGAAGGGTAGAGGGAATGAAATCCCTGAAAGATTCAGTGTATATATTATTCATTTCAGTTCAATATAATCGACACAGCAGTAGAGAATAAGAATATGTAAGCAATTGTACCCATTAATGTCTCCAATTATTTCATGTCACTGAACCAAACCCTGAAACCTGTCTCGTACATTTTGAGACAGTTGGGGGTTTCATGTCGACAACGATTGAGAGTTGATGTAGTTTTCAAATTGTCTTCCCCTTTTGTCCATTTCCAACTCAATCATTCATTTAAAACTTACAGCTTTATGCATTTATTTGGACCATGTAAAACAAATTTGGTTTTGAGAGTTAAGTTCCAAAAACAAAGTTCAGAATAAATATCTATTTCTATGAAGTTAAAAAAAAAATTATTAAAAAGATTTATTCGCTTTCTCTTATTTTTCAATCATGAAATAAGATAAGCTTGACGTAGACAACAATTCACAAGAAGTGTAAAAATTGGGTATAGTTCTTGCTTTCAAATGCTCCTTTTAATTTTTTTTGTTCCGATAAAATTGGTAAGGTAGGTAAGGTATAAGAGGAACTCAAGTTTGCACAATATGCAATTGGTTTCCACAATATGTAGTGCAAAAAGACATTGACCCGGTATATGACAACTAGGATGTTAACAGGCCGAGTCAAGTCGAGCTTTGATCTTAAAAGATTAAGATGTGTTTGACTAAGTCTGTTATCTTTTATGAATATAATTATCGGCATGTGCCCTAGCTTATTTACAAAAAATAAAAGTTTAGTTTAGCCTGTTTAAAAAAAATAAGACAACAAAAATTTATCTAAATATTATCCTTATTACTTTATAAATATACTGAATTAGTTGAGAAAAAAACTGTATGAATATAAAAAGAAAGTATACAAATAAGACATATCATTTTATGTATAGTAGTGGAGAATTGTAGGACAAAAAGTAAATCCGCTTGGTTTTAGACTTTGAATATACAATTAACAGCACTAGTAATTTTAATATTTATAAATTTGATGTATATCCAAACAGCATAATATAGAACAAAATCATTCAAAAAGTCTGTTTAACCAATAAAATAGGATGAAATGGATTGAGGAGAGAGAAAGAGGGCTATTACAAGTACTATAAAAAATAAAAAATAAAAAATAAAAAAAATAATATATTAAGCCAGCCTAAGAGGCTCTGAGGCCGAGCTTTTGAATTGGAACATAAGGCCTTTTTATTAAACGAGTTTTTATACAAGTCCAAACCTGATTTCAACAAGGCCCCTGAAAGATGTCTGGTTTGTTTATCATCCCTATTGACAAAGCTTGCAATTACTCTTATTATCTTGAAAGGGAAACGCTAAGATTGAAAATACAAATTCATTGCGCCTTGGAGTTTAGTTACTGCTATTTTGAAGTCCAATCTGGTCACTAGCTAAGATAGCTAGATTTGTTTTAGAAAAAAAGAAAAGAAAAACAACAATAATAATAATACACGCACTAAGATTTAATGGTTTTTTTTTTTTGTAAATTAATTTTTACTGGTTAATAATATCAATTTTTTTATTATCATTGTACACATTTTTTAACGAATCTAGTGATCAGAAAATTTAAGACTATCATAATCAAGGACAATGCGAAGTGTGGTTAGCCTAGAACTCAAAATCAAAATAACAAAAAAGGGAATTGAGTCTTTGTGGGCATGATCAACTTACAGCACTTTGATGTACCCAACATAGTAACTTTGAGGCAAAAGCTTAACAGTCAAAAAATAAGATTAAGAATAAAAAGTTGTTACTGTACCCACTACAAACCACTATTATAGTCAAAAAGCTTCACTCACCTTTTACACCTTTTTTTTTTATGGACCTGACTTTATTCAGTAATAGGAAATTGATCTATGTATTTAAATCATTGGATTGGGGATCAAATCAGAAAAAGCTTTTCTCGTATCTTTATTTTGATGTTTTTAATGCTCAAGCAACCAGCTTAAATCTTTTCCCTTTCCCCTCTCTCTCATACATGCGCATGCATAAAAGCACAAAATCAATGAATTTCCACTTAGGAGACAGAAGAAGAGAAGATTTTGGTATCATAGAATTGAGTGTTTATACCCCAAAGAATGCATGCACGGACAGGTTTTGTAAAATAGTTTAGAGAATGAGACTTGAGAATAAAGAGAGCAAAGAAGGGAAATGGGAAAACGCCAAAGGGAATGAAGCCAATGCCCTTATTGACCATTAAAAATGTTCCTAATGCCTGTTGTTGCAACAAGCAAACAAACAAGTTCCTTTGAAGTTTGAATAAAACGCATGCCTTATCAAGCTGACACAAACCCTCTTTCTCTAATGGCTCGCCTTTTCAAGTTATCCCTAACACGGATTCTCTTTGCCAATGCAAAAACCATCACTTCTCTCAAGAGATAGTACAAGATTCTACTTTCACACTTTTTGCTGCTCTCCTCATATATGAAATGCACATTCTTGAATGAAGAATTAAATAAGCATAATATCATTCTGTCTACCTTCAAATTTGCATTAAAATTTTAAACAACTATGGGATGAGTGATCCTTTTCTGTCATTATAATTCCTCTTAAGCTTTTTCCCTTTATTAAAAAGACTCCACTTCCACTCTTAGTGTCATAATTGCAGCTGACTTGGTGGGGATGCACGGGTTGCCTTCTTTCTTTTTCTTTATCAATTTTGTTTATGCATTTTTGGTTGGAACTTTTTCTCTTTGCTTTAGCTTCTAAATCTTCTCACTCTTAACAGTGAAAATAATGGAATATTCTAAGGTTAGTTTTGGAGTTTGCTAACTCTTTACTGCTTACAAACAGGTTTAAAATAGGGGATAAGTTATTCTACCTATCTTTTTTTAATGTTTACCTTGTCTATTACTCTCCAACATCGTTAGATCAGAATCTCAACTAACCTTTATCATTTCTCTTTCCTCTTGAGATTCTGCTCTAACGGTGTTAGAAATTGATAGACAATGTAGGCATGAAAAAAAGGTAAGTTGAATAACCTATCTAAATACATTTAAGCAATATTAATTGTGACTGATTCTCCCTGTGTCTCAGATCAGATATTCAACCTTACAGATTCTGGTAATAAATGAAAATAAGAAACCTTAGTCACACTTCATGCTCGCTCAATCTTGAACTGGAAGAGCCAAGAAATTTGAAAATTTCAAAACTGAATAACTTACATTTCATGTTGCATCTCATTCCTGTTAATGGTCAGTTCAACTGATACACGGGAATTTACAACCTTGCCAAAATTGGTTAAAAATTAAGTAGAGTGGTTTCTATTTCTACATAGGCATTTACACCCACATTTGTCCTACTACTATACCAGGAAACAAAAGCTTCCAGGTATACTTCACCACATTACCACATAACGTAGATTGGATGAGACAGACAATCCTGATTATAGAGGTTTTGATAAAACTGGACAAGTTGTCCCCTGCGCAACCATTAATCAACATGGTGGATCATTCTCACGCAAAGACAGTAACAAATGCTGTCACACAGAACCTGAGTTGAAGTCTGTGTATCTAACATGAGTAGGGAACTAAAAATGTCCTTCGGGGTTTGCTTACCATAAATCATAAAGCAACAAACCTTAATTACTTGTAATCCATTCGACCTTCTTTTCTACCATGCAAATGGTGTGGAAATTTCTCTTCTTGGTCCACACTCAGTCCCTCTTGCCGAGAATTTCTAGTCACAATTCTTAAAGGATGGGCCTCTGTGTTGAACACCCATTCATCAAGAGGGATGACTGATGGAGGCGAAAACAAGAGATAGAGGTACTTGAGTGTTTCTGCAAGGAAGAAGCTCTGCATCATATTATCTTTGGCACCTGTAGTCACCTGGGTATTTAGACATAGCTTAGTTTTGTTCTGTAGTGCACAAGTTTATTGTATAATCATTTCCTCTCACGAAGATTATCAGGAAATTTTGGCAACGCATGAATACTCAATAAATAGACGCATCTTTTCCAGGGCTAAGAAAGCAAATCATTTTGGAGAAAACATTTAAGGTGTTTAAGAATTTCTTACGTCTTTGAGTCCAACATATCCTGTCTCAATCCGAGAGTTCTTTTCAAATGCTTGGAAAATATCCCAACCCCATTCTTGGTATGTCTTGTTTCTAGTGAAACGCCAGAGGTAGAACAGTGACTCAATTGTTTCAGGCCTTTGGATATTCCACGAGGTACCAACACTCATATCCTACAATTTTCTTTACCTTAGCACGTAACATCTAAGGGGATTTGGAGAACAATGTGAGAATGAAAGATTCAAACCTCTCCCTCGCGGAAGTAATAGTTCTCCCCCGCCAATTTAGTTGGTGTTGACTGGTAGAAATTGTAACAAGTCCATGCAAGCTGCACAACAGGATGCAATGGAATTCACTATAAGTTTGAAATGAAAAATGGCAATTGAAACAAATAAATTTCTGGCACAAATTAATACTTATCAGTTATCATTAAAATCTAAAAGTTCGGATGATGCGTGGTTTGATCAGATAGAGAAGTTACAAACAACCTGGCTACAGGAAGCAAACTAGTTCGTTACTCTGTTCCAAATGATGGTTCCAATTCCTAGGGGGAAAGGTAAGAAAACGTGTGATACTATTCTAAAACAATCTAAAACAATCGAGAATTTGGACATATTTAGACACCTTTGACTTAGAATTATATGCTTCTGATATTTAGAAATTATGCACAAAATGTTAACAAAGAAAAATATTTGTCAACACCTATGTTAACGGGCATTATTCCCCATGAAGTTCCAGGATAATGTTCAAATATCCGTTTGGAAGTTGGCATAGATCAAAGCAGATGTGGCAGAAACAATAAGAAAACTAAGACAACAATCCATTTTTTTAAAGGAAAACTGGAGGCTGAAAACATCTTCAAATTTGTCTAAGTATCTCTTGCCAAAAGAAGAATGGAAGTGTTACAATAAGTGAAGAATTGTATGATGGTATAAACAGCAATCTGAACAGTCTCATACAAGCTTAAACATGTAAATTATTTCCCTATTGTCAGAATTTCAGCATTTATGTTAAAATATTAGCACTTAATCAATTGTAATTATGACAATTAGCTACTGATTAGGCTATAAGTTAGCTACTGATTATTAGGCCGTACGTTAGCTTCGAATCCAGGAAACAACCTCTTTACAATTATTTGCAAGGGTAAGGCTGCGTACAAGGATTTTCTCACCCCACACTCGCTAGTCGGGTTTAATTGGGGGGTGGTTTTTTTAAGTTAGCTTCTAATTAAGTTCTTGTTACCCCCTGGATTACTCCATTGATTGATTGTAACCAAGCTATAAATAAGAGATCAAGTGTGTTGCCCACACACACAATTTCTCTCCATAATTCTCTCTTCCAATACTTACCTCTATTTTTTTCCTCCTCCCCCGTCCCCCTTCCAAACCAAGCCTAAATTACCTAAAAAACTCAAATTCTATAATCTAATTCCAATCTCACCCAGATTAACTGAACACTGCCTACTCAAAAATTTAAAAGGGAAAGGAACAGAAACATGAAGTCAACATCGCCAAACAAAAGCACTCTTGGCATTAAGTATGTCAAGAACTTGAGGTAAGCTTCAGCTTGTTTACTGGATAAGTGATCAGTCAACAATAAACCAAGATAAAATATTAAAAGTAATGGATGTGGTGATTAATTCAGCAATTGTTGGGGTCAGAAATAAAATCATTTCCACATCTCCACCCAATAACTTCAGCATTTTGGAGAATTGATCCATGAGTATTATATTTCTTGACCAGAAACAAAAGGTCTATTGGTAAAATTCAAGACTTGCGGCGACTAGGCCTTTCAGTTCAGAAGCCGTTCTCTTTTCCAGGGCTTACTTTATTCATGTGTTATGCATATTTCTTTCTTTTCTTTTCCCCTTGACAAGGAGGTTATCACAGCTTGAACAGTTTGAACTGCCCTAAGTTTTATAAACAAATTGAGTGATGATTTAACACATACTACTAAAGTATTACCTCCTCTGCAAGAGACATAAATTTGTCAGCTTCTCCAGGGCCATAGCCAGAAGATCCCAAAGCCACCATTCCAGGAACAAAACATGCTAATTCATCCATCTGAAAAAGAGAAAAGAATATCAGAGATCCTTTTCATAACATACTCGACTAAGGTTGAAAAAATTTCATTTTCAAATAGCACCTTGTCAAAGAGTGCATTTCCAAGCTTCTCAGATATGTATGTAAAAGATGATGGTGTTGACTTCCTAATCAAGCTTTGAAGACCTCTCATTGATGTCTCCCACATTTCCCTGAATACACCATTTGCTCACACAATATATAGGGGTCCAGATGCAGGCTTAATTCTAAGTTTGAACTTTTATATTAAAGAAAAAACACAAAAAAAGGTGTGCCAGATGATTGTAGCATGTCAGACCAAACAGAAAACACATGCAACAAGAGCATAGAAGAAAGTGAGGGAATGTTTGTCAAATGTCAGGTATTTTGTAGAATATACACTGGAGAGATCAGAGAATAGCATAATTAACTTCTGTTAATTAATTATAAAATAGTCGCAAATTCACAATTTTGGGCACAGGATCTATGGCAGCCCATACTAAAATACTTTGGCTTCTATGTTTAGTGAAAGACAGAGTCAAGTGCATGACTTGTGACAGGACAGCAGGATCAATAACTTTTTGGCAGGCAAAGTCAATAAAAAATGCTTGATTTTTCATAAGACAGCTGATATTCCAAGTTCATTACCTATTTACCTGTAAAATTGTACTACTTCAGTCTTGTTCCCTTGTATCCAGGCCTTGAGTAGATATTCATAGAAGCTGCAACACATACATTGGCAACCATTTTAAGCATGCGAGGAATGAAGTGACTGGAAAATGTTTAGCAGTCTGCAATATAGTGAAGGTTAAACATGCCAGTTGACATTTACTTTCAACATATTGTCACACTGTTACAACCAATCAAAAGAAGACAACAATTAGTTGAGTTGAGTAATCGCATATGGGATAGTTGACCAATGTTCTTCCTTTAAAATATGCGAAGTTTATGCTTGCACGGAAGTATCTCTGATCATACGTGAACCACCATTACAATACCCATCAACACATTAAAAATCACCATCCACCCCTCAAACCCATAAACATCAATAACTCCAGTTTATTCCATATTTCCAGTAACCATAACACATCACCGAAGTCCCTCTATCAAATTCAATTTATCATCAAACTGTTCCATTGCGCACAAAGGGTCAACAACCCATCTGAATCTTCTAAATTCTTTAAGCCTTGTCAAAGAGTTCAACAAAATTTCGCATAAAGTTGCAACTGAATTTTATTTGAAGATATAGTTAGCCAGCTTAGCCTATATGGCTAACAATTGTAACATCATGAAAAGATTATGTTATAAGATATCATCAGTGTCATTACCTGTCACCCATAGCACCAAATGTAATTGAACCGGCTGATTTAGTTCCAGTAAGTGGATTAAGATATATGGGAAGCAACCCATCCTCAGGAAAAGTTCTTTGAAGCTCTTTGATGACCTTCTCCGCCTGAAATATCAGAAGGCAAATACCTCAGAATTGACATAAAAAATAAACTTCCACTCTTGCAGAAAATCACAACACTCTCAAAATCAGTACACTCTCAAAGGAAAAACAAGAATACTTGGACCTGGTTCACCTCAAAGAATAGACTTACAAAGTTGACAATTATTGATTGGCCGAAAAAATATTATTCATGAAACACGCATAAAAGCAGCAAGAGATTACCTTTTGATGGTACTTGGGGTCTTTTGTTCTTTGAGAGAGAGCAATAAATTCAAGCTGCTCTGAACCAGAATCCGCAAGAATACTGTTTCCCTAGTAACAGAGAACAATTACCTAAGGACATAAGACAAGCTACAGCTGGGAAGAGATTCCTAATTTCCTTAATCACCACTCCAGCAATGCACTATTGGTAATAAACAGAGGCAAATAATTGCAAATAAGGTTAATTGTTTTTTTTTAGTCAAATAAAATCAGAAAACCGAAAGGATCAGACAACGGAATTCTCTGATTTACCCTGCAATACTAGAGCTAGAATATATACTAGTGTTGAGGATCCTTACCCATGATTTTAGGACCCAAATCTTGTACCTAAAAATCAGGATATTATCTGTCTAAATTATACTAATTACAGAAAATAAACAGCTGAGCTACATAAGGAAAGAATCGGGATCCTAAAAGTTATCTGTTACAATAATTCCTAAATCACAACAAATCACAATAACTCCAAATTGAATCTGATCTTTGACCAGAATCGGCAATGATCTTCATAAACGTTTGCAAGAAAACATAGAAAGTTTAGAGAAGTATAAAAAACATTAATGTAGCCTCACCTAATAGCTTAAGCTTTTGAGTTGAATTAGTTCTTTACATGATATCAGAACCTCGGTGTCACGGGTTCGATCCTCAACCCCTCCCTCTCATTTAATTAATAATTAATTAAGTCTTGTGGAGTTTCTTAAGCTGTTGAGTGAGGGCTCTTTTAATAGTTTATACTATTCTCTTAAAAAACCCCTTACACGAGAGTCCAATGGGACTGAAGGGTGGATAGTGCACAACCTCACCTACCTGTGCTAAGAAACTCCACAAGAAAATTAATTATTAATTAAATGAGGGGCAGTGAGGATCGAACCCGTGACACTGAGACTTTGATACCATGTAAAAAACCAATTCAACCCAAAAGCTTAAGCTGTTAGGTGAGGGCCCTTGTAATGATTTATACTATTCTCTTACACTTTTCAATCTCTACTTACAGCCCCATTAACTCTTACCAACTGTGTCCAGAGAATGTTATGAAATTACAATAGCATCAGTAAAAAGTTTTTAATTGAAAGAAATATATTTGTATTATAAAACTGTGTGTTATCTGTACAAGAGTTCTCTATTTAAAGAGAATAAAGAAACCTAATGGGCTAAGCCCAAATACTGACTATTATAAATTACATAATAATAAAATAATTCTAGTATTTACAATACTCCCCCTCAAGCTGAGGAATGGATATTTATCATTCTGAGCTTGCTAGTAAGCTCTTGAAACCTATCATTAGGAAAACCCTTAGTCAAGACATCAACCAATTGACAACTAGACGAAATATATGGAGTAGTGATTAGTCCGCTATCTAGTTTCTCCTTGATGAAGTGGCGATCAATCTCAATATGTTTGGTGTGGTCATGTTGGACTGGATTGTGGGCTATACAAATAGCTGACTTGTTATCACAGAGTAACTTCATAGACCCTTCACACCTCACATTTAGATCATCTAGAATGATTTTCAGCCATAATAACTCACAGATACCTTGAGCCATGGCTCGAAATTCTGCTTCTGCACTCGACCTAGCAACCACATTTTGCTTTTTGCTTCTCCATGTTATGAGATTTCCACAAAGAAACATACAATAGCCTAAGGTAGACTGTCGGTCAGTTACGGATCCAGCATAATCTGCGTCTGTATACACTTCTAAGGATAAGTTTCCTCCTCTCTGGAATAATAGTCCTCTGCCTGGTGTGCCTTTTAGATATTGGAGAATCCTATCCACAGCCTGCAGATGTTTTTCCCTCGGATCATGCATGAATTGACTAACAATACTGACTGCATAAGCTAGCTCAGGTCTAGTGTAACCAAGGTATATTAATCTCCCCACTATACGTTGGTACTGTCCTTTGT
This sequence comes from Gastrolobium bilobum, assembly GCF_033153095.1. NCBI lineage: Eukaryota > Viridiplantae > Streptophyta > Magnoliopsida > Fabales > Fabaceae > Gastrolobium > Gastrolobium bilobum. Next base: position 1,123,001 of record NW_026897257.1, on the reverse strand, counting down.
CAACTGGAGGACTCTCATTCTCACTCCCTAGTTTGTGATTCTGCTCAATTGGAGTACTGGAAGGTTTACACCCAAGTTTTCCTGTTTTCTTAAGGAGATCAAGAACATACTTCCGTTGACAAATAAAGATCCCTTGCTTTGAATGAGCAACTTCTATCCCCAGAAAATATCTCAGTTTTCCAAGGTCTTTAACTTCAAATTCAGCAGTCAATCTTTCTTACAGAGCATGCTTCTCATCTATATCATCCTCTGTTATAATAATGTCATCAACATAAACAAGAAGGATAGTGAGCTTACCTTCTTGAGAATGTTTAAAGAAAAGTGTATGATCTCCTTGACTTTGTTTGTACCCCAATGAAAGCATAACTTTTGCAAATCTTCCAAACCAAGCACGCGAGGATTGCTTCAAGCCATACAATGCCTTCTTTAACCTGCAAACTTTGTTTTCTCCATTTGTGGAGTTAAATCCTGGTGGAATCTCCATGTAAACCTCTTCTTCTAATTCACCATTGAGGAAGGCATTTTTACATCAAATTGTCTTAAATCCCAATTAGAATGAGCAGCAAGGGACAATAGAACTCTTACAGTGTTCATTTTGGCCACTGGAGCAAATATTTCTTCGTAATCAATGCCATAGGTCTGTGTGTATCCACTTGAATATGAAATAATAATGTTGTGTATTGATCTAATTCAGAGAGTTACAATATATAGAGACCCTAATGGGCTTAAGTGAAAGGCCCAGACCTAATACAATCAAAATAATTATAGATAGGAAGTAATCTAATCATATCTAATATATTCTAACACTCCCCGTCAAGCTGGTGCGTATATATTGTGAGCACCAAGCTTGGTACAAATGTATTCAACCCGAGGACCTTTAAGAGCTTTAGTGAAGACATCTGCTAGTTGATCAGAAGAGTTGACAAAAGCTGTCTTGATTTCTCCTGACTGAATCTTTTCTCGAATGAAGTAACAATCAATCTCTAATGTTTGGTTCTCTCATGAAATACAGGATTAGAGGATATATGTAGCGCAGCTTGATTATCACAAATGAGTGTCATGGGTTGTTTCTGTTCACAAAGATGAAGCTCCTGAATCAACTGCTTTAACCAGATTAACTCACAGGTAGTATTTACCATTGCACGATACTCAGCTTCTGCACTAGATCGAGCAACAACAGGTTGTTTCTTGCTTTTCCAAGAAATTAAGTTTCCTCCAAAGAAGACACAATAGCCGGAAGTAGAGCGCCTGTCCGAGGGTGATCATGCCCAATCAGCATCTGAATAACCACAAATTTCTGTATTTCCCTGATCCGAATACAACAAACCTTTTCCTGGTGCTCCTTTGATGTATCGGAGGATCCTCACAGCAGCATCCCAATGAGAATCACAAGGGGAATCAAGGAACTGACTAGCCGTACTAACAGCGAAAGAAATGTCTGGCCTAGTCACAGTAAGATAATTGAGCTTCCCAATTAGCCTCCGATAACGTCCAGGACCAGATAACGGCTCCCCCTGTCCGGGCAATAACTTGACATTAGGATCCATGGGTGTATCAACTGGTTTACACCCCAACATACCAGTCTCTTCTAGGATATCCAAGGCATACTTCCTTTGACAGATGAAAATGTCCTGTCTAGATTGCGCCACCTCAATTCCCAAGAAGTAACGCAGCTTCCCAAGGTCCCTTTGTTTGAAATGCACTGAATAAATGCTGTTTTAACTGACGAATTCCGCCTTGATCACTTCCGGTGAGAATGATGTCATCAACATAGACTAACAAATAGATGCACTTATCAGGAGATGTGATCCTATAAAATACATAATGGTCAACTTTACTGCGGATTAAGCCAAACTTCTGAACTGCAGAACTGAAGCGACTGAACCATGCGCGAGGAGACTGCTTGAGACCATATAAGGATTTTCGAAGACGACACACCTTCCCAGACTCCCCCTGAGCAACAAAACCAGGTGGTTGCTCCATGTAGACTTCTTGTAAATCACCATGAAGAAAGACATTTTTGATGTCAAGTTGAAGGAGTGGCCAATGACGAACAGCAGCAAGAGCAAGAGCAAGAAATAGGCGAACTGACGCCATCTTAGCGACCGGAGAGAATGTATCGCTATAATCAAGGCCGAAGATTTGAGTAAAATCCTTTGCAACTAGGTGTGCCTTGAGTCGATCAACATGGCCATCAGGTCCAACTTTCACATTAAACACCCAGCGACAACCAACTATAGACTTCTCTGGAGGAGCAGAAACAAGGTCACAAGTGCCATTGGAATGAAGTGCAGTCATCTCATCAAGCATCGCTTGGCGCCACCCTGGATGGGAAAGTGCTTCACCTGTGGTCTTAGGAATAGAAACAGAAGAAAGACTAGAAACAAAGGTGAAATGAGGTGAAGAAAGACGGTCATAGCTCAAAAAGGTATAAAGAGGATAAGGATTACGAGTAGTACGTGTACCTTTTCTTTGAGCAATGGGAAGAACCTCAGGTGAAGGATCCGGAGAGGAAGAATCAACAGCAGTGGGCGATGAGTCAGCAAGAGTCGAGTCGACAGGAGGCACAGTTTTGCGATGCTGATAGGTGAGAAGTGGACGGTCCGCAGGTATAGAAGCAATAGGTTGCTCATCTGGAATAGAAGCACCTGCAGCTGGCAAAGACAAGTCAAGAAAAGGGACAGGAAGAACATGATCAACCTATGACAACGGAGATGGGATAGAATTAAAGGGTTGTTGATCAAGAAAAGTGACATCAGCGGAAACTAAGTAACGCTTAAGATCGGAAGAATAACAACGATAACCCTTTTGAAGACGAGAATAACCAAGAAAAGTACATTTAAAGGCTTTAGATGTTAACTTGTCCTTACCAGGGGTGAGATCATGAACAAAACAGGTACAACCAAAGACATGTGGGGATAGAGGATAGAGAGGAACATCTGGAAGCAATAAGTTATAAGAAATGTCATTATTAAGCACAAATGAAGGCATACGGTTGATGAGAAAACAAGAGGCAAGGATTGCATCGGCCCAAAAGTGAAGAGGAACATGCATGTGAATAAGAAGAGTCTGTGCAGTCTCAATGAGATGTTTATTCTTACGTTCAGCTACTCCATTTTGTTGTGGAGTGTGAGGACAAGTAGTTTGGTGTAAAGTACCCTGTTTAGCTAAGAAATTAGAAAAGTCCACAGAAACATATTCCTTAGCATTATCACTACGTAAAATATGAATAGAGGCACCAAATTGAGTATGAATTTCAGCAGAATTTTTTTGATAAATAGAAAACAACTCAGAACGGTTTTTCATTAAATAAATCCAAGTGCAACGGGAGAAATCATCAATAAAGGTAACGAAATACCGAAAACCTAAAACAGACAAGGTACGACTTGGACCCCAGATATCTGAATGAACAAGAGAGAAAGGGGCATCAGCTCGTTTATTGACTCGACTGGCAAAAGAGGAACGTGTATGCTTCCCTTTTTGACATGACACACAATCTAAAGACTGAAGACCGGACATGATTAGATATGATTAGATTGTATTAGGTCTGTGCCTTTCACTTAAGCCCATTAGGGTCTCTATATATTGTAACTCTCTGAATTAGATCAATACACAACATTATTATTTCATATTCAAGATGGTATCAGAGCCTCGCCACCCCCCACTTTCTCTTGTGGAATTTCTTAGCACATGTAGGCTGGGCCTGTTGCATCATCCACTTTTCAAGCCCAATGGGCTCTCATGTGAGGGGGCGTGTTGAGATATATAGTCTCACATTGGTTATATGTGAACTAATGTGGAGTTTATAAGGCTTTGGGCACTCCCACCCTTTAAGCTAGCTTTTGGGATGGTGTATCCCAAGGTTCTTTACATATCCCTTGGCAACCAGTCGAGCTTTCAAGAGTCCCATCAGAATTATGTTTCGGAGTATATACCCATCTGCATCCTACTGCCCTTTTTCCATTTAGCATATCAACGACTTCCCATGTATTATTCTTCTCTAATGCATTCATCTCATCATTCATGGCTTGAACCCAATTGTCATCCTTTAATGCTTCATGTACTGATTTTGGGATTGAAATGGAGTCAAGTGCTGTAATAAAGCTTCTATGTTGCATAGAGAGATTCTTAGAGGAGACAAAATGAGAAATAGGGTATTGGGTACAAGACCTTTTCCCTTTTCTTACAGCAATGGGTAAGTCAACAGAATTAATATCATGCTCAGGAACAAAAGAAGTAGTGTTTTCAGTACTTACCAGCGGTTCAGGCGACTGCAGTTGCTGGTGGGGCAGTGTGGGTTGTTTCTTCCTTTGGTAAAATAGTTCAGGTGTCCCAGCTTTGCGTACTTTCTGTCGATCAATTGGAGGCATGTCACAAGAGGAATCAGATGAACTTTAAGCCTCATCAACTAAGTCTTCCTTCGCATTGTCATATGGTGTAACCATTGGGTTAGGAGATGATGAAGGTAACGGAAGGGAAGACTCAGACTCAAAGAAAATAGAAGGAGCTTCAATATTGTTCTCCCCCTAAAGCTGAGGAGGTAGAAAGTATGACTCAGATTCATGAAAGCTAACATCCATAGATACAAAGAATTTACAACTCGGAGGATGATAACATTTGTATCCTTTCTTGTTGGGAGCATAACCAAGGAAGACACACTTAAGGGCTCTAGGCTCTGATTTACTCCGATGTTATTTATGGACATGGACAAAGACAACGCATCCAAAGACACGAGACTAGAGACTCTGTATAATTGGGACAGAAGGAAAAAAAGAGGTCATTAGATCAACAGGACTTACATGGCCAAGGATTCTAGAAGGTAAGCGGTTGATCAAATAGGCTGCAGTTAATATCGCTTCTCCCCAGTAAGAGTTGGGCACAGATGTCTGAAACAATAATGCTCTGGTGACTTCAAGCAAATGTCTATTATTCCGTTCAGCAACCCCATTTTGTTGAGGGGTATCTACGCATGTGAGTTCATGAACCATTCCTTTGTCTTTAATAAACTGAGAAAGATATTGATTAACATATTTGGTACCATTATCTGATCTCAAGCGTTTGATACGTTTACCAAACTTAGTTTCAATCATATAATAAAACTGGATAAACAACTATGTTACTTCTGTCTTATCTTTCATCAAGAAGATCCATGTAGTCCGAATATAATCATCAATAAAAGAAACAAACCACTTGGCACCAGAAACATTAGGTACCTTGGAAGGTCCCCAAACATCAGTATGTATAATGGTAAAAGGTTCAACACTTTTTATTTCACTAGAAGGAAAATGTACACGATGATGTTTTGCAAATTGACAAACATCACAATTAAAAGACTCAACAGACTGCGACACAAACAAAGACGGAAACATAGACTTAAGTAAACTAAAAGAAGGATGACCCAAGCGCTTGTGATGAAGCCAAATAAGAGAATCTGATGTAGGCTGATGAGTCATCAAAGTCTGATCCCTAGTACTTTCTGCTGCAAAATCTGGAACCAGATAATACAACCCACCCTGCTCCTTAGCAACTCCAATCATCTTCCCCGCGGCGAGATCCTGAAAAACACAATGAGTAAGAAAAAAGGTTACAGTGCAATTCAAATATGTAGTAAGCTTATGAGTAGAAAGGAGATTGATAGATAGGCGGGGAACATGGAGAGCATTTTTGAGACACAAGGAGGGTTGGATTTTAATATTGCCAGAACCTGCAACTGATGTGTATGATCCATCAGCTACGGCTATAGTACGGAGACCAACAATAGGATTATAAGAAAGAAAAAGATCATTGCAGCAAGTCATATGATCAGCAGCACCAGAATCCACAATCCATGAAGTTTTGAAATCAGTACAAGAAGCGATAAAAGAATGAGTGCATGAGTTCTTACCAGTCATGGCCAAAGTACCAGTACCAGAAGGTTTATTGAGGGAGTCATATACGAACCTGACCCGTTCCAATTCCTCACGACGAACAGTAGTAAACTCACCAGGCATTTGTGTCTCATTCACCGCAGGAATGTCTGAAGGGGTCAAGAATGATTGACCACGTCTCAAATCTTCACGTGAGGGTGGCTTACCAAGCTTCTCTAAAACCTGCTGCCTCCCATGAAGACGATAACAAACATCTTTTGTGTGACCTGGTCTTTTACAATAATTGCACTAACGCCCCTCTTTGTTGGGCTTAAAGGAAGAAGACCCCTGAGGTATTACAGAAAGGAGACCCCTGAGGTGACTTAGCTGAGATCATAGCAGACTCGTCAGAAGCAGTTAAAGTAGTGACTTTAGATGAGATCATGACAGATCCTTCAGACAACTTGGTGTCCATCATGACATTCCTACGACTTTCTTCACCCCTGACAATATGAAAAACTTCAGAAAGAGAAGGTAATTTTTCCTTACCAAGGATTTGAACCCGAATAGGGTCATATTCTGAATTGAGGCCACAAAGAAAGTCAAAGATCCGATGTCGTTCAACAAAGGAAGCCAAAGTGGCTGCATCCTTGCTGCACTCCATCTTCAAAATATCATACTGATCTAGCTCAGTCCATAATCCATTCAGATTTCCATAATACTCTGTCACAGATAAAGAGCCCTGCTTGGTAGAAAAAATCTTGTTCCTTAGATCATAGCAAGTGGCAACATCTTGTTTCATTGAATAGGTCTGATGAAGAATTTTCCAGATCTCAAGAGCAGTAGGTAAGAACATGCAATGTTGACTAACCTCAGGAGTCAGAGAATTCCATAGCCATGTCATAATAAGAGAGTCTTCATCATCCCAATCAGCAAATTTTGGATCTGTTTTGGCAATAACAGGTCCTTCAAGATGAGCAATCTTACGACGCCCTTTGAGAATTGTACGAACCAGCTGAGACCAATGCAAATAATTTTTTCCATTGAGACGATAATTCTGATGGAGAGCGGGCAGATCGTTTGGACTAAGAGAAGCAGCCATAGAGGATGTAACAGGTGGCTGAATTATCGGATTATCAGGCTGAATTGTCGGATTATCTTCAACGTCTGACATAAAATTTGCTAAAAAACTGACTGATCAGAACGATAAAGGTCCAATGTCACTGGAATAGTAACCAGGAGGCCGGAACAGTAACAAATATGGCCGGAACAATAACAAGGTGGCCGAAACAGTAACGAAGAGAAGAAGAAACACCGTGGGACGGCTGCAACGGGATCAAAAACCCAAGATAATCACAGATCCACACTCAGAAGGAGGAGGTGAGCTGGTCTGTACTGGCCGCGAGTGAAGGGGGTGTTCCACGCGCCACTGCAGCTCCGGGAATGGTGCGTCTCTTCCACGCGCGTGAGGGAGTGTTGGACAGGATCTCAAGGTGGGTCCTGGACAGAGGAGGTCGCCTCGTCGTGGCGGTCACAGCCGTGGGTGAATTGCCGGAAAACTCGCCGGAGACTGTGGTCAACGACGGTCAACGGCGATCAACAATGGAATTTCAACGACAACAGTGATTGGAATGTCGAACGGTGATCCTCTCGGTCCAAAAGGTCCTCCGGAAATATATTTCGACAGCAGCTAATGGCGGCGAGAGGCAAAATATAAGGATTCTCTTTTTTAAGACGGTAGATGCGGAAGCAGAGCCCTCAGGATCGAGAGCTTTGATACCAAATTGAAAGAAATATATTTGTATTATAAAACTGTGTTATCTGTACAAGAGTTCTCTATTTAAAGAGAATAAAGAGACCTAATGGGCTAAGCCCAAATACTGACTATTACAAAATTACAAAATAATAAAATAATTCTAGTATTTACAATATTTTTTCTATAAAAATAAAAATTGTTCACATTTTTGTTCCAAATAAATCGACATTCATTATTCAAGAAGGGGCAAATAAGTCACACTATGTACATATGAAAACCCATTCAGAAACAATAAAAGTGACACAATCTAGAAATGCATTATGTGGAAAGGACAAAAAGGTCTACAGGAAAGTGATTGATTGACAACTCTTTATTACTTGGTAGGTCAATAGCTAATGCACTCGGATCGTCATGTAGGTTGTAAATGTAACTTTATCAAGGCACACATTTTGTAGAAAAATAAATTTTTATTTTTCACTCTGTTAAGATTGGATCAGATAATAACAGAACAAGAAAGGAAACAAGGGATTTTGGCGCAGATAAATCTGGATTTTCTGTATTAATATAAGAAACAAATTACACCTATGAATACGAAGAAAGGAAATTACTGAGCAACTATTACATCAAGTAGCTACAGATTATAGAAAAAGAAGAACTAGGAGTAACAGAAATACCGCACATTCGAGAGGTGCAGCTCTCTCCCAAGTCTAGTCCCAAATCCAGCCTCCTTTTTCCCCATGCCTTCTCGTGACTTTTATTCCTTCTAACTAACTACCTTAGCCACCTCAGCAACCAACTTCCTTCTCACTTCTAACAAGCTCATTCCTATAGAATATCCTAAACAACTGCGTCATCATTCTGCAATATTCTTCTATAACGTTGCCTAGTATACACTTTAATAGGAGTCCTATCAATACTCCCCCCTTTAAGCACCTTGTCCTCAAGGTACAGTTCAGTCACAAAGACCCTCCTTCTGGATCGCTTTGGGTGAATTGTGAGGGCCAACTTATGCATGAAGAATAGTAACATCCACCAGGATCCCATTGCCCTTTTTCGATCCTAACCTTAAGTTTTGATGTGGCAACCAGTTTGTCACTTTCAGCATCAACAAGTCTTATCCTCTTCCTAACATGTGCCACTATAGCATTTTCAACAGCAAGGATAACCTCCAAAAATAGTTGAATATCATGTGCTCGTATAAAAGACTCAATTGTATCACTGTTTAGCCATTCCTTAAAATGAGCCCTGGCCACTAGTTTCCAAACAACATCTTTGTAAACTGTGGAAGCTAACTTTGCATCTCTATTAATGCTACTAATATTAACCAACAATGCATTGATAACTTGAACATCACAGTGGAATTTCTTAAAAATTGCTATTTCTTCCTCATACATCTTAGCTTCATAAACCATATCTCCTACTACAAATCCATCAAAATTATCAAACCCCTTAATATACTCCATAACTCTTTTGATTTTAACATAAAATAACCTAACCAATTGAAGTTTGCCCTCAAGGCAGAATTTTGAAGTAAAATCTTCTCAAGTATCTCAACCAATTCACAGGACAGATCAGTTGTCATGAGAGGCTTTACAAAGATGGTCTTTCTTTTTGAATTTGCACCATGTTGAATACCACTAGCACTTTTAGCTTCACCATCAGATGTCAAATAGGACTTATTCTTCAATAAAACTTCAAGTAAATTATTGCTTAATAGATTCCAAATATGTTTTTCCAAAATCTCTTGAATAACATACCTGACGTTCTCATCACGTAGCCTTCTAGCAAGTAATCTACATTCTCTATTATTTTGTCTGTGCTCCCAACACTCCTTCAAGGGTTTGACCATTTTTCTTACTCAAGTAAGGGCTTGCATCAACTAGTTAGTAGCTTGGGCTTAACCCACAAATTGACCCTATTCCAATTCTGATCTAACTTCCTTCTGCATTGCTGGTTGTCGCCTCACGTAGTTTCTTCTCTTATACCCATTTCCAACGGTCATCAACCATGGACACATGCTGGCTGCGGAGTTCTTAAGGGTTATGTCTCTCTTCGTCAAGCATGAAACAAAGACCAGCTCTTCCTTAGCCGCAAAGGTTCGATCGTTCAGGTTCCATGGATAGCACCCAAATAGTTTGGGTTGAATTTGTGTAGGCATACTTATGGGCTCACAAGCCCAAATTTCAAATGAAATTGTTACATGTAGAGGACGTGCTTTGGACAAATTAATAACAATTTGGGCTTGATCCATTGTGTCAACAAATTGACCCAATTTCTTTACTCCGCCCTAATTTTCCAATTCGTCTTTTGCACGCATTTGTAGCTTCAACCGTTCATGGTTGTGTTGCTCCGCTTTCTCAAAGCGCTTCTTGTCCAGTGGCTTCTATGGCTGTGGCATCGTTGGCTCCAGCGAAATCGAAACCTTCCTCACACTCTTCTTATCGTTTTGTTTCCCTCCTTCCTTGTACTCTGCATTTGCAAAACCAAGTGGCTGATTTTTATCTACAGCCATGTTTCCTTGTCGGCTTCGCCCTTTTAGGGTCTTGACCATCTTTTGATTTTTCCTTCTCTTTTGGTTTTTAAACTCCTCATTAACTGTGTTTTTCTCCATAACAACAATAATCATGTGCTTCGTTTTAGTCTCCATCTTCTCATTTACTTCTATAATTTCTCGCTTCTCCAACACTGAATGTTTTTGCGTATCAGATTGTGGCTCCTAAGTCTGATTTCATATCTTCATCTTCCAAGCATATCTCCGGTTGATATCGCCGTAGAAATGCCCTGAAAAATGTCCACCAATTCACATTGGGATTAAGCCAACTCCAGCATTTGTACCAACTAAAAGCATGTCCTCTAACCCCCTCACCGCCTCTATCAGCTTCTCATCTTCAAGAATTTTTTCTACCTGGAAATATTTTTCCAGATAGATTAGTCATCCCCAAGCTTCATCGTCTTCTCCATAGAACTTTGGGACTTCTCTTCTAGTTCTTAGGCGATCCATCATTTGTTGCAAAGCTTGGTCCAGGCGCAACAATTTTCTTTTAAAACCATCTTCTGGATTCTCCCTTCTTAGCATAGCCATGGTTCACAGAGCTCCTAGATCGGAAGTTCTTATATCAAATTTTAAGATTGGATTAGATAATAACAGAAAAAGAAAGGAAACAAGGGATTTTGGCCCAGATAAATCTAGATTTTTTGTATTAATATAAGAAACAAATTACACCTATGAATACGAAGAAGGGAAATTACTGAGCAACTATTACAGCATGTAGCTACAGATTACAGAAAAAGAAGAAAAACTAGGAATAACATAAATGCAGCACATTCGAGAGGTGCAACTCTCTCCCAAGTCCAGTCCCAAATCCAGCCTCCTCTTTCCCAATGCCTTTTATTCCTTCTAACTAACTTAGCCACCTCAGCAACCAACTTCCTTCTCTCTTCTAACAAACTCATTCCTCTAGAATATTCTAAACAATTGAGCTATCATTCTGCAATATTCTTCTATAACGCTGCTTAGCGTGTACACTTTTATATGAGTCTTATCACACTCTTTTGGATTTGACAATTCCCTTTAAAAACTAATTGTAGAATATTCTAGATAGTATTTATTGATGTAGTTAGTAGTTGTATATTTAGTTGGTAGTTGTATATTTATTGATGTAGTTGGTGGTTGTATATTTATTAAAGTAGTTGAGGTAGTTGGATGTACTCAATATAAAAAGGACCCATTGGGTCTCTCAATGAATCAAGAAAGATATTCAGACAAAACACTTCTTCCACTTCTTCTTTTCTCCATGGTATCAGAGCTACCTCAACACTTCTTCCACTTTTTCCATTCAACACTTCCCAATGGGTCCTTTTTATATTGAGTACATCCAACTACCTCAACTACTTTAATAAATATACAATCACCAACTACATCAATAAATATACAACTACCAACTACATATACAACTACTAACTACATCAATAAATACTATCTAGAATATTCTACATATTCTACACTAATACCCTTGCTTTGACAAGTTCTTACAAGCTTAAGATAATAATTTAAATTTCCGTTTATATTAGCTTAAGAGCATAAGAGGAATCTAGCTAATATCGGTGTTGCTAGAGAAATTTCAAACATTGTTGCTTAGAATGAAATCGTCACATATAATTGAATCCATTCAACTATCACAAATGCAGTATGACAAACAGGATAGCATTATCCTTGAACCTACAGTAATGAGACACGAAACTCTCAAAACCAAAACCTACAGGAGAAATTTATAAAAAATCAATGGGGTCATTAAGCAACCAAAGGATCTCCAAGTAACGCCAAGTAGTCCTTTTATATCTTTACCGCAATCCCATTAATCAATCAATGAAAATTATTAGAAGTGGACATGATCTAAATATTTAAGTCAAACGAAGATTAAAGAAAATCCAAGTCACCATGTTTTAAATCCCTGACAGCAGAATATTGCCAGCCATGCGAAAATTTTCAGATACAAATCAGAGCTTCTATATGTAAGACGTTAGCTTTAGACAAGAAAATGAAGTACGTGAGGCCTGAACATACCCGCGTCCACCTAGGATTACTTGTATTGCCATATGCCAAGTTAATTCTGTTAAAGGGGATTCCTGAAGGTGTATCCCAAGCAGGCAACAGCTTATCTGCAAGATCTCTAGCCTTTTCAAGGAAGACTTTGTCACCAGAGAGATCATAAGCACTAAGAAGTCCGCCCAGAACCCTGAATATAACCAAAATACTAGACAGATGAGAGAAAATGGACTAGAAAGCAGAATCTGATATCATTAAAGCTACAACAACTACCCCAGGGGCAGGGGGACAGAGAAAGCACTTCAATAAAAAAAGATTGAACCTTCTAATTCAACCTTATGGTTGTCTCGAACACACTAACTTCAATGTTCTTGTTAAAATACAATGATTTTGCAATCCACCTGCAACATTTATTATATTAGATTAGATGCTTTGAATGTAATCAATCCTTCAATACAGAAAGTACAACTATAAAACAAAAACGACAGCACATCAAAATCCACACACACCTACTAAAAGAATCATTACAAGATATCATCTAAAACACAGAAAATGGGGAAATCCTTTCTCCTTTTTTGTTTTTCCAATTCAACCCAAAGCAGAGTTGAAAAAGAATGTAAAAAGAAAGCAAGAATATATACACATATTTTGAAGCACGCATATATAAGCAAAACAACTATATTAAAAATAAAGTAGAACTTACTCTCTAGCTCTTTTGAACTGGGCATCAAGACCCATTATAAATAATGTGTCAAGCGAATCTACTAAAGTTGCCCCTAGGCCGCCAAAACTGTCAACACCGTTCATTGATTGTGGCTGTGAGAGGAATATCAAACTAATTAGTTGCATAATTCAGATATTATCAAGGAGGGAAAGGAAGAGCTAAAATGTGAATACAAGATAGCAAATATTTGCATGGGGAAGACCATTAGCATAAAAGACAAACAATATTTAAAAATGAACATGCACTGACACATTTTGTTCCTGCTTATCATGTGCACTCTTGACAAATCTCAGTTGCAGAGAGAATGTGTACATATGATTGAGTCTTGTAATGTAAAAATTGATATATCCCTTGATGGATCAAGAGTTGAGTGAAGTTCCTCCTCTCAGTATGGGGCATATATATCTCCTTTGTAAGCTTAGCCAAAAGGACTGCTTCCACCTCCTCATGAATTAAATTTTCAGGCTTTGCAATCATACTCCACCCATGGCTACACAACAAGGTGAAGCGGGGTGGAATATTGTTGAGGGGCAGGAATGGGTTTGGGGTCATCTAAATAAGTGTCATGCCATAGCTAGCAATGTCGTTAATGTTTATTCTTATTCAGTAATATCTTTTTACAAAACATAATTGGTCCTCACTGATTTAACGATTATAATTAACATGTCATAATTTATATGAGATGATAAGATTGTAATTCATTATTATATAAATTTACAATAAAAATATTCATATATGCAGGATGGGGTGGTTAGGGTGCAGGTTTTAATATTTTCTTTTTTTGGATACTATGGTGGCACTGAGGTTCGAGCCTATAACTTCATGCAAACTACCCAAGGTTTTAATATTTTATTGCTGGACAGGTTGAGTGTTGTTTTGAGGGATGTGGGACAAGGTCAGGTTGGGCAAAAGCCCGTCCCATTGCCAAGCCTACAAATTTATAAATAGGTTCACAAGTTAATATCTTAACTGGTTATAGTTGTAACAAAAAATGTGAAAGAATAACTTTTACTTCCTAGTCATGCTTCTGGGCTTTACATTCTGACCATCTTGCCAGTTAAAAGAGCAACAACGCAAATGTCATGAATATATATTATCAAAATCCAACTTAATGAAGTGAAATGCAAGGCTAGTTGATCAACTTGTTCCTTGGCAATGAGTTACTACTCTAATAAAACATAAGATAACTCAAATACCTTAATTCAAAAGGAGGGGAGAAGCACAGCAAAGCAAGCAATAGACAAAAAAATCATCACATCAAGCAGTAGATTAACTAAAATATTAAAAAAATTATGGAAAACCTTAAGTTCATCCTTGCCCCATGCAAACTTTTCATAAGATGTCCATGCATGAATCATAGCATCTTTTACTTTCTCTCTTCGTTGTATGCTAATAGGATCATCCTCAACATAAACACCTTCGTGGAATTTATTGATTTTTTCATCATTTTGGATACTTTCTGCCGGGCCTTTCATATGGCTCTTTATATTCTCCAGCTGCAATTTCAAATAAACTCAAACTAAGCCAGTAATGCCACAAAAAGGCCAAAATAAAATTTTTAAAAGTACAGCAGCAACCCTTTGGGCTTCGGATAATCGTAATTTGCAGATCTTACTGTATTTTGCAAGCGGGTAACCTCTTCTTTTAATCTAAAAATATCCTCCTGTCCAGCAAATGGGAAGCAAAAAAATAGCATAAAGAACTATATTTCTAGAGGTATAACAACAAACATAAAAGTCCAATCTATTAAGAAACTCCAGAAGCAAGTTTGAATTACTGAAACTAAAGGAAAGATATTTAATTCAACAATGCCCCCAGAAATAGAACATCATCAACATGATAGGACTTTCAACAACAATTGATCAAATAGGCTCTTAAATTTCAAAACATTAACAAGGGATGAAATGAGACTGCAATACAAAGTGGTACCCCATCCTTATTAACTATAAATTTTTTTCTTGTTCTTCTTTATCCTTTTCTAATTCTCTTGTAGAATTCTAAAGAAGAAGGAAATTGATTTCAGGACTATGTTTGCTTATGCCATAAAGCTCCTGCTATCTGGATCTAGGGAAGGATCAGAGTCAGACCCGTTGTGTTGGTTTATAGTAGGCATACTTACCTTACATTCGCTAGAGGCTGACTACATGAATCCAACCTGTGATTTTAGGGCCACATGTGACAACACCAACTATTGTGCCAAGACTCCCCTTCAGATAACTTTAAAATAAACCGTGGAAAATGCTATCCATGGAAGATATATACTTGATAAGATTTTCTTTAGAATCCATTTTCTCTTAATTTCAAGGCACAACATTCAGTTTTTTCAATAGCATATCAGAAATCAGGTTGTGCCAATAAAAAGAGGACCTCATTTTCCTTCTCTGAAAGCTAATACATCAGAAAATAAAGCAAGATTAACAATTATAACATCAAAAAGTTAAGAAAAAAAATTACAGGGAAAGAAAACACCATGAATGTGAAACAAGTAGAGGCCTTGTACACCAAGATTCTCCCATAAAATAAATAAACAAAAAATAAGAAATTAAGGAGGTAAAAGCTACATAGTGAGCACCCCATAAAGAAAAACAAGATCAACTATATCTGAAAAATGGAATACCTGGTGCTCCCTATTGAGTGATTGGCGGTCATAGACTAGCCATGTAACAGAGATGCAAACGACAAGAACCAATGCCAGTCGTTTAGGCCTCTTCATGTAATAGCGAGGTTCAAAATACCGCCACCCTCGCCATGCGGAAGAGGAATAAGATTTCTTCCCCATTTCAAGAATTGAAGATTTCTTAAATCAAAGACCAACCCAGAAAGAAAAATTTTAACAGAAAATGGAATGGAATGGAATGGAATGGACTATTAATAAATAGTATAAGGGAAAAACACTTAAGAATGAGATTACAGGTGCAAAAAAGGTGGGAAGAGAAGGCTTCAAGAGAGCCTCAACAAAAAGGAATGCGGGCAATAAATGTCGGGGGAGTTTCCTCTGTTTCTGTGTTCCAAGTTTTTGCAACGAGCAAGCTGAGGATTCTTGTTAACACATGTATTGCGTGTGGTTAAGCTACCCCTCCTCCATTTGGGGAGATTAAGGATTCGTTTAAATATTTTGTTGATTATTAAATAAAAATATTAAATGCTTTCTATGTTCTAAAAATGTTATATGTTTATTTTTATTTATTGTTTCTTATTAAATACTGAAAATAAATTATTAAAATGATATTTTGAAAAAATAACAAAACTCCTATTATTATTAGATAATCTTATTTATGAATCCTTTGGTGGTGAGAATGAAAATGTTATTATATTGTGATCTTATGCATTATTTAGTGAAAGAATAAAATATGATAAATTTGTCATATTGGCTCATTTATGAGCAATCCTAAAGGGAATTCGCATTAGGAATAAATAGAATAGGATAGCATATGTTAGATTCCTCACATCCCAAATATAACTTTATACTTTTCTCTTAAAAAAAAATTAAGCACTGAGGATCAATTTTTGTCATTGTCTATCATTGACCATTGCCCACATTTACCATACATTATCTATCACCATTGTCACTGACCATCACCATGAGCTATTGGTCATTACCACCATCATTGCTACCGCCACTCTCAATCATCAGACACCAACCATTACAATCACTATTGATCAATCCCTCACAATTGCTATTAGTCATCGTCGCATGCCACCACCACTTTCACCAGTTATCCTTGCAAGCCATTATTGCACCAACCAGCCACCAACTCAAGCCATCGTCACAGTCGCCATTAGTCGATCACTATAGTTGTCATCAGTGGTCACCACCATCCATCACTACTAATATAATAACTCATATTATTAAATTTACATTAATTAAATATTAATATGTAATTATAGAGTTAATTAAGTGAAAAGCCAAATTTAGAATTAAATCATTTTTTAGGCCAAAAGTGTAAATAATAAAAATATTGAGAAGAAAATTGTAAATGATGCCAAGTGGGTGAAACCCAAATTAAATTAAGTGTGAGACACACCTCATTGACCCAACCCACAAATCTTGAATCGAAGAAGCCAAGGGTATAGTGTAAAAAATATAAGAAATGTTGATATACAAAAAAAAATAAGAAATGTAAAAAAAAAAAAATTCATTTTAACTTTATTATCTGACTTTTTTTCAAAAAAAGAAAAGAAAAGAAAGAAAGTTGCATCCACGCAGACATAAAGTGAAAACCATTTTGATTTTGAAAAAAAAAAAAAAAGAAACTACTCCAAATAGGATCAGCAGTGTTATGTAATAAACTCTCCCAAAAACTTAGACTCTGGACGAATGCACATGAACTTAAATTTAACTTTTTATTATATGAATGGAACAACAAGAAATGAATTCTAAATCACTTGATTATAAGCTCTAATATTATATTAGACAACCGACCCTTCTCAAAGTTTAAACCTTTATATAGAGACACGTGAATAATTTAACACTTAGTCCGGGGAGTTGTGGTAGGATAATTGGATTTTTTTTTTATTACATTGATAATAGGATTTTAAAATTCACTTAAAACACTTTGTGGTGCCAAAATAATACTTGAATAAAAATCAACCTCATTATTGATTACCAAAAATAAATAAAAAATAACCTCATTATTTTATTTCCGTTCCTTATTGCAGCTACAATATTTAGTGAAAAATAAAATAAATAATGCTACCCATGCGTACTTACACGTACGTTACGTTACTTTTTATCTAATTTTTACTATTTGATTGATCTGATCACATTCTTTTTAAACACGAATTCTATCCATTTCTATTAGGTATATGAGGCAACGTTATCAGTCCTGATGCATTATTAAAATAAAAATAAAAATAAAAAACCACTTTGAATGATTTTGGAAAAGAAAATAAAACCTCGCTCGAAAAAAAGGGTGGATTGTTGATTTATAAACAGAAGTTATCCTTCAAAAGTTCAAAGTGGTGGTTTAAGTCAACGTGGTCGATTCCACGTAGCTTCTTGAATAACAGATCGAGACACACACGTAAGTCAACGAGGAATGGGATTTAAGCGTGCGTAGTGCATGCTTTTAATAGTATACACCATGAATTGGGTGGTGCACTGGTTGTCCTTAACCTTAATTATATTCTCACACTCATAAGTCATACATTCATACCGCTTTAATGGTTGCACTATTTATTAATTGGGAGACATAATAATCATAATGCCACAAATTAAACTGTACTAATAGGTTCAGAACTACATCGAGGCATTGCAGATCAAATCTATTCGCATTCATCAGCTGATTTCGTTTTTGGTCCATAGATGATCATGTGTATTTAAAATTAAAGATATGTATCGAACTAAAAAAACTTAAGTGCACAAAATTTATTCACAAGTATATAACAAACAGAAGGAAAGGAGAAGGATGTGGGGATTTAATTTAATGTCCCCCAAGTTTATAATTTTCTTTATGTATTATTTTTGTGTGTGTCTATATATATATATATAATAAATTAAATTTTCACATTTTTTTTTATTGTAAAATTTTATACAAAAACATAAAATCTTTATTATTAAATTAACATGAGTTACCTCTACAAATAAAAAGGAAAAAATAAAAGAAAGTAAAAAGAAAAAAAATTAAAAGAAAAAATATCTTTAAATTCTATATGTTTAAAATCTTTTATATTAAATTTGTGACTATGTCCTTAAAACTATATAGATTTTTTTAATAAAAAAGTTTAAAATTCCTATAGTAAATGCAAACCTAAATTAAAATTTAAAACTATTAAAAATAGCTGAGTTACCAACTTGTGCCTTTAATTGTTGAAGGATGATTTTTTTTTTTTTTTTTCAACAATGAGTGGTCAATCTTTGTGCTTTAAAGAGAAGAGCGTTCCAACACAAACACAAAGATAATTATTTTACAAATCGAAGAAGTACAACTGCACACGCATGTGTGCAGTGTGAACATCAAGTCAGAGCCATTATAAAGAGGGAAGTGTTATCAAGACAACTATCAGTTTTCAACAAAGTCAATGCCATCACACCTAGCAGTTATAGACTCGTTGCGATAGCTACAGCGTGATTGAAATTTCAAGCTTTTAGTGTAGAAAAATGAGAGAAATGGGTAATGATGGCGAATGAGTTAATTATCATCGCCATATATTCTATCTCTCACTCGGCATATACATTCTCCTTCTTTTTTCTTTCTTCTTATTTCATGTCACATGTGCGACTTATTGAATTTTGTAGATGATCTACTAATATGTGGGACTATATATCTCAACATAAATATTTAATGATAAAAATTTATCTCAATGCTTTTTAGTTGACAGTGTTTAAATTTCCTATCAATTAATCTAACTTTCATTAACACGGTCTCACATTAAGTTTAACCATTATTGAAAGTATTTTTTTGGAAGAAGAAAAAACCCTTTAATAAACATCAAAGTAATTTTAAATTTTATTTAATTTATTCAGAAGTTGAGTTTTAGATTTAAGAGTTATTATAAATTTATCAACTTAAAAATTGTGGGCGTAATATCAACGTGACATCTTCCTAGTTTTTTTTCGAAACAATCACTTCGTCTCGGTGTTTTGCCCAACAACCAAACTTAGTAGGCGCAAGAATTATGATGTTATGACAATTCAAAAAATTTGATGTGTCATATCCGACACTTCAACACATGTTGCAGGGATTCAAAAAAGGATTTGAGTTGCGTGGCATTTTTAGTTCCAACTATTAGATTCGTTGGATTATGATTACAATTTTATTGAGTTTAATATAAATATTTGAGATATCTTATGTTTCTTTGCAAAATTGATGGGTATTATAAGTTTAACTTCATTTTTTTTTTGTTAAATTATTGAATATTAAATATAATGTGCACTACATAAATTAAAAATATTATTTAATATCAAAAGGTGTCCTAACGTAATTTGTTGGTTATCGTGTCATGTCGTATCATACCTCGTGTCCCGTATCAGTGCAACTTAGCCAAAGACCATGAAGCTCAAATGGTAAAGCCCTTCACTTATTGTGACAATATCAGTTGTCAGGCGGGTTCAAGGGAAGCCCGTGGCGGGGGACCATCACCAATGGGTTAAGCTACTCCAATCGTAGCAAGTGGATCTGACATCACATCTCAACCCAAAACCTTAAGACATTGGGTTCGTGGGTCCCTCCACTTATATGCACTTCACTTAGCCCATTATCAACCAATATGAAACTCATTACACTTGAATATCCTAACAATCTCCCCCTCAAGTGTGAAACTCAACAGTGGTATGCTTCCCCTCAACCGAATACCAGGGCTCAAAGTACTCAACCTGTCTCTAGTCAAATTACCAGGCTAGCTCGAGCTTAACCCGACTCTGATACCACTGTCAGACAGGTCCAGGGGAAGCTCGTGGCAGAGAATTACCACCAATAGGCTAAGCTACTCTAATCGTAGCAAGTGGGTCCGACACCATATCTCAACCCGAAGCCTTAAGGTTTTGGATTGTGATGTGGTGCCGAACTCACTTAGTATGATTGGCCTAACTTAGCCTATTAGTGATGGTTTCTCGTCATGGACTCCTATTGGACCCGCCTGACATCAGTAACGCTACATACTCAATTGCATATACTGATATTTATCATTTTATATCTATACAATTTTTCTTTTCTTTTTTCATAAAATGGTAATATTGAGGTTGAGACCTATAGGCTATAAACTTAAGCAAACTATCCAAATTCTCCATTACTAAACCAATCCTAATAGCTTATATTTTATTATTCAACTCAATTATAGAGAGTCTTTTCTATTTTTTGTAAACCTATATTCTAATTTTGTTATCTACCTCAAAGAAATATTCTCAAGTGATGTTAAAAGAAGCATTATTTGAGACAATAGACTCCAACTACATATTAAAAGCATGTTTAGATTATCTCTTTTTTAAACTAAAATGTACTTTTAAGCTAAAGCTATAAAAAAATTAAAAATTGTTTATTGATTACATAAAGTTTTTAGCTTAAAGCTCAAACCTCATTTCAAGAAAAGCTGATAATAATTTAAAAAAAAGCTCTTCTTAGAAGTTTTTAATTTTTGGTTTGTTCTTCAATATTAAAAATTTATTTTTTTATAAAAACTTTTATAAAAATCTGTTTGGCTTAATTTCTTCTTATAAGAAGAAGAGAAGCTAAAAAAGAAATAATCCAAACAGGCACTAAATGATAAAATGGTTAATAATATAAGAAGAAGCTTTTTAGAAGTGACATTCAGCATGATTGATAAAAGGTATTTTTTTATAGAATCATTTTTTTTATAAAAAAAAAATTATATTAGCAAGTTTTTAATTAATATTTTTTACTTCGGAATAAGCTAAGTTAACACGTATTTTTTTTTAAATAAGTAATGTGGATGTATCAAATATTAAGTTTTTTTTTTGTAATTTTAACTTATAATTTAATCACGTATATTGTGATTTTTTTTATGTGAGCATGAATAATTGATGAATGAGTTTTGTTTTTTACACAATGATAACACCGAGGTTTAAATCTATAATTTTATGCAAACTAACCAAATTTCTTGTTACTATAGCAATCTTAATGGCTTGATGCATGAGAAATTCTACACTACTCTTTTATTTATTTTTTTGGTAATCAACACTACTCTTTTATTAATTTTCATTTGAAATACATCCCAAATAGAAATCCTCCAAAAAAATTTCTTGCTCAAAAACCCGTATCAACAAAACGTGTTTGATTGTGATTTTGTTTTTCAAAACTATTTTATATAATAGTTAATGAGATATGTGTTCTCTATTTTTATTTTTTTTTGAAAATTAAAAGTCAAAACACAAAACAAAAATAACATAGACATAAATTCATTTGATTGTGTTCTGATTTTTTTGGTCTTAAAACTGTTTTGTAAAATAGTTATGAATTTTTTTTTTTTTTTGTGTTTTTCTTGTTTTGAAAGTTAAAAGTCAAAAAATAAAACAAAAACTATTCAGACATATTCTCTAAATTTGATTTAAAAACAAAATAATAGTTACAATTTTTAAAAGTTTATTCATAAAACAGGCAGTCAAACAGATTTTTTTATTTTTTGGTCTAAAAACCAAAAAATTATTTTTAGAAACAGTTCTCAAAATTTGAATTTAAAAACTAAAAAATAGTTATAATATTTAGAACTGTTCTTATAAAACATGCATTATCAAACAGGGTTTTCTGTTCTTTTATTTTAAAAATTAAAAAATTATTTTTAAAAATTGAAATCAAACAAGTCCTTTATGTCTCGTGTTCTGTTTTTGGCAACCTTGTGAGGAGAACTACTCGAGTGTGCATTGTCTTTGAAAGTAATATAGACGCATCTTGTTAGAAATTAGTATTCTCAACAGAGACCATCCTTAGGTTTTTGCCATCATATATTATTCCGGAAATCTTGGTGAATATTGGGAATTATTTGTAACACTGCATTTCATTCACTTTTTGGAGCAAGGACAACGATTCATTGACAAACTGCACATAACATAACAGGTGCACAAATTTCTTTACTCCCATTTGAATATCTTGATCTATTGAAGTGCTGCTAGTTGATTTTTTTTCTATTTATTTATTTTAAAACAAGCTTATATTAAAATAGGATTTTTCAATAATAATGCTATAGCTATCTGATTAATTAAAAATTATTAATTATATAAAATCTAATATATAATATATATATTGACCAACTAATCAAATACAATTGTATGTCTCTTAGGTGCCGTTTGGTAGCCGACTTTTTTTGCAATCCCCGGGAAAGCTTGGTTCGACATAAATGAAACTCGCGTTTGATACGCAAAAAAGTAAATTATTCCAGAGTACAAAGAATTCCCGTGAAAACATGTTCTGTGTTATGTACAGTGCCAAATGCAAATGTGAAAGTCCATAGAAAACATGGAACTATTTCGGTCCCAGGAAAATATTGGTAGAGGCGCAAAAATATTGACTAAAATAACCCTTATTTTGGTACGATTTGTGTCAAAATATTGACTAAAATTGTTGTCGACCAGCCTTTTCCAATGTATCTCACAGCAAACCCTTTTCGTTTTCAAAACCACAATATAATATTACAAACAAATGTAAATCTGAAGTTATTTTCGTAAAATATTCTCACTTTCCTACTAATATTTCATAACTAACCAAGCACACATTCAGTAAAATTAACCATAAATTTTCGGAAAATTTTTACCATACCTAACACCTTTTACTAATATTCCGGAAAATATATATTTTCCATTGCATTTCGGTAATAATTATTTTTCAGATAAATAAAAATTTCTCCTCTACTAAACGCCCCCTTGAGGATAAGCTTTGGCCCCTTAAACTACTGGGCTAAACGTTGTGTGTGTGTAAAGGCCTAAAAGCTTTATACTCATACTCCAATGCGTAAATAAATATCGAATTATGCGAGTCTTAACAAAGAGAAAAAGATTAAAGTGAGAGGTAGTATCTTTAATTAAAATGAGAGAAAATTGGGTATTCATATAGTTTAGCATGATAACCAGATGAGGCAGTAATTTCGCTTGAAGCAGTTCATTGAAAGCTTTCCCCCCGTTGATTCGTGTGGGTCCTTATTGATTATGTGTCGGTTTCACTATAATAATAATTTTTTATACAGCATATCATCAAACAATATGATAAATAAAAATAAAAAACAGATTAGCGAACGGTGTGATATTCAGTTAGTTGAACTCAAAAAATTAGTTATTCAAATTATCCATTCAAAATTGATAAAAAAAAAAATTAGTTTAGATTTTTTTTTTTAAAAAGGTGATTCCTTATAAATCTTTTTTAAATATATTTTTAAAAAATCAAACGGAAATATTTTAAATATTATGTCATATATAAGCTTACTTTTAATATAATTCTCAATTTTTTGAACTTATAAAATTAAGTCTAATATTAAACATATTAATTTATTAGTATATTATTTTGTTATTTAAATTAACACATAAAATAAAATATATATTTGATTATTTTGAATTCAATTAGGGATATTAAACACGTTGATAAATAAACAAATTCTTACGTACGTGAATGTAAACAGATAGAGAGGATTTGATACAATACATGAATATGATCCGAAACAGTATTCTTAAGTTATTTTAGGGTTCCATTTTTTTTAGGTTGTTGAAAAAGAATTATCTGCAACAACCTATTATGATTATGTATTACGAGTAACACATAGTTATAATGATAAAATTATTTTTTCTTTTTTTGTCAGCCGATAATAATTTAAAAGAAAAAAAATTAATATTATAACAATGTATTACCTACCATATATAATTATAATAGATTGCTGATCATGAAGGTAACGTTTCCTTGGAACAACTGACAATGATTTTCATTATTTTATAATACAAAAGTCTTGTTGAATTCATAATATTGTGAATAACGCGGCCTCACAGACCATATTCTGTTTGAGGGTCAACATGGATGTTTCTAGGAAGCCGCTAATTAACATCAGAAACAGAGTGAGAGAGTGAATTGTCATATAACACACGCAAGCTCTTACGTTGATAAAATCCCGTCGCATCCTCACACCTATATATATATATATATATATATAATTCCCTCAGCTCTCGCCAGCAAAGAAATATATATACACGTTAAAAAAAAAAAAAAACGAGAGAGGAAAGAAAGATAAAGAACTTGGCACATCATATTCTTTAATTTCTTATCCTCTTTCTCTGTACGTCAACCTAGAGAGACCATGGAAAATATTGGTGAGGAGGAGTACAATAAGCATTACTGGGAGAACATGTTTTTCCAAACCCAAGAGTTTGACAGGTAATTAATTAGACGATTCATTCATTACATTGCAACAAATAATAATTAATCAAGTTAATTCTTCTATATATATATATATATATATGAACTTTAGTTATAAGATTTATATATTTAATTAATGTTATATTATGCAGGCGGGCATTGGGTGATCATGCCTTATCCGGGTACTACGATTCGAGCTCCCCGGACGGTGCTGCTTCATCGGCGGCATCTAAGAACATTGTCTCCGAGAAGAACAGGAGGAATAAGCTCAACCAACGGCTTTTTGCACTTAGAGCGGTGGTCCCCAACATTACTAAGGTATATATGCATATGCACCCCACTACCTTATCTGGTTAATTATTAGTTGATTAGACATTAATTATTACACTTTATCTTTTTTATAAAAATAAAAATAAAAATTAGGGTTTAAATTAAGGAGGTAGGTAGGTAGCTAGCACTAGTTATTACACTTAATTATACTATAGCAATTGTTAATGATCAATTAATGCGTCGGTTTGGTTGACATGACATGACATATATGTACGTTAACGTTACGTACACAGATGGATAAGGCTTCTATCATTAAGGATGCTATTGAGTACATCCAGCACTTGCATGAACAAGAGAAGGGAATCCAAGCTGAGATCATGGAACTTGAATCTGGGAAATTGAAAAACCCTAGCTATGACTTTGAGCATGATCATGACCTGCCTGTTATGCTGAGGTCCAAGAAGAAAAGAACAGATCAGCAGCTATTTGATTCTGTCAGTTCAAGAAATTCCCCAATTGAAATAATTGAGGTATATATAAATATAAGTATAAACCCCTCTCTCTCTCTCTCTCTCTCTTGTATGATTGATATTATTTAATATAATATATCCTAAACTGATGGGGTTACTACTTTTGTTTTAATATATATTAATATGAAACCAATCATGAATTGGCAGCTCACGGTTAAATACATGAAAGAGAAGACGATAGTGGTGAGCTTAACATGCAGTAAAAGGACAGAGACAATGGTAAAACTGTGTGAGGTGTTCGAATCCTTAAAGCGGAAGATCATCACAGCTCATATAACTTCTTTTTCAAGCACGCTTTTGAAGACGGTCTTCATTGAGGTCTGTCTCTCCTTTCCCTCTTCTTATTAATATTTACTTCTTTAATCTTTGGTTTTATATTGATAAATATTTGTCAAAGTATTGTGCCGATTAAATTAGAAAATATAAATAATTAAAAATAATTGCTGGGTTGGGGCCAACATGCTAGTCGATGAGGTTGAGGTTAAAGTAATTAGGACAAAAAAAATCCAAAAAAAAAAAAAAAATAGTAATTAGGACAAGAAGACCAGTAAATCTTGTGCTTTAAACAAAGATAGGATAAAATTTAATGAACTTTATCTAATTACGGGTACAAGACTTTTAATTTATAAAATAATACAAAATAACCCTTTTATACAAATTCTGTTCAAATCACTAATGAAAATCCAAAAAATAAAATAAAAAACTATGTAGATCAACCAACGACTTTTTGCACTTAGAGCGGTTTTGGGTGATGCTTTGAGTGTTTGTTAGGGTTACGGTTCATGTATAGTATTTTAGTTTGCAGAAGTTGGTGTGTGGTAGTTCGGTGATAGCAAGGGTGCGTCTGGTTCTTCTGTTGTTGGTGACTAAACGGTGTGATCCATTTGGACTTTGGTTGTGCGCACTAGGTTGTGGTTGTTTGGTTTCAAGGGCGCTGGGTTGTATGGTTTTTTGGATTGATAATTGGGGTTGCGATTAGAATTAACATGGTGGTGAAACTTGGTTAATGGTGGTTCAAATTAAAGAGCATGGTTTTCTGGATTTTTTAGGTTTATACTTCGATTTGGGTAGAACCACATTCGAGTCCGGATGAACTGGAATAACTCATTACTAGTTGGTCCTCATGTTCGGTGATATTGTTTTATGAATTTAAGTTGGGTTGGAAATTTCAAAGTACATGATTTTTATTTTAATTCATCCATCCTTGGGACTCCATGCACAGTTTAGTGAAGAAATTATATGATTGATAATCTTGATTCTAATTTTTTTAGAGGATTTATTCCTTGTACTAAGGAAATAGTTGACACAGTTTAATTTCTACTTTTACGTGTTAGAGGCAACAAGGGATAGTATACCCCGATTTTATTTATATATTTTTTAATCAATTAGATGTTATAATGAAGGGTTTTATGTTTTTATAATGAATATAAATAAGTTATATTTATTTGTTTTTTGACAAAAATATAAACCTTGTGTTTTTTAAATAAAATTCTTAAGATTCAGAATACTAACTAATTAATAATTCAGAAATAAAAGATTCAAATTCAGGATGTAGAAATTAAGGAGAATTTGAAAGAAGGAAAAAATAAAATCAAAGTGGTCCCTTAATCCCAAAAATGTCAAACGACACATTCAAGAATCATTCATGGAATTGATATATGCCATTGATGATATTTTTTTAATTTTATTTTTTTCATTGTATCTGGACTTGCCTGTCTGCATCTTGTGCCAAATGCAATTATCCAATCAGGAAGGAAAAATTGAAAGAAGGAAAAAATATAATCAAAGTGGTCCCTTAATCCCAAAAATGGCAAACGACACATTCAAGAATAATTCATGGATTTAATATATGCCTCATCGATGTTATTTTTTTAATTTTAATTTTTTCATTGTATTTGGACTTGCCTGTCTGCATTTATTTTTTAAAACATTCCAATTGATTCATTACTTCGCAACTAATTCGATTTGGGATGTATTATGAGAATAAGGCTTTAAATTCTTTTCAAAAACGGTATTGAAAAGGATCGAACATATATACTCTCACCTCCTCAATTCCTTGACATCAACTGAACTATATGTAAAGAACCTTGAGATACACCACCCCAAAAGCTAGCTCAAAGGGTGAGAGTGCCCAAAGTCTTATAAACTCCACATTAGTTGCTCATACAACCAATGTGGGACTATAA
This sequence comes from Gastrolobium bilobum, assembly GCF_033153095.1. Taxonomy (NCBI): domain Eukaryota; kingdom Viridiplantae; phylum Streptophyta; class Magnoliopsida; order Fabales; family Fabaceae; genus Gastrolobium; species Gastrolobium bilobum. Next base: position 1,095,357 of record NW_026897257.1, on the reverse strand, counting down.
ATCTCAACACGCCCCCTCACACGAGAGCCCATTGGGCTTGAAGAGTGGAAGATGCAACAGGCCCAGCCAACCTGTGCTAAGAAAGTCCACAAGAGAAAGTGGGCGGCGGCGAGGCTCTGATACCATGTAAAGAACCTTGAGATACACCACCCCAAAAGCTAGCTCAAATGGTGGGAGTGCCCAAAGCCTTATAAACTCCACATTAGTTGCTCATACAACCAATGTGGGACTATAAATCTCAACACTATACCATCATTTAATATCTAATTGCATCTTGTTTCAAATGCAATTATCCATTCATTGTTTGGCCATTGAAAGAACGGATTTAACATGTTTCTCATATCTCACGCGAGCCAAATATAATTTCTGGGAAATTTCCAACATTTACATTTAAGGAAATGAATTTTATTTGGGATCAATCTTTGTTATTCTAAAGAACACAAGTTTATGTCATTTTAAATGAAATTGTTATATTTTAGTGCATATTTAGTGACTTTTTATATTCTCTCTTATCCACACACAGAGAGAGAGAGAGTATTATAAAGGAGAGAAGAAGATAAAAAAACCAACAAAAGGTCATGTTTGAATTGTTTTTTCAGAATTAAAAACATTAAAAAATGTTAATTTGATAATACCTGATTTCTAAAATTAATTCTAAAAATTATAACTATTTTTTAGTTTTTAATATCAAATTTATATAACATATTTCAGTTATTTTTATTTTGTACTTTGACTTTTAACTGTAAAAAAAAAAAAAAGCATTTGATTAATTATTCTACAAAATAGTTTTAAAAACAAAAAAAAAAGTAGAATACAATCAAACAAGCATAGTTTCACTAAAATGACAAAAAGAAAATGACAAATAAATTTTGTTTAATCTTATCTTTTTATTAATAATTACAATAATATCATTTTTAAATTTTTTTTAGTTTTAAAGTTTTACACAGAAAACTGTAAAAATAATTGCAAATCTTTAAAAACAGTAATCAAAATATAAATAAAATAATATATTTATTATGATTAAATTAGTGAATATTGTCATCTATTTATTTAGCTATATACATTTTATTACGAGATAAAAATACTTTTTTAAGTTAACTACTAGTAAGTTAAATTTCCTTATGAGTGATTCTAAAATAAGACATTACTAACGAGTGCATTTTGTGTTGCTTTGTTTCAAAACTGTATTTTCAGGCAGATGAAGAAGAGAAAGATCTTTTGCAAATAAAAATCCAGAGTGCCATTTCAGCTCTTAATGATCGACAAAGCCCAATGAGCATCTGATGAAGAAAAGACATTGGTGGTGTTTGGTAGGAATATTTTTTTTAGAATCATGGGAAACTCATATTGACATTTTAATATACCCATGTTTGGTACATGAAAAGCAAAAAGTTTTCCAGAAAAATCGAAATCCTATGATTCACTTTTGTGAAGAAAAAGACCATCCTAAAATACCTTCTGAGAAGTAGTATTATGTGAATCCCATTGAATGGGAATATTTTGTAATTTTCAAGGGACAAGAATACCCTTGAGGATGTGTTTGGTACAAGGGTATCACAAAGATTACTCGTAAACTTTCTTTAGTAATTGTCAATTAACATATTTGGTAGAAGTATTAAAAATTAATTCCCGGATATTCAAGGTTTACCGGTAAAGCATTTTATAAAGAAAAGTTATTGTTGGGATTACCAAAAATTAGGTGGTTTTCATGATTATCGGGAAAGGGAAAGCAGATCAACATATTTTTGAGACAATAATACCCCCAACACACATCAATACCCGTTGAAGAATATGTTTTGAAAAGTTAAGGTTAGTTTTGTAAAATCATCATATATTTAATATACATTCTCATCAATATTTTATAAATAACCAAACATACTGTTAGAAAAATTAATCCAACATTCCTAGGAATATTTTGGCCTACCAAACAGTTTTTTTATAACATTCTCAGAAAATTTATTTTCATATTATATTTTCAGAAATCGTGATTCCCAGATAAAAAAAATTTCTCCTCTACCAAATGTTCGTAGGAGTTATCTTTTTTTGTTCCTATTCTTGGAATTTCTCTTATCAAATTCTTGGAATTTAGAAACGTTTCTTTCTAAATGCATGTTATATAAATTTAGTTTCCTGGGAAAGTATGCGACTTTTCTCCCTTTTCATCTCCTGCCTATGTCAGATAGCGTCTTTGTAAACTTCATTTCACTTATATCTACCATAAATTTGCATTTTCGTATTTTCCATGATAAATATCGCTTTGAAAGCAATTGAACATATCAACTATTAAATAAATTATATTAGTCTACCCGAACATAAAGAAACAATTACTGCCATTTATATTATTAAATATTGACTATATAATAGAGAATGAAAAATAAATTTATTAATATATTTTAAGATTTAAAAAAAAGACATGATATATATAAGTTTCTCATGTCATCAACAAATAATCTAAATAAATTGAAATATTTTTTTTTACGTTATTAACGTAACTTACCTGTAAGTATTTAATCATGTGCATAAATTTATATTATAAGTTAACAAACAAATAAAATATAATTGAGTTATATAATAACTAAATTTTGAGGTTTAGTTTTTGTGTTATGAAAAGTGCTAGACAAACAGAATCCTTTGTTATAGTTTTTGACATAATGATTTTCTTTTTGATACGTAGATGATTTTGATCACTTTATTTCATTTAATAATTATTCTTTAAAAAATATATTTCTAAGGGCTAAATTTAGAGTTTTACTGACTATAAAAAAAATTATACTTTTACTCACTCAGTATCGGGGGATAAACAATATGTTTATTAAGTATAAGTTGTGAAATAATACAGAATTATTAATTAAAAAGATTGAAAATATAGATGTTTAAAAAGGATTTCTTTTTAGTTTTAAAGAAATAACATTTTTTCCTATCTAAATCAAAACATGTTTTTCTTTATTTCTGAAAAACAACTTTAGCGTTAAAAAATTTCAAAAAAATTAATCAAATCCAAATTTTTGCAGGGGTTGAAATTTTTCTCTGAATATGACACCGTACGTCTTTGATGCAATTTATCATATCGTTATGGTTACTAATTGAGTTAACTTGTTTATTTTACTCTTATTTTATATTTGGAGTTTTGTAGTTTAGGGGCATAGTCCCTCACCAAAAAAATATATATATTTGGAGTTTTGTTTATCAAAAATAAAATCTAACCATAAAATTAAAAATGTTGGTAAAATCTACTTAATTATGAGACAATGGACGGCGGCTCAATTATCAATCTCCTCCTCCACTAGATATCTGTTCACTACAATACACGGACACATTTTTTTTTAAAAAAAATTACGTGTCGGATACCGACACCAACACGCTCCAATATACACGGTCAATTTTTCGACACGTTTGGACATGTATTTTTGACATGCGGTCAACATTTTTTGACACGCAGTCAACACTCTGACACACTTTCAACATATTTTTTTTTTAAAGGTCTATATTTTATTTTATTAACTAAAAATGAAAAATTAATTTATAAGTCAATTTTTTTTCAGTTATGGAATTTGACATAAAAATTTACTTTTGCTTTATATTTCTGTTATAAAATTTAAATATTTGATTGGTTATATGACTTATTATGGACTGTTTTATGTATTACACTTAAATTATATTATATATATTAAAAATATTATGTAATATCAAAACGTGTCCTAACGTGTCAAAATATGACATTTTTTATAATTAACGTGTTAATGTGTCGTATTCCGTGTCCCGTATCGATATCGGTGTATCATAGTCTCTCCTCAACTTGGCCGTTCCTCCATTGCCTAGTTCCCAACGCATCACCTACAAGAAAGTCGTCCGGGTTTTGCCCAAACTCTTCCAAAGCCAACTGTTTTTTAAAATAGTTAGCCTTTTATATTGTGTGGTTCAATTGGTCAGAGCACCGAGAAACCGCGGGTTCGAGCCCTTTCAATCCCATTGGATACAAATCCAATAAAAAAAGACATCAATTCATTTCGTGTGTAGAAGAGAATCAAAATAAAAATAAAAAATCTCATCCCTAACACGCTCGTTATACTAATAATCTATCATTTAACATAATAATATTGAGTTGTTTGAATAATATGATTTCAATTGATAAAATACACACTTTTTAAGGCTAAATCACTGTTTTAAAAATTTTGGGCAAAAGAATTGGCCAATTAAAGTTGATTAGATAAGATTTTTCAAACTAATGCAGTCAAACATGTCACTTATACTTACGAGACTAGTTCCGTCAATGATACTAACGAGACTTGTGCCACGTCAGCGCCACGTAGGCAGTCTCGTTACCGTAAAACTTTGGAAGACCATAACTTTTGACTCGGGTATCCAAATCAGATGATTTTTTTTATTTCACATAACTTTCCAAGATCTACGCAATGACACCTCATTTGAAATATTTTATCTCCCATGGACATAGTTTGAGTTTGCAACAATAGTTCCACAATTACAAGATCATTTAAATCCAGAAGATTCTGAGCTCTTTCCGAACCAACACCTTGAGTTGCCGTATGTGCCATCTTTTGGATTTTAAACGCTCTTGTAATTGTGGTATAATTGTTACAAATTTAAACTATGTTTGTGGGATATAAAATATGTCAAATGATGTGTCATTGCGTAGATCTCGAAAAACTATGTGAAATCAAAAAAACAAATCATCTGATTTGGATACCCGAGTCAAAAGTTATGGTCTTTCGAAGTTTTACGTTAACAGGGCTGCCTACGTGGCGCTGATGTGGTACGAGTCCCGTCAGTATAAGTGACATGTTTGACTATATTAGTTTGAAAAATTTTATCCAATCAACTTTAATTGGACAATTCTTTTGCCCAAAAATTTTAAAATGTTGTTTTTCCTCCACTTTTCATTCGTTATTTGTTAAGAGTTAACATCATTGCGTTTTGACACTTATAGCATATGCAACATTACATAATTTTCTTCGCAAAGAATGTTATTATAATGAATTTCCATTGAACGAAGAGACAAATCTTTATCTTCAATCTCAGCAATTAATCAAGAAGATAATTTTTGAATCTATTGCTCAAACTCAAGAACAGGTTTTTTTTTTATAATCGATATTAATTATCTCTTTGAAGCGAATCGGATCTCGGTATTCCCACGGGTCACAGGTTCAAGCCGCCTAAAGGACTAATCCGGAGTTCGGGGCGTCTCGAGGATTAAGGTTTTATAACCCTCCCCAAAATTATATTTGGTGAGAATCGAACCATGGTCCTTCCCACACTACTCAACTTCATTGCACCAACTGAGCTATTATCATTGTGTGCATAACATTAACTTTTAATATGTAGAGAAATGCTACTTGGGAATAAATGAATATACATCAAATTATTATAAGATTGAGAAAATTATATTAAGTTTTACTTTTTTATATTAATATAATTGCATCTATTTATTTCTTGACTATTGTAGTTTTGAATGTTTGTTAAAAATTGATATAATTTTTTGAAATAAATTCACATTATCATTTGAGTCTAGTAAATTATAATAAAAAATTATTGAAAATACAATTTTGTGATATCTTGATTATAATAAAAAAGCTATTTTTTAAAATTATTATATTTCTAAGTAACGTTTTAAAATTTACGATTTTTTTGAACTTAAAATAATATTTTAATTCTTAATTGAATGCACCCGAAATTATACTCACCTGCAATATTGCTTGAGGTGACACGAGTTTAAACTTTAAACATAAAAATAAAAGCTTTCCTTCAACTAAACATTCGTATTTTGTGTTAGATAACAAAATTTATTTTTTCTTATTATTATTGTTTTAGTACATAAAAATTTAAATAGGGTTAAACACTAGTATTTTACCGGGACAAATTCCTCATCTCTTTGAGAATTGTTTAGTGGGATTACATATCTCCCACTAGTAGATCGTAGTAATTTATTATTAATTTTAATACATAATTGTATTAGTTCAGAAAAAGTATTTAATTTATTTCATAATTTTTAATAATAGAATTCTGTACTTATTTAATTTTTTAGCTATTTTTAAATTTGATGAAATTTTAATTATTAATTTCTATAAGAAAGAATTAAACATAAAAATTTTCAGTAATGTCACGCAAAGTTTTTATTTCTATATATACAATAAGAAAAAATACTTGTCATTTTAAAAGACATAGTTTTAAGCCATTTTAAGTGAAATTATTATGTTTTAGTAAATTTTTATCTCCTCTCTCGTTCACAAAATCAACAAGAGAGGTTGAAGATGAGTGAAGGTAAAAATCTACCAAAACTCAATAATTTTATTTAAAATGACATAAAATTACATCCCTTTAAAATGATAAACACTTTTTATATAGAGTTTTTATTTCAAATTAAAAAATATTTCTAAATTTTCATAAATATTTCTATAAGAACATCTGAACCCTATATAGTAATTGATCCAATAAATAGGAAATTATATTCTATACTCCGGTTGTATTGTCGAAAACTGAATACTTCTTTTATTAAATTTGAAAAAAGTAATATAATTGACTTTTATTATTTTAACCACTATTTTATAGTTATTTTCACTTAAGTCTCACTTTTTCTTAATTTTAATAAATGAGTAGATAAATATTTTCGTATTATCAAAGATACCGGTTAAGAATAAAAATATTATATCAAATTTTTGTCATTGATTGTTTACATCTAAGGATTTATATATCTAATAAATTAGAATAATTAAATATAAATAATATGATAGTATAATTTGGGATATGATAATCATTTGATGTCGATGTCAAATTAAAAGATTTGATATTAAATTCTAATAGTAAAATTTTACCAATGATTATAATTTATTAAAAATTATTATTTTATTAATAATTATAATTCAATAAATTATAACTATAATATTGATGAAAATCAAAATCAAATGTTAAAATTTGATGTTTAACTTTTTAATTTTACATCTGTGTGAAAAAAATAAAATAAAAATCCCACCACCTATAATTAGCTCGATGTAAAATAATCCCGAACAATTAATAAACGTTGTGTTCCAAAACTCGTTAAGGCGGAGCTAGGGTTCGGGTTGGGTCATCGCGACGAGCTGAAGAACTTGTGTTCCCATATCTAATCGTGTTCGTGTTCGTGTTGGTGTTGGTGTTGGTGACCGTGGCCATGGATTCTCTGTTAGCAAACTACGCTTCTTCAGACGAAGAAGAAGAAGAACAACAACCTCCGAAACCAACCCCATCTGTTCTACCCAAAACGACGTCGTCGTCGTCGTCTCCTTTCTCTTCTCTTCCTCAGCCCAAATCATCATCATCATCATCATCATCATCTTCTTCTTCCCTCTTCCAATCCCTTCCTCAACCCAAACAACCTTCCCCTGCAGCTGCAACTTTGTCCAGTTTCAGCGACACCGCTTCCCTCCCCAAACCCAAAAAGGTTGTGCAATTCAAGCCCCCAATTATCCCTTTGCCAAACCCTACCCAACTCGAAGACCATGACGACGAAGAAGAAGAAGAAGAACGAAACAGAAGAAGAAAGTTGGAGTCATCCACTCAAACCCGATCGGTGGAATCATTCCTGTCCGGCATTCCGGCCCCCAGTAACACTGCCACTCTCGGTGTTCAATCAAGTTCCAGTTCAGGCAGGAGATCCATCCTCCAAACCGATGCACCGACACCGACACCGGCGCCGGCACCGGCGCCGGCGTCTAATTCTGGTGGTTCTGCTATGGAGAGCAATGTTCCCGTTGATCAAATTGCTGTGGGTTATGATAATTACCAATATGACACTGAACAGTATGTTAGTTACGGTAATTATAGTTCGGGTATTGAGCCAGAGGCTGCTGGCACTTCTACTTGTTCTTATGGAAATAATGATGATAGCTATGCAAGCTATGGTGCCTATGAGGATTATGGACAGTATGCAAATAACTGGGTTGATGGGTCGGCGGAGGCGTCTGGGGTTAGTGACAGTACCGTGAGAATTCCTGGGAAGAGAGGTAGGCATGAGGTTCCCTCGGAAATGATTGAGGTGAAACAAGAAGAGTTAATTAAGAATCGGCCAAGAGAGGATCAGGTTAAGCTAACTGGGATAGCTTTTGGACCCTCTTATCAGGTATTGTTTACTTGTGTTTTCTCATGTTGGGGTATTCCTTGTTGTTCATATATTTATTGTGGTTTCTTTGAGACTTGATTAGATTAATTCAAGTTCAAGGCGAACAACTAACTATCAAGCTACGATTATGAGTGTTGGTTTACTCACCTGTGTGCTTTTTATGTATGAGTTTTAGTTGATTTGGAAGAAAAAAAATAATGTATGAAATAATTTGTGTGCCTCGTCGAATCCTGCTTGATGTAAAAATATATTCAAGCAGTGTAGGAGATCCGGGTCAAAGGCAATAGGGGGGGCTGGTTTTCTGGTTAACAATCTGGGAATAAAAATAAATCCCAACTAGTGAGGGTGTGGTGAGAACAATTCTTGTACACAACCTTACCGTTGTATATTTGTAAAGACTCTAAAGAGGTTGCTTACTGGATTCAAACCCGTGACTTTTCAGTCACAGAGGAGCAATTATATCATTACCCCAAGCTTGCCCTCTTGATTAACAGTCGGGGAATACAGAACAAGAACTGAAAAATGTCAGTTATTAAGAAAAATCTGAACTCCCTTGTTGCAGCCATAAAACCATTCGGTATAGCACAGAAACCATAAATAAAACTAATTCTAAATCTGAGAATAGATCTCATTGTAGCTATCAAAAATAAACTGAAAAGAGTAAGTAAAATACAAAAATAATGCTGATACATGACCCACACTGAAGTAGGATTGTAGGACAAACAATATCCATCTACAACAGGAGATGATTTATGTTTGTATTTTCCTGTTCTAGATTTTAGCCCTGTAGAAAAAGGAATAGGAATTATTTGCTGGATGATGTGTAAAGGCAAGGCACATGATGCTTACATTAGTTCATGAGGCAGTGGTCAGGGATGCAGGGTAGAAGGCTTCAGACTTAGGGTCCATTTGATTTGTTTAAAAGACAACACAAAAAAATTGCACTTTGTTTGATTTTTAGAATGGTATAAGTACTGAATAAAAAGTAGTCCAAGGGATAGCACAAAATCCTAAATTTTTGTTACCTATTGATGCGAACCTTGGGAGAGCCTCACCCCAAAAGCTAGCCTATGAGGTAAGAGAGCCAAAAGTCCATATAAACCCCACATTAGTCACCCATATAACCAATGTGGGACTCAAGTCTCATACCTTGCAATTGGATCGTAACATTCCACCACACTCTGCAGTCGTCGAGCCCATGTGGGCTAGCTTTGAGCTAGTCTTTTACTAGCCGTGGGCAAACATGGCACTGTCAGTGTCACTAGCCGCACTGCTCGATTGCAGCTTGGAGACATAGTGAAAGACTCTGATACCAATTGATACGAACCTTGGGAGAGCCTCACCTCAAAAGCTAGCTCATGAGGTAGGAGAGTCCAAAGTCCATATAAACCTTACATTAGTCATTCATATAACCAATGTAGGACTCAGGTCCCGTATTTTGCCATTGGATCGTAACACCTATCCACAGCACAAAGAGAAAAATATCAATAGCCCATGCGCCTTCGTTTTTCACAGCTTTATTGTATGCAAAACAATGCAAAGCACAAAGGGTTTTATGATAAACTTTGCATTATTCTATCTACTACTTATGCATATGAAATGGCTTATATCACAAAAAAATTTAGTCCAATGTTATTGGTTATCAAACAACTTAACAACACAAAAAATTCTCGTGACATAACCACCTATGCTCTATTGTTCTGTTTGTGTTGTTCCTTAATATGCATCAAACGCAATCTTGGTGTCCCATGTTTTTGTGAGCAGCAGAGGAAATTTATGGCTAATAGTTTTCAAAATAGACACGGTCATTGTTTTATGATTGTGATTTGGTGGTGATGACTGTTGGGTACTAAATTTTAGCTCAGTTTAGTGGATATGTATTTTGGTGATTGAAAAAAGGGTAGACCTCAGAGTAGGTGGAAGGATGACTTTGTTGCGTCAGGGTGGTTAGAAACACAATGGTTAGGCAGCTAAGAGGAAGCTGTGGATAATATATAGTCTGTGCCTGTTAGGAAGCAGAATGGTGCAGGTAGTCTTCATGTTTCGGCATCTCTGTCCTAGCCACTAAGGCAAAATAAAGGAAATGGAATATTTATTATTCTGTAGAAGATAAAATGGGATATATTTGACTATCAATTATTCCAAAGCATTAGGAAATTGGACCTATTTGATCATCAATCTCTTGTCGTAGAAGTTTGTTAAAAATGTTTAACTAAATTTCGAGATGGAGGAGTTTCCCCTTGAGCTATATTGTGTTGGAAATCACTAATAAGGTGACTACACTTTATTTTCTATACCATTATTCTACACCTCCCTTTTATGGGAAAAAGAAGAGGCAGAAAAAGTGAAAAGGAATTTATCTCTCCTTTTTCATTTTTAACTTCAGAGTGTGTTGTCAACTTATCATCTTTTGGATGCCTATGTATCAACAAAGGAAATCTTTCAAACAGGTGTAGGCTTGAGTCTCTTTTTATGTCCATCAAAGGAATTATTGGATAATATTATGGGTCTGTTTCTATTCTGAATTATTGGAGGTTCATTTTCTATCATAGCTATCCCTGCAAAAAATTTCATAAAAATTTACAAAAGAAAGCCAAGAGGATTGTAATCCGTGGGTGCCAACTTTACAACCGGAGGCACATAGAAAACTAAGCTAATGGCAATGGTGACAAAAAAAAAAAAAATGGTTAATATATCTTTCATACCCAAAACAGAGTTTGAGGTCCTGTTGCTCCAAGATTCAAATCTTGGTGAAATAGGAAATCTTGTTTTGTCGGCAGTTACTTGAGGTTGTACAAATGTGGTAATTTTCTTTCTACTCGCTAAGAAGTATGTTTCTATTATTATTTTGTATTTATTTTAATTTTTTCTCTTGTAGCCTGTTTCGGCAAAGGGGAAGCCTTCAAAGCTGCACAAGAGGAAGCATCAAATTGGTTCATTGTTTTTTGATATGAAACAAAATGAAATGAAACTCGCCGAGCGACGAGCAAAGGGCATGCTTACCAAAGCTGAAACACAAGCAAAATACGGATGGTGATTTGAGGACAATGCTGTTGTAATTTTATGAACTTCCATTGGAGCGTGAATTACGAAGTGGATGTTCTCGTATGTAGCTGCAGCCCTTGTGTTTCACTGTTCTTTTCAAATATGTATACGTTTGATCCGTTTTTCAGTGCAAATGATGTATTTCTATCACAATCTGACACTAGAAGTTTAGACGGTACAAGTTTTATCCTTACGATGAATAAAACCATTTTTTTTTTTTTTCATTTATAGTTAATCCTTGTTTTTGGATAAGCTTTAAAAATCATATGCATTCAATAAATTGAAAATTGATCAAATTTTGTATGAAAGTGGTGATTTAATGGTGTAAAGAACTCTTTTCTAACCGTTTTCGATGCTTTTATTGGCCTTATTTGCTCATCCATATTCATGCTAAAAAATGAAATCAAAATGAATTTTTAAGCACTGTCATAACTTCAATCCCATTTGTAGAGATGTATAGGCCACAAGACATGTTCAGTGATTCCGAAGAATCTAAACATTATCGAGCAACCAACATCCTCTCACCTAAGAAACACCAAGCTATTTTCTAAACGAAATTACCTCGTCTCTTTTGGTTTGAGGAAAATAAAAAAGTAAATTTTATTTATCAAATAATTTTTGCCCATAAATTTTATACGCTTCCTCTCGCGTAGGTTCCATTACCATTGATATATATTGATATATATATAAAGTGGATGATGATGATTTGATTTACGTGAGTTGCTTTTTACGGGCGACAAACATAATTCATCTTCAAAAAAAGTTGGCAACACATTCTTTGATATTATTTTTTCGACACTCTTTATTATTGGGTGAAATCTTATTCTGGTCCCCCACTAACCTTAGTCCACTCTTCATTACTGAGATTAGTATGTGATTTCATCTAATAATATAGAGTACTAAAAAGAAAGTACTAAAGAATATTTTAGTAGCATTTCATTTCATCTTAATATGCTTTCGTAACATCTGATTCAAAAAGCATGTGAAAAGCCGCAAAGCTACGCTTCATTACGATGTGCTCAAGTAGTCAAGTCACCTCCATTTCCGTTTAAAATCCTAATCATCCCTATATGGTTTATAAAGTTAAGATTCAGATCCAACAACAATCCACAGGACGACGCATTTTCCCATTTTGATTATATCACTTGTGTTGTTCACTACAATCATGCATACAAATTTGTAATAATCCACAGAACGATGAATTTAGTCATATTTTTTCCCTGTGAAACTCCATAAGTCTATGACTAGAAAGAAAGTCTGGTCAAAAGGTTGAGCCATTGAACCCAAAGAATGAGCGCTGCACCAGAAAACGAATAGAATTAGATCTAGAATGTCAAGTAATGAACATAGATTACAAAAAGCTGTAGCTATGACATTCATCTCATTGAAAGGAAGCTGTTTGAATAGGTGTTGTTGACACATCCACCATGATAACGTTTACAATATGCTTCAGCATATTCAAAATAATAATTAAAAAAAAAATCTCAGTTACAGACAACTCCTTTATGAGAAGAACACTACAGGAAATAGAAGGCCACATAACGATATTAACAAAATGAATTAGCAAACAAATTTTCTCTGTTATTACAAAGTATTGCTAAACAACATCAGAAATCAATCTCCACTTAAATAAATTGTATTACCTATTTTGTCTCCTCCAACAAACATTATAAGAATCATAATTGAATTGAATGAACACATAAGAAACCTCTAAGTTCAAAGAACCAAACCGTTTCAATATATTAGGGAAGAGAATTAAAGAAGTTAGAATGTATGAAATTGCTTCACATCAAATAAGAATACTTCAAACAAGCTGAACAGTTTCGACAGGTAGTAACCAATATTGGTTTGCAATCTTCTCAGAATCATATAAGCTAACCAGAATAAAGCAGCAATTTACCTGAACATCATAAAACTTGATATAGAAACGCGAGCTATCAATGTATAGCTTAGTTTGAAGAATTTCTGCAATTGTAGAACTGAGTTTCCCATTAACACTTGGACCAATGCCCCCAATTGAGATCAGTTCTCCATAAGCAGCTGGCTCTTCAGTGCCACCAAATGCAATAGGCACCCCCCCATTCAACAAAATCATCACATACTGAAGCATTAACCAAAAAATATAAGACACAAATATATGACGAATTATACTAAAAACTAAAATAGCAGAACAATTATTCAACAGTAGCCCATCAAATTAATGACTCAAAAACCAAACAGATAAAAGCGTTAATAGCTAGCACTCCTGTTGATGGCAAGCAGCTTAAATAGTTTTCATGGCATAGATAAAGTATTGGTATTTACACAGTAATTTTATCGAACAGTTGGTGGTCAAATGTAAACAAAATTAAAAGAGAGTAAAGATGGGCCTAACGGATTCGGGTTTTCCGATGATCTTTGCAACAGCTTTGGTTGCATCTCGGAGAATGTCAGAAGCAACGACAGGGTCGACGGGCACGTTTGTGAAGAGGTTCAAGGTTGGCATTGCCTTCTTCTTGCTGCTACACACACTTCAGGATAAGCTCTCTCTCTCTCTTTCACACACCACCAACTATGCTGTGCCTATCATATTATATTATTTATTTTATCTATATATGTTTATAGAGCTAGGATTCTTTGACACCAGTGTCAAATTTAAAATTTGACACTACATCTTCTGAGAGTCATTAGATCTAAAAAGATCAATGGCTCTGATTTATAAGCATGTGACACCATTGATATTTTTAGATCTAATACCTCTCAGACGTGGTATCAAAATATCTGCCTCATGTTTATACGTGTGTGTAAAAATTATACTAAATGTAAGAATATGAAATTTTATACTTATTCTTCATCATTGATTTACTTTACATATATGCTGAAGTGAAACGTTTCGTAAGAAATTAAAAATGGATAATTTACAAATGATTTGCTTCATGTTTCAGGGTTTTTTTTTTGAATTTTTAAAGCTTATTTTATAATTGTTGAAATTTGCATTAGAATGAAAAATATTAAATTTTATTAATTCTAATGTTTCATAAGTCACGTGAAATGAATAATAACCCTTAAAACAAAAAGATTGAATAATTTGAGTTGACTCGGCTCGGCTCAGTTTAAAGCTTAATTTAATAAAAAAAATCGTTTTGTGTGTTACAAAATAAACTTGTATATAAAATTCAACATGAAAATCAAGGAGTTTATTTGTTATTTACTTGAAATGAAAATCCTCAATCATCTAAGATAATTTTCAGACTTGTTAACGAATTGGGATAAGAAAATAAAAATCAAAGTATTTTAAAACATTTATTGCATTATAAGTACATAAAACATTCAACACTTGTTTGTTTAAGTAACTTAAAATATTTCATAAAAAATATTAAATATTTTTAAGTATAATATATTAAATATTCTTTAACCAATATTTAAGTTTTCTTTAGAAAAATTCAATAAAATAAATAAAATTACCAAAAAAAAATTCCGGGTCAACTCCTACTGAGTTGAAGAATATGAATTTGGCTGTCATAAATCCCGTGCTACCAAGTTCTTCAATTGGTTAAATATATTTTTAAGAAAATGTTTTCCCTTGAAATGGCATCATTTAATAATTAGTTTTGTAGTGAATATATTTAGTTTCTTTTATTTTTCATAATATTTACTTTTCATATTATAAAAATATTAAGAACTTGTAAGAGGACAAACTCTGCTGGCGCAAAACTAGTGAATGATAATAAAAGGATCTTGAATATCTGCTATTCCCTTGGAAAACACATCATGTCTATAATCTAGTCCGCTAGTCAAATTATTTATAAAGAAAAGGGTTATAAAAGGTTGTGGAAATAAATTGACGTTTCTTTCGAACGAAGAAATAAAAAAGCACTCTGTTTACCCAAAAAAAAATAAAAAGCTTACTCTTACAACACCCCACCCCATAATAACACTAATAAGTAATAACATTGCAATACATTATACTCTCATATTCAATGGGGCAAAATTGTCTCACTCACACAAAAAATAAATGGAATTTATTTTTTTTCTCTTTTTTCTTTTAGTAAATTTCACCTTTTTTTTGTGTTGCATGAAATAATTTTATCTTTTATAACACGAGAAACATATTGCTTTTTTTATATATATGCATATGCAAAAGAGAGCCATTAATTTTGTGTTTAAATTAGTTTATCTTAAGGAAATAGCTTTTATAAGCAAGCTTTAAACTAACTAATTATTTTTAAAAATAAGTTAAGACAAATATACACTAAAAAGTAAAAAGATGATCTGATGAAAATAATACGTTTTGTTATTCAAATAAATTAATTATTTTTTTAATTTGTTTCATAGTGTCTCCATTAAATAAAATAAGAAAGATGAAACAATACTAATTTAAATATTTTAATTAAGGGCTTGATATTTATCATTTTAAATCACATAAGTTATGTCATTTTATAAGAGAGATAGACACAATAAATGAAAACCATGGGAGAGAAAGTGGGTGATTTTTTTTAATTTAAATTTTAAATAAATAATATTATTTTATGTCTATTTCTTTCTTAAAATAACATAACTTTATGTCATTTAAAATGACAAACACTTTTCTTTTTAATAAAATAAAATACAATCAAACATGGTTACATTTTCTTAAAATTGAAGCTATTTAAGAATATTCTCAGTCCTTGTACATCAGCATAAACAAAAAAATATTTAAAAAAAAGAAGGAATATCATCTACTCGAAAAAACAAAGGGAGAAATCGATAAATTATTGCATATTTTTAAAACGCCTAGTAAAATCGTGATACCTTCATTCATATGTTAAAATTTAACCTTTAATCTGTATCAAAATAAAGTAATTAATCTTTAATTAATGACAACACCACACTGACTGAGGATGCTAAGTAAGGCAATGAAACTATTTGATCGGAGAAATAAACAACTTAAAACTCCATGCGCATGCAATAGGAACCAAGGAAAAAAATATTAACATGTAATCCTGATGCTTATCTACCTAAGCCGGTGAGGAAATAAATGGGCAAGTATCGTAACATTTGTCTTGGCTTTCGAAGATATACTCAGTGCGTCTATCGGCTCTCACTAGCTCAATAACACATTAGGGGCCAAAATTTAAGCAATGATAGTGACTGGCAAGGTAAGAATAGTTGGCAGTGAAAACCTAAAATAACAGATACAAAATATAGTTTCATACCCTGTAGAGACCACCATTGAGCTTTTAATCAATGCAAATATACATTTCGAAACTAAACATCCTGAAAATGGCTAATATTTCATTACATTTTCTATGGCACTAATCAACTCTTAGAAACATTAAAAGTTACCTCATTACATGTTGATATCAGATAAAAGAAAACGTGCTTTTGGTGGCTTCACAATACATAGCAGCATTAATTCTCTTCCAATCAGACCCAATTAGAACACAAATTGGCTCAAAATGGAGTCCTAGTGAACCAAGGGAGACCAATACCATTTTAAAGTCTGAAAGTACTGTATCCTCCTACACCAGAAGATCCATACCCACTGAAGGATTGTGAGGACAATGAAGATGAGGGGTACGATGAACCGCCCAAATGAGAGTAAGACCTCGGACCTGCATCCAACCTGCTGTAACTACTAGCGACAGGTTCTTTGTAGTTGCTTATAACTTCCTGTAACAAAGGAAGACATTTAAATCAGCAAAAGCGTACTAAATAATCCATTCTTCCAACATGAACTCATACCTTGATAGTAAGTACCTATCAAATGTCAGTATGAAGACAGAATGACTAATATATGTATGAAAGACAATACATGAATCAGTGTCTAAATCATATCATGCCAAACCTTAATTCCTTAAATGATTAGTAATACAGCCCAGTATAGGAGGGAGCCGGGATATAATAAGGTGCTTTATCAGCATAAAAGTATACATAACATGTAGCGACAAAAGTTAAAAGGAATACATAGCGATTGGTAAATCTACTAATTTCATCTGATAATAGATGAATTTAGCCAAACTCAGAAAAAAGAAGTTCTCACATTTTTGTTCAAACTTGTCTGCTGAATGACTATATTTACTTAATGGATAATAAATCTTACCTATGAAAAATTAGTCCAATGATCCCATCCACCACTTCCCATTAAACCCTGACTTAGCGAGAGTAGGGGTGCGAATAATCCTTAAACGCAGTCTTATCATTACATATTTGCAAAAAGGCTATTTCCCGAATTCAAACCCATGACCTTTTGGCAAGAGAAAAAAGAATTTTTAAAGGATTGGTCTTATTCAGGTTTTAAGGGAAAACCCAATATACATCCAAACATAATGGTCATATGTACCCCCCTCCCCCCCCCCCAAAGAAAAAAAAACAATTGTCATGTGTTTTGACTTTCGCTTGAGATGCTGCCCACTTAATAATGCTCTGATTAGTTTTATAGTATTCATGAAAATTGGAAACTAGCATGTCTTTTGTCCGATTTCCACTACTACCAATAAAGCAAGAACAAAAATGCCCAACTAAGCTTGACAGATGAAACCATCTTCGTTTCTTTCATTTCCTACTTCATATAATTTAAAATGGATTCATCTTTTAAGTGTCAATCTTTTCATTCCCATTTTTACTACTTATCTTTAGATTCTCCTATTGCACTATAAAATTGTAAGTAGTATAAATTTTTTAGCCAAGATTAGGTACGGTGACATCAACTATATGCAAGAATAAAAGCATTCTAACAAGTGAAGCATTAATACCTACAAAAAATAAATAACTAAGCAAAGTATATGTCAAGAGAAATCTTCTGTATGCATTACCACTTGCTGAAAAATCAATTAACCTATCTAAGTATGCACACATGCTTATGCATATCTCATTATCATACAAAAGTAATGGTACCAGAAAAGGGTAACTTTCTTTTCAAAGGAACAAGTTTCCTACCTGAATCAATTGTTGTGCTTTTTGAACCTGAGACGAGGTGCCTTTTATTTCCACAATGATTTCATCAGGCACCCTGCTCTCCTGCACAGTCAATATGGCTCCACTAGTACGGCGAATGTAATCAATATTAGACCCTTGTATTCCAATGATGTCCTCTGCATAAGACAGTGGAATTTGCATTGTTTGTATTACCTGATAAGTGGAAACAATAAAGGAGGGTGGGAGTTACCATCACTATCAACCAAGAAGATATACAATAACTAAAGGGAAAGAAGACTGAGGTATGACCAAACATGTTTTAAGTGGAAAGGGAGCATGTCTTCAGTTCACAGTATTGAAATTTGACATACATCATTGTGTATGACTCACTTTAAAAACTTAAAATGATAGGTGCAAGAGTGCATGTAGAAGAACTCAGAAGTTAATATTAGGCCCGAAGTCCCGAATGCTTGGCCCATCCATCTGTTACTCCTCAGCCGAGTCCCTTTACAGCCAGTGCTTTGAAAGTTTACACTAGGAGGGATAATTTGGGGAATTGGGTTAATTAATTTGTTTTTTCCATTAGGGTATATCCCAGGGCTGTAGGCATCGTAGGGGACTATCTCGATTGTGATTTTCTGCTTAAGTTCCTCTGTTGACAGAGGTAGGAGCTGCTGCCCTGTAGGAGGGGAAACTCTCGTAATGACCCTATAACAGTCATAAAATCCCTTCTAACCTTCTATCAGAAATAATAAAACAAAACTGAAGACTATTTTCCTATATTGTGTGGAGAGTCCTAAACAGTTATTGTCACCTTTGAATTTAAAATTTGAACCACATGAAAAAAACGTATAATAAAATGCCTTACAGAAACACTTAAAAAATAATTGTGATACATGGATATTTTTTAAACAATTGTTAAAAATAGACAAAAAGAAGGCAAACAATGACATTTGTCACATTTCCAAGGAAGTTTTCATATCAAATAGAACGCAAATAAAATATGGGTGCTTAAAATTGCTAACCGTAGTAACAATAGGAGCACCGATGCGACTAAGAGCTGAAGAACGAAGACCAGAAAGTGAAGATTCTTGCCCATATAGAGACATTGTTGAGGAAGGGAGCAACGAGTCCAATTGACTTTCACGGTCACCAAAGAAAGAATCCCTTTTCGTTGAAAGAGGAACATCAGCAACAATGCTAGGTTGTGAAGCACTACGCAGCGATGGCTTGTCAGTCCAGGTATCTGTCTGCCGGTCATGGGAAATTGTTGCATTGTACTAAAACAAAACGAAGAATTTGCATCTTAGAGCCAAGATACAGTAAAATCAGAAAAAGATAGCTTTTGCATTTTCTTTGATGATATTCAACACATCAACAAAATAAAATAGCAGTCCAACATACAGGATTTAGGCATAATTTATAATTTGGAAAATATCAAACTTACAGTTTTCTCAAATAGGGGAAGAACACTATGATCAACCAAAAACTTCCTTAGGTGCCCAATTACTGCTTCCAGAGCCTTAAAAACCTTCAATGCTTCTCCCTGCAGTTCCACAATCCTCTCATCAGCAGCAGCATAAAATGGAAGCTCATCTGTCAAAAAAAAAGAATTGGCATCGGAATTACTTCCATCATTGAACAAAAATAATACAGTATCAGAAAAAAAGGAAAAGCTCATTCTCATTAGGAACATAGAAGCAAGGACAGAGCTCTTAAAATCCAGTTAAATTGAATTTCACAAGCAAATTAGGCTCAAAATGCAAGCATTTGGCAACACAATCTAACTAGGCTCAAAAGTGACGGGGGAAATCCAATAGTGTTTAGTATGATAAAACCTGTTTAATAATACTATACTAGGCACATTATCTTACACAACTACTATATGCATGTTCGAAAATTGCCACAGAAAGCTGCATGCAGTGAGGAGAAACATCCACACACAAGCACCTAGCCACTACATCCAAAAGGTAAAGCACTGAAAAGACAGGTAAACCAAGCACTGGAAATTAGAGATACAATTCAGCACACTCTACATTTTATATAACGTTAGTCAGTCGATATGAGAAAGAATACAAAAAATCAATAGTTGCTATTAGGAAATAGAGGGAACATCATAGAAGTATCATGTATAATTAAAGAAAAGTGGCAGCAAGCATACCTCCTGTCAATACTCTAACAGAAGCACCGGTATTTTCCTGTATAGATTTAATTAATGAGCCCTGCTTTCCAATCAAATTGATAGCCTGCGTTGAGGCCACCAATAAACGGATGGAACAATATGTAACTCCAGCAGCTCCTGATGTTTTATTCTCATCATTAGTTTCTGATAATCCCCAGACACGTTTAAAAATCCTTATTAAAGCATCCATTGCAGGAGAAAGAGGTGCCTCTGGCTCTTCCTTCCCCGTTATGAGTACCTAAAAACAAAATTTAAACCACGTTGAGTATAAAACAGAAAAAGATACACAAATTAAATAAATGCCTTCATCTAAGTAATTTTTTTTGAAAAAGCCAGTGATATGGATACAAGCACCATCTGCACAGGATATAAACCAACTAAACCATAGAGTTAAGTTCCATTAACTTTGGCAAATTCCAACCTAAATTGAAATCTGCAAGCTAAGGAAACTCAACAGCAATATACGCCATGTGACACATTATCACAAACTATGCAGAAATGAAATTTGAATCGAAATCAGCATGCATCCCGTAAGCATCCAAGTCCTATAAATCACAAAAACTATCCCGCAAATGATATCTTTAAAATACGAAACCTTGAGAAATATAATAGTAATAATATCTTGATAGCGAAAACGCATCACAATATAAATGAAGTGATGATCAAATCGGAGCTGAAAAATGAAAGCAATGTGTTATTAAAGGACAGTAACGCATGGAGCTTAAACCAAAATGGGAGCTTAAACCAAAATGCGAGCACAAAATTTAACTTAAAACGTTTGGTTATAATAATAATAATGGCTACCTACCTTATAAGCAATAGTACATACGAAGCTACATTTGAAGGAATGAGACCTAGCAAAACCTAGTATAAGTAGAAAATCGAAGAACAAACCCTAGAAAGATGGTGAAGGGAACACTCACTATTCGATCAGGAGTGCCGACAGCACCGTCGAGAACGCGAATTCGAGCTCGAGTATCTTCGCATATCTTCTTGATGAGCTCACCCTTGCGCCCGATGATGCTCCCTACCTTGAGGACCGGCACGATAAGCCGGAACACGCAGTGACCGGGCCAACCAGGCCATCTCTTCTCGGTGGAGACAGCGCCCGCGGATTCGAGTTCTTCGGTTGACGGTTTGGCGTCGTCACCAGTTTCCTCTGTGAGGGCGGCGGCGCCGGCATTATCCGATGGTAGTGGTTGTGAAGCGCCGTTCTGGATTGGGTCCACGTTGGCCATAGGCGAGTTTCAGGTGAAGCTTAGGTCTTTGCAGAGAATCGAATGGAAGAAAAGGGTTTATAGAAAGAGTTTCAGTTATTCCTTTCCGTAAGCTCTGAAGTCTCAACCCTTAACACCATGCTCACGTGCTTGTCACCTGGTATCTGCCTACAGATTTACTTCAAAATTGCTCCAGTTTATTTATAAACAAAAAACAAAAAACAAATATTAAAGTGTGCGTAGATAATTTTTTCTTAATAAAAACATTAAAATTAAATATAAAAAAGTAATCCATATGAAGTAAGTAAAAATTGACAAACCTAATTAAGTTCTTATCAGGTTGAAAATATTGGTTAGTTTTGTGATTTGTTCAAGAAATAAAATATGAAGCTTAGGGCCTGTTTGGTGTGACGTATAATACCTGATAGTATAAACTTATGCCATACGTTATGACATTTTCAGTTGTTTGGTGTGCCCATCGTATAGTATAAGCTTATACAGCAAGATTCCTTAATACATCAAAATGATGTATAACTTAATTCGACCTAAGGGGGAGGGATAAGGCCTGATAAGAGGTTGGTGTATTAACATCGTTCACCAGTGTAATTCTCAAAAATTAATATATTACTTTAATATTAATATATTAAAATAAAAATTAATTTTTCAATATATTAATTTTTAAAATATTGAATATTTTTATTTTTATAAAAATTAATATATGTTTTGGACACACTGATCAATAAATTTTTATAAAAATTAATATCATATGACATTTTTTTTGAAAAATTATATAAATTCTTTATTAAAGGATATTTTTATAAAAAAAAATTATTTTTATTCTATATAATATTTTACAGTGCATTATCAAATACTAGATGATATTATCTTATATAATATATTACTTTACACAATACTATGCTAAACGCTGGATAATATTAAAATTCAATCAGGTCTTATACGATCAGACCTTATACTATCAGGTTAGATTAAGTTATACATCATTTCGATGTATTAAGAGATTATACTGTATAAGCTTATACTATACGATGGTCACATCAAACAACTGAAAATTTTATAACATATAGTATAAGCTTATATTATTAGACCTTATTCGTTAGACCAGGTCTTAAAGACATAACACGAAGGGGGTTCCTTGGCTTTTTGATTAAACAGATGATTTTGACATAAGAATATTGATAATATTTTTCTCTAGCACGTTAAATCAATTGTAGGACTCACTAGAAGGAGCTTTGTTTTAGTGGGCCAGGCACATATGGTCCCATTCCAAAAGTAGAAAACAAAATGGAGTGAGAGAGAATTTTGAAAGAAGTGAGGGACAAAAAAGAAAACATATTTTTTCAAAAATAACATAAGAACCACCATAAGAAAATAGGCCCGGATCATTTTAAAAAATCCCCACTAGAAGAGAGAAAAAAAACAACTCAATTACCCATTAAGAGAGAAAGACAAAAACAAGTCAATTACCCATTAAGAGAGAGAAAAAAAATAGTTCAATTACCAATGTTTGTGCAAAGAAAAGTTCATCTCTTATGAATTTAAGAAAAATATTATCCTAAAAATATATCTATTTAGTTCGTTTTTTAAAATAAATTATAAATTAATGTAATTAATACCTTTCGCACGTTAAAGATGCATAACTTACTCTAAAAAAAAAAAAAAAAATGCATAACTTAATACATGGGGGCAAGTCCCCCATATTAACCATGGAGGATTTAAGTCTCGAGATTTAGGGGTCGTTTGGTAGGCGTTTTATTTTGCAATCCCCGGGAAAACAACACTTGACAAGATTGAATCCCACGTTTGGTAAACCAAAATGAAAATCTTTCCTGACCACAAACTTATCCCGAGAATTCATACCAAGTGTAATGAACAGTACCGATTGCAAAGATGAAAACTCCATCTTGAAGATGGAACCATTTCGTTCCCAGGAAAAGATGATTTGAGGCACAAAATAATTGACTAAATTAACCCTCATTTTTGTACGATGGGTGTCAAATCCTGTGGTGCTTTACTTGTTCGTATATTTGGAGAACATACAGATGACAGCAAAGCACAAATCATAACAAACAACAACAAAAAAACAGAAATTGTGAAGCTTGTAGTAAAAGGAACCCAGATAAGATTAAAGATGAAAAAAGAAGACTTTAACAAGACGAGACCAGGTGGCGAAATTAGCAGCGAGATCGTTGATGGAAGTCATCTGAGTCGCAACAACTCGGACTGAGTTAGTGGCCATCGTTGAGACAGAGATAGAGAGAGAAGCTCGCAGGTTTTGCCGTTGGACTAATGAGTACGGCAGGGACATTTTCGTAAAATTACATAACATTCCCACAAATATATTACAACCAACCAAACACACATCCACTAATTTTTAAATAATTTCCCGGGAAAATTTCATCATACCAAACAACTTTTTACAAATTTCTCAGTAAAATATATTTTTAACTATAACTCAGTAAACATTCTTTCCTGGATTAATAAAAATTTCTCTTCTACCAAACGCCCCGTTAGTGCGCAACAGGAAAATTTCCAGTGATCCTTCCTTTTTTTTTCTTTTTTTACCCTCTCTTTTGTCACATTTTTTCTACCTCTCTCTTCTTCGGACACTATATAAATGGTGTGTCCGAAATATATTAAACCCTCCCTATAAGGGACTGTCATATTGGTAGTGTATGTTTAGAAGATTTTTTTAAAATAAACAATTTTTAAGTTAAAAAGTTTATATAATCATTAAACAACTTTAGCATTATTTAAAAAAATAAAATAGTTATAATTAAAAAAAAAGATATCAAACAAGTTCTAAGTCCTGTATGATCTCGAGACTGTCACACTGACATTAAGGCTCCCATCGCCATATTAGTTCAAGGGTTTAAGTTTTCTTATATTGTAAAATTGTAGGAGAGAAAAAAAGTAGAGAGAAGTTAAATGTGGGTCCCATATTTTATATTTAAAAAAAAATAAAAATTAATTGACACGAAAAATGAATGTGTGTAAAAAAATGATTCACTCTCATGTAGCATGAGAGTATTATTTCCCTTAGTTTAAAATATTTTTTAAAGAGTGATTAAATAAATATTTTTAAAAATATATATTAATTTGATGAAAAGTGCAGGAATCCTCAAGTGTGCTTGTCAGTGGAATCTCTTTGAAAAACCAGGATCAAAATATTTTTATTTGGACGAGATGAATTTTGGAAAAAAAATTGTGAGGTATTCGTTCTTGAAATAAAATATGTGGAAATGATGATATATATAGTACCGAAAAAGGAGAAGTAGAAGTTAATATCTTAAAAAATGGAGGCAGGATATGTACAGACTCGTACAGTCATACTGTCTCCTTCTTGACTGAACGCATTATATGAATGTAATATTGAAGGGGTTTATTTGAAGGGATATATTTTTCTTATGTTGTAAAAAAAAATTATTTTATGTTGTAGAAATAAAAGTATAAGTGGGACTCACAGGTAAGAGGAGAGAGAAAAAAGAGTTGTGGGACTCGATCCTTTTTTGTGTGTAAGAGAGTTGTTTATCTCATGTAAAATGAGATAAAGATAACCCTTATTTAAATCAGCTTCAACTAAGTATAAGCTATGCATGTACCCAAAGTCTGAAATGTTTAGTTAGGATTCCTTTAACGTTTATTTAAAAGTTGTGTACCTTGGGTTTTATAAGTTACTTGTGTAACTTGGGTTTCATAGTTTACTGGAATATTTAGTCGAGGAGAAATTTTATAAATAATAAGAAAATGTTATTCATAGAAAAGTGGTTGAAAAGTGAGTTTGATAGAAAAATGTAAAAAAAATTGTTTAATTGAAAAAAAATTAGACAAGAAAATTAGGTAACTTTTATAAAGTCTATGTTTGGGTGTAGATAAAATATAGATGGGAAAAAAGTTGCTATTACAAAAATAACCCTGTTTTTAAATTTTTTTGATGAGTGGCATGGTCCACCGCGAGAAGGTTCCACCACTTCCACCGTCTAAGGATCAGGTAGCGAAGAAGCGCAAAAACTCTGATGGAATCCCCAAGAGTTCAGTCCCCAGCACCAATGGCCAAGCGGCGGAGCAGCCGTCTCAGCCGCCGCGGAGAACGGCGAGGCACGAGGAACTTAATTGGGAGGTTCTCATTCCGTTTGTCTTAGTTCCTGCGATGGGAGGTTCTCAGGTAAATGATTTTCAACTAACTAAATTGGTTTTTTTATTTATTTTTATCTTTTTAGGGGGTGAGGAGTCTATGTTTCATTTTTGTAGCAAATTTTGTTGTGTGGATACTCTTTTCAGAGGGTACGTTCGTCATCTGGTACGAGTTCATTGTGACCATTTAGATAGACAAGGCACAATACCACATGTCAAGTGGGAAAATTTGGTCGGCAAAATCGATCCAAAAGACATGCAATATTAAGTTGCTAGCATAATGATTTAGGTAGGCAAATTTGGAAGCCGTTCAACCAAACATGGCCAGCTTACAATCCCACTTCTAATTTGCCTATCTTTCTCATCATAATTCTCCAACCAAACACACCCTATGGGCTAAACTAATCCCATATTGAATGAGGTAGCTTATCTTCTGTGAATGACATAAAATTAAAGTGGGTCCTATATTATTATTTTTTATTTTAGTGAGACTCACATTAAATTTATTTCACAACATGAGACATACTCTTATGTAACATGAGATTAGTTTAAACCTTACATTATAACCTTTACTGCTAATACAATGAAGTTTTAATTATCCATTAAATACAAATTTAAGTAGTTAGGTGCAGTGTACTCCCAAATCATGGGCAAGGCCCAAATAGAAAAGCCAACTTGAACGTCACTCGTAGAATAAGTTTTTAACTTTGGATAGCCCAACGCGAAGCCAACTTGTCATCCAATGGAAAGCTACAACCTTCAAGACCCAAAAATAAAAAAACGTTATCTCCTTTTGGTCTCCATCTTCTCGCGGTCTTAAAGTTTATTGGGTTTTGGTGCTCGCGTACTCGCGGTTAGTATCTTCTGACAAAACAAAAATTAAATTGCAGTTCTATTATTAAGGTCCGAATTCTAAATTGTCATTTTCCTTTATATACTCAAAAAATTAATTGTTAGATCAAAATTATATTTATAATATAATATTATTCTAACACGCTCTTTCATACAAGAACTTAAAGGATGGACAGCGTACAAATACACCTATGGTTTTATATCATATAAAATAATCAATTTAATCCAAAAAGGGATAACAACTCTGTAGACATTAGACTTGAGATGTGTTCATATGAGAAAAGTAGTAATCTAGAGGGTGTCCATGCTTAGGAAGAATGGAATATATGGTCCCCAAATATATGTGATTTCTTTTGTACGCATATGCTTAGTTGATGAACTCCCTTGCTGTATAAGATAGTGACACCGTGCTACCAAAGGTGGCGCTGGCTGGCTGGTGACCCATGTAAACCTTGTAAGGTCATTTAAAACTTGGAAGCTCTTGGTTTCTTCTTACCTTCGTATATTCGCTGCTAGTCCCTTGCACTTCCCAGAGGATACATCCACCATGGACATTGGAAAGAATGGGCCTTTTGGAATGAACTGAAATATGTATAATCAATAATAACAGTTCCTGCTCAGTTGATATTTCTGATTTCCAGTAATATAGTATGAGCTTTTTCAGATATTAAAAAAAAAAAAAATAGGCGGGGGGGGGGGGGGGGGATTTTTTAGTAGGGGCTACCTTGTGACAATTAATTTCCTTTCTTTCTGTCAACGTTTTATTCTCTTTAATTAGGATCAAATGTCAAATTTTAGTGTTGTTTTAGGCTTTTAGCTTATCTTTTAGGCAATTATTTTTCAAGTTCTCTCGTAAAGTTATAAGAGATTTTTTTTTTTTAATTTAAATACACACTTATAAAAATTTGTATGTAATGATAAAAATAGGTCTGACATGTTTAAACCCTAACTTGGTGTAGTCCATTCAACAAAATTGCTGGTCCACTAGTCGATTTAAAAGTAATTCTGTTGATCCAATGAGAATGCCTTGTCTATTGATGCGCTAATATATTAATCTTTGTTATCTTATTTAGAGGCCTTGATGTGAAATAAACCTTAAAAAAACATTCAGGTGAGGTTGTATTTAAAAAGGGTAATATTATTTTCATGCAACATGAGAGTAATTCTCTCATATTATATAGAGAATCCAAGTAGGGTCCGTTATTTAAAAGCAAAAAAAGAAAAGAAAAAAGAAGAGACACGATTTTTGAAGTGAGAGAAAATGAGATAACTACCTCATGTAAAATGAGAGTAGTATTTCCCATTTAAAAATTGGGTAATACTTCTCTTATGTTGTATAAGAGAAGTACTATCTCATGCTCAAACAAAAAGTAGGAGAGAGAAAAAAGTTAAAGGTGAGAGAGAAAAAATCTTATGAGACCCATTAGAGAAATGTGAGTGTAGGAGATAATATTTTATTTATGTAACATGAGAAAAATAATTCCCTCAAAAATTATCATATTAGACCTAAAAAAAAGGTTTAACCTTTTGAAGGCAAAGCCTAGTTCAGTTTCTCCTGCGGAAGAAGGGGACAATAATTTAGTAAGTGCTATGTTTGGTTATTCAGCAAGGATTAAAAAGCATGTGGTTCACTTCAATCAACAGTATTAATTTTCGATAATTTCATAATAATGTAATATTAATTTAATTATTTTGAGTTTAATTTATTTTGCAGAATCTCATTGTTGTATTGAATTCTTAAATAAGTATTTATAATTTAAAAGTTTTTTTATGGAGTTCTTATACTTTTAAAAATATTTAAATCAGACTATATTCATTAACAACTATTAACTTTTATTAAATTACAGAGACTTGTTTAAAAACAAAATAAATTATAAAGATCTTGTCTATTGGACTGTGTTATAAATTCATATAACTTTAAATTTAATTTTTAAAGAACCTTATATTTTAACATAAATTATTGAAAACTCAATAATAATTAATGATTAATGACTTAATTTATTTCTAAAAAGAAATATAAAAAAATACCGATAGAAAAGTCTGAATTATAATATAATTATAAAAACCTACAGAATAATATAACATTAATTTGAATTCAACATTTATAACATGTGAATTCTGTATGATTATTATAATACTGTACATATAGAGATAATTCCATTAACTGAATAGAAGCATCGAGGACATAATGAAAATGATTATGTGAAGCTGTGGCTAGCTACAATCCACTCGTTAAGATTATCATATGAGTTGAAGATAATATTTTGATAAGATGAAGCTCAACTAATACGTGCGCATGTTTTGATGAAATTTCTACCTTATATAATCGTACGCTCCCTCTGCCATGCGTTTATCCAATTTCAATGGCTGTGGGAATTCCAAGTCACTCCCCTTCTGATGATAAGGTAATGCCAAATATTAAATGTCAGTCTATCACATGAGTAGGTCCTTCAAATAACTTTCTTTGGAGTTATTGTACAAAAATATAAACAAATCAATTAATCCGAGATTCTATAAACATGTGATTAAGGATTAAAGTAACAATTTGTATGTTTCAAAAAAAAAAAGAGAGTAAAAATTTGTACCAAATTAAATTGAACCGAATTTTTTTTATCTGAATTTAACAAGTGAGTAAAGATAATTACCTCCATGATTAGAGTAAAAGTAACATTATCTAATGATTTACGTGACAATATATATAAGAAATATTTGTGTGTGTACTTGGAAAATTGTGCGGATAAAATATTTTCTTCAATTTCATGTGTTAAATAATAAACTCCTGGATATTTAAAAAAATAAAAAAAATAAAAAAATAAATATCTCTTCGAAAATATTTAAATTCCGATTTAGAATATCTCAGTTAGAAAAGGACACTGGACTCTGAAACACAAACAAAAAAGGGCAGCGCAGCATTCATTCCTCTCCGCGATTCTATTACATGAGACGGAAGGAAAGTGATTTCATACACCAGTTTGTTTGTCACTATTTCTAATATGAATGTTTTTTGAAAAAAATAAATATGATTATACGTGTTAGAATTTTTTTTTTATTTTATTACCTAAAAAATATAAAAAGAATAGAAAAGAATAGTTTATAAATATCTTTATCCT
The DNA here is from genome assembly GCF_033153095.1 of Gastrolobium bilobum. NCBI lineage: Eukaryota > Viridiplantae > Streptophyta > Magnoliopsida > Fabales > Fabaceae > Gastrolobium > Gastrolobium bilobum. The sequence continues at coordinate 1,065,813 of NW_026897257.1, read as the reverse complement.
AGAAGAAAACATTGAAATTCTATTTCTACCTATCAACGCGAACATTTTATTAATGTCATGGTTTATAACTCAAGGTATTGACATCTTGGTTTTCATCAATAAAAGGGTTAATTCAAGATACTTGTGAGCTTGGTTTATCAGTTGTATATGTTTTTTGTAAGATAGTGAAGAGTTGTGGAAAAAACGGAGATTTTGAATTGTTGTAATAAGCGCAACGTAGGATGGTTGTGAGCCGCAGATGGAATGCGAAAGATACCAAAAAGGTTGGGATCATTGATCCTAAAAAAGAACACATCCAAAAGCCCACCTCTTTCCTTGATACACGTGAAAAACTGAGGAACAGGTAACCCATAAAGGAATGCCACGTAAGTCCTTGAAATCTCAGACATCCAATCAAATCGCGCCATGTCGCCAGATAAGGAGTCTTTTACATAAGCCCAAAAAAGCTTCTGCATGAGGTATGGGATGGAAAAAATCCTGTGGCTTCATCCATTCTTAGCCTGATTTTTTTTTTTACTCATTTACTAAACTGCCCAAGTTCAAGCATTAAAAACACGCCATTGATATCACAAATATGAAATGAACATCATTAAAAAGTTTTATCACATATAATGACACACACGAAAAAGAAAAAAGAAATCACTTATATCCTTTTTTTGAATACATCAATTGATGATATTTTGAAGGGAAAAATATTTTTGCAGTTATCTGTATTTATTCTCACAATGACGTCATTGTTGTATTAAAATTTTAAAAAATTATAAATATAAAGACTATTATAACCCTGAAATAAATTAACATTATAAAAATATCATGATTTCTGCCTCAAAACGACATCGTATTGGGCTTACTGCAGATAATTTATCTGCAGTAACTACAGAAAAAACGAACTCTATTTTTAATATTCATGAAAAATATCATTTTGATAGATAATTTTGTAACGAATACCCACAACAAATAAATGATAGCAAATGCCATTAATATTAATTACGTGTGTAAATGATTGTGTGGGGCTGGGCTTTGGCCCAAATAAATTATTTTTTTAAGAATATTTTGAGTCTTACTAGTCTATTAGTTTATTATAAATTAAATTATATGTTTGATCTGACCTATTTTTAAATATTGAAAATACCAGGCCTACTAAATTTATTATAATTTAAATTATAATATATCAAATATAAATTGTTTAAAAAATTAAAACACAAAAGCAAACTGAAAAATCAATTATAATTGTCAATTAATCTCTTTAACATATTTTGAAGTTAAGGAAAGATAATTTATCTATGTAAATTTGAGTACTCAACTTAAAATATCGTAGAGAGCAAATACATTCTCATCACGTAATACTAAAATTCTAACATAAACCGTAGTTGTGGATGCACTTGATATCAGGCCCAGACATTTATTGCCAATTGGATCAATGATAACATAACCTACAATTACAGGCAATATATCAAATAAAAATCATATCCAAAAATATAATTTATAGAACCATTTATAAATATAGTCAGACGAGGCAGAAAAAATATCAACAAGAAGGATGTCATGCAGAAGAAATGAGTACAAAAAAAATATTATTTTATTTTAAAATACTACATAGGTCAACTTTAACTCTTTAAGACTTTGTGTCAAACTTGTAAAAATAAGCACCTCACCTGACCTGTTTGTTAAATAATTTGTTTTATAATCCTAATATACTTTATTGAAATTAATTAATTTTATCTTCTATCCACATATAAATATATGGAAAGTTCATATTTTTTTTTTCTCTTTCTTTTTTTAACATGACTCTATATAGACACTATACACTGTTATATATATATAAAAGATAAAATTATTTTCTATATTAAGAGGAACATTAATCCCTATTTTATCTTACTATTTAGACAAAATTAGGCGTGACCTAAAATTGGTGGACCTACAAAACCCATGTATAGAACCTGACTGATTTACACTCTTAATATTAATAATTTATTTGTGAATTATGAGAGCCACAACAATATGATGCAAATACTAATAACAAAATAAAGGCCGGCTCAACGAGTTAATTGCATAACTTCTCTCTCCACGAATTCATTACTGTGTTCCATCATCTAAGTTTGCATGACAGGCACAAAATCTAAGACATGCTATTTTTACTGGAGGTGTTCGCGGTCTGGATTAAATTGATTTTGGAAGTAAAAATTATCTGATCCAATTCCTTCAGTTTGATCATCTATTCGGTTTGGATTTTTTTTCAAATCCGATCCGATCCAATCCAATTTTTTTCGGTTTGAATTGGATCGGTTTTCGATTTTTGAATATCCTAAAATTTATTTCATGATTATTGTGCAAATAACATCTTTTGTATATATTGGCTTTGTAATTTTTTTTTTGAAATACAAAAGCATTAGTGAACTATAATATATTTTTTTTTTGGACAATAAGATATGAAGTTCTACAAAGATAAAATTTTGTTGATGAGATGTGATTAAATTTTTTTCTTGAATTTTAGTTGATGGGTTAATGGGTCTTGAGTTTAAAATTTTTTGGGCTATGATTGAAGAAAGACCCAAGTAGGTAGAGAGAAATTAATATATTTGATCGGTTTGGATTTGATCGATTTTCATCAACCCATCTAAAAACCGATCAAATCCACTTAAAATTTGCGATTTTTTTCTCGATTTTCTGTTTTTCGGTTTTCGGTTTATTCGATTTTCGGTTTATTCGATTTTCGGTTTTTTGATTCGCTTACCGCGGTTTGGATCGGTTGATGAACATCTCTAATTTTTAGGCAAAAGCAAAAAAAAAAAAAATCAAACTCACAAAGCAGCAAGCTCAATGAGTTAAAACACAAGGGTTAACATGTACCCAAAAAAAAAAAAAACACAAGGGTTGACGTAGTGGTGTGCGTGTGTATAATAGGATGTGTGTAATTGTGTTCGACTACAAAGAATCGATATTTTAAAAACCTTAATTGCATCGTATTTGACACTTTGTGACACTCGCTGATATTTTGATATTTTTTTGACACTCCAACATATATTGCTGAGACTTAAAAAAATTCAAAAATTATATTGTATAATATTTTTAATTTTAACTATTAGATTCGTTAGATTACGATTATAATTTTATTGAGGTTAATATAAATATTTAGGATATCTTATATTTTTTTATAAAATTAATTGGTATTATAAGTTTAATTTTATTTTTTTGTTAAATTATTAAATATTAAATATAACATAATAAAATCTAATTTTTTTTTTAAATTAATATTATTAAATATCGTATCGTGTTGTATTCGGTAGTATCAACGTAAGTGTTTGATTCCTGTAACTCAAAAAAAAAAAAAAAAAACTCAAAGAGGTAGAAGGATATTATAGTAAAATAACAAGTTAAAATAATTGAAGAGGTAAAAGAGGAACTGAGAAAACTACTAGAGCTTTGTGCGAATGGTCCCACATTCGGCACAGCAGAGAAAGCGAGCACTGTCTCTTCCTTCGTTCTCATCTCCTCCACTCCACTCCCCTCCCCTCCCACTGTAAGCGTGACTCTCAAATACCTCTCTCTCTCTCTCTCTCTCTTCGAGCAAGTGACAAAGTCGGTGGACTTGCCAATTGCCTATATGTACTGACACCCCAACGGGTCTTTCTTTCCCTTTTATCTGCTTCCCCTCGTGACCCTCTCTCTCTTTCTGCATCTCAGTTACTGAATTTAATACCACTCAGCTTTCCGAATCTTCAAATTCCTCCATTGGCCAACTTTTCTTTATCCACAGTACTTAGTATTTATTCGATAATAACAATTTCTATTTCTTTTTTTTGGGTCTTTTGGAATGCTGCGTTTATAGAGTTATGCTTTATTTAGACTCTAGACTTTTTCGCTGAATTGATACAATCAATGGGAAGTCGCAGAACTTTTTCATGATTCTGGTGTGTTCTTCTTCCTATTATAGTCCTTAAGCTCTTGGCTTTTTCTTCATTTCTTTTGTATTTTCTCTTTTTAAAAAAATAAAAAAAGCAACAACTTTTGTTGCTTTACTTTTTGGGTTTAGGGTTTTGTTATTTTGTACCTTTTCTCTACATAGCCCTTCTTTTCCTTGCCATTCTCAGTTAAGAAAAACAGAAAGCAGCATATGTTAAACTCCAAATCTATTCAATTCTTTCAGCTTCTAGAACTTCATTCGTCAACAAATTTGGATATATAATATATATTATTGGAATCTACAAATGTCTTCTTGTTTAAGTGGAGCTGGTGGAAGAACTTACGGGTTCGATTTCGAATTTGTTAAATCACCATCTTCTTCAACTCGAACTTCACATACATCATCTTCTCCATCCTCAACAATCTCTGAATCCAGCAACTCCCCATTAGCAATCTCCACAAGAAAACCCAGAACCCCTCGAAAGCGACCCAACCAAACCTACAATGAAGCTGCGGCACTCCTTTCCACTGCATACCCAAACCTGTTCTCCACCAAGAACCTCAAAACAACGGGAAAATTCACCAAACAAGTAACGGATTTGTACGATTCCTCAGAACTGCTGTTGCCTTTCAGGGTGTTTGACACCTCATGCTCCTCTTTCCTTCTCCATCAACACAAACCCAGTTTCCCATTGGAGCCCAAAGTATTGAACCTGCAAGAGAAGCCATGCCAAAGCCCGGGGGAGATAAGCTCGAGGTTGGTGAATTCACTTGATTTGGACGATGATTGCCAAGAAGATTTCGATGCGGAATCGATTCTCGACGAGGAAATCGAGGAGGGGATTGATAGTATCATGGGGAGATTGGATTCCAATGGCGCCTCTTCTCATGATGACCATCCATGGATGGGTTTTGGCGGGAAATTCGGGTTGCAGAGAACGGCGGTTAGAGCTTTCCGTCACGTCGATGACGGCAACTGGTGGAATTTCCCGGCCGTTGATATCCTTCAAATCTCACCCAAAATCAGCAACAATCCTCCTCCTCCTCCTCCTCCGCCGCCTGCGGCGGAGAAGAAGAAGACGAAGAAGAAGAAGGTGGAGAAACCAAACGTGGTGGAGTTGAAGAACGCGGAATTGCCGAAATCGAACCCGGGTTTGCTGTTGAAATTGAATTACGACGAGGTTCGGAATGCTTGGTCTGACCGGGGGTCACCGTTCGCCGACGACAGCCCCGCCTCCGACGCACCGGGAAATGACGTCACTGTACGTTTCTCATCTCCCTCCGACCTATCAAAATTCAATAACTATTTTTATTTTTTATTTTTTATTTTACTTTGTTGAAACCTTGACCCCTTCAATGCAGTGTTTTTGGACTCGGTTGAAACCTTAATCCCACACTAAAGTCAAAAAATTGTGTTTGGTTGAAGGGATTATTGTGGGATTAAAATAAGGAAAAAAAATATGTGTGAATTTAAATAACACAATTTGATATTATTTTAAGTGAAATTAACTCGTTTTGCTGGATTTTTACTTTTAAAAAAAAAATATCACATTTTAATTTAAAATGACATACAGTTTTCGCTTCAAATAACAATAACAACAACAACGTGTTCTTATTTTATTTTATTTTTATCTCTCAACTAAACAGAGTTCGGCTTCACTCTCTGGTTGGCAATTTTTTTTTTTTTTTTTTGATACACTTTGGTTGGCATTTTAATCACGTGGAGTATGGGAATCACACATTTTGAAACCGAAATAGTAAAGTATTTCGTGCATGTCATGGCCCATTCCTCTTTACTTTACTTTTCAAGATAATTTTTTAAACAAACATTCTCTTACAATATTTAATGTTTTTCAACTTTGGTGCGTTAGCCCATAAAAGGTTAAAAGTAAAAACATCTTTGTGGTCTGCTACCATTTTCAGCCCTTTCTTTATATGAACTAAAAACGTCACATAAAAAACTACACAATCTTTGTTTATTATGACTTTTATGTTCATTTTTATTTGTTGTCTTGCATTAGGAAAATTTGTTTTTGGGTGCAAAATTATGAGACATTTTCCCCCTTTTTTTGGTTCACGGTATGAGATTATTCAAAAATCATTTTGTCACAGTTTAATAATAGATAGTGTGCATGGTATGAGGGTGTGGTGCAGAAGCACTGAATAGTTTACAATTTCTTTTTTGCTATTGTGGGGGGGCAGGCGCGGCTGTCGCAAATCGATTTGTTGTGGGATAACGGAGGGATGAGAGAAGCTAGCATGCTGCGCTACAAAGAAAAGCGGCGTACACGCCTCTTCTCCAAGAAGATCAGGTACCAGGTCAGGAAAGTCAACGCTGATCGACGGCCCAGAATGAAGGTACGACTCAGTTGAGGACACTTGAAGAAATTTGATTTATGTCAAGGAAAAAAATAAAAAAGGAAAATCTGCTTTATGATATGGTGATGATAATTCATAATTGGATAATGAGGTGCGTTACATTTTCTTTTTGTTATGGAGAGTGGACCCCATTAAGGTGGTTGGTGGTTGTTCACTTTGTCCAACTTTTGAGGATCCATCTTGTTCTTGTTTGGTTTAGCTTTTCATTTTTTCCTTTGTTAGGTTTTCCTTTCTTTCTTTCTTTTTTAATTTAATTAACAAGTGCTAACGCATGTTCTGGACTTTTGATCATTATCAATATATTCTCTTGAGATTCTTTCCTGATTATATTGCTCTTTAATTTTTTTTTTAAAACATGTTGTTATGTCTATATTCTTGTATCGCCTAATAAACCACATAATCTTACATCAGAAAATCTTGCCCCACTGTTTTCCTCATTGGATATTATTTCTAATGTAATGATCGTTAGACAAAGCAGCCTCGATTGGATTAGTGTGGAGAATTTTTTTTTAAAATAATGAAGGAAGAAAGTGTCTTAAATTTGACATTGTATGGAAAATTCCATATCAAGCTTTAAAGTAACTTAAAAGTACGAAAGAGGAAAGATAAAAAAGATGAAAATTACAATCAATAAGATAGCTTATTCGTTTTTTTCTAAGCAAATAAAGTATGGCTTCGTTATCTTTGTCACGCTTGAGGTAACACGTCTACCTTGTTTGTGTTGTGGCAGGGACGATTTATTAGGAGACTGAATCCTAGCTCGAATGCACACAGATGATAATATGTAGTAGCAGTAAAGCACGTGATTTTTGGGACTTCGTTAAAATAAATAAATAAATAAAAATATATTTTTGTAACCTTTACTTTCTTTCTTTTTTCTCTTTTTCTTTTTTCTTTCTTTTGTTCTTTGCTTTTTGGGTTCTTCATTCTATCTTCACTAATAACGACGAAAAGAGGCTGGATGAGATAAGCAACGAAGTAGTAAAAAAATATATGCTTAAGATTCTATTAAACTTTGATTCTCTTCGCGTTATGGTCGCCGGGAGATTCTTCTGTTTGCATTGTAAGGAAAGATGTATACTGCTGGAATCGGTAGTACCGCATAAATATTAATGAGGCACAGTTTTGTTACATCCTTTTCACTTTAACAGTCTTTTTTGTTAAAAAGTTGAGTAAAGTCACTTTTGATCCCTAATAAAAAAATATAGTTTATATTTTTGTTCCTTATAAAAAAAAATATCAATCTTTGATTTTTCTGTAATTCAAATTCTTTAAAAATGTAATCTTTTAAAAATTTAATGAAGATTCAATTTAATTCTTAAAAAAGAATTAATTAAATTATATTTTTTTATTAAAGACTCAAAATAGACTTTACAAAATTTCGCTCCACCCGATTAAAGGCTAAGAAGAGGGAGGGAAATGGCTCATTGAACTTTTTGGTAATTTTTTAATAAATATGAATCGATTTGAGTTGACTACAAATATAATTTCATTTGGAGAGTGTTTAATGCTGCTACTCCGTCGCTGCTTTGATTTTTTTTTTTTTTTTTAAAAAAATAAAAAAATCTGTGTCAACACAAGTTTACAATGTTACTTAATGTGACAACGATGATTTGACATAAAGCAATACAAGGTAAAAAGAAATCAACTTAACCGTTGAGCTAGCCATCTGTCTAGATAGACGTTCTTACAAGTTACAATTGAACTATATTTTCGAAGTCTTTCTTCATCATCGTTGCTCTGACTCAGTGTTACCTTGTCAATCCAGGTATAGTTGGTTTATTATATTATGTAATAATTAAGTTTTGTAATTGTTTAGTTTAGAATTACACACCTTACCTTAGTGCATCATGTATGGTCTAAATTGAATATTTAAATTCGACAACTCTTTTATGGTGGACACACGTACCGTAAGAGGCCTGTTGTTGCAGCCCATCAAGAGACACACAATGCGAAGGTTGTCCATGATTTTTCCAATGCCAGTCAAAACCTGACACGTGTAAAATCATAACAGTAAAAAATAAATATAAAGTTCTTTTTTTTTTTTTTTGATAACAAAATATAAAGTTCTTTGAACGGCCTCGGGCAAGAACTCGAAATAAAAGGAATTTGGCGCCGTTCCGGTCCCACCACCAAACTCCAAAACCAAGCACGGTTTGGACTTTGGACAAGTTCCAAGTTCCAACCAGGGACAAGCAAGTAGGCTAGGAAATATTCACCAGGCCAGAAGCTCGTTCACCATAACTCACCTAACATGGGAACAGTGACCATTGTGTCACTGTTCACCAACTTTTTTACCTAAATGCCACGCGAACAGTGTTATTTTCCAATCTGCCACGGGGCAAGTTCGCTTCTGACACAAGCGACCTCAGTTTGCTGATGTGTCAGCTTCCTGTGGTGTCAGAGTTCGCTTCTGACACGGGCGACCTTGGTTTCAACAATATTTTAATCAAGTTCCATGTTTTTTTGAATTTTTTTTTTAAATTTAATACTTGTTATCCACTAAAAATGTGACACGTCAGCAAACCGATGTCGCTTGTGTCAGAAGCGAACTTGCCCCCGTGGCAGATTGGGAAATAACACTGTTCGCGTGTCATTTAGGTAAAAAAGTTGGTGAACAATGACATTTTGGTTAGTATCCCCCTAACATGCAAGGTTACGAGGACAACACATCTTTGTAATTCGGTAAACAAGGCCCACATCACGAGCACCTCAACCCGTCGTGCCTCGCTAACAGAGTACATCACAAAAGCCTAATATTGGGGAGCCAGGAGCAACTGTTGGCTTTTTTTTTAATATTATAATCGGTTCATGGTTTCGTGATTAGTCTAGCAGAGCAACTGTTTTGAATCCATCTAATTGGGGAGATGTTTTTTTGATAGGCATGGAGTATGGTACTATGGTAGCCCCTTCTCAAAATAAAAAAATGAAAAAGATTGTGAGGAGAAAACCAAAAAAGGAGGGATAAATATAGAATAATTTTTTTCATTTATGAAAAAGGGATCACTGAATAAGTGGTGTACCTATATCGTAATAAATTTTTCCCTAAATGAGATGTTCAAAATACCAAAAAATCCAAACTAATGCATAACCAAACTGATCCATATTTAAAAAATTTATTTCTAAAAATCTGTTTTATATTAAATTATATTTTATTTTCTAAACCAATTATTTACCAAACCATTATATATCCATTTTTTTTTTTTTTTGTCTTAAACCACTTTTACATTTACTCTTTCGGGGAAGAATATACTTTCAACCTAAAAAATAAAATAGGGATGTACGGGCGGGGGAACCTAACTAAAACTCTTATTCTACAGTTTCAATTTGGCAAACTTTGTTGGATAAGAGGCTTATTTACACGAGAATGCAGGAGAATATCTAGAGGGAGGGTAAATAAAGTGTTTCCAAATTTTTCTAAATCTATTTATAAGTACAATTCGAATAACAACAGTTACACAACTATAACAATTTTATTAATTTTATCTTGTAAAAAATATTTATCCTTTTAAATGATACAACTTATATCTTTTCACTCTCACAACGAGGTAGGACCTATATCTTTATTTTTTTTTTCAACTCGCTCTCTCTTTCTTTATCTATCTCTTTCTCTCTCTTAAAATGACACAACTTTACATTCTTTAAAATGACACACACTTTTCCCTTTTATCTTAGGTCCCTATATGCCTAAAATAATTTCTATCAGATGTATATCAATAAAAAACAGACATGACCTTATTATTTTACAGAGCAAACGCAACAAGAAGCTTTCTTATTTAAATCAAAAAATGACTAACTTCTAAATATTAGAAAAACTGTTTAAGTGTTACGACACTTGTATCAGAACAAGTAAGATGCTACAATGTAATCTTGGTTCGAATAGGTACTATATAATCATATCTACATATTTTATTTCAAGGATCAAAATGTGCTTTGCGAGATGAAGACCTTAAAAAATAATAATCCAAAATTCATCTTGGTCCAAATAAAAGTATTTCGATCTTATTCATGAATAATTTTATGAAAAATAAAAGTATAATGTTGTAAGAAAATATTTAGGTTATGTTATAGAGATAGATATTGTGGGATCCATATTTTTTAAATTTTTTTTGATTTTTGAATTTCTATCTCTATAACATAACCTAAAAACTTTTCTATATATTTCTTTTTCCCAAATTTTATTGCGTGTTATATCTTTATCGTATAAATTTTAAGGAAATTTTTTTTCTTATGTCATTTGAGATAAATATTTTATGTTATATACTTGTCAAATTTTGTATCAGTTTTTTTTTTTTTTGTTTTTTTTTGTTTTAAAGCGTGAACCCCACATATTTATCTCACATATGAAAGAACTATATCAAGCAACACGAGATTAGTAACTTTCAAATTTTAAAAGTGCTGTTAACGGTCTTCTGTTTAATGAAAATTTCCTGTTCAATGTTCTTCAAAATTACCAGTATTTTATTTTGAGATTTGCATTTGTCATTTAACATGACACAACAAATTTTTCTACACACAATATTTTGTGCGGGCCACACTTTTTGAAGAAAAAAAAGAAAAAAAAATTACGGCACGCAAAACGAATCTCTATAACATTGCACAATCATTTTTCTACAAAAATAACTTTTATAAAACATGTTTATTTTTTATCTTAACATAGAAGATTCAATTCCCGACTTTACTGCTAGTCCAGTTAGAACAAAATAAAAAAAGAACGAATTTCATATACTTTATTTATTGAAAAAATCAGAAAAACTAGCCAATATTTTCAATCACACCAAACAGGCCTTGCGACTTGCGAGCACCTCTTTCCATAAACCCTTTTCTTCCATTCGATTTTCTACAAAGACCTAAGCTTGACCTGTAACTCGCCTATGGCCACTGTGGAGCCAATCCAGAACGGCTCTTCACAATCACTTGCATCGGATAATGCCGGCGGCGCAGCCGTCACAGAGGAAACTGTTGACGACGCCATACCGTCAACCGAAGAACCCGAATCAGAAGGCGCTGCCATCACCGAAAAGAGATGGCCCGGTTGGCAAGGTCACTGTTTAATGGAACTTGCAATACAGCAGGTAGTGCTTCTAAGACCTCTATATCTGCACCATTCATATTCACATGTATGCATCTGGTTTGGTTGTGTGCTTTTCACAGGTATTAAACTCCGTTAAGGATAATTACCAAAAAAAAAAAAAAAAAACTCCATTAATGTTTTTTTTCTTCAGAAATTAACAATGTGTTATATAGTTGCTTCTTTGTTTTCTTTTAACATTTTTATCTTTCCAACTCATCAAATTGGAAATAATGGAAGTTGGTGCTAGGTTTGAGTGGAAAAATTGCATGCATGCCATCTTTCTGACAGCAGTAGTTGCATTGAAACTGACAATTTATCTCCACTCTTTTGCTGCTATATGTTGATTGTGCTTTCATTGCATGGACCATGCAGTCTAGGTTCACATGTGTATTCTTGCCCTTTTTGATTTTATAGAATTGAATTCCTTTTGTTTTTTTGTTACTGTTCTATTTTATGTGACAGGCAAAGTTAGCTTTGGATGCCCTTGAAGTTCCTGTTGGGTAAGTTACCTTTTCATAATACTTAAATACTATTGTAAGCATAACTTGTGGTTGATTGAATAAGTTGTTAGGATTTGAAAGTCTTAGGTGAGTTTATTGGCCAGCATCAACATCGATCAATGGTGCTAGATGTTTGCATTAGGAAGGGAAATGCATTCTATTCTATGGTAATTAGACATGCCATTAGATGTTTGAAACCAGAGAATATTTTGGCATTTAAGGATGTAATGGGTGAGGAAGAAGGAAGAGGTTGGTACTGATTTAATGTTAAAGAAGATGACTTTATCCTCCTTGTATCCTAAATATTTATAAAGAAGTGCACTGGACTGTATTGGCTAAATGGATTTGGGTGCTATGATGACTATAAGCATGTTGAAATCACGACAAAAGAGGATGTTATAAGAAGTTGTAGAACTTTTTAGTGGATTTGGGACTTATGACAATACTAAAAGGGTAACCTGGTGCTATAAAGCTCCCGCTGTGCATACGATCCTAAGAAGGGTGTTACCCTGTATTTGCAAGAAGCCAATTACATGAATCTAGCGACAACACTAACCGTTTTGCAACGGTCATTAAACCAAAAAGTCTATCATTTGCATTGCTAAAGTCATTTTGATATCAATGGCATTTCATGGAACAAAAACTAAATTGCAGTGTTTGGATGGGAGTACCCTATGTCTTTAGTCCTTTGTTGCAAAGAGAAGTTAGGGAAAGAATTGAGATAACGGCATCAGAGATTAGATTTGCATGCATAGTCAGAGATTAATTTATTTACTAATTATGACTTAATGGCTTATGCTTTGTCCTTTAACATGGTGTAACCATGAGACAAAGGCACATTCCATATTAAATTGTAATTACTGGTATTCTTCCTGTCATTTGTTGAGTGTCGTACTGGTTGAAATGAATTTTTGCTCATTCATCATCTTGACTGTACTGCAATGAATAGATTGGAGAAACTGTGTCTGTCTCTTCATTGGAGTATTATTGCTTTGGCTTACTGTATTTATGTAAATCGTGATATCTGTTGCCAGCTGTGTAATTGTTGAGGATGGGAAGGTTATAGCCTCAGGCAGGAATCGAACTACTGAGACAAGAAATGTAATTTGATCAATGACCTATTTTTCTGTTTTAATGATGTTATCTTCTATTCTTAGTTTTATATTTAGCAGCTCCTTTGATAATCTATTTGTTGTTTGGAACTGTGAATTATTTCTGAATTTTATGGTTGTCTGCCAAAACCTTCATATGTGAAATTTGGGTTCTTTAACTTTATTGTTCTAGGATGTAGGCATTAGCATACATTTTTTCATGGTATAAATTGGAACTGAATTGCAAGTGGTAGTTTTAAAGTTTTGTAGTGATATGAGAGTAATGATGATGTATTATTTGTTATAGCATGAAGAAATAAGCTAGTTTAAAGAAGTATTCAGTGGCTATCAACACAACCTTTGTGAATGGTAACATGCAAAAGAGAACTTATACAGAAAAATGAGAAATATGAACCTTCAGTCATAAGCCTCAGTACACAATAGACTAAATTTTTTATTAACTGAACTTCCTCATATTGAATACTTTACTGAGAATTTGTCGCAGAATATTTATAATAATTAAACATTTGTTGTTATACTTAAAAATGCTCTGTAGGGAAAACTGATTTAATCTTAGTATGGCCTTAAAAAGCCATTAAAATATTAGTTTCTAATGAACATACTGTTTGCTCTTCAAGTGACAAAACATCTAGAAAATGTGGAAATTTGAAAAAGTTTAAACATTAATTTGAATTGCTTCTGGTGATACCGAGTTTCAATGTGCAAGGCATTTGCATATGTTCTTTTTGCACCCCGTTATTGGTTTTATGGCCTTATTTGAGTGATCGCACACTGATCCCAACTAGTTTGGGATAAAGGTGATGTTGATGTTGATGATGATGATAAGTTGAGTGATCACACAACTTGTTAATATTTGTTTTCACTTTGGCCTCGGTAGTTAACCATTTCTTGACAGCCCTGTATGTGGCTCTTAGTTAAATATTTCGTTTATGATATTGGCCGTGTGTTCCATTTTACATAGAAAAGAAAAAGGATCTGATTATTTAGTCAAATCTTTGTCATCTATTTTGTCGCGATTAATAAAAAATTTCTATTCTTTTACAGGACTTGGGCAGTAATAGTTATTATATATTTCATTAAAGCTTTATACAATGCTTGTCTTCATTACTGTTATCTTTATTTTATTTTTTTTCATCCATGGATTTCTTTCTTTATTGATAAATCATTTTTTACAGGCTACAAGGCATGCAGAAATGGAAGCTATTGATGTGCTTCTAGAGCAGTGGCAGAAAAATGGACTTTCTATGTCTGAAGTTGCTGAAAAATTCTCTAACTGCAGTCTTTATGTTACCTGTGAACCATGCATAATGTGTGCATCTGCTTTATCAATTTTAGGTATGCTCCTTCAAGTCTTTGATTGTTCTATCTATAACTTATAACTCTCACACTATTTATGTTGTCCCTTTTAAACCATTTGTTTGTGTATTATCTCAGGTATAAAGGAAGTATTTTATGGCTGTTCAAATGATAAATTTGGAGGATGTGGATCAATTCTGTCGTTGCATTTAAGTAACACTATGTCACTGAATAAGTTCGTCTTTTAACTCAGCAACATCTATGCAAGCTTTCTATAGCTCTGTTCTTAACTTTTGTTGTGTGCATGTCAGTTACTACTATTTTTTTTTTTAACTTTTTTAGAACAAATTTTATTACATCTCCTGTTCTGTTGAGTGGACGTTCTTATATGTTTCCACTACATTCACTAATGTATGTAATTAGGTGATTCCTTTTTTTCTTCTAATTAACAGTGAAGTTCCTCCTGGTAAGGGTTTCAAATGTGCTGGAGGTATAATGGCATCAGAAGCTGTTGTTCTCCTGCGAACATTCTATGAGCAGGGAAATCCCAATGGTAAGTTATTTTAACTATTCTTACTAACAGGCAGTACCTTCGAAAGCTTTTAGATATTGTTGCCATTTTGTCCATATAAGCCGTTGCAATAATACCACCACCAGTTCAGGATATATGGTTTAGAAGTTTGAGTATGGATTTGGGAGAGACGAGTTGTTCACTTTTTATTTTATTTTATGATATTATATTTTTCCCCCAATTAAATTGTAGTCTTAATTTTTTTTTTTCCAGCTCCAAAGCCTCACAGGCCTGTAGCACGTCAGGCATGAAGTTAAATTTGTGTATCACTAGGTTGGTGTTCATTACTTGTGTTTTGGTTGGGTACAAGGTTATCATAAGTTTTGATTATTTGTGCCTGAAAATTATTATTTCTTTAATACTGGTTTGTATTGTTTTTTCGTCTTCTGTTGACAGTTGCTGATATGGTTATCGACCCACATGCATGATATGGCTATCTGCCCGATATGCATGATTACAGTTATCTTCCCGCTGCATGCAAATCGCAGACAATGCACATGACCTGGAATTCTGTGCTACCATAGCATTGTCTGTGAGCGCACAAGCTGGTATTGGATGTCCAAGACAAGGCTTACCAGTTTGCAAAATCAACTTTTTTTATGATTTAAAAGCTGGTATTGTATCAATAACAATTGGTTCAAGTACTAAGTAATTTGTTCCCTTAATCAGAAGTCGCCACTTCAAACTCTGAAAATGGAGAAAATAGATAACAAAGACTTTTAAGTTAATTGTGGCAGTCGAGGTGTGTGGTTGATGTTAAATGCAGCTGGTGACTATGTATGGTGGCTTCCAATATGAATATGAATATTATAAAAACTTCAAGAGTTACAATATGCACATGCTGTGTTCATGTGTAGTCTAGCAGTGCTTCTAGCTTTAATAGAAAAAGACTGATAAGCTAACTGCGTAACCTCTACACTCCTCTGCATGCGAAGTTGCTGGCGTGTGTTCTTCAATGGGTGCTTCCATGTCTGCATGAGGTGTAAGCAGGACACTTTCTTAATTACTAAACACTCAGCTTTGTTCATTTTGTGGACCAAACTTGCTTCTTACTTTTGGAAATGAATTTGTGTAATGTAGGGGTTTAAATATGATTGGTGGCTTCTAATTAAATTTGATGAATAAACTACTAAAAACTCAGCCCCGAATTGCTTTGTAGTGTCTTGTATCTCCACGTACGACAGCTTTCTAGGCTTATCCTTTTTATGATGCAACATGTTGATCCAGAAATAAAGGTATTGGTAAATGAAGGTGTTAAGGTTCTCATGCAATTTAAGTCTTGGTAAATGAAGCTCGACCTTAAAAGTAACATGAATATAGACAAAATTTAGATGAGGAAGATCAAGTTTCAAAATATTGACGGTAGATTTATTTCAGAATTATTGAAAGGTCATATCAATATTTTTCTATACGATCTACATTAAATTTAGCAGTTGTGTTCAAAAGTTATACTCTTCACTGACATCACCCGAACTATATAGTTTCACCTCTTCAGAGTCAAATATATGCCTATGTAATAATTACAAAAAGAAAACGAAGTAACCCCTTCAAAGTGAAGGTAACTTTGTGTAAGCCGATATTATCTTTGTCGTTATAATTTTTAATTTACACTTACTATGCAGCTGATATGAGAGCTATGCCTATAATTTAAAGTGTCGAAGTATGTATTAGTTTCTCCTAGGAAGCAAGTTTTAATATTGCTAACTTCAAAACAGTTGCTTCTTTTACATCATACAAAGTGATGCAGTAACATCAGACTAAAAACCAATCATGTATTACCCTGCAGTGCAAATGTTTCCTAAAAAAAGAGTTATAATCAAACCTTTTCCTTTAATACAGCTGTGGGTACATAAATAATAGATGGTTCATTCGAATGGGGTATATCTAAACCCTTTACTCTGTAATTTTGAATTCCAGTTAATTTCTGTTTCATGCTATCTAGTTTAATCTTCAATTTGCTAAGTCTTTCAAATTCCAACTCTGCCGCTTGAGAGTTTCCTTCAAATGTAAAATTTACCCTCCTCTTTCTTTCTTTCAACAACTTCTTCAAGCTCACATCATCACTCATCTCCATAAAGTCCTGAAAACAGAAAAAAAAAAAGGTGAAAAAACTTGCTAATTGTGGTCCTTTCTAATCCGAAAGAATTACAAGTGCAACAATTAATAAAACTGCAAACAACATGGCCACACTTCCTCAAGTGTATTGCTAGAAAATGCTGTCTTTGAAACCGTTATTTGCCTTGCTAGCTGCTTTCATATAGCAGTGTTACTTCTTAAGCACACAATGCATACAGAACATGACATGACATTTAGTAGAAAAGCACCTTGTTTCCATTTTCTATTGGATGAGGTGGAGGTATTTCTGGTTGTCTTTCCTTGAAAGGACTGCTAGGTGACTTTCTTTTCTTTCTACCAGTGACATTTCTAACATTCTTCTGGGAATGGGTCGTAGTAATTTTTGAGGTATTTGATTTCAAAATATTAGCTTTCTCCGGATTTTGTAATGTAGAGTTCTTCCTAGAAGTGATAATACTCTGAAGCTGGTCTTCTCCTTCTGCATGCAACTGAACAGAATCCACTCAAATTAGAGTTTTTACAAAAGTAGACAATTTCTGAATGTGACACATAAAGGACGTTTTATTATAGGATAACTTTTACAAGTAGTAGAAGTACACAGCTATTGAAGAAATTCTTATAAGAACAACTTGAGAGATATTGCGAAGAATTCAGGAGTGCTTATACAACTATTCAAATCAAAGTTTGACCAATGCATCTGTACAATATTAATTTTAAGCAGAGAAAGCGATATTTGATCACTATTTCTGTTCTATAAACAACTAGATGATATCTAGAAGGGATGATAGTTATGCAAAGAGCTAAGCACATGGCAGAATATCTGATAAAAATAAGAATCAAACGTTGATAAACAGATCGGAAGACAAAATATTACTTGCATAAACTGGAACAGAACAGAGCAGAATATAGAAGTAAAGCTAACCTTTCTGGTTTTAAGTGCTATGTAACGTGCATTTTTGAACCATTTGCTGACCTGCATTTTATAACACAAGATAGTAACTGGAAATTTGAACGGATAAAGAGTTGCTATACATGAAAAAAGACTTCAAGTAATTGGAATAACTACAGGGACCAATGTAATCAGCACCAAAAGCAAATACAAATTCATAGGTAAATCAGATGAAGATAGAAAGAAGATGCAGTTGGAGAAGTCATAACCTTCTCAATATCAAGTCCCAACTCTTTTGAAAGATCCTCCTTCATAGATCTTGGAGGAAGTTCATTCTCAGCAAAAACTTGGCGAAGCTTCTGGATCATTTCAAAAGAAAATGAAAGGGACATATATTAGTGCAAATGCAACTCTTTATATATGTGTTCTCAACTGGAATTGAGAGGGGGCAATAAAGAAAAATAACATTTCAAGTACTACCTCAACTGCATCACGTGGAATCCTATGACAAGACCTTTTGATATTTATGCCCGAAGAATCCTTTCTTGTCCTGTCGCTGTGCTCCTTATTGGGATATTTATTTTTACTTTCATGCAAAGTCATAAGAGTATTCACAGCATCAGACTCCTTTTCTCTTCGCTTACTTTTGCCAGGACCCCAGTCCTCATCTTCACTCATCTGTTCATATGCAGGAGCATCCTTCCCAAACATTTCCTGAAAGGATGAACTCAAATGAAACTTCTTTTGCATGATCCAAGTCATCCTTCAAATAAAAATAGCAAGAAAAATAGAGAATTCTACTTTTTATAATATTTCCATTTGCAATAATTGTCCATCCACATCTAATTGCAATTCATTTTTAAATCAATACCCTAAAGCCTACAAAGGAGACACATAAATATTTTCCAACCCAATTCATTAAGAAAAACCAGGATAATCTTTCCAATGTGATACAGCAACATTTTGTGTCTGTAAAAAGACTGGTAAAATGAAGGCCTTAAATTTTAAGCTACCAACATTGTGTCAGGAGCTTGTAACTTCCATACCACCAATGAAGTTGTAAATTTAAACATTGAGGACTTTAATTTCATTTTCTGAATGACAACTTTTATATACTTACATCATAAAGTTTCTTGTAGTCAACGGCTTTTCGCTGCCTGCGGCCACATGCTTTTTCCTCAGATTCATCAGAATCTATGCTGCTATTGACAGAACAATATTCATGGTTGACACCTTCATATACTGGAGAACATTCACCATCGGAAGAACACAGACTGGTAGAACTGCTTAAATCATCAGATGCATTATCATCAGTTCCTTTTGTGTTGATATTGTGGCTGTCTTCTCCCCTCTCTGGATTATAATCATCATCTTCAGAATCATCTGATGGCCATTCTTCTTCAGGATTCAGTAATCCAGTATCACCATCAGGTATAGCAGCCTCTTCTTTGAATACATCCTTAATTTATGGAAGAAAGGCATTATTAGTTGAACCAATAGGGAACATGGATTTGGGGTTTTCTTAAGTGAGGAAAGTACTTTAGATAGTAAAGTCAAGAGATGAGAAAATCAAGGGTGTACATACATAGATATATATGATTTGTTATACAGGTGCTTGTATTTTATAAAATTCTAAACTGTTGATCAAGAGAGAGAGAGAAGAAAACTAAAAACTAGATGGTGTAAGAGGTTATTAGGACTAAAAACCTGCCAAGTACTGTGCAAGGAAAAGTGAGTTCCAAGATGGGCATTCATTGCCTCCAGTATTTCCATCTTACACTCACAAAATTTACAAAACCAGCCGTGGTCTCCATGAGGAACTGCAATGTATAATTAAACGATTCATTCATTTAATGAAGTCAGCACACAGGAGGTTGCAAAATACCGATAAATTTGATGAGCAACTTTGGGAACTCACTATTTTCAGTGTCTAAAGGAGGATCAAGACATTCTTGATGAAAAGCACAGTTGCATGTACCATGACAGAGTATTATATCATTATCTGGAAGAGATTCACGCAACTTGCACTTTGCACAGAATACCTAGATGTAGAAGTTAGAAAAATGAATATACAGTTGTTAAAATGGTGAGATTTATCACTTCCATACGGCTTAACTAAACTTGAGAAAATGCATGATGAATGGCTCCCCATTAACAAAATAAAATAAGATGTTAAACAGGCTCACAAGTCTTGAACTGGAAACAATGCAGAAAGATTTAACATAATACAATGAAGTATTCACAGTGTTGATACTTGCTCACATGTTCATGGTTAACAGACCCATCTGGAGCAATCACAGGAATGCTACTCAGCGAACTAAGAGAATCCAACTGGCGAATAGCATCCCGAATACTCAGTTTATATTTTAAAATCTGCTTTCGCGCTCTTTGTAGCTCCTTCTCTGGCCTAATCTTTTCGCGACTGTGATATACATTTCCATCAAAGCAAAAAAGAAAATGATGAGCCACAATGCTATTATGCTATTTGTCAAGGGAAAGTTTTGGGCCAAAATAGCTAATAATTATTTTCAGATGAGATCATACTGCATTTCTGCGTGCTATTTTCCATGAAAAAAGGTCACGCATTTAGAGAAACTAAACTATTCCAATTTTATAATCACTCATCAAGCAAACAATTATAACATCAACAACACCTTTAACCCAAACTAGTTGGGGTAAGCAAATAATTATAACATAATAATAATTATAAAAAGTATAGTCAATATGAAAAAGAAGAGTTGGTCTTTCATATTGTCTCTCTTCTCTTCCCTACCCCAAGTAAGAGGTGTCTCATGTTCAAGTACAGACCATATTTCTTCTACAAAAAAGTTAGTGAGTGTAGAAATGTATGTCCAATAAAGAAGATCGAATCTTAAATCAATTTTTTTATTCTTAAATTACTTTCATCTTATTTGCAAAGATTCTTGCTAAAAATATGTGCTTATGTCTTTATGATTGTTTTCTTTTTGTACTTTTTAGACATTGAGACATGGAAATGATACATTACATTATTGGCTTAAAGACTACAGAAGTAATAGAACAAATTAGAATATCTAAAATTCCTCTTTTTATTGTAGTGAGGAAATGATCCACAACAAACACACAGGTCCAACTTAAATTTCCGTTGCAATGTTGATTATGATTGTTTTTGTTTTTCCTATTTCATGTTTATATTGATAGGAAAGATGCATATAGTGTATCCATACTAAGCTTTTAATGGAATATATAACTTAAAAGAATATATGAAAATTCCTGCTATCAGCAAATGTGAACAACCTATAATCATGTATTACTCAAAAAACCAACCAATTACATACCTTGATACCTATAAATGCTTTGAATGAAATACAAGAAAAATTTCAAGTGACATAAAGCATGTTCTTTCTCCTTATAATATGAATAATGTTAATAATAATAACAAAAATCAATTAAAAGGTAACAGCTCCTTACTCGATTAAAAGGTAAGATATGCATATTATATACCAAAAATTTAAAAAAGAAAAGCTAAAGGAAAATTTTTCCTGTACCTCTGACCTTTCCAACCCTCTCCAGAGTAAGCATCAATTAGGTTCTGCTCTAGCTTCATTTTGATTAAAAGGTACCTTGTTCTCCTCTGCAGGCGTGAAGCATCATCAAGATCCACGTTATTCCTTTGTCTTTTCTTCTTTCTCTTTCTCTTTTGAAGCTTTACCTCCCCATCAACAACTTTCCCTTCTTTCCTAGAACTAAGAGAAACTTTTTTGCCTTGTAGCTTTGACAATGGCTTCTGTGAGGATTTTCTGTCAGTTTGTTGAAAATTTTGTCCAGTTCTAGATTTCTTATTAGAAGAATCCTTGCGTGGCCCCTTGAGGGTACAGTCAGTAGCTCTTTTCCTTGATATGTTAGTGCCAACACTGTGTGTGTGAGATTTTGATTCCGATTTATGCTTCTTCCCTTGGAACTTTGTGCGTGCCTTCGAGTAACCGGATTTTTTAGATTCTCCATTTCCTAACTTCTTCTTGCTATCCCGCATATTAACTTGTTATGAACCCTGATAATTTAGGCATAATATGGATAGAGTGACATTAGAATTACTTGTAAAGTGATAATCTAGATTAAACCATTCCTGCACAATCACATATTTTGTACAAAGAAAGCCACTGATTGGACAGAAATTGCACTTAGAAATGCAGATTAATGTAGCTTGTGATCCATTGTAAAAATACAATTACACAATAACCTTTATAATGTACAGAGAAGAATGATGCTGACTAGTAAAAAATATGAGCAGTACAATTGATCAAATACTTGAGATCAAAGTAGGGTGGAACAGTTCACCAAAAGTCAGATGTAACAGTGCCAAATATTTCAGCACAAGATGAATTGGCAAAACAGTTGAGCATTACATGGACAGTACTCGTAGAAAGACCACGAAGAACATTGCATCAAGAATTACTTGATGAATTTATTGAGTAAAAAGGAAAAGTTGAGGTATGATGTTTAAAGACCCCGATCACTTCAAAGGCCATAGGATTGCAAATAAGTAACAATCAGTTTCATTAGTCTTTCTGAACCACGATTCAATCAAGGAAAAACAAACTTATTATCCGAAGAAAACATACCCCAAAAAAAAAAAGGTTAAAAAATAAAATAAAAAGGCCATGACATGATGCCAAGACCTTGACTTGAATCCAGATGTTAAAACCCCACAAGTTCCTCGTTAAAACAAATGACACCCCACATGAGGTTAAGGCGAATAAAGAAAAACTAACCTGTAATGGAAGAGGAATATCGTGAAAGATCAGAACTTTCTATAGCACTGAAGCTATATCTCTCAAAAACATAACATGGTGATAGTGCATGAGTGGGAATGATTAAATAAGCGAACTTTGATTTGAAATTGAAATTGGGTCTCAGCTTCCCAATGTTGATCGACCATTCTCCCCCAACGGCTCACCTCGTATTCCCCAAGCGCCACCAACGTTCAGCTTCTTCTTGTCTTCCCATGTACTATGAAAAAAAAATCTCTTTTTTTCTTTTATTGTGTGTTTGTTCTCACTGTAATTGTGGCATAAAGTTTGTGTCATAAACAAAAACAAAAATAAAAAAACAAAGAAACTGCTTTGCTATTGCTGAATTATATGTTGTTGCTAATGTTGTGGTTGTATATTCATATATTGAATGTTTTGCGCAGCCAAAGGTGAGTGTCTCAGACCGTCTATGCAATTTACTAAGCAGAATTAAGGATGCATATAGCATTTACCTACCTTTAAAGAATGACTTTTTATTTTTTAATAAACAAAAATTCAACACATAACTTAATATAATCTATTAAAATCTTTTACTGTTATACCAATCCTAATAGCTTTGAAGAATGAATCTTTGTGTGGTATGGAGTGGATCGTTAAATATGAAAAATTTATATGATCTGGGGTGATGTAAAATTTTTATATTTATCTTTTTTTTTTTGGTAGTCTATTTATCTTTTTTTTTTTTTTTACATACATTAAATAGATGAAATATAATTATTATTAATAAAAAAAATATACACACAAATTTCACATAACCAATTCATATAAATTTTTTAACATGAGAGTTCAATTTCTTCTCCTCATACATTGAATAGTTTGCAGAAACTACTAATTTCCTATAATGTCATAGAAAGTTAGGCTTGGTACAATTTTATTATTGTGGGTCCATCGCTTCTCATGTGACTGCTGATGAGAAAAGTTGTAGCAAATTTTTAACACTAGGATACGCGTGCGGATCCTAGGATACACGTGCGGATTCTATCCAAAAAAAAAAAAACCAGGATTCGGACGCGTATCCTGGTAAAAGTAAGTGTTGCTGCACTTTTTCCCTTCTGCAGTCACATAAGAATTACTTTCCCCTTTATTATTTTACAAAACCAAAAAGCAATAACTTTTTATATTTATTTTATTTATGTGCATATTTGATTGTTGAAAGTTTATATAACGCTCTACGTCTCATGAATCCTACACTAGTGGAACATAGAAAGATGAATGTATTTAGGGTTATGTTAACAACTATAATAAGAATACTTGTTAAGCAGTCACAAAATATAAAGAATCAAATTAAAAAAAAAATTAATTTAAAAACTTTCACTTTACATTGATATTTTCTTAAATCCTTAACAAGTATTGTAAGAATAATTGTTAGCAAAATTCATATATTTATTAATTTAATTTTGATGCATTATTAATATTTGGAAATTGGATAAAATTTAAATATCTTGGTATAATCTAAAATCACGTATTTCTATTTTTTTTATTATTTATAGCTCATGTGATTTTTTTCTGTTAAATGTTTGTTTTACATATTTATGTTATATCATACTTGAAATCGTTGAAAATGTAGTAAGAGTTGATTTATATAATGTGACCGAAAGATATATTTAGCATATTTTCATTTGCAGATCAAAGACAGACTTGAACAGAAAAAAATTACACAAGAAGTAACTGATAAAAAAGAATGAATGATCGTAG
Source organism: Gastrolobium bilobum (assembly GCF_033153095.1). Taxonomy (NCBI): domain Eukaryota; kingdom Viridiplantae; phylum Streptophyta; class Magnoliopsida; order Fabales; family Fabaceae; genus Gastrolobium; species Gastrolobium bilobum. Next base: position 1,041,528 of record NW_026897257.1, on the reverse strand, counting down.
AATAAATAACAAAAATATTTGAACTTCACCTTAACAAATTTAGTATTTGCATTAGTAATATGTTCTTATATTATTTAATATTTTATATAATTATTAATATAATTAAACTCATATAATAAATTAAGTATTAATACAAGATTAAATGATAATATAACAGAGTTTTATATTGAGCATACATCAAAATTAAACTCACCCGGTACTTGTTTGAAAACTAAATTGAATTGGTTGATTTGATCAATTAAAACATAAATAGCCTATATTATCATAGCGCTATTACCTTATATATGTTATCTTGTTGGGATAGGATATTGTGACACCCAAGTTATGTTACACCCATGTGACACCCAGTCAATCTCACCGTTAGATCGCTTATGTTGATCCAACGGTTATACTTATTTTTATCTTTGTATGGTCATGATTTCCCAAATTTAATATTTTATATTTATTTCTACCTTTGTATGGTTATGATTTTCCATATTTAATGCTTTCACTTTAAATTTAGGAAATCATGACCATACAAAGATGGAAATAAATATAACCGTTGGATCAACATAAGCGATCTAACGGTGAGATTGACTGGGTGTCACATGGGTGTAACATAACTTGGGTGTCACAATATCCTATCCCTATCTTGTTTGATTATGATTCAATTATAAAGTTAATTAACTGAATCAATCGAATCATAATTTAATCCTGTTATCTTGTTATTCAAAGGATCATCTTTAGAAACCTCACAAATTTTTATATATGCATAAAAATAAAAATAAAATAAAAAATTGGCAGTGTTTCCTAATCTGAGAGATGTCCAGGCTGTGGTGTCCATGAGACACCGAAGCCTTGAATTATGTATCATAAGGAAGTTGGATCCATGTTGTCAGTTGAGAGCATTCAAAAGATTACGGGTGTTTTGGTAATTTCATGAAAAACTAAACGAACGCCTTTCTCTATTTATTGAAAGAGTTAGGTGTTTGTATTTTTAGAGGGCATAAATTGTGTTAATTTTAAATGAGAGAAAGATGAAAATTATTGGAAAGAAAGTGAGTAATTTTTTTTAATTTAAATTTTAAATAAAAAATTCTAGTTTTAATTAAAATGACCATTTTAAAGGAACAAATATTTTTCGATATTAAAAAAAGGAAAGATTATAGTTACTATCTTTTTTTTCTTATTAATTGTTACTACCAAATCTTAAACGTTGATTTTCGTCAATCTAACAGTTATAATTTATTGGGTCATATTTATTAATTAATTACAAATTCTAATAAATTATAACAATTAAATAGACGAAAATCAACGATTAAGATGCGGTAGTAACAACTAATAAGAAAAAAAATAATAAATATTAACAAATACAGAAACTGTGGTAGTTAAGGCTTAGACAACCTCAAACTACCAAAATACCCTTTTATCGTTGGTTTCTTCTCTTTGTTATTGGAAAAAAACGAGACAGTAACACAGATAGAAGAAGGAAGAAGAAGAAGAAGCACATTGTTTCTTCTTCTTTCTCTCCTCCCTTCAAATTCAATTACCAAACCACAATTGATGAATGGGAACGTTTCAGAGCTTCAGAAAGGCCTATGGAGCTCTCAAGGATTCCACCATGGTTGGCCTAGCCAAGGTCAATAGCGAATACAAGGTTACATATTATATATTTATCTCTATTTATCATCAATCTTTTTAAAAAAAAATTCCAAACCTTTTTCTTACAATTGAATTTTCTCTATTTTATATTTTGATAATATGTTCCATTTTTTCTTTTTTTGAAGGAATTGGATATTGCAATTGTAAAGGCTACCAGTCACGTAGAATATCCTCCAAAGGAACGTCATGTTCGAAGTGAGTTCTCAAAACTTGTTGAATATAAATAATACCTTCTTCATTTTTCATCGTGAAATTTGTTACATCGAAAGCCTTTGAAATATTTTCTAAAGCTTTGGTTGATCAATGTATGCTTGTTTACCATGTCATTGCTTGCGTTATAAGAAATTAGAAATGAAATCATTACCATAATGCCAAATTGGGATATATAAACATATATTTATATATATATATATATCAAAGGAATAGTTGCTATTCCATTGCGTTATTAGTTTCTCTCTTTGTTCTTCATTGCAGAAATATTCTATGCCACATCAGCACACCAACCGAGGGCAGATGTGGCTTACTGCATACGCAAACTTTCCAAAAGACTTTCCAAGACGAGAAGTTGGATAGTAAGTCCTTTTCATACTTAGTGGTAAAATGTTATGGTAAAGCTTTTTTTTTTTTAATGCTTGCTTTCTTCTTGATGAACAAACATTAGCAGAAAAGGAGAATAAAAGGAGGAAAACTTGAATGATATCATGTGGGCATTTACCTCTCAAATATGTAATATACAACTATAAATTGTGGCTCTAAGATTCTAGGGTCCTTCCAAAACAAATGATATATGAAATGTCCGACATAACAACAATCCATGTGGAAAGGAACATTTAGAAAGAGAAAGGAAATGAGATTTGTCCACAATTTTACTCACAAAAAAGACTATCTTTCCAAACTTTATTGACATTTGTCTGTAATGAAATGACAGGTTGCCATAAAGACATTGATAGTCATTCATAGGATATTGAGAGAGGGTGATCCTACCTTCAAAGAAGACCTTGTAAACTACTCACGCAGGGGACATTTTCTCCAAATATCCAATTTCAAAGATGACTCTAGCCCTCTAGGTAAATTTGCTCTAAAGATTATTTATTGTAACTCTTTTGCCATAAAGGCTGTTTTAGACCCTTTCATGCCTAATTTGATAATTTCTCCATGCAGCTTGGGATTGTTCTGCATGGGTTCGAACCTATGCATTATTTTTAGAAGAAAGACTTGAAAGTTTTAGAATCCTTAGATATGACATTGAGTCTGAGCGTTTAACAAAATCATCACCGGCTTTAACTAAGGTGTGTGGTTTGCCTTTTTAATTTTATTCACACACTAATTGTTCCATGCGGCATTTATTACCATTTTTTCAGAAAATCACTAACTTTCAGCTTTGACAGGCACATAGCAGGACACGAATGTTGGCTAGTGGTGAGCTTTTGGAGCAGTTGCCTGCACTGCAGCAACTTCTATACCGCCTTATTGGTTGTCAGGTAAGAATTTGTGGGGAAAACTTAAGGTTTGTTATGCCATATCTTGTACCATTGAAATTGCTGCATTTTCCTTCCCTTAGATAACATATAATTTGCTTTGATATTTTTCAGCCTGAAGGATCAGCTTTTAGCAATTATCTAATACAGTATGCATTGGCCCTGGTATGCATGTTTAGTTTGTACTTTTTTTCACATATTAGCAGTTTTTAAGTATAATCGCAGGGAATCTATTTATCTAGCATTGTGACTCTTTCTCTGACTTTATTTTTCCGCTTCTGGAAAATATCATTTAGGTATTGAAAGAGAGCTTCAAAATATATTGTGCCCTCAATGATGGAATCATAAATCTTGTGGAAATGGTAGTGTCTAATCAGTTTATTTTGTTATTTTGATCACTTCACTTGAAATTTAAATTGTAGTAACTAATGGTAGTTGCAGTTCTTTGATATGCCAAGATATGATGCAGTGCAGGCTTTACATATTTATAAAAGAGCTGGCCAACAGGTTTACAATGATGATTTCCTTCACACACATTCTTCTTTCTTCTTGTCCAATTTGAATTGTATCTTGTGCTCAATGAGGCTTTCCAAAAGGGTCATACACTCATCCTTGTTGAATTGATGATTGTTCTTACTTGCAGGCTGAAGATCTTGCTGACTTCTATGAGTACTGCAAAGGCTTGGACCTTGCTAGGAATTTTCAATTTCCAACCTTGAGACAGGTTCTTTCTTGCTCACAAGTAATTATATTTCATTTGATATCATAAATGGTTTCTCAGTAAGATCTTTCCTGCAACAAGCAGCCACCTCCGTCTTTTCTTGCCACAATGGAAGAATACATTAAAGAAGCACCCGAGGCAGGCTCTGTTCATAAGAGACTACTGGTAAGAAAAAGCGATATAAAAAATCATTCGAGAAAGCCTGTGCCTTATATGTATTTTGTATATGAGCTTCAAAGAACCAATATGCATCTTTTTCTAACCAAATATAATGGTAAACCTGGACTTGGTGAATCCAAATAACTCCCAAAGATTACAAAGTACAGGACTTATGGCATGCAATATGGCAAATGAAGCTTAAGCCACTTCCTCTGGTAGAGGATGAGCTGAAAGACCTTTAGAGCGAGCCAAAGAATTCTCAGGATATTCTTGAGTCTGGAAATTGTATTCTCTCTTATGTTTCATAAAAGTGAAGGAATGGCAATGCTCCCAAAAACACATTAGCTAGTAACAGAAAATTTTCAGATCTTATTTATTCTGCATTGGGTTCTAAAATCAATTTTACCACACGGATATATATAGAGAATTAGAGATAGACCACCATAACTTTTTTTTGTTATTTCATTTTACTCAACAATTTTGCATTATGTTCTGGATCTGGTTATGCCATATTGCACATGGCCCTGCCTCGTTGAGGTTTCTGCATTTGTTGTAATTGGCATCCTGGAGAAACCAATGCAATGGCCATAAAGTGCTAATTGTTCTTAAACTTTCTCTCATGTTAATTGATCTTAAACTTTCATGTATGCCCGCAACATGTTTATATGTTACGGATTATTAATAAATGTCATGCAACATGAGGAGTATCAGGAAGACGATCAATCACCTAAAAAAGAAGAAACCGAACCTGAAGAGCCTCAAGCAATTGAGAAACAAGGTGAAGAAGTCAAAGAGGAAGAACCCGGAGATAAGGAAGAAACACAGCCTAAGGAAGAGGAGGCTGAACCTCCTCCACTGATATCAACTGATGATTTGCTGGTATGCTTTGGTTAAGTGGTAATGTTGTATGCATGCTTTTGATGTTGGTTTGATGGAATATATAATATATATGTCTCCCTTTGCAGGGTCTAAATGAGATAAATCCAAAAGCTCTAGAACTGGAGGAAAGCAATGCTTTGGCGCTTGCAATTGTACCCCCTGGTGGTAAGGCCTAGAGTATTTGATAATTGATTAAGAAATATAAACTTTTGTAGTGCATGCCTCCCTGGAGAATGGAGATTGCAATTCGCTTCACTTGTATCACTCAAATGCCACTTAATTTATTGTATCTTAATATACTATTTCAGCGATATAAATTATACCAACAATTTTTCACATACACTATTACTAGGACTTCGTCTAAAGAAATTTAATTGTATCAATTATTTTCTTTACTTTGTTTTTCCTTTTAAACCTCAATCATACCCATGATTCAGTTAACCATGCTGTTTGATACTAAATCTAATTATAAGATTATGCAATTTGTATAGGAAATAATTCAAGCAATCTTGCTTTGACTGACATAAGTGGAACTTCTGGTTGGGAACTTGCACTGGTTACAACACCAAGCAACCATACGAGCCAAGCACCTGATCGTAAAATGGTTTGTTTTTCTTATTTGTACACAACATCCAACGAGGCTTTCATCCCACATATTTAGGCTATAGTTACAGTTTCACACACGTCAACAACTATTTGAAAATGTCTGTGATGTGCATATACTGGACGTAATGGAATATTAAGAATTGCACCTAGTGCTGCATTTAGGTCATGATAAGTTCTTTCCATATTAATCATTTAAACCTGCAAGAAGATAACACCAGTGTTCTTGAGTCAGGCTGGTGGGTTTGACAAGCTATTACTAGACAGTTTGTATGAAGATGAAAATGCAAGGAGACAACTTCAACTCCAAAATGCAGGTTATGGATATGGTGGCATGGCTATACATAATCAATTCGATCATTATAATCAGTATGATCCATTTGCAATGTCCAACAACATAGCACCTCCATCCAATGTGCAAATGGCATTAATGAATCAGCAACAGCAACAGCAACAAATGGTGTTCCAACAGCAACAGCAGCAAATGATGTTCCAACAACAGCAGCAACACAACATGATGATGGTCCCTTACCAGCATTCAAATTCTCAATACCCTCAACAGATGCAAGTTATGGGTTCTTCTAATCCATTTGTAGATCCCTTACCCATACCTAGCTATCCTTATAGTTCCATGCACCATCAACATCAAGGGAACCACAATTTAATCTAGATTTCAGCTTCTTCCACTCCCCACCCTAAACTGGATGTATTCTTTGTTATTTGAAATTGGGTAACATTAAATTTTCTTAATCAAAGTCTCTTATTCATTGTTGGCCAGTGAATGCGTGACATGTAAATTTTTACTTGTAACTGTGTACGATTCATTTTTCATTGGGTGCACCACTCACATCCAATGGTGCATTTAAAAAATTAATTCCCGAGTGATAGTCGAAAGTTCGAAACTGAATAATTAAGACGGAAAACACACCTCAGTAATTATTATCCCAAGTTCAATGATTCATTTATCTTTCTAGATCAACATAGAAAACTAGGACAAGAATCCCTATGGATGTTGTGTGTTTGAATTTTTCTAGTTGAGCCATTGTTGAGCCCTCAAGTCCGATTCAAGAAATTAAGGTTGACCAAAGGCAACAAGGATTTTGATAATATTTTGGTATATTATCAATATAAAACTCTTGTTATCATGGAATAAAAGGAGAGGGGACTGTTACAGAGATAAAGACACATATTTAAATAAACTTGCATCCTCTCTCTGTCACAAGACCTTCATATGGAGGTGATGGTGGGACCCAGAATCCAGTGGGTGTGCTCGTCAAATACGTAGCCGTCCATGTCCTTCAGAGAATCTGTAGCAGTTTCCTTTAGTATTACAAAAATTAACAATTTATCCTTCTCATGCTTAGTTCTTTTACAAATAAATCAGGTATGCCTTTTGGATATAAAGAACATGAACTAGCAGTTCTCAAACATATTATACTCACTTTATACATTTAAATTCCGAGGGTAGAAATGGGTGTGGTGGTGGAATGGGGGAAAAAAGAAATACAAACAATATGGTTTGGGATTGCTTTTGCAACCTCCTACGCCGTTCTAAAATGCAAAGAAAGGCATGGAACCAAGCATAAATAGGAATGCATCATAATAGTTTATTTTATGTAATCCGGATGTGAGTATTTACATATTAATCTCTCTGAACATCTGCAAAACTCTGGTATTCATGAGCTGTGGAAGTGAAGCAAAACAAACCCATTTTTTATTGTCACTAAAGAATTGTAATTACAATATATATATATATATATATATATATATACACAGGTCAATGTAAAAATCGTTTCACATCTCAGACAAAAGATTGCTAATTTTCCGGAGCTCCTTGAGAGCTGACATGGCAGTAACATGCCCTTTACCAACAAGAACATTTTTAGACAAGTTATCCAGTGATGCTCCCTGGCAACGGTCTTGTTGGAAAGCAGACTCAATCACCTGCCACACAAAAATATAGTCCTTAAGGTAACATGTCTGAAACATCAGTTTGAGGTCTACACAGCACATTTTATTTAAAACATTAGAGTTTACAATCCTCAAATTGCATCTTGACTTATTAACTTGACATTGAATTTGAGAGTGACAATCAGAAAGAACTTTACCTGAATGTGCTCAAGCATAGACTGCCCAATATTCCTCAAGGTGCCCATCACATTCTGGTCTGCAGAATCCCCTTTGCAACTAACAGAACTACAATGCCCATTAGCTGTAGAACAGAGTATTATATTACTTTGATTATTATTACAATTGTTGGCAGGTTTTACAGCCTCTGAAGCACCTCCTCCTTTCTCAGACATAGCCTCACTGTTATTCCGCCCAAACTTCCAAAGCCACAGGAATTTATTCAGTTTCCTCTCCTTAGAATACGTGGTCAAGTTTCCTGTGGAATCATGATTGCACCCTGAACTCTGAGATATGCTCTCAGGATGATCAGAGATTGGAAGAGGTGAATCAGTAGGACTACGTGAAGTTTCATTAATTTCATCCACATCCACGTATAAATTAGACGCAACACTACTTTTCTCTGAGTCATTTTCATTATCATTGGCCTCATTATGAGGACTAGCTGGGCCAGAAATTGTAGACAAATTTTCCTCGCTGCCAGTGTTTCCACTTGGAGATCTATCCTCAGCAGGGTTATTGTCGACTCCTTCAGAGCCATCATCTTGTTGCTCCACTTTAACTGCTGCAGAAATATTATCCTGCTGGCATAAAATTTCATGACAGCACAGTTTTTCTGTATCTTCCACTGAGCCAAGTTCCTTAGAAAGATCTTCTAACAAACTGTGCCTAACATATGCCTCGGATTCCTTTTTACCACTCTTAACCCCTGACGAAGATGGGTCAGATTCTGTTCTTTTCAAACTGAACTTTACCTTCTCTGTCCATCCCTTTTTCTGAGTTTGAACCTGTTTTTCTACTCCATCTTGCTTAAATTCTTCAGCCCTGTGGACAACTCTCCACTTTTCTTCCCAGTAGGTATCAGGTAACAAATTCAGAGGAGTTTTTGGTGAAACTGATTCAGATGGAAGGGTAACGGATCTTGTAATACCTGATTTACCCAGGTTAAGATACCCAATAAATGAAGGTGTTGAGGATGAAATATCAGTACTTAATGCAAGAGCCTGCAAGGATCTAGCCTTCTCTATTAGTTTTTTAATGTTAGTGTTCTCAGGGAAGTTTAATAATCTCTGGAGACAAATAGTAGGATTTTCAGTTGCGAGTAGTGAAGATCTTAAATGAAGTAACATTGCTACAGCCATAGCTGAGATAAATGCTCCACGAGATGAATGCAAGATCCTAAAACCAGAGTCTATGGTGTCCTCAGCATGCTTTTCCACTTTACCATTATCTGATAAAAAGATCTCATCCCAGATGATCAAAAGTTTTTCAAGTGAAAACTCCCGTCCAAATAAAACTCGCAACCAGCGGAGAGCAAAGTACTGGGGTTCAACCCCAAGATCAACAAGATGGCTATGCAGAGATGAATCCACATGAGACAACAAATGATACAATGCAGCAGAAGCTTCAATTACAGGAGGCAAGCCAGTATGGGATCCAGGTACAGGGGAATATGAGAAGAAATCGGCCATTGCAACAGAACCATGAGCCCCATTCATTAATGCATCAAACATACAGTAAGCATCATGTTCGATAAATTTGTCTGATAAAACAACGCCCAGTTCACCTTCAGCCCCATAAGCATCACTTAACAGTACAATGGTCTGTATCTTAGGATCAAGCTCATCAATACTGTTAATTTTCATTGCATTTCCATGGGAGCCAATTTCATCCTCCGTCAAGTCTGAAGATTTTCTAAAATCAAAGCTGTAAGAAAGATCGTTCTCTTGACAAAAGAGGCCATCAAATCTGTCTGTGAAGTGATCTTCATAAAGCTTTCGAACTTCTGAAAGATGCTCAACATCAACTTGGAGTACATAAAGCACCGGAGCAAGTAATTCATGCATTCCTATAAAATGAATGAATAATGTTAGGTAAGCAATTTGCATAACATATACTGCTAAGCAAAACAAGTTATAGGGAAACTAGGAAGCCAAACTAAGGGAATTTATAATTTACCAAGTAACAGGTTTCCCAACAACTTCATCATTTAATGTTTAGTAATGAATGGATCTCACAATAAAGCAGATAAATTTTTTGATATAAGATTCACACATACAGATAATGGAGCAGTAATTAATGCAACAGTAATTACAAACTTGTTGGCATTTAAGAATATATGACAGAAGTAGTACCTAAAGCCCATTGCTAATAGCCTGGAGAACATGAGATTGGCTATGAGCAAAGCATATGACGTGCCTTCTTGTGATTGGTATAGTAAAGCTTTTATTCAATTAGATGTGGATTATTCAATAAGATGTTCACTGTTAAATGTAAAAGGTTGGAAGGAAAAATAAGACACCTAACATAAACGAGACAGCTTCCTTAAAATAAAGATGAGTGCACCAAAGTTACTTGTTGTTAGAGAAATATAAAATAAAACCATTAATATGGCCTTCACTTAACAATTTAAACTTTTGGGTTGAATTCTTCGTGACCAAGTGATCACGAGTTCGATCCTCACCGCCCTCATTCTATTAATAAATGATTAAATATTATGGAATTTCTTAGCATAGGTAGATGAGATCTGTGCATTGTCCACCCTTCAAGCCCAATGGACTCTTACGTGAGGGAGCATGTTAAAGAAATATAATATAAAACCATTAATATGGCTTTCACTTAACAACTTAAGCTTGTGAGTTGAATTGGTTCTTTACATTTCTATTGAGTTGGATGGAAAAATAAGATAATCATCCCGTAATAAGAAAACATATTTAAGATGAAGGTAAATTCAATTAAATTCAAAGTATTGTCCAGAAATGTTGATTGGCTGAGCAATTTACCTTGCCTATAACCACACTCTGGGTGTCTCAGACACCATAATAATAAAATTCGTCTCAGTATGCCTTGGCATCCTGGTGTCTGGAAATAGCTGCCATGTTCTGGGTATAAACGTGACAAATCCTGATCAACCATCTTCTCCAGCTCAGCGTTGCGGAAAAAGCGACCCCATGTACTGTCTGCATATAAAGGCCAAATTATTGTCACCATGGATAAAGTTCAATGGCAAGAGAGAGAGAGAGAGAGAGAAGGGGGGGGGGGGGGTTAGATAGACTAGAATTCCAAAAGTTTGGGGGCAACACTAAGATAACATATGCAACAATTCAATTGCTTGTCTTTTATATCTGCTCCCTCTTTAGCTCAAGCATTTCTTGATTGCCATTAAAACTTTGCTTAAACTTCTTGTGGGTTGAGTCAGTCACCACTAAATGAGCAGGGATCATCCCTATATTCCTCAAGGGAAAATATATATTTCCAAAACCTTAGAAAATAGCAATAGGTACATAATCTGGCAAGTGGCAACAAGTAAAAAGATACCGAAGGAAGAGGCTCTTGTTAAACCAGTCTCAGGAAAGCCGGAAGGAAATAGTGTACATTAACATTGCAGATATCTAATTTGCTCTCCACTTAGTAAATAGGTGTAACAGCCCCAAACCCTGTAGCAGGATATTGTCCGCTTTGCCCCGCGCACAAGCACCGTCGAGCTCAAGGTTTTACGTTTCAGGTTACCCCCAAAAGGCCTCTTACAAGGAAAGGTATCCACACCCTTATATAAGGCATGCTTCGTTCCCCTCTCCAACCGATGTGGGATATTACAATAGGAATATTGATTTATCTACGTGTAATATGCAGTAATGGAGAGTGAGAAAATATACTTAGATTTACCAGGATTTTGTGAAAGAGGGTTGTCCATGACAAGGTTGGGTGAACTACTTCCATCCTTTGGAATATGCGGATCAACCAGGAGGCGCCCTCTTAAACTGGCATACCTGACAAGATAATAAACAGTTCATGTTAAATAAGCAAGAAATGTCCCCCCCCCCCCCCCACAAAAAAAAAAAAAAAAATGCAACTAGTAGAACGAATATGCAATTGTTTTTAGTGAACAGTTATGAGTTATGACAGACATGAAGAAACACCTGGATCTAACAACTCATCTATCAAGATGGCAACACTATACGTGATGTGTTAATCATAAGGGAAGACAAACGCCAAATCCATAATTTATATAAACAATCCTTAAGGCCAAATGAAAAAACAGCTTAATTTTCTTTTCATTTATGCCAATGAAACAATACTTTGATATATGGTGATAATGAATGAATAGTAATACAGCTCAAATTCATATGTCACTGTCAGCATTCTCGAACGAAAATTGACAAAATTTCCTGTATTTCCGTATGATTATATCTCCATCATTTCAAAAATAGAAATAACTTTCAAGGTATCCTTCCCTTGTTATTATTGAGAGTTGAGAAACAAAAGCAAAACTACAAACAAACAAAAATAGTTATAGTGAATTTCCATGCTACAGTTATAGTGTATTTCTATGCTTTTCATCAATACCTAGGAAATAATTTCGGGCTTGGAATATTTTAATATATGCAACATTGTAATTTCGAAGGTAAAGAAAAAGGGGGGAGAAGGACAGCAACAGACAAGGTTCTTGTTATTGGCCAGAACAACTACCAACAAAGCCCTCAACTTTGCACTGAATTTGAGGAATACAATTACTCCAATATTACAAATTGGATTAAAATCCATAAAAAACTACTTCCCGTTAAACCCGACTAGCAGAGTGTACAAGCAGCCTTAACCTTGCATAATTGCAAAGAGGCTCTTTCCTGAATTCGAATCCATGACGTTTCAGTCATGAAGGAAGAATAATGAAATTTAATTCACATCCTCATCAAATCAAAAACACTAATAAGGCATGATTGTTGAGCTGACTTACCTCCTTCGATAATTAGCGGTGGCACGACGAAGATCATCAATGGAAGTTGAAGAAGAAGATGGCAAAACCCCAAGATTTATACGCCACTGCAAACCTCTAAGATCCCCGAATCGCCGACTCTCCGGCGCCGCCGATCCCTGAGAAACGGTGTCGGAGCTTAAAGACGGCACCGACGATGATTCCAGCAATGGCGGATCCATCAGAGCTGGCGGCATGATTATCTAGAATCCACAAAAAACCAGAGCTTTGCAGAAAAATTGATAAAATTTATGCAAATTTCAGAAGCACGACCCCACAAAATGAAAACAAGTTACTTGAATTTCTTTCTGGGAAAGCAAAAAAATTGAAAATTTCAGCCACACAAACACCAAATTGTTGAAGAAGAAACAGAGTTTATTGTGGGGTGTTTAGAAAGGAAAAGCGAATCGAGAGAAATGGCTGAATGAAGGGGAAGATTTTTTGGGTAACTGAATTTACGTGGCAATTTGGGCAGAGAAATGACATGATTAGGAGAGTATCATGTGATTCATGTTTCTGTTGATTCTCTGCTTCTCTATCTCTCTGTTTTTTTCTCGGAAGAGAGAGAAAAGTAAAGAGACAGAGAGAGAATAACAAGTTTGTTTGAGCACGGGAATGGAAAAGAAAAGAAAAAGAAAAAGAAAAAGAAAAGGAAAAGGAAAAGGAAAACAAGGGCAAAGCCAATGGTGTGCGTAATGGATAAATTGGATTGGAGGGTAAATTGTCATCTTCTCCAAAATTTTGCACCCATTTGAGCCATTCTAATATCTTGTGAGTGGAAATTGCCCATCTTTTTGCCACCTTCTAGTCCATACTGAAAGCTTTTATTAATCAAAAGATAATTTAATTAGTCTGATTCTGATTATTTTATTTATATATGTTGTATTTGTTTTTAGGAAAAATTTCAAAAATCCTCTACAAGTTTCTTTAAAATCACTTAAATCCCTCCTCGAAAATTTTAATCATTTATTCCCTACTTAAAATTTCTTTATCACTTATCCCTTAATTTGATTTTCCATCCAAAATTTTGTTAAGAGAGTTAAATTTTTTAAAAGGTACCAAAATTACCCTTAATAGAAAAAAGAAAAACATAATTTCCTCCAGTTTTAGACAAATTCACGTACACAAGACATGAATGTAAATCAATGATTGAATTCTCTTCTACTCTCAACAATACAAAAAACAACAAAATAGCACCTTTAAGGGAAAAGCAAGGCATATATGAAGCTAAGAATGTAAAGCTTTTGAGTTGTTGTGTAAGCAAAATAAAGTGTGGCTCTGAATAAATTTATAAAGTCAAATTTGATGGTCATGTAATAGCAGAAAAGCTTATAACAGAAAACAAAAGATCTAAACCTGTTGAGATGATGCCTCTTTAATCATTTTATTTGAACAACGACACCAACAATTGTGAGTGCGATGTTTAATAGCAATGAGATTTGCAGGAAACAATTTTGATAATTACTAATTCTAACAAGGCTACCTTAAATAAAACATTCCGTGAGTTCAACTAAAATTGTGTTTGTGTATTTACAAAAAAAAAAAAAAAATTGTGTTTGTGAGGAAATTATGTTTTTCTTTTTTCTATTAAGGGTAATTTTGGTTTTTTTTAAAAAATTAACTCTGTTGACAAAATTTTGGATGGAAAATAATATTAAGGGGGTAAGTGATAAAAAAAATTTAAGTAGGGAGGTAAATGATTAAAAATTTCGGGGAAGAGATTAAGTGATTTTGAGAAAACTTGTAGGATTTTTTGAAGTTTTCCCTTGTTTCTATATAGGAAAAGAAATGTATATATATTTGTTGATATTTAGGGGATGTATTGGATTGGATTTTAAACGATTTTAATGAATTATTTTTGAACAAAAAAAAATTTCTTGGTATTCAATTAGGATTTTAAAGGATTGAAAAAAGTCATCTGATATTCGTTTAGAATTTTAAAAATTATATTAGATTTTACTGGTTGAGAAAATTATATTAGGTATTACTCTTTGTCCTTTCTTTTCTTATTATCTAAAATTGTTTTAATTATTGACAAATATCATTAGCTTATTCAGTTCTTTTTTTCTTGGTTGATTGAACTATTTAACGTTGGTTTGATTTACTCATTTGAATAAATCTGTTTTTAAATTGTGTTGATATTAGTCTCATTTAAAATTAGCTCTCCATAATTTATTATTGTAAATGGGGGATTCACAACAAGGAAATAAGAAAAGATATGACAAAGAGAAAGAGATAATTTTAGATATGTGGAAAGTTATTACTTAATAATTTTAAATATTTGTTAAAAATTATATTAAGTTTTACTGATTTGAGAAAATTATATTATATCATTGCATTTCTTTGTTATTTTTTTATTAACTCTTGTAATTTTGAATGTTTGTTAAAAATTCATATGTTTTTTTTTAAATCTTATAAATTCATATTGTCCTTTCAAATCTTATAAATTCTATTAAAATCCTTTAAAATTCAATATTATGAAATCTTGATAGTAAAAAAAGTCTTTAAAATCTCTCAAATTAAAAATAATCTTTTAAAATCTATAAGATTTTGTATATCAAAAAAATCTTTTAACACACTAATCTACTATACACCCCCTTAGAATTGTATAATTATGAGTGTTTTGAATTAAAATTTATTTTTATAATAATCGTCTCCTGAATGGTTTCAAGGGGAAAAAATTTCATCTTGATAAATGATAAATTAAAGGACATTATAGTAGTATTTCCTTTTATGAAAATTTTTATTTTCAAACTATTGTCATTTTATGATTTATCATTTGATTCTCTTGTGATTATAAACTTATCACTTAGAATAATTGTGCTTAAATAATTTATCATCTAATCTTTTATTGCTTCATATTTTCACTTACACTCTTTGTGGTTACGAAAATATATCACTTAGATCTATTGTGGTCTTATAAACAAAAATATTTACTTTTCTTAATTTTATTTTATATAATTACGATATTATCAAAAAAAATTATAATAAAATATTAAATTAAAAAATTAAAAAATATTTCATGTTATTTATTTTGAAATTAGTTTATTAATATCTTATTTCGTTTATTTAAAAAATATATTTTAAACTTAAAAAACTATTATTTAAGATAAATTAAATATATATTATCAAAATAAGATTTTTACTTTCTTTAAATAATTTTGTAACGATATTGGGTAAAAAATAGATAAAATAAAAAAATATTTGAATTTAATCTAATTTTATGATTAAAATAAGCCATTCTTTTAAAATTTATTTTTATTTATTTTCCTTAAATGCATTAGATGAGGATATAAAATAAAAAAAGAGGATAATAAAAAAATTTGTATGTATAAAATCATAAGGATATAATTGATATTATAATTAATTAAAATTTCAATAAATAATTTATATTTTTTGGTAATTAATTTATAGTATGATAATAATATAAGATAAAAGTTAAGAAAAATAAAAAAATTGATATATATATATATATATATATATATATATATATATATATATATATATAAGTTTACAAGGAATCTAAGTGATATATTTTTATACTCTCAATAAATTTAAGTTTAAATTTAAAACTACGTGAGATTAAATAATAAATTATTATATTACCAAAAAATAATAAATTATTTAAATACAATAAACTTAAATAACAAATTTAAAATCATATGATCAAATGATAATTTTTATAACCTCAATAAATTTAAGTTAAAATTTAAAACCACGTGAAATTAAATAATAAATTATTTAAATACATAAACCTAAATAACAAATTTAAAATCATATGATCAAATGATAAATAAAAAGACAACGTGAAAATGAAGTTTTCTCTTTATTTTATTGTCATGAATCATGATTCGTATCCTTACATATCTGACATGACGGATACGTGTCTATCTATTACCAATATTTTGTTTGCACATTTTGGAAAGGAGAACATTGCTTACCACAAAGTAATGTTCATGATGACTCGGCATTATCTTTTAAAATTTAATGATTTCGTACAAGAAAGTTACATGTCAACTATAGCCGAATCATGGCCATTCATTTCCAAAGCTGGTTGATCTACTATTAATCCGACGGCTATTGTTTCCAATAATACGTAGTGGTGACTTCTCTAGAATAATTAGCAGGATGAAGATTAGCTCAAGTGCAATTAATTAAAAAAAAAAAGGTGGTCAAACATAAAACAACTATTATTTTATATGCAAATAATGCATGTACTATCCGTTGAGGATGACCTGACCTCGATTTTATCATGCCCTCTTAAGCCGTATGAAATCCGTTGTAAAAAAGAAGCAGCCAAATCTAAATATTTTAATGCATGATGTACTCTAAACGACAATGTTGAGTAATTAGCATCTATAATGTGGATATATTTGCTTATACTATGGTCAAACATATACTATATTAGTTTGTGTGTGGTGAGCAAAAACTTTACCTTCTTTTAAATTTTATATGCTGATGAAAAGAAAACAAGAGCGTAGTATCTAATTTTATAGAAGTATAAGAGTTGGATGTACGAAAATCAAGGGATGAGATAAGGAGTAAGACTTATAAATCTTACTATATAGTCAAATGATCTCTCTCCTAATATATATATATATATATATATATATATATATATATATATATATATATATATATATATAAGGTTTTATAAGAGTTATGTTGTAGGAAAGGTGATTGTGTAATGTTATAGAGATTCGTTTTGCGTGCCGTAAATTTTTCTTTTTAAAAGTGTGGGCCCCACAAAATATTGTGTGTGTAGAAAACTTGTTTGTGTCATGTTAAATGATAAATGCAAAACCCATATATATATATAAGCTTTAATATTTTTACATTCACTCCTAAAATGACATCATTTTGAGTTGAAAGATTAAAAAATTATAATGAGAAATACTATTATAATCTTAAAATAAATTATAAATACAAAAGTATTTTGATTTTCGCCTTAAAATAGATAACTTATCCATATTGACTGCAGAAAAATGAACTTTTATATATATATATATATATATATATATATATATATATATATATATATAGGAAAAACTATTTCTGTCGCTGCGGCAAAAATAATTTGTCTGCCAGAGACACATAAATAACAAGATATGACGTCGGATCTTGGTAAAAAAATTTAAAAAATAAAATAATGGGTCTCGTTTTGTGTATATGAGGCAGACACTGCTTTTCTGCCGCCGAAAAAATGGGATATATATATTCGAAGAATCATAATCATATAAAGTTGGTCAAAGTGTTAAATGCGGGAAATCATAATCAATCAATGTGTAAGATTTATTGTTGGATGTCCAACAACCAGAGAAATGATTATATATATATACACGATTAGTGTTTCTTATGTTGTAGGAGATAAAAGTATTTCCTACACACACATAAAAGTGTGTAGGATCCATGTAAGAAGAAGAGAGAAAAAGAAACATGGGCTCCATATACTTTTTGTGTATAACATAAGAAACATTAATACCTATATATATATATATATATATATATATATATATATAGATATACATACAGGGGCGGGATATTCTTACACCAGTGTAAGAGTTAGAAGTCTTACACTCAATCTTGATCACTAATCACTTGTATCCAATGGCTCACATTACTAAAAAAGTAGAGCCCTTAGATATAAGTGGATCAACAGTCAAGATTACGAGTGTAACTTACACTGGTATAAAATGATCCTGACACACACACACACACATATATATATATATATATATATATATATCTTACTCTCAATCTTAACTGTTGATTTTGGTTCATCTAACGGTTATAGTTTAGAAAATTATACTAATTAATTAATTATTCATTACACTATTAATGATAACCGTTGACTTCCGTTGATCCTCCCTATATATATATATATATATATATATATATATATATATATATATATATATATATATATGGGTTTATCGTTTCTCAAGCTGCTTGAGATAATGTTATCTCCGACTACTAAATCATAACCGTACAAAGATGGATCAACGGTGATAAAGGAAGAAAGAGAAAAAGAGAATCATAATCATTCAAAGGTGAATCGATTAATATAAGGAAATAAATAAACAAAACGACGTAGTTTTGAGGTGGCCGAAAATAAACTTATCTCAAGCAGCTTGAGAAATGTTTTTCCCTATATTATATATATATATATATATATATATATATATATATATATTACATTGGTCGAATTAGTATCGGATTATATTAATTGGAAGATCAAGTTGTTTAAAGAGTTACGTGTAAGCTTTTTAATATTCCACCACCCCAACTTAGAGCATGTTTAACACTTTTTTTTTTTCTATGCTAAAATTACTTTTAAGCTAAAGTAAAAAAAAAACACTTAAAAAGTAAAGTTAAAGGTTATTTAATGATTATATAAAATTGTTTTGATAATTAATAAGAATAAAAAGATCATATCGATATAAAAATAAACAGTCTTATATCTATTTTTAGTTATTGATTCATATAATTAATAAATTAAAGTTGTTAAATATAAATAAAATCAATAATCAAAATTAAAAATATAACTTAACACTAATCCATTCTTATATAAATAACTGAGTGAATGCTTTGCCATCTCCAATGAATCCATGCGCTCGCTAGCTGGGTGTGACCCTCCTTATCACAATTTGTTAAAGTTGTACCTGTTTATTGGATAGTAAATCTTGTTCAATGGTTTTGGGGTTGAAAACTACGAAAAATAGATGTACCAAAAAAAAAAAAAAACTACGAAAAAATAGTTAAAACCGTACCATTCAAATTAATCCCGGATGTTTCAGTTCTGGTGGAAACAACCATATGATCTTTCTCATTACCAAATAAGACAATAAAACCTTCATGTCGAATCCCTTTCATTACCAAATTCCTTGCTTGGATAATTATTATGAAATAGATAGAGAGAGAGAGAGAAAAAAAAATTATCATGCAAATTTGACATTGAAATATTTTAAAAACAAAGGAAGTAACCAAAAATCTCTGTAATAGAGACAGATTTTCTGTTCCGTAGTTATTTCTTCTCTTTCACACACAACTAAGAAGAGAAAAGGAAATTGTTTTTTCAGTTTCCTAAATCTGATTGAATAATGAATTGCCAATTAATACATTTGGATGTAGGTTTTAACTGGTTCTATATGTAAAGTGGAATGACTTTTGAAGAAAGGACTATGAAATATCATAAGAGAAAACTGTATTTAACAGGCCCGTTCAATGTTCCAAGTATGTTTTTAATCTCTTCAATCCTTAAATTTGAAAAATCCTCTATTGTGAATTTTTCATAATTTCCTTTCACTTCAACCAGGCTATACCCTGGCTCTTTCCTTAATCCACTACCCTTCAGCATTTTTCTTGCATTTGTAACATCATTCCACATCCCATCTGAAGCATACAAATTTGATAATAAAACATAAGGTGAAGTAGTAACAGGTTGAACTTCAAGAAGCTGCTTAGCCAGGCGTTCCCCTATGACCATGTTCCCATGCAGCCGACATGCTGAAAGCATGCTTCCTAAAACAACAGGATCGTTCCAATGATGGAATTTCTTCATGTACTCTTCTGCCTCACATAATCTTCCAGCCCTTCCAAGCATATCAACAAGACATGAGAAATGTTCGATATTAGGAGCAATCCCATAAGCTTCTTCCATGGAATTAAAGTATAACTCGCCCTCTCTCACTAACCCTGAATGGTTACAAGCAATTAAAAGCCCAGTAAATGTAACTGAATCTGGTTTTACCCTTGTTGCTTTCATCTGCTCAAAAATTTCCATTGCTCTCTCACCTAGGCCATGATTTCCAAAGGCAGCAATCATAGTGTTCCATGAGACAAGGTTGTGACAGGACATTTTATTGAATACATTATGTGCGTAACGAATTGAACCACATTTAGCATACATGTTCACTAGAGCATTATAAACTCCTACATCTCGATATAGTCTTGTTCTAAATAGATAAGCATGAATTTGCTTCCCATGGCGAATAGAAGCATGCCAAGAGCAGGCAGCAAGAATGCTAGCAAAAGTGAAATCATCTGGCCTTATACTACATTCATTCACCATCTCTTTGAAAAACCTCAAACTTTTTTCTTGATCATCAAAATGGGAAAAAGCAGATATTAGAGTATTCCAGGAAATGACATCTTTTTCTTTGATCAATCTGAAGGCCCTCTCCACTTCTTCTATGGAATTAGACTTTGCATACATTGTCATTATCACATTTCCAATAAGAGGGGTGGAGTCCAGTTCAAGTTTAATAGCTTGGCAATGCAAAGACATCCCTGTTCTCAAATCATCTGACTTGGTGCAAAACCCCAGCAACCCCACAAAGCTAAAACGATCAGGAACAAAACCCTGTTGGAGCATGAGCTTGAACACTTCAAACCCCTTCTCAGGTTCATAATTCTCTATAAACCCTTTGATCAGAGCATTATAGGAAACAGAATTCGGTCTTACTGAATTGGCATACACTGACAAAGCATCACTACAGTGACCACATTTCATATACATGGAGATAAGCGAGTTGGAAACAAATGAAACGGATGCATACCCAGATATCAGAGACCGAGCATGAATCTGTTGCCCCAGCTCCAGTGCTGCGAGGCTCGCACTGGCACTGAGGGCACTGGCAAAGATATACTCATTGGGGAGGAGTTGCATTTGAGAAAACAAGTGGAGCGCCATCCAATGCTCCCCACATTGATCATAACCAGATATCATAGCTGACCATGACACGGCATTACGATGAGACATTTCATCAAACACCCTGCGGGCGAGAAGGACGTGACCACACTTAGCGTACTTGTTAAGGACTTGGTTTGAGATGAAAACATGGGATTGCAACCCTTTCTTCAAGACAGCAGCGTGAAGGCAAAAAGCCTTCTTTATGGGGCACTGCTTCAAAAGGGTCCCAATGGTTTTCATTGTAGAATGGATATTCAGTATACTACACAAAATGTATAGTGGAAATTTTGGAAAGAAAATCATTGTTAGCAATTTTCATCAACATTGTATATTTCTTGTTTAAGTTACCTAATAACAATAAGCCTCTATTTTTAAGTTACCTAATTTAATTTTGCTCTCTTAAATTGATCTCTTGCGCATATTCATACATCAATCATCTTGTTTTCAATTACGTTTGCTACAACAAATTTTACTCCTTAATACAGGAACATCAAAAACAAAACAAAACCATAACTCCCATGTCACAACACAATCATGTGTGAAACAACGCCATGTAACTCTATCCAACAAATGGGCCAAGAGGCCGATTATATAGTTTTACCTTACTTAACATGAGTTGGTTAAACCTCACCTGCTGATGGGCCTAACATTTGATTTGAGCCTGACTCAAATGAATGATTGGGCTAACACAAAGTTTCCCTTCAATGTTTTCTCAAGCAGCTCTCACTTCAGATTCAGTCCATTTTAGATGCCTTCCTAAGTGTAGAAGTTGAGAAATGTCTTTTATTTACCAAAAAGAAAGAAAGAAAGCAATGCCTTTGGGGGTAAATAAATTCAGTTCCATTCTACCAAAAAAAAGGGGCTAAATTAGACAGTTACTTGGTGTTTTCGTTGCAGCCTTTGTTTAATTTAATTTTTCATCAAACCATTTCATAAAAAGAGTATAAATTGTATTGATAAACAAATTAAGGGATAAGTTTCATATAGAGTAAAATTGTTTGTTTGTTTTTTAATTTACCCTTAAAGTTTCCCTTCTATTAATAGCCCATCATATAGTTAGCAAAACACACACCCCGTTTTGATGTTTAGCTATTCAAATTTCGCGCTTTATAGTTATGACATATGATAGAAGGCACTCATTATAGTATATTTCTTTGATATTTTCTTCGTTCATTAATCAGGGTAATTGTGATTTGATAGGTACTCATCAAGTTTACAAGTGGAGAATAACGCCAAATGATAAAAAGTGATCATAAAAGATTTTTTACTTTCTCCGTGATTCTTTCAAATTAAAATAATGAAATTCAGAGCCCACCTCACATGTTGGATGGATTATATCAGGGGAAAGAGGGAGAGGGGCGAGTAGTACTGATCAATCCCTCCCTAAATTTTAATTATTATATATTATGAAATAATATTTGTCTAATAATAATAAATTATTAATGCTAATAGTGAGTTTCTCCTTAAAAAATATTTATAAATTAATTTATCTCACTATTTTAATATTTTAATTTCGTTCCATAAAAAAACAAAAAAATTAATTCCTGATCTGCTGCTGGATTAGATATCACAACTCTTCAAGCATGGGCCAAATTAAGGTCATATTCTATGTACCAAAAAAAATAAAATAAAAAATCATATTCTTAGTAGGGACTAGCTTAGGAATGCGTTAACTATTGTTCAGTGATTCATAGGGTCAGAAAGAAAAAGGTCGATTCAGAAAATTCAATGGCTCATCCAATAGTGATAAAAAACCACTACTATTGAAAACCCTTAAAAGGGGTAAACGGGTATAAAACGTAGGGTGATTATGTGTCCTTAACTGGCATCAAAAAGTCTAGCGTCTTTTGTCACATTGACAACCACTTTGTCCCCATTTATAACAGATGAATAATGAGTGCACGTTATTTTCAACAAATCCATCACCCATGGTTGGACGTACTATTACTGATTAGAAACTGTAAAGTGTGGGGGAAACAAAGTCAGCAAGCGTTTTATCAATAACTGTGATGCCTATTTCAGTTTCCCATATTGCACTTGTATTTGTTAATCATAGTACTTTGAATTCTAATCACTAATAATAGCTTTCTGACCAGACAGCTATCATCAACGGCAACGTATCAAGTAATTTTTTTTTAAAAAAAATTCTTCCTTTTCACTTTCCTTAATTTGTTCATTAAAATTTGAAGGAATGATTCTCATCAACATATTTATGAAAATGTAAAATCACTTAAGTTGATAGGTAAAAATCAGTTAATAATATTATATTACATCTCTTTCACCTAAGAGTTTATTAAACTTAATAATGTATAGGTTTCTTTTATTTATATTAATTTCTTTTGTAATGTTTAACTATTTGTTAATAGAATGAGGCGGTGATAATCTAACTCATAATCACTTAATCACAAAACTCTTATACAAAATTATTTCAACACAAAAGTTTCAACTGATAAATAAAAATTATATCAATAATTTATATTATATCTCGTGAACTTTTTAAACAGTGATGTCCTATTTAAGGGGAAATTTTTTTTATTGCAAATTAAATACAAAAATTATGAATTTATTGTTGTTTTTATACTATTTACGATTGTATTGCAGAATGTCACGTCCGGATTGAGCGTAAGTGGTCATGCCTAAGTTAGGCGTGACCCATGAGGAACTCACGCCTAAATTAGGCGTGACTCGTCTGGTATTAACATGTGATACAAAAAGTTAACAGTTCAACCGTAAAACTCCGAAAAGCCATAACTTTTGACTCAGGTATCCAAATCAGGTATATTTTTTTATTTCACATAACTTTTTGAGATTTACGCAATGTCATCTTATTTAACATATTTTATCTCTCATAAATACAATTCGAATTTGCAACAATTGTACCACTATAAAAGTTCCACAATATAAAAGTGTGAGAGAGATTGGTGAAAATATAACGTTCTTTAAGTTGCATTAAAACATGCAAAACTTTTGATGTATTGCATTAAAACTATGTTATTATGCTGTGAAACATGCTTTGACAAGAGGATTTGAGGTGAATTATATTATTATAGACGCCGAAAAATGCATTATTATAAACATATATAGCACCTCAAACCCTCTTATCAAAGCATTTTTAGAGCATAAAGTCCACCAGAAGAATCTAGGAGTCCCATGAAAAGCCTGCAATTGGATGCCCTTTTTGGTATATTTTATATTTGTGAATAATGTTATTTAAATTTTTACTTCCCAACATTAACAAATAATTCTCCCAAATATTTCAGTATGTAGATATCAAAAAGTTATGTAGAAAAAAAAATCACTTGATTCGAACTTTCGAGCCAAAAAAATCACCTGTTAATTTTTGTTTTAAAAAGGGACCACCGGAATGGGACTACATTATATTATGGAAAAAGTGTATATCATTTTAAATGACACAAAATTGTGTCATTTTAAGTGCGAGAAAGAGATAGATCATGGGAGAGAGAGTGAGAGAAAAAGTTTTAAAGGTGTGGGTCTCACCTCTTTGTGAGAGCGAAATGACACAAGATGTGTCATTTAAAAAATTACATCCCACCCCCGCTTTCTTCCACTTCCATTGTTGTTCTCAACAAAGACAAAGAACACACACACTCTCACTGTGTCTTCGAGCCCCTATCTCTATTCAATAGATGTTTGCTTTTTGTACCTTTTTTTTATAATTTCAAGATTTTTTAAAAGATGATTGCGTTTGGTGTTGGTTCGAAAAGAACTTGGAGGCTTTTCGATTTAAACACTCTTATAATATCATTGTTGTAAATTTGAACTGTGTTTGTGAAAGATAAAATATACCAAATGAGGTGTCATTACGTATATCTCGAAAAGTTATGTGGAATCAAAAAAAAATTATCTGATTCGAATATCCGAGTCAAAAGTTATGGCCTTCCAAAGTTTTACGGTTAAACTGTTAACTTTTTGTGCCACGTATCAATACCATACGAGTCACGCCTAATTTAGGCGTGAGTGCCTCGTGAGTTATGCCTAACTTAGGCGTAACCATTTACGTCCAATCCAAGCATGATATCCTACAATAAATCCCTAAATAGTGTGAAAATCATAATTATTTATTTAAATTGCAATAAATTATCCCCCCCTCCCCCTCAGTTTCCCATATTGCACTTGTATTTGTTAATCATAGTACTTTCAATTCTAATCACTAATAATATCTTTCTTACCATACGCCTATCATCAACTGGCAACGTAGAAAGTAAAAAAAAATTAAAAAAAGTTCTTCCATTTTCCTCTCCTTTGTTCATGAAGAATCATCAACATAACTTGTTCAATCACAATATATATCATATATCATTTGATTGATTTTTTGTCTTATGTATCATGAATTATATCGAATCATAAGATAAAGAAACATAATAAAACTAATTTAAAAATATATAATATAATTAATATTATATAAATTCAAATTTCAAAAGAATAATAATAAGCAAAATACATAAGCAATTAAAGTGCAAACTAGTTATTCTCCTACTCACCAATCATCAAGATTAATATTATCACTATCATCATTTACGAATGATTTTTCGACTTCATAAGGCTAAAGCAAAGTCGATAATGATATTTTGAAAAGACACTTTTTTGCTTTTTGTTTACGCAACCTTTTGTTGCTTCAATTTGAATTAGTTTTTTAATTGATAATCTTTTTTTTGAAAATTGAAGAAATTTATAATATTTATTTAATTATTTCATTTATTAATAAATATTTTTCATATTGATTTTTGAATTTAAATCACAAATCAAATCTTTATTTTTTCTATATTAAAAATTAAAAAATTTGATTTAATTTTTGTATCGTATCATATCATACAATACAATATTGTATTGTCCGATACACCCCCTCGATATGTATCACTGAATTTGTGAATCGCATCGTACAATACACTCATAACTATAATCAACACATTTATAATAATGTAAAAATAGCTTAAGTTGATAGGTGAAAGTTATGTTATAGTTTTATATTATATCTCTTTCACACAAGCGTTCATCGAATTTAAAGGATGGACAATGCATAGGCTCCTCTTACCTATGCTAATTTTTTTTGAGATATTTAATTATTTATTAATAGAATGAGGTGGTGAGAATCGAACTCGTGACCACTAAATCACAAAACTCTGATACAAAACTATTTCCACCCAAAAGCTTCAGCTGATAGGTTAAAAAATTACATCAATAATTTTATATTTTTTGGGATACAATGATGACACTGAGGTTTGAACCTACGATATCATGCATACTATCTAAACCACTCACCACTAGACCAATCATAGTGCTTCAATAATTTTATATTATGTGCCGTTTGAATAGGCTTTTTCTTCTAAAAAAAAACCATTTTGAGAAATTTTAGATGTTTGGATATCAAACTTTTTAAAAATCAAAATTAAAATAAAAGTAAAAATGCTATTTTTTTTAGACAAGGGTTGGTTGCTTTTGAAAAAAGTAGAAACAAAAAAGATAATGCAATTTTTAAAGGGATTAATGTTTTCATGCTGTATGAGATTAATAGGAGATAATTTTATCTCATAGACACACATAAAAGTGTGTGGGTCCCATATAAGCCCATTTGAGGAGAAGAGAGATAAAAAGAAAACATAGCCCCACACATTTTTATGTGTATGTAAGAGACAGAATTTATCTCCTACAACATGAGAAACATTATTCTTTTTTAAAATATAATTCTATCCTCATCCTATCAGCCTAATTTCCTTATCCCATTATCATTGTGGTTTTTTTTTGGGATTTATTATTCTTATGCAACAGAAGATGACTTGTCTTATGTTGCTGAGACAAATGATGCGGGACCCTTTTTTTATAAAAAAAGAAGAAGAAAAAAAACCTAAAGGCCCCACCATTTTATTAGTACAGGAGAAAGACTTATCTTATGTAACTGGAGAAAATGTTTTCCCCTTTTTTTCCTAGCTAAAAGTCTTCCAACAACCTATCACTTTACAATCAAGCATCTCTATCTTCTCGGTTAATTTTCATTCCTATTATTCCGGATGGCCCAATAACTCTGTAGCCCAATGGTCAGGGCCCAACCTCAACCCAACACCAACGTCAGCCCTACCAGCTGGGATGATACCCCAGCTCCCAGCAGGGCGACTTTCCCAAGAGAAAGCACCAAAATGTCCTACCTTGGGACCATAACCCCCAAAGGCAGTCACCCCAATACCATAAGGGGAAACTGCCCCCTTTGCCCCACGCTGACACCACTAGGTACAGAGGGTGCAGCGCTGCTACAACAGCAGCGCCTGCCACGCCCAACACTGCCACCGATAGTGAATCCCAAGGAGGGTTGACTCCCTTCTCACCAACCCACACCAGGTGCACACCACCCTCCCTTATAAATAGCCCCATGGGCACACCATGAAGTTATCTTATGTATCGTTATTCTGCTCATTTACTTTGAGTCATATTATCACTTACTTATCCATTGTTGATTGCTTGCTTATACTGGGCAAAATACCTCTTAGCTTGGTCTGTACCTGTGTCAAGGGTATTATCCATACAGTGACTCATCCCTGAAGAGAACATAGTGGGCTTGTGGATCCTAACGGTACATTGACGTCATCTGTAAAAATCTGAATAGCTTAGATTGGAAGGCCACCAGGCAGGCGGTATCTTATAAAGTCCTAGGTCTTCATAAATGGCGTCCCACACGCCATTCCTTGTAAGTCAACCATCCTCTGGGTGGTATCTACCCAATCGATTTTATGTGGACTCATCATACTTACGGCGATGGAAAGACTGAGGGATGAGGGGAATTTGACCATGAGATGTACGAAGGGCAACCGAATAAGGGCGAGGCTTATAATAGTATTCTAAGGGACGGTTTTGCGGCTGGCGGTTAATATTGGATAGTGGCCGAATAAGTCGCCCAGCTCCAAGTTCGGAGCGCCGCGAGACACCGCGGCGAGAAGCGGCCCTCTAATCACAAGAACTACCAGAAGTCCTAGAATGACTACTTCGGGACAAGCGGGGCCCAGTCCCCTCAACTGATCCTCCTGACCGTCGTCTCCTAGATGCTGTAGACAGGCGCCTACCGGATCTAGAGTGTCTCCCTCCAATTGCCTCAAGGCGTCCACCATGAGGACGAGAACTAGACGCCTCACCGGAATACAGAAGGACTGGTCCTAAAGCCCTTTCCGATAGGAGATTTTGAATCTCCTCCTCGATAAAACCCAGAAGTTCGGGTATTTTGCCATGGAGTAATTTCTCAACCCCAAGAATTAGAGAGCAATTTGGGGCACGACTTGCACGAAACTCCTGCATAGCTGGCCCCACCACTCTGTCATCCAGTGCGTCAAAGGCTTCGTCAAACTCTTCCTCCTTAATTTCCACTTCCAACTCAGGCATTATTAAACCAGGGATGGGTTCTATAAACTTGACCATCGCATGAAAAAGGTAGAACGGAAACAGAACCAAAGAAATACAAAGAAATGACAAAGGAGGAAGCCAGAAACACTATACCTGGGTAATGCAGAGAAGGAGGAAAAGAAGACCGGCACTAGCACACTCACAAGGAAAGGAATCAGGCAGGAGCAGTGAAGAGTCTGGGTTGCGTGAAGAAGGTCCCCAAGGAGGTGTTTCTCCCCTTTAAATAGGAAGAAAAGGAGCAGGATGATGCACACGTGTAAGGTCCTCTTCACCCAACCGTTAGATGGCACAACAGGCGGTTGTGATGAGGGGTCAAATGGTAATTGTAAGGGGACAAATCACCCCTCGCATCGCATTAATGCGACTTGCCTCGTGACGTTTGAGTACCTGCAATTAATATCAATGATGGAAATACCCATCATTACGGCTCCTCGAAAACCAAAAAGCCACATTGCCTGTCAGAATGGTAGCCTTTTTCGAAAAGGCCCTAGCCGACCACTCGGATCGCCCAGAAGGGAACGCTAGGCTTCAAGTACTCACTTTAGTGCGCAAGAGAAACCCTACCCACGCCCAGGCAACCGCTCGGGTCGCCAAAAAGGCAACGCCAAACTCCAAGAACTCGTTACGGTCGTCAAGAGGAACCCTCCCCACGCCCAGTAAATGACATATCGCCAAACAAGGCGTCGTCGAGGCCTATCTACCTTGGCACCAACCTACGCTCGCTACCAAGCTGGAGGGCTCCTGTTCCGGATGGCCCAATAACTCTGTAGCCCAAAGGTCAGGGCCCAACCTCAACCCAACACCCACGTCAGCCCTACCAGTTGGGATGATACCCCAGCTCCCAACAGGGCGACTCTCCCAAGAGGAAGCACCAAAATGTCCTACCTTGGGACCATAACCCCCAAAGGCAGTCGCTCCAGATGCCATAAGGGAAAACTGCCCCCTTTGCCCCACGCTGATACCACCTGGTACAGAGGGCGCAGTGCTACTACAATAGCAGCGCCTGCCACGCCCAACAGTGCCACCGATAGTGAATCCCAAGGAGGGTTGACTCCCTTCTCACCAACCCACACCAGGTGCACACCACCCTCCCTTATAAATAGCCCCATGGGCACACCATGAAGTTATCTTATGTATCGTTATTCTGCTCATTTACTTTGAGTCATATTATCACTTACTTATCCATTGTTGATTGCTTGCTTATACTGGGCAAAATACCTCTTAGCTTGGTCTGTACCTATGCCAAGGGTATTATCTATACAATGACTCATCCCTGAAGGGAACATAGTGAACTTGTAGATCCTAACGGTATACCTATCATCTATTTTTCAAGATGCAATTTTATTTCACCTCTCTTCTTGTCCCACAATTGCTATTTTTGATTCATGTTATTCTTACTTTTGAGTTCTTATTGCAATCCAGCCATATCTTGGAAAACAATTGAGATAAATTTTTTATAAAAAAAAACTAGTCACCCTAAACTCCACACAACAGTGTCATTAAAACATTATTACTGTTTCATACCTACTTAAGAGACTACACTATCTTGTATAATAGAAATATTCGGAAATCATGGTTATACTAATTGAAATATTGCATCACACATTAATATTTGTGGATCGTCTTATTGAATAGACTCAAATCACATTCTCCAAATTTCACATTTGCATAGACCCCAAATATTACGTTAAACAATTTTTTTACATGTTCTTTTTATTAATTTTATATATAAAAAGTTTTTTTTTATTTTCACATTGAAACAACTTTTTTTAATATAAAAGTAATTTTTAGATCATACATCCAAATGCAAAACCACTTTATCTTTTTAAAAAGAGTTATTTTGAAAAAAAAAATTACTTAAAAAATCCTTTTTTTCAAAAACTCATTTAAACGGGCTCTATGCATTGTTATCGAAGACAGTGAGTGATATTATATCACTAATAGATTTGAACCCATGTATAAAGCAGAGGAGGTAGATGATCAGAATTATCACTGTGTAATTAAAAATATTAAAAACAGACTTACTTGTCAGTGGCAGAATGATGAAACAGACAGAATGAAAGGATGAATATATGCAGTATCAGAGGAATTAAATCCGAGCCCACAGAACGTGTCTCCTTAAGACAATTTGCCCCCTCACTGATGCCTAAGGTTGATGGACACTTGTCTCCCAGGATAGAACGGATTTCGTCTGAAGAATGGTGGCACTACCAATCAACAGCCCAAACGAACACAACAATATGCCAGAGGAAGTCACACCGGAGGATGAACAACAGTATGCAAAACCGGAAGAAGAAAAATTCCGGCAGAGTTTAAGTGCAGAAAAAGCTGGATAGATTTCTGAAGGTGTCAGTGTCTATTTATAGACAATGACCGGTCACGATGAACAGTCGCCGGCGACGAACCGCCGTGTCTGATGGCGGCGAACGGGTGCGACCGGTGACTGTTCCGAGGAACAGATACGACCGGTGACCGGTTCAGCGAGCAGACACAACCGGTGACTGGTTCACGAAGGGAAAGAATTTTTGGACAAAAAAATAATTTAATAAAAAATTATTTTTTATTACACACTATGAGCCGAGCCGAGCCGGCCGGACGGCGGCGCATGGTGAACCAATGCTCACCTAGCATTCCCCCTACATAAAACATGTAGTGACCCAAGGGCCAATCTAAGAGAGGGAAGTGGGAGCTTATATACTCTCCCATTTCCTACTAATTGTCCAATGTGGGACTTGTTGAAACCCACACACCTCTTCATTTTCCCTTTTTCTCTTTTCTTTATTAACCCACTTCTTATTCATAACCAATGGATCATTGTACATTAATTCATTCATTAATTCCAACATGCATCTCTAAAGTGAACTTTTTAAACTCAACCTCAACACATTTAATTGCAGATCTTCTGCTTGGACCAGATCAATTTCTAGCTTTGTAGACTCATCCAAATTTGATCACATTTTTTTAAAAAAGAGAGAGGAGATTTTCATTTATTTTTTTCCCTTTAACAAAAATCTGCATGATTTTGTGTTTTTGATTCATCTCTTTTCCCTTGACATTTCACGAGTTCACATATGAATCGTGATCTATTTTGGAATCATTCAGTTTCATTTTCTTCCATCGATAAGGGCATCTCAGATCACATGCGATGTATAAGCATAAAGACAAGGGTGGTGGGTCTCCCAACATGTGCAATGCTGAAAGCAACCATCAGCAAATAAACTTCACTTCATCTCCCGAACTAATAGGTGGCCAAAAAGAAAGAAAGAAAAAAACAAGAAATACCGTTTGTATATTCCAATGAACAGGACACATCTGAGAGTATGAAAATTTAAGTGCGAGTGATCAAACCTCATATTAATTAAAATGGATTGAGTAAAAATTTTATAAATGAAATGACTCATAAATTTTTATTTTTATTTTTGTTTAAGATATATTACCGAACTCATTTATTTTAATGAATTATCACTTAACCCATTCAACTCATTGATAGTTATCTCTCCCTCAACGCATCTTAACTCCATTCCCTTAATTACTAGAGCGAAGTTCCACCACAATCATAATTCATAAAGCCTTTAGAAAGCTATTTGTGTGTATGCATATGATTTATTTTGTGGGACCATATATACATTTATACATGCAAGTTAATGCAATTTTTTTTCCCTTATCCTAATAAGTATTGTTTGAAATGACAACAGCGTGGCTGCAAAACAAATGGCAATGCAACAAATTTACCAATCTTACCCTTCATTTCCATTTTTCATATTTTGATTCTGTTTATTTCCTAAAAGAAAAACTTGCTAGAAATTTTATATGCTTTTATTTTATGTTTAATTAATACATTTGCCTTTTTTTCTTTTTTTTTTAAAAGAAAACAAAATGACAATAATACTGGTTGGGTAGGTTTTGCCCAATATATCTTAAAACGAATCTAAATGTCAACATCACAACACCAACTAAATTTTACACATTTGACATATGAAATTATTTGATCATGAATCAGCTTGTTGGTGATTATAATTTCCATGACCAAATAAAACGGTTTGTAAGTATATTTAGTGATAAACAAGCTAACTCTATCAATTAAAGTGGCGTGTTATATTCCTTTTCCTTATTCGACCTAATTTTCGTATCCAAATCCTTTCCTTCTCTGATTGTTGCATCCAAATCCAACTCGATGCCATTGGTTACATAATTAATTCCCAAAGCATCCTTGTTTCTAAGAAGGAAAAAAAAAAACAGTTTCTGGTTTTGTAGTTATAACATACTCAATTTTTAAAAATTCGAAAAAATATTTAATATTTAATTAATATTCAAGATTTAGTTATTGATTTTGTGACTTGTTTTCATAAATTTATTTCACGTTTATTATTTTTCAGAATAAGAAACTGTCAATAACTTGATGTAATAAAAAAATAGTATAAATATTATTTCTACTCATATTATGAACATTTAGAAACAAATTAAGGTTTTAATAACTTAACATAAGCATACATATCTTGGTGAATTAATTAATAGTGGTATTAAGTTTCGTTATTCTTAATAATAGATGCATGCATTGATATGGCGTATCCTCTGCATTGCTAAAAAAATATTCAAAGACGCAATCATCAACTATGATCATGAGGAAAAAATATATATATATCCACTTCGAAGAAGATAAATTAAAGCTTTCTTTCAGTCTACTCACCTAAACTCTCCTTTTGACTCCCGAGATTATTAAATAAAATTTCACAAAACGTTCACAAGAACAAAAGTCAGATAATATCTACACCATAGTCACCGTAATGATTACAGTCCTCAATGTTTAATTTGCAAAGTCACGAACGTAATCAAAATCATATTATAGTAGTGTCAAAACTTATAATCCCAAGAATTTTTTTATTTAAAGTGGTAGGGTTTTGAATTTGGAACTTTATTATTAATGTTTCCCATCGATTTGAAGGAAGTTGCATCCACGCGGTAATACACATAATGAAAGGGGTGCCCCATGTGATCAGGAGTATGACTAATTAATGTAAAATGAGTAACCTAACACTAATAACATAATTATCATATAATATAATATTTTTGTGTTAGACAGTAAATCTCGCTGGGATTCGATGTCAAATGAATAACTCTTAAAAATGAATTAATATTTCTAATGTTATTGATTTTTTTTTTATTTTCTACATAAATATAAAAGTATATAAAGCCTATGGAAGAAAAGAGAGAGAAATAAAACTTACATACTTTTATATTATGAAGCACTGATACTTTAAAAATCCTGACGTGTCGTGTTTGACACTCTCCGACACTCCAACACACGTTGTAGGGACTTAAAATAAGGCTCAAAGGTGCATTGTGTTGCGTTTTTAGTTTCAATTATTAGATTCGTTGGATTACAATTACCACTTTATTGAGTTTAATATAAATATTTGGATTATCTTATGTTTCTTTGAAAAAATTGATGGCTATTATAAGTTTAGCTTCATTTTTTGTTAAATAATTGAATATTAAATATAATATACATTGCATAAATTAAAAATATTATTTAATATCAAAACGTGTCCTAACATGTCAAAATTTAACATTTTTTAGAATTAACGTGTCAGAGTGTCGTGTTCCGTGTCCCATGTCGGTGTTTGTGCTACATAACTTTTATATATGATATTGTAGGAAAATGATTATCTTATGTTATACAAATAAAATTACAAATGAGATCCATATATAAAAGGAGAGAAAAAAATAAATGTGAGATCCACCTCCATTTTGTGTGTGTACTGTGTAGAAAGTTTATTTATCTTATATAACATAAGATAAATATAATTCTTTATATATATATATATAAAATAAAATTATATGGTAGTTATAATGCATAAAAATTAAATGTTTATGTTTTTAAAAGATACTTATGCTACCACATAAGAATAAAAAAAATTTGGCTTTGTTGTTAGCTGTAAGGGTAATAAATATGAATATATATTTCAACAATAATAGGAGTAATAATGAATTCATGTCTCCTTTTCCGGTCGCTGTGAATGTGATTTCGGACACGCGTAAACGCCACCAAACTGCAAGGGCATTGTCGTCTTTTCGTCTCAACCGTCTCCGACAGCCTGCGCGCGAATGTCCCCTTCGTACCTGTTTATTACGATTAATTTTGCGAAGAAATCAGAACCCAAAACTCAGAAATTTGCTGAAAGTACAAAAATAAAATAAAAATGAAAAGCAAAAATAATTCCATCTTATTTAATTAACTAAAGTCTGAACATCTGAAA
Source organism: Gastrolobium bilobum (assembly GCF_033153095.1). Taxonomy (NCBI): domain Eukaryota; kingdom Viridiplantae; phylum Streptophyta; class Magnoliopsida; order Fabales; family Fabaceae; genus Gastrolobium; species Gastrolobium bilobum. The sequence goes on along the minus strand of NW_026897257.1, from coordinate 1,006,814 downwards.
CAAAATGATTCTAATAATAATGATAAACAATGAATGTTAATTATTAATATTAATATTACTTCCCTGCTGCATCAAGATTGAAGATCAACCATCAACTCCATTGAAATTGAATTAAACAAAGAAAAACCCTAACACTCTTTCACTCTTCACTCTTCACTCTATGGCATTCAGGTTCAACGGTGACCATTAGATCTCTGATCACCGCTATGTGAGTTATTGCATTGGCGTGCATGTGAATCAAAACATGTACAACTATTCCCATGTCGCTTTTCTCTCTGATACCAACTTCTTCTGCTTTTCTCACTCTTAAAGATTCTTTGCTTTCTCTTCTTCAATACTCCTTTCTTCTTAATATTGGCCTCTGTTTATTTGCAGCTTCACGTGCTTTTTTTATTTTTATTTTTATTTTTTCTGCTTCCAATAGATGTGAGCATCAGCTTGCTACTTGGATCAGAGTGAGTGGCATTGTTAAAGTTTGTTGCTTTGAGCTAAAAACTTCAAATGGGTCGTTTCAGTTTCAGTTTTAAAATATGGAACCAACTTGTGCTTTTGTGTTACCATTTTTCTCTAATTGGCTCGCATTGATTGGACCATGAAACAGATCTTGTCAAGTATTGGAGTTGGCGATTGATTAGTGAAAATGAGATTGTTGGGCTTTGGGTGTGTGTTGATTGTTCTATATGCCCTTCTGGTTTCTGGGAAAGCTGAGATTTACATAGTAACTGTTGAAGGTGAGCCTATCATAAGTTATGCTGGAGGTATTGATGGGTTTGAAGCTACGGCTGTGGAATCTGATGAGAAGATTGATACTACAAGGTATATATTTCTCTCAACTTTTAATACTTCTTAGAGATGTTCCTTTGGTAAGCTTTTTCCTCCAGTGAGATATCGCTTTCTGAGGCTTGGATTGGACTTGTTGCTAGCTGAGCTGAAGTGAACATGTGAATAGATTTTTGAAGAGTCTAATTTGATTTCTTCTTGAGTGAATTTAGACACTCTAGGAACAACGAAAGCAATGTTTTAACTGTTCAACTGTTGCTCAGCTAAAGTTGTGTGCTAAATTATTTACAGCTGATGCTTTTTCTTATCTCTTCGTTTCTAAGGAAAATAATGCAATTTAAACTTCTTCCAGTGAATTGGTTACTTCTTATGCTCGTCATCTTGAAAAAAAACACGATATGCTTCTTGGGATGCTTTTTGAGCAAGGGACATATAAGAAACTCTACAGCTATCGACATCTTATAAATGGGTTTTCTGTTCATATTTCCCCAGAGCAGGTGAAGTCTTCTATTATCTTTTTACTATTCTATAATTAGCAATAATATGTTTTGAATTAATTTCTTCCCTCTAATTTCCTTATGCTATCCACTTATATTAGTAGGCAGAAACTCTAAGACATGCTCCTGGAGTGAAATCTGTTGAGAGGGACTGGAAAGTGAGGAGACTTACTACACATACCCCACAATTTTTAGGGCTTCCAACTGGGGTTTGGCCAACAGGAGGTGGCTTTGATCGGGCTGGTGAAGACATAGTGATTGGATTTGTGGACTCAGGGATCTATCCTCATCACCCAAGCTTTGCAACTCATCATACTGAACCATATGGGCCAGTTCCACAGTATAGAGGAAAATGTGAAGTTGATCCAGATACTAAAAAAAGTTACTGTAATGGGAAGATTGTTGGAGCACAACATTTTGCCCAAGCTGCAATAGCTGCAGGGGCATTTAACCCTTCAATTGATTTTGCATCTCCTCTGGATGGAGATGGACACGGAAGGTTAGGCACCATTACCTTCTTTATTTATTAACTTTCCCTTGGACTGCTTCGCGTGTCTTCTTGCCTACAAGATTGAAAGAGAACATAATGTGTCATGTCCTGCTTATGAGCAAATCCTGAGAACTTAGAGGGTAACAGTTATTGTTCATTCTATGTCTTTAAAGCATTTGAAGTGGATAATATTAGCACTCATGAAGTCATGCTTAAAGCCATATCTTTTAATTTGATAACATTTTTTTTTTTTAACAATTCCTCTGTTTTCCTTGCATCTTCATCTGGCAGTCATACTGCTTCTATTGCTGCTGGAAATAATGGAATTCCTGTGAGGATGCATGGCCATGAATTTGGGAAAGCAAGTGGGATGGCTCCTCGTGCCAGGTGAGTAATAAAACCCTTCATTGATTAAAAGCAGGTAACTGAAGTCTTTTTTGTTGCATTAGACCTTTGGTGCTTCTATGTTCAGGATTGCTGTGTACAAGGCACTCTATAGACTGTTTGGAGGTTTTGTTGCCGATGTAGTTGCTGCAATTGATCAGGTATACGAGTATATTATACATTGACCTAAGAAATACGTAAAATAGTCCCCCAGCTCCCTTCATTACTCAGGAAAGGATGTTATTGCAGCAATTTTTTTTGGGCTTTAAATTCCTGCAATCAACATAAAATTCATCTCAATGATTTTGTTATACAGTCTCGTATATATATATTTTGCTGCTGATATTCTATTTCAAAATTTCTGATTTACAAAATTTGAGAGTCAACAGGCTGTCTATGACGGAGTGGATATACTCAGCCTTTCAGTTGGACCCAACAGTCCTCCTGCAGCCACCAAAACTACGTTTTTGAACCCTTTTGATGCTACACTTCTTGGAGCGGTGAAAGCTGGAGTATTTGTTGCACAGGCTGCTGGAAACGGTGGTCCTTTTCCTAAGACATTGGTTTCATATAGTCCATGGATAGCATCTGTAGCAGCTGCCATTGATGATCGTAGATACAAAAACCATTTGATCCTTGGAAATGGAAAAATCCTAGCTGGAGTTGGGTTATCACGTGAGTTTTCCAACTTCCTACTATGTTTCTTCAGATATATTATTATTTTTGTAGTGGCATAGCTAAGTATCAGACTTGTTTTCAATATATCTTCTGGCAGAGTGAGGATCAATATGAACATTATATGCTGGTTTTCTGTAGAAGGCAGAGAGTACTTCCTGAGGATGTAATATGTGCAATTGTGCATTATATTGTTCATGATTTGCTAAAATCATTGACTGTATGAAAATGTTGAGCACTGGCTTGTATACATAGTGCTATGAAATGTTGGCAGCCCATTAGTATATTGTATGGTATGAAATGTTTTGTTTTTTTTATTCCTCATGGTTTATTGTCTTAAAAAACAGTTTATAATGGGTACTGGTGGTTGCAGAAAATGCCCAAGAGCATTCTCATCTTTTAAGCTATTTTTTTTAATTAAAATAAAGAATAGTTCAAATATATGAATATCAAGAATATAATTTGACTTTAATCCCCCCTCTGGCAAAAAACAGTGGTTATGATAGTAAAGCAAACCTCTTGAGCTTCACCAATTAGGTTTGTTTTGTTATATTGGGGTTTAGGTATGAATGCTATGTTAGTTGTGAAGCGAATTCATCAGTTCTTCCTCAAGCATTAAGTTCATTTCAGTGTTCTGTAAATTCATGCTTATTTGGCAAAACATATTTATGGTTGTCCATAGTTGATTTGTTCTTTCCCAGTTTCCCTTGTATACTCATGACTCAGTCTGTGTTGCTAAAATATGCCTAATGGCTTGTACAGCTTCTACACATTTAAACCAAACATATACATTAGTTGCTGCAAATGATGTGCTGCTAGATTCTTCAGTTATGAAGTACAGCCCCACAGATTGTCAGAAACCAGAAGTTTTAAATAAGAACTTGATAGAGGGCAATATTCTTCTCTGTGGATATTCTTTCAACTTTGTTGTTGGTACTTCATCAATCAAGAAAGTCTCAGAAACAGCAAAGGCCCTTGGTGCAGTTGGATTTGTTCTTTGTGTTGAAAACGTTTCCCCCGGAACAAAATTTGATCCAGTTCCTGTTGGCCTTCCTGGGATTCTTATCACAGAAGTCAGCAATTCGAAGGTACTCAGACTCATCTTTACTGGTATGTTTATGTAGAGGTAGATTGAGTATCGCAACTGCTAAATCTGTTTTCTTAGTCCATAACTCATTCCACATCAGCTACTCATCTCAGCTATACCATTGTTTTTATCTCTCCTTGTTCTACTTTTTTCATCAATAGATGCACTATTGATCGAGTACAAATCGTTACTTTTTCAGGAACTTATAGATTATTATAATATCTCTACACCAAGAGACTGGACTGGACGGGTGAAGAGTTTCAAAGGTACAGGTAAAATTGGCGATGGTTTGATGCCTATTCTACATAAATCTGCGCCACAGGTGGCATTATTCTCTGCTCGAGGGCCAAATATAAAGGACTTCAGCTTCCAAGAGGCGGATCTTCTCAAACCAGATATATTAGCCCCTGGTTCTTTGATTTGGGCTGCTTGGTGTCCAAATGGAACTGATGAGCCAAATTATGTCGGTAAGTAATGGCTTGACTAAGTTGTGTCTACTTTGCTTTTGGTATTTGAAAAATTCAACCTACAATTATACATTTGAGCCTCACCACCTGGGCTTTAGCTCATATGGATGGTGAGATATGGGGTTTTAGGCATGGTAGATCTGAGGGTCAATTCCAATTTTCCCCAAAAAAATAAATCTTTGAAACTTCAAAATTGTTCATAGGAGCAAGTGGTTGGCTGGATGATATGCTGCATTGCTGCTTTAAACAGGATTTTTTTTTCTTTTGTTTATCTTGACATACAACTACACGAGAAATTCATTGATAACAGAGGCAAGATAACCAACTAGACATGAGACATCCTCCTAGCAGAAAAAAATAGAACATGTAAATTGTATACAAAAAAGCTGTCAAACTAATATGCTCTAACTAAGAATATTTGATGTTAAGGGTTTCTCTTTGTTTTGAGCTTACATTTAGATAAAAAAAATTAGTAATTAATATGGATAAATTTATTTTTTTTGGTAGACTAATTTGGATAAATTTAATTTCTAGTAATTGATGCTTTAGTATAATAATGGGAAAATGTGTCAGCATTCACTCTTTTTACTGAAAGAATTATTGCATGATTAAGGAAAGGAGGGAGGAAGGTAGAAGAAGAAAACCACTCAGAAAAAATATGGATACATAATAGAAATGATTTATTTCAAGTAAATTTTTGCTTGTGCAGGCGAGGGATTTGCGATGATATCTGGAACTAGCATGGCTGCACCACATATAGCTGGAATTGCTGCTCTTATAAAGCAGAAGCATCCACACTGGAGCCCTGCTGCCATTAAATCATCCTTGATGACAACATCAACAACTCTAGACAGAGCAGGGAATCCTCTTCTAGCCCAGCAAACTTCTGAAACAGAAGTTATGAAGCTGGTCAAAGCTACTCCTTTTGATTATGGGAGTGGACATGTTAATCCAACAGCCGCCTTGGACCCTGGGCTCATCTTTGATGCAGGTTTGATTTCTTCTTCCCTATTATAACTACTTTCTCTGTCTTAAAACGTTTAAATTCACATTTAACTTGAAAACATGAATTTGCTTCTAGTTTAGAATCCTAGTAAAACATGAATTTCTTGGAAACCAATTTTTGCAACCACCGGTTAATCTTGATCAAACTGATAAAAAAACATGGATAGAAATCATTTATGAAAATATCTAACCAAAGCTGGGGATTTTGTCTCTTCCATTTTCTGCATTTGTTTGCTATTTACTCAAACAAATGGGAGCATGAAATAAATTTTGGTATCAAAATTTGGGGGGGAAACCAAAACATAATAGCAATAGTAATAGTAATAATAACCGCTTGACCAATTTTGCTATTCATTTTGCAGGATACGAGGATTATCTAGGCTTCTTGTGCACAACTCCCAGCATTAATGTTCATGAGATAATGAACTACACTCACACACCATGTAACAATACCATGGGCAAACCATCAAATTTAAACACCCCATCTATCGCAATTTCCCATCTTGTGAGAACTCAAGTTGTCACCCGCAGTGTCACAAACGTTGCCGAGGAAGAAACCTATGTGATCACAGCCAGAATGGAACCAGCTGTTGCCATTGAAGTCAACCCTCCTGCAATGACTATCAAAGCAGGTGCATCTCGTCAGTTTTCTGTGACACTCACAGTTCGCTCAGTTACAGGAACCTATAGTTTTGGAGAGGTTTTAATGAAAGGGAGCAGAGGGCACAAGGTGAGAATCCCTGTTGTGGCCAATGGATTCCCACGGTAGCTTAGTTTGTTCAGCAAAGGAAAGCAATGCTTGTAATATTCTTTGTAACTTGTGGGGGAATAAGGTTTGGCGCTAGATTTATTCATCTAAAAATATGATATAATATATATATATATAATATTGAATTATGAATAGGTGTAAAGGTAAGCAGGTCTAAGGGGGGTGATTCCCTAGTTTCTTCCACGTATAAAGTTTTGCTTGTATTGTTTAGTGATATGTTGAAATGCTTCTTCATGTGAAGTTTTTACATGTATCTGCCCCATTCCCACATAGTTACTTGGTTACTGCAGGTATAATATACATAAAATAATTAGTATGATATCAGGAACTAATGGCACAGCTTCAATCTCATCAGAAACTATTTCAACAAGACAAATTGACCCAATATTGCAACCCCAAGCGAATATTGCTCCGATATTTATTTATTAGTTGAGATTGTTAAGTGATGGGGATGACCACTTAAAAAGAGAATTTTTCATCAGATAAATTCCAATTGAACTAATTAACTATACGATAATCAATATGGGGTTTGGCTGCAACTAATTTAATCAAATATTTGTCCATTCTAACTTCCCAAGTTCCAAACCCTTGCAAATAGCCGAATACCTTTCCCATCTGAGAAATAATTTTTTGGAAAGGAAAAAAAATATTAATCGGGAAAAGCAACCATATATATTATATTATATATATACTCCATTATTCATCATATTCTCTCTCTCTCTCTCTCTCTATAACCCAAAGATCAGAGTTGGCTTCCTTACCCCAACACCAAAGTGGCGATACACGTCTAAATTAGAGTACAGAGTTTTTCTCACATCTCAGTTCTCTTCAATTTGCTGTCAGACTCTGCTTCTTCTTCGACTCTAAGATGGTATGTGTTCTGTCTGCTTCTGTTTCCATGTGTGGGCATGCTTGTGTTACAGTGTTACAGATCCATATAACATGCTTGTTATAAAATCTATTGTTCTTTGTTCAAATAAGTTTTGATTCTAATGCCCGTTTTCCGGCACCTAAGAGGGTGGTTTTAGCCTTTGGACGGCCAAATGAGAAGTATTTCAATGAATACATACACGTATATTCTTTGTATATGAGACATGCTAGCTAATCACGCAATATAATATTAATATAATATAAATGTTCATTGTTTGTCAGTAATATTTTGCTGTATTCATTGTCTCCTTATGGCATGTGAAAGCGAAACGACAAAAAAAGGTTGAGATTCTTTAGTCCATTCACAAATGCCTTATAATATTGTCTATGCCAACCAATATAATATAGCTTAGTTGTAGTTGTGCTTGATTTTTATTTGGCTTCTGTATCCCTCTCCTTTTTCTTTTCGCGTTCATTTCACGTTAAGGAAAAGGTTGCGTGTGAAGCATCCTTAACTTGGTGCCAAAATTACGCTGATGCCATGAATTTCTCAGAAAACCCTAAAACCTAACACAACAATCACAATCGTATGACAAAATTTAAATTTTTTAAAATTAACACGAGCCATTTTAAAAATATTGTGTGCCTTCATACAAAACTCAACACATTATCAGATTACGTTTCAATTCTTTCATCAATGTTGCTAAAAACCTAGGCCTAAAACTTAACATTAATTCTACTAAAACTTTGACCTTGTATTTTTTTTCTGGGGTATTGGTGTCCTGCTTAGTAATTGGTGCCAAACTGTCTTCTACGGCTCCGTTTATAGGAAAATATTGTGTATTTGTGGTTTATGATATAGTGTAATATAATACTAGTAGCCGATATTTATTTTTATTTTTATTTTACAAATAAAGCTATACACAATCGTGAGTTCGTGACTGTATAATTCATAAAGGACGAGTATTTAATAAAAAATATATGAATGTAATTTCACCCAAAAAAATATATTTGCAAGTAACAGTGGAAAATGATAGATGTTATATTGTGGTGGGGGGGTGATGTAGGTAACTGAAGGGAAGGAGTCCAAAATATTTCTGACGAAGCCCTTCTCATTGGAAGGTAAATCAGACTTAGACCCGTCTTATTCAGCTCCCAATCTCCTACGTCGCTTATTAAGTTTACTCAAGAATGTACGGCCAGGATCAGATCTCACCCACTTCCAGGCAAGTTCTCTGTTTCACTTTTTTATTTTTATTTTTAGTGAACTCTCTCTTTCACTTTACTCTTTCACTACTAAAAACAAATTACTTAAATAATTCAGACTGAGAGCTAAAATTGAAAAATGTCACTGGTTTTGACTATTCTAACAAATTGTGTTTTATATCATGTTTACACTGAGTTACACATGGATTGTTCAAATTGTAACCTAAAAGTAACACTTGATTGCAGTGGAAAAATGAAAGATAAGACATAATAATGTATTTAAGTACAATAATATCTTAGTCATATGTTTATTTTGTATATGGCCACTTAAACTAATGATATAATATTTATAATTGCAAATATAAACTGTCTAATAGACATTGGAGAAATCAGTGATTAAAGTATTTTGGCTTGTGTGCAGCTTCCACCTCTGTTTAATTTCCCAAAATCTCAACTTCAGTGCTATGGTGAATCAGTGTATTGCACAGCTTCAAACTTGCTGAGCAGGTGCAACAGTGGACAGAGTCCACTAGACAGGTTCACATCAGTGGTAGCATGGAGCATATCTACCACTCGCCCATCATCTTTCGGGGTTGCTCCCTATAATCCCATTCTTGGAGAGACCCACCATGTTTCCAAGGGCAATCTTAACGTGCTACTTGAGCAGGTACTGGCTTCTAATTCCCTAAGGTTCAAGCATTCTTAGACTTATATAGAAAGCCGTAATGTCAGAGAAATATAAAATTATTAATATAGTTTTGCCTAATAGTTTTAGTTTTTGGGTTGAGTTGGTGTCTCGTAGAGAAATATAGAACTATTAATATAGTTTCAGCTAATAATTTAAGGTTTTGAATTAAATTGGTTCTTTATAGGTTGATTTGAGGGAACAAACTTCTTAATGCTTAAACTCATCCTTGTTGGTATTTTTTTATTTTTAAACTTCACTTTTTGAGTAAAGGTTAAGTTTGGCCACATATAACATACTACAATTTGAACCTCTTTGACCCTGTCTTTATAAAACATTTTAAATAAAATAATATTCTTACGTTTTCATTCTGCAGGTTTCGATCGACCCTCCTCTATCTGCCCTCCATGCAACTGATGAGAAGGAGAACATTGAAATGATATGGTGCCATCAAACTGTTCCAAAGTTTCGTGGTATCTTGACTTTTTTCTAGGATCATATAAGTTATATTGATAGACCAATTGTACAAAATGTCAGCAAAGAATTAATTAAGGGACATGTTTTCCCCTTTTTGCATTTGCTTGACTGCTAATCAGATGATTTTCACTTAATGAAACAAACTTTTATTACGATTTCGCATGATGGTCATGGAGCCTTGTATTCTTCCCTATTGATCTAGAAAAAGTTTTTAAACCCCGTTTCAAGTTAGATTTAAAGTTCTGAATGCTAGCCCCTTACTCAGCAATCTTTTGTACATTCATGTGAATATCTATCTCAAACTAAATATGTAGGTACATGTATTGAAGCTCAAGTGCATGGTAAACGGCAGCTGAAGCTCCTAAAACATGGAGAAACATATGAAATGAACAGTCCTCACCTTTTAATAAGAATTCTTCCTGTTCCTGGGATTAATTGGATTGGCAGTGTTAATATACGATGCCTAGAGACGGGCCTGGTGGCTGAGTTGTCCTACAGATCAAGCCATTCTTTTCTAGGACTTGGAGGAAATCGTAAATTGGTCCAAGGGAAGATCCTTGACTCATCATCATCCAAAGTTCTATATGAAGTTGATGGTCATTGGGATAGGTACACATAATCCCTTCAAGCATCAGCTGAAAGCTTATACCTAACACTTATTTTTTTCTTTGGTGATGAAATGTTTAGGAATTGTAATAAAATATTAAAAAAAGTCTTTAGAAAAGTCGAGTCAACTTAAGACATTGGACCGGATGAAACTAATTAATGACAAATTATTAATCAAGCCATACAATTAGTTAACCATTCACAAGTTAGGTGCTTAAAATAAGGGAGCTTGGATTGATTTTTCAAGAATTATGATACATTGTAGTGCCACATTTCTTATCAAATTTCATTATGCAGGACTGTTAATGTGAAGGATACAAATAGTGGGGAAGTCAGAGTGATATATGATGCTGAACAAGTCATTTCAGGGCTCCAAACTCCAATTGTCAAGCATGCGGAGGTAATTAACTAACTTCTGTTCTCTGTTTCCATTCCTCATGTTTATTATATATATCTCCTTTCGTTTGTGAACCATGCTCTTTGAAAATTTTCTGACTGACTTGCATCAGTTTGATACCTGTGCTGTACTTTTTGTTTTTTTAGTGTTGGGAATCGTAACGTGAGTAATGAAGTGTCATTAGAAATGGATTAAGCGAGTAAAATATAAGTGGAAGGACACATAAATCTAATACCTTAAAGTTTTGGATAAAAATTTAATGTCAAGTTCATTTATTATGGTGGATTGCGCTTAATATATTTGATTGGAGTTATCCTTATTCCCTAATGGTTCCCGTATTAGGCTATTACCCAATAGGGAGGGGAATCCCATGTTTTAAGCCCACACTGTTGTGACAAGCTCAGACTAGCCAGGCCATGTGCGTATTGGTTAGCTTCTCTATTCATATTCCTTTGCAAAAAAGGTCGAGCTTCATTTCCCAAGACTTTAATTTCATGAGAAGTTTCACACCTACCAGTAATATGACAAGACTTTTCTTCAGCCCACCCTAGTTTGCTTGCTTACTTTCTCCCTTGCTATATCCATCAGTATTAATTTAGTAATAGTCCAATTCTAAATCTGCATAGTCCTAGCAACATGCCTTATCACATTGGAGGCAGAAGTAACACACTGTCTATTTCTGACAGCCATCAACAAATTGCCCATACCACCAAAAGACCACAATATCAGACTTTGCAGCTATTTTATAATTGTCAACAAAAATGCATTTGTTTGGCCATATCCATAGTAGCCATTAGCCAATTTGTTGTGGCCCACAAGCATTGCCAGTCAAACTCTATACGATTGTTCAAACGAAAATATTAAGCCTCTCAGGGCCCTTAACTTTTCAAACTTTCTCCCAAACGGGATCATCTCTGTCATTTCATGATTTTGATGGGCTTGTTGAGTATCAGAATATTAAAAATAAAAAATGGGCTATTGTTTATTTCAAGAATTTACATTAGAATTTAGATGGGTAGTTAACAAAGCATATTAAGCTACTTATAGGGGGGGAAATAAACAATTGAAAGTTTTGTTCTTATAATTGAGTGTCATTTTTCCGAAATGTAACATGAAAATTCTCTTGTTGATCAGAATGTATGGCCAACTGAATCAGCCCTAGTTTGGAGTGAGTTGAGCCGAGCCATTATGAACAAAGATTGGGAGAAAGCAAGAGAAGCAAAGCAAGGTGTGGAGGAAAGACAGAGGAAGATATTAAGAGAAAGAGAGACAAAAGGGGAATCTTGGATTCCTAAGAATTTTGTGGTGTCTCGTAGTAAAGAAGGGGTGTGGGAGTGGGTGTGTTCACCCATTCATAAATGGGTCCCAGCTGCACCCATCATATCCTAGTAATTTATTATTATTTAGGTATAGCCCAAAATACAGTTTGGTAGCTGAAAATTGAAAATGCCTTTATTTCTGGATCAATATAAAAAATGGATAAGCCTAGAAAGCTATCGTAGTAGGCGGAATAAATTAAAAAAAAAAAAAAAAAATACTGAAATGGACACTTCATATAAAATAAATTAAATTTACACGTTCTAAGGTGCCACCACATCATATTTAGGTGTACATATTTATTCTGTTTATACTTTACACCATCTAACTGTCAAAATAACATTAGCGGTTTGATGCGGCACGTGATGACACCAATTCTTGGCCATAAGTTATTGCAATTGATAAAAGTAGAACTATAAAAGTACTTTGATTATAAAAAATAGAAACTCGATTCACTGGCACTTAATCTTTGGCTATTAATAATTTTAACGAGTAGAAAAATTTTAAGTAGTATTTGATTTATTTATTTTATTTTCATTAATAATTATCAATTGTCATTTTTACTTTTTAAAAATTAATAAAATTTATTAAAATAATATTTTATTATTTTCACTATCTTTTTTTGCAACATCTTAAAAATTTAAAATAATTTGAATATAATATGATATTTTTGCAACATCTTATTGCAACATTTTGAATATTACATGAAATTAGTCACATCTTTCCTCTGGTAATATTGATCTAATGCACCTTATGTTTCAATAACGAGCTAGTCTTATGAGCCGTACTCCGAGAACAAAATGGCTAGAGGAGGTTAAGTGGGAATGGATACCTCGGTTATCTACATTTTTTTTTTTTGAATTTTTTAAACCACAATCATGGATTCTATTTTGGAATAACAAATTAAGTCCTTTACACAAAAGATTCATGAGACCTAGTCTCACATTCTTCACAATGAAAAAAAAAACATTCAAGGATATCTCTTAGTCAACAGTAGTTGCACAAATATTTTCTCCTTTTCTGCAACCACATCTTAAGCCACCTACATTTACAACCGGTATGAAGACTTTGCCACTTTATCCACTTGATGGGAATGATTGGGGGAATTCCCTAAAGCTGATCATCCCCTATTGTAAATACAAATACTCAAAACACAAGGTAAATACATTGACTTAAACATCAGAGTGTCTTACAGGTACATCTCCACCTTGTTCCATCAAAAGCCTATGGAGGAGCAACTTCACATAATCTTCAACAACAATATCATGATTAGCCCAAAAAATCTGAGACTGATCATAATATGATATTTACAAATATCAAACATATAGCATGTTATCCAAAATATCTTTTATGATAAAGTAATTTATTTTTCAAAAATTTAATTATTAAAAAGATTAAATATATATGTACTAAGGGAAAAAAATTTCTCTTGCCACATGAAGAAAGAGATGAAAACAATTGGAATATGGATTCTAAAAGTCTAGTTCTTCAGAACTAACTATAATATTTGTTTCTTATTATAGTCTTCGTAAGATACATCTCCTTATGTAGGAATAAAAGAATAAGAGATTACACAAGTACATAATGGGTAGGTTAATGCTCTATTTAAGAATACAAGCGGTTGTAACCACAAAGGCATCAGATGCTACCTAATGAAGATAGTCATCCACCATGTAAAACATGTGTGTTTTACAACATTTCTCCTTTGATGACCATATACTATGAATATGCCTCGTTAAAACCTTGCTAAAAAAAATTGAAGATAAAAACTTAGCGAAATAAAAAGAGTACAATATTCATATATAATTTGCTTTCCCTGATACCAACAAATATTAATCAGATGACATAAACCACTCTTGTATGCAAAGTTGCTCAAAAATTTTAGTAGGCAAAGGCAACAATTTCAGCCATGACTTTGTGAACAAATCTGCAGGATATTTATTTGAACAAATTTGATGGACATAGGTCTCACAATCCCTTTGAAGATCATGTGCGAAAAAAAGCTTTGGTGAAATATGCTTAGTCGGGTCTCTTTTGATGTAACATTCCCTTAAGTAGTATTATCTTTGTAAAGTAATGTTGGTTTTCCCTTGATTATTTCAAGGCCACATGCTTCTTGTATATGTTGAATTATTGATCTTAGCCGTACACATTCTCCACCAACTTCATGTAGTGCATTCAATTCCAAGGTTTAAAGATGTTTCCGTCAAAGTTTGTTTCATTGATAGCAAGAAATTATGCATATGTGAATACATATCCTATTTATGATCCTGCACTATATAGGTCTCATAAATACCTAATATTTTTACACACAATTAACTCAGACGATTAATTCTCTTGGTAAAATAATGTCATATGTTCCAACATATTCTTTATTATGCTTTTTTGACCTTTTATCTTTTTCTTCCTCTAATAACAGGGAAAATATTAATTGATAGAGAATTAATACCAACACATATTATAAGATGACTTTGTACATGCATATAAATTCTTTGAGATGGTGTAATATGGTACAACATAACCAAAATGTATAAGATGAGATACTTCAGGATGTTATTCAAACACAAAATTGTAAACTCCGATTCATATTTTTTATAGAGAAACCTTTAATCAACGATAGAACAAGACCCATTTTGAATCGTATATGCGTGCTATAGCATATTCCCATGTCGATGTAATTTTTTATCTCGTAACCCTAGTCTACAAATAAATTTTAAACAATTAATGGAAATTTCAATGTAACTATTTTCAAAATGAACATATCCAATGAAATGTTCCATATTTTTTAACATGCAATATTTTAGGATGTTGCGTGTTGTGAAATAAGAATAAAAACGTAGAGGAAGACAGGAAGGCAATTGGAATATGGATTCTAAGAGTCTATTTCTTCGTGAACTAGCTATAATATTTGTTTCTTGTTCATAAGATACATATATTTTTATAGGAATAAAAAAATAAGAGATTACACAAGTACATAACAGGTAGGTTAATGCACCATTATTTAAGAATACAAACGGTTATAATCATAAAGACATCTTATGCTGTTTTTTTTTTCTGCTGTTTCTTTTTTCCTGGTTATCTCAAAAAAAAAAAAAAAGACATATCTTATGCTACCTAATAACACCTAATGAAGATAGTCATTCACTATGTAAAACATATATGTTTTACAACATGGATTAAATTATTGGATATGAAGTTATGTTTTTTAAATTATATTGTGTAAGTACTGGCCTACTTACAAAGAGAATAATGGGCAATAATAAAATGAGTCCATTTTAAATTTATTAGAGATCACGAATACCTTTTTTATTTATTAGAAACTAAAGCGAATATCATAAAATTTATTGAGGATCGAAAAAGATATTCACTATTAATGTTATCAGTTAAGAAATGTAAAAAAGGAAAATTTAGAATTGTCGTAGCCCAAATGCTCCTTCCATTAAGAGGAGGATATTTGGAATAAAAAGAAGAAGAATAAATACTCTTTTTGATCCCTAACAAAAAATACGGTGTTCACTTTAGTCCCTTACAAAAATAAATTAGTAAGTTAATCCCTAACAAATTCAAGGTGGACCCATTTTAGTACTTTTGAGGGATTAATATGGGTCTTTTTTTGAATTTGTGAGGGACCACGATTTCAACTAAATAGGTTCACTTTGAATTTGTTAGGGACTAACTGACTAATTTATTTTTATAAGGGACTAAAATGAGTACCGTATTTTTTATTAAGGACTAAAAAAAGTATTTACTCTAAAAAAAAATTCCAATGTCCTCTCTCCTCAGTTAATGGTAGATTTTGATTGATCTATCTTATAGAGTCAACGGTGGAACGAGACCACAAAAAATCTTCCCGTAAAATAGATAGATATGTATAGATACATATGATGAGGTGGCATCTGAAAAACTATTATAGGTTTACAGAGACGCGAAATAGATAGGAAATGATGGTTTTAAATAGGGCTGTGCATGGGTCAGGTCGGGTCAGGTTTTTGTCCGACTCGACCCAACTTGGTTTTTATAGGTCAGGTATTTTGACCCGACCCGCTTTAATTTAATCCAAGTCAGGTCTGACTTGGATTGGATTTTGTTGAACTAGTTCAGAACCAGTTTGGATCTGACCTGACTTGGTTTCTGAAGTGGGTCTGACTTGGTTTCTGAACTGGGTCAAATCTGACCTGACCCGTTTTTGACTTAGTTTTCTCACAAAATTTTGTCGAAATTTTTATGTTGCAAAAGACGAAAATTTCGTCACAAAATTATTTTTTCGTCGAAATTTTTACAAAAAAGTTTTTTCTATTGAAATTTAGTTTCCGTCAACAGTTTTGACGAAAATGATTTCTTCCATCAAATATTTTAAACGAAAAAAGAATTTTGTCAAAAAATTTGACGGAATGTTTTTCGTTCAAAATTTCGATGGGAATGTGTTCTGACGAATATTTTGACGGAAATTATTTCGAGGGAAATGTTTCATTTGAAACTTTCGACAAAATTTAGATTCTCTAAAGAATTTTGACAGAGTATTTTTTTCGTCAAAATGTTTTTTTTGTCAAAAAAATTTACGGAATTTTTTTATAGAAATGTATTTCGTTTAAAATTTTGATGGAAATTTTTTATCAATAAACTTGACGAAAATATTTAGTTGAAAATTTTCGATGGAAATGTGTTTTGCTAAAAATTTCGACGAAAAATTTTCGCCGAAATTTGAAATCTGTAAAGAATTTTGATGAATTTTTTTGCCGTCAAAATTTTTTGATGACGAAAATGTTTCCGTCAAAAAATTTCGCCAAAATTTGAAAACTGTAAAGAATTTTGATGAAATTTTTTGCCGTCAAAATTTTTTGATAACGAAAATATTTCCGTCAAACACTTTCGCCGAAATTTGAAATCTGTAAAAACTTTTGATGAAATTTTTTGCCGTCAAAATTTTTTAATGACGAAAATATTTTCATCGAAATCTTTCGCCAAAATATGAAATCTGTAAATAATTTTGATGAAGATGGAACTGTGTTGCGTCGAAATTTTCAATGGAAATTGTTTTGAGGAAAATGTTTCATTTGAAACTTTCGACGAAATTTAGATTCTCTAAAGAATTTAGACAAAATATTTTTTCTGTCAAAATCTCTTATCAAAATATTTTTGTCAAAAAATTTTACTAATTTTTTTTACAGAAATGTGTTCCTTTGAAAATTTTGATGGATATATTCTTTATCAATAAAGGTGACGAAAATATTTAGTCGAAATTTTTTTGATAGAAATGTGTTTCGCTAAAAATTTCGACGAATTTTTTTTTTGTCAAAAAGTTTAACGAAAATGTTTCTGTCGAAAACTTTCGCCGAAATTTGAAATTTGTAAAGAATTTTGATGAAATTTTTTTCCGTCAAAGAATTTCGATGAAAATGTGTTTCGTCGAAAGTTTTTATGAATATATTTTTTGTGAAATATTTTGACGGAATTTAGATTCCGTAAAAAAATTTGACAAAAAAAATATTCCGTCAAATTTTTTTACCGATATGTTTTTAGTCACAAATTTTGAGGAAAATATTTTTCGTCAAAAAATTTTGCGAAAATTTTTATGAAAATATTTTCCATAAAAAATTTTGACATAATTGTTTTACGTTAAAACTTTTCTTTTAATGTAATTGTGATTTTTTTTCACATAATGGGTATGAGTCAAGTTTTGGGTCAGTGGGTCAATATTAAAGCGAGTCAGGTCTAAAACTGACCCAAATAAAAGTGGGTCAGTATTTAAACCAGTTCAAAAAATATGGATATTTATGGATCGGGTCAAGGTCGGATCAAGGACAGGGCAAATTAATCAATTTTTTTGCACACCCCTAGTTTTAAACCTATTACTAATTTACTATTGGCTTCATGGATTTCGGGTCCTTGGATGCTCACACGTGTGCTCATGTGGTCCACGTGCCTTCCTGGATAACTCAGACCCCGAGGCAAAGTCAAATATTTTAAGGGAGCGTTTGGTACAAGAGAAATTTTTATTTGTCCGAAAATCTGATTTTCAAAAATATAATTTTTACATTCAATTTACGATAATATCTGAAAAATTTAAAATTTTAAAAATTTCAATTTCTCGGAAATTCAAAAAAAATCTGTGTATCAAACGGGGCTTAAATTTTCTTGTTTCATTTTTGTATGTTCATCCAGTTTTGAAGCTCGTCGCTTTAACACTATCTATCTATCTATGAAAGAGATAGACACGAATTTATGGTATATATCTTCTCATGTAAATATTGTTCTAAGTCCTTCATATCTGTTACTTTTTGCCAGAAATATCCTCTTATGTCAGAAATCATTTAATCTTGTTATAGATCTTCTCATGTTAATATTGTGCTTAGTCCTTCATATCTGTTATTTTTTGCCAGAAATATCCTCTTATGTCAGAAGTCATATATTTAATCTTGTTAACAAGAATCGTGTCTGTCCAGTTTTTAGATGATTCCTTCATTTTGAAGGAATGAATCTTTTTTTTATATTAAAATTTCACGTTGAAAATTTCTGGCCTACGCCTATTTTTATTATTATTTTCAAATTTAAAAATAATTACTTATTTAATATTTGTAATAAAATAGATATAAAATTTTCACATGAAAATATTGTATAAAATTTTAAAATGAAATCTATCAGAGGTGGTTGACCGACGTAGTTTTCTTTAGGCTGTAGCTCCATTATTTCTTCAAAAATGTAAAAAAAAAAAAAGCGAAATTATAATATAGGGTTTTATAAAAGTTATATTGTAGGAAGAGTGATTGTGTAATATTATAGAGATTCGTTTTGCGTGCCGTAATTTTTTATTTTTTTTTTCAAAAAATATGGACCTCACAAAATATTATGTGTGTAGAAAAATTTGTTTTGTTATGTTAAATGACAAATGTAAATCCTGTAATATAAATAGAAATTTTTTACGGCAAATGGTAACGTACTGTCGTAATGATGAATGTTAAAAAAATAAAGACAGAACTTATCCAATAATCCCTATTCAGTAGAGTCTTTATTTATATTTTTAAAAATATTTTAATCGATTCATTTAATTCAGACCGAATTTTGAATTAAGATTTTAAATTTTTTTCAAAAATAATACTGTGAAAAATTAAATATATACTCTCATATTCATTAAAACATTAACTGAGTTATTGTCATAAAGTCTTTATCTACTCAATCCACTAGTCATATAAATCCCATGTCACATTAAAGCATGTACTATATTACTTAATTAGCCCAATCGAATCAGATGTCCTAAGTCCAAAAACATAACATGATCAAAATAGATTTAAATAAATATTGATAGAGGTTAAAAGCTTTAATCTTGAATTCAACCCAAATCGAACAAGTTGCGAAGCGATGAATCGATTAGAATATTTAATTTTTTTTTAACTAAATTAAAATATTATTAATCCAAGTTTGAAATACTAAAATATAATTATTTAATAAAATCCACATATCGCGAAAAATTCAAACATAATAGTAATTAAATTTTTGTGAAATATTTAAAAGATTAAAGTCATTGAGGTAAGATAAATGAGAGATGAATCGAAGAATTCATGAAGAAAAAAAAAATCCATGGGAGATTTGGATATTCCCTGTATTAGTATTATATGCATGTCGTATTTTTCTCAAAAATTACAGCAATTAGTTGATGATAGTTAGCCCATGTTAACCCTAGTCTGGATTTATTTTCCAAGTTAATGACAAACTTTTTTTTACCATACAAAAGTTTAAAAGAAAAGTTATGCCATTTTAAAGTTAAAAAAAGTTGCATATTAATTTAAATGGTTTATTAATAAAAGTTCACCAATGGAAATCGATTCTATAACTTTTTTATTAAGTAAACTCATTTTAAGAAATAATGCATTGAACATAAACACTATATGTCTTTAATTAATTATTTTCTTTATTTTTCCCATAAAGTAGAAAAATAAAAAATAAAAAAGATGAGAAGAATAAAGGAGGGGATATGAGATAGCAAAAGCAACTATTTATAGGCACCCACCCATATGCACAGTGAGTTTCACAAGTCTATTCCATTTGATAGGCCAAGTTTGATAAAAGCAGCACCAACTCATTCTGCTGCACATAGTTTTATATACGTACCAGTTGTGTTGTGTGGCCATCAAATTTCGGATACATATGGTACGTACACAATATTTTGATTCTATCTTTCATCTTATGAAATTTCTTATGTGATTCTTGTCTCGGTGTTGTCGTGTAGGCGACAAAAATTGTGCTCACAAAGCCATTTACACTGGAAAGCCAATCAGATTCCGATGCCAATTATAAAGCTCCAAATATTTTGCAGCGTATACTAAGTCTCTTTAAGAATGTGCACCCAGGATCTGACCTCTCATGCTACAAGGCAAGTTTACGTTTACCTTCAATTGAATTTCTCCTTATTTTTTAAATTACTTAGTATCTTTGTTATTTAAATAATTAAAATACCACATTATTAATATTAATAAAAGCAGCATATAATAAATATCCACACCAGCCTTATAAAAACATAACACATCATCACACCGCCAAATCATGCAGGCAAGTGACACAGGTGTTCATATCTTAGATTGAAATATGGGCTGGATGTTGTTAGGCCCATATTTGTTTCATAAACAATAAAATAAAATGAGAGTGGCTTTGTTTGTTGGTGCAGTTGCCACCTGTGTTCAACATGCCAAAGTCACAACTTCAGTGCTACGCTGAATCTGTATATTCAACAGCTTCAGACTTGTTAAGCAAACTCAACACTGGCAAAACACCGCTTGATAGACTCATATCTGTTGTTGCATGGAGCATTTCCACCACACGCCCTGCAACATTTGGAGTTGCTCCCTACAATTCCATTCTTGGTGAGACTCACCATGTTTCCAAGGGAAACCTTAACGTCTTGCTGGAACAGGTACTTGTTTTTTTCTTTTTTTTGCCCTCCAATTTCTTAAAATCTTTATCATGTTATTGTTGATCACATGTTTTTATGTCATGGTCTTGTGGCCATAAATATGTATACCAAAAAAAAAAGAAGGATAATTGGATTTACATGTTTGTTGAAGGTTTCACACCACCCTCCGGTATCTGCCCTCCATGCAACTGATGAGAAGGAAAACATAGAAATGATATGGTGCCATTTTCCTGTTCCTAAGTTCACTGGTAAAATTCTTAAGCACATATGTTGTGTGATAATGTGTATTCAATATTGTGCCACAATTCATTTGGAACTGATGTTTTGTTACTTGAAACTTTTGAATTGTGATTAACTTTGCGTATACATAACAAAACCAAATATGCAGGTACTTCAGTAGAAGGCAAGGTGCATGGCAAACGGATACTGAAGCTCCACAATCATGGAGAGACTTATGAAATGAATTCTCCTCATCTCTTTATCAGAATTCTTCCAGTTCCTGGGATTGATTGGGTTGGCAATGTCAGTATCCGGTGCCCAGAGACAGGCCTTGTGGCAGAATTAAGCTACATAACTCAATCTTTCTTTGGATTTGGTGGAAATCGAAGACTCATAAAAGGGAAGATCTTTGATTCATTGTCAATGAAGATTCTATATAAAATTGATGGTCATTGGGATAGGTATCTTACTTTGAAGTTTTGTCTTCCTATTTGTCATCTGAAAGCATGTCCTTTTGCTTATTTTGCATATTAAAAAGTAGTGGCTGTCAATTGTTTACTTATATTATTTTGATGATATGTTTCCAAATCCTATAAAATGCTGCAGTACTGTAACAGTGAAGGATACAACTAATGCAAAAGTAACAGTGATATATGACGCAAAAGAAGTTATTTCAGGGCTCCAAGCTCCTATTGTCAAGGATCCAGAGGTAACAAATCTGTATTTCAATTGCATGTGTTGGTTCCATCTCTGTCTTCTTCTTTTTCCCCCCACGAAGTAAGACCTTTCAATTCAAAAGCCCTTGTCTTCTTTTATGAAGTCAAAGTATGAAAAAGCAATAAGAAGTGGATATTGTGAATGTGCATGTCTTACTGAGTTTGATATGAGATTCTGTTGTACTTTATCAGAGTGTGTGGCCAACAGAATCTGCTCTTGTTTGGAGTGAGTTGAGCCAAGCCATCCTGAGCAAAGACTGGGAAAAAGCAATAGAAGCAAAGAAAAATGTGGAGGAAAGGCAGAGGGAGCTCCTGAGAGAAAAGGAGTTAAAAGGGGAAACTTGGGTTCCTAAACACTTTATAGTTTCTCATAGCAAAGAAGAGGGCTGGGACTGTTCACCAATTCAAAGGTGGGTCCCAGACGCCCCTATGGTTACCCTGTAATTCGTTACCTGTATGTTTGTTCATACCAGAAGAATGGCTACATTATTAGTACTATTTCTATTTGTTTTCAAAAACTACAAAAGGAATTGTAATATTGTCAAATTCATCAGTAGCTAGACCAACCTGCTTGTTACAAAAAGCAGCAAGTCCACCTTGTATTGGTTGTGAATTCTAGTGATGACTCATTAGCAGGAAAAGAATCATCCAAGTTGTATGTATGCACTTCCAATAACTGGAAGATTGCATGGAAAAAACAAAAACTACATCTTAAAAGAGTTAACCAAACAATTTAAGGTAACCTATATCTCGTATATATTCCAATTTTAATAAGATTTGGATATGGAATCCATAATTTCCAGTGCTTAACCTCATAGGAAAATCAGATGCAAAAAAATTTCAAATATATTATGGGCTGCCTAATTCTCCTGATAAGATTAAAGGGTCAGTAAACAAAATTGTCTCAAACTTCTTTTTTCTTTATTTAGAATCAATACAACAAAGGTCCTGCAAACACTAATTATTATCTTGCAAATCTGATTCACTCCTCCGAGTGAGTGACTTCTCACTGATAGAGTCCAAGATAGGTTTCCATGGCTGCACTCTACAAGGGCTTCGACCTCTATTCATCATACTCATATCATATTGCTCTGTCACCCCAAATCTTCCAGGACTCATGGAAGGTGAACTCCAAACATTTTGGCTTGACATAGAACTAGTAGCTTTCAGGGACTCACATGGCTTGGTTTTGGCTATTGCGGTTAGCTTCTTTGCAAGGCTAGCCAAGTCCACAGGAGAAACATCAGGTTGTAGTACTGAGTATGGTAGCACGAAATACACTTGGCCAGGTTGGAGTTGTGTATCTCCATTCAATTGTTGTGAGGAAGAGCAAAGAAGCTGAATGGAGGTGCAAACAAAGTGCTTTGGTGGATTGCCAATAACTTGCCTCGCTGAAATGGGTTGATCAAAATCCTCTACATAACCATTAAGATGAACAACACGGATGTTCTTGAATGTGGAGGATGAGTTGCACGAAAAACAGACCCCCATATCTCTCTTGCTGTATAGATCCTCAATGAAAGAAAAATAGGTAAATAATGATGATGCACATTCATGGCCCCTATATTTATTAGTATTAGAGTGTGTGTACACAATGGACAACACGGGGTTGACTTTTGATAATTTGATGGATAAATGGATAATAATTAATAATTATATGGTCTTTTAAGCCTTTTGAAAATGAAATTGATGGTTACCTAATCCTTGCTTTTTCTGACAAGTTGTTAGTGTTTATTTAATTGCAGCATCATTTACACGAAAGGCTTGCTTTCTATATTATTGCAAGTGGTTCTATTTGGAAATACAATATGATGCCACATGCAAAAGCCTCCAGCGTCCAATGGATATAGTTTATACAATTCTATAATAAAATAGAAAGGCTGCTTCCATTATTTTACAAACACGAAAGTTTCTAACCTAACCGTGAAAAATAAGTAACAGACGCCACGGTCCCCCCTGCTTAATTGGTTTTGGCATGCCGTTTTACTTTCTTAAGCTGATGGAATCTTGAAAAGTTGAAGCAATCCAAATTAATAACTTATTTAGTTATTTGTCATAAAAAATAAAATAAAAAACTCAATAATAACGACACTACCATCTGATTCACTCTCTTAGATCGTGTGTATCTTTAAACATTTGCTTCAGACAAAAAAATTAGGGCTTATTTAAAGATTCATGTCTTCTTATGTTGTAGGACAACATCAGAAAAAAAATAGAGACAAATTAAAGGTGTGTCTCATATTTTATATTAAAAAAAAAATAATTGACACATAAAACGAACTTTGAGCATGAAAAAATTCTGCTCTCGTGTCCCAGAGAGCATGATTTCTGCTTATTTATTGTGTTTTGATTTTTTATTTTCCTTGAAATTATTTTGTAAAAATGGTAGATTATATTTACAAACTTTGACAAATTATATTATGTACTACGGGTAGTATATAGTATAGTTTGTAAATAAAAAAATTTGTAAATATAATCATACTTTTTATAAAATAGTTAATGAAATAAGCGTTTTTTGTATATATGTTTTTCAAAAATTAAAAGTTAAAATACAAAACAGAAATATGGGTTCTGTTTGATTGTTTTTTTTTTTTTCTTAAAATTATTTTATAGAATAATTAATGAAATAAGTGTTTTCTATGTTTTTTTTATTTTCAAAGTTAAAAGTCAAAAGACAAAATAAAAACAAAACAAAGTTGTTTTTGTTTTGTGTTATGACATTTAACTTAAAAAAAAAATTCATTTAATAATCTACAAAATAATTTTAAGAAAAAAAAAAAAACACAATCAAGCAAATTGTTTACAAAACAAAAACAAGCCTTATCAAACAAGTATTCTTATTTTTTGATCTAAAAATTCAAAACCTATTTTTGAAAATAAAATTCAACTAAATTCATATATTTAGATATAGTTTTTAAAATTATTTTTATAAAATAAATATTATCAAAAAAAATTATTTTTTATTTTAAAAATTAAAAAATTATTTTTGAAAACGGAATTCAAACTTAACCTTAAACTTCACAATTTTGTTTTTCTACGCAACGTGTGTCTCGCTTGGGCCGGCACTCTATTGAATTGACTTACTCTTTTATTTATCTATTCGTATAAAATACTTTTAGCACTCTTGAATTACTTATTATTCGGTGCATCGCTTTTTAAACAGGAAAAAAATAAAATTCACCTAACTGTATTTATCTATTCTTTTTATAATTAATAATATCTGAATTCTAATTTTTTTTCTTTCTATTTTTAATAAAGAACTATCTACTATTCTACTACACGAGTATTGAAAATATGCTCATATATCTAGTAAGCACCTTGATTGACATGGACACTTGACGGTGAAGAAGAAGATTTAAATTCCGAGTGTAGAAAATGTAAACCTTCTTGTCTTTTGCCTTTATGCTATTATTCTTCCTCAAACCTTTCGTTTTGTGTTAATTTCATAATGTGGAAGAAAATATAATTTTTCAAAGTCTTGAACCCTTTCCATTATTCAATTCCTTTTACACCGTTATCACACTTAAATGCCCACCTCTCACTTAAAAAGTGCACATCAGCACATGTAGTTGTAAATCATTGGATAAACTAATCTTGGTCAACCGCTCGCTCGTAGGCATAGCTATAAATTTTCAGTGCACTGCACCGACTTTACTTCGTTGTATTTATTTCATGTAATTTTTTATTTTTGATGTAACATGATTCTTAATATAGTTAATTTTAGTAGTAGAAAAAATGTTGTTTAATTTCCCCTTGGATCAGCTTCCGCTTTTACCATCCACTGAAATAAGTCTCTCGTACTTAGTTTATTTATCCTATGTCAGTAGACCTCGTAGGGTTTTTTTTTTTTTTTTTTTAATTTGTTCTTTGCTTGTTTCTTTTGCCAAATAATAATAATAATAGAGATTGAAAAACTTACATCCCAAAAATTTTCTCCTTTTGTTTAGAAACATGTCTAACTGACACATGGCAATACCATAATTCGGTTCACAAGTGTAGTTGGCGGTGGATGATAAGAATAGGAAAACAATTGTACTAAAAAAAAAAGAATAGGAAAACAATATTACAAAAACAAAGGAAGGAAGTTGAGTTCGACCAAATAGAGAGAGAGAGAGAGATAGACTGGACTCCATGTTTTGATTGGGCCAGCAGCCACATGCTGAAGAGAAAGGTCCAACATGACGATTTCCAGACCCAGATGCTGTCAATATGAAAATGGCAGTTTAAATAAACTAAACAACAACATATTCATAAATTGAAAATAATAATAATATGTATAAGAGTTTTATGTTTGTTATGTTTCATGATGTAACATAATTTTCTTACAGACAATTGAGAAGAGAGAGGAGAGAGAAGAAAAGAGAGAGAAAGATTAAGGAATGAGACTCACATAAAATTGTTTGTGTAGGAAAGTTATATTACACCATGTAACATAACAAACATAAAATTTTATGTATAATTTAAAATTTTTAAAGTATCTTTAAAACTCTATCTAAAATCTATGTGATATCGTAATTAACAATTTAACGAAACTTTTAAAAAATAGTGTGAAAAGTGACTAAAAATGTATAAATATTTTAAATAACTACAGTATTCATATTCATTTTCAATAATGGGTTAAATAATAATTATAGCGTATTAGGTTATATATATGTGGGGGAGGGATTTTTCTTGTTTGAATTTTCTAAAATAAATGAAATTTTCCTTAGCTATATATTTTTTTAAAAAAAAGGCGTTATTTCTGAATGGTGAACTTTTTAGCTGACTAGAAGTGACATTTTATTTAAGTTTAATTATAATTAAATAAGTATTTAAATTTTGGAAAAATTAATTAGAATATCTTTCTTTTTTTTCAATTTTCATTATCGAACTGGACCATTTGGACGCGTTGTTAACTAATACAATATTTAGGTCCACTCATTAGCGATTTAAAAATTACAAAATGAATATAACCCGTTCAATTTCGTTGGTTGGATTATAATTTTAAACCCGTTAACCAGTTACAATTTTCTCGCATGAAGGTATGTTAAAATAGTTTAGTACAGGTGTTAACTAGGGGTGTTAACGGGCCGAGCCGAGTCGAGTTTTGATCTTAACGGGTCAAGCCTGTATTTAAATATGTCTGACTGGCCTTAGCCTGTTACATGTTACGAATATAATATTGGTCTGTGGCCTGGTTTATTTACAAAAAATAAAAGCCTGTGTGAAGCCTGTATTAGCCTGTTAGCATGTTAAAGAATAAAAATAAGAGAACAGAATTTCACAAAAAATCAATTTCCAGATAGAAACCTCTTCCAATTTGCAGCAATAATTTACAAAGTCTACAATAAATAAATAAAATTAAAGTGAGAGAAGGTAGATAACAGGTTATATTATCTTAGCTCATTATAAAAAAAGTGTCAACAAAAATAAAAATAAAATAAAAAAAATAAAAAATAAATTGACACAAACGAGCAGTGCACAGTGGAACGAATGAGTTTTTGTGGGTTTGTTTGTGTGAAGGAGGATGAAGGATAATATAGAACAGCACTAGTAATTCCATAAATATACATAAATTCAATATATATCCAAATAGTATAATATAGAACAAAATCATTCAAAAAGTCTGTTAAACCACTAAAATGGGGTGAAATAAATTGATGAAAGAGAGTTATTACAAGTAGTATAAAAAGTATAAATAAATATTTATATACTAGGCTAGCTTGGGAGGCTCTAAGACCGAGCTTCTGAATTAGAGCCTGAGGCCTTTTTATTAAACGAGCTTTTATACATGTCCAAGCCTGGTTCCAACACGAGCTTTTATTAAACGAGCTCAGGCCTTTACGAGCCGAGCCAAAGGCCCCTGGCTCGTTTACCACCCCTAGTGTTAACGGTCGAATTTTGGTTTTGAAAGATTAAGTCTGTATTTAAATATGTCAGACTAGTCTAAACCTGCAACCTGTTATGAATATAATTATCAGTCTATAGGCTGACTTATTTAAAAAAAATTAAAAGTCTGGCTTAGCCGATCAGCTTGTTAAAAAAAATTAAAACCCAAATAAAATATATGATCAACTATATTAATAATTTCACACAAAATCATAAATTCAATGTATATCCAAACAACATAATATAAAACAAAATTATTCAAAAAATCTGCTTAACAAATAAACTAAATAGTACAAAATTCTGCATATCCAAAAGAATAAAATATTATAAATTTTGCGTAAACAATTTAATATACTCATATCAACATTTTAATATATTGCGATGTTGTCTCCTCTTATATATAAAAAAAAGTCAAATTATTTTTGACATTCAATTATAATATCATAAGATATAAAATAATTTAAATTAAGTAAATTAATATCTTCTATTTTTTCTTTATGTCATACTTATTACGTAACTAATCTGCACCGCATATTAATGCTTGAATCATATTTTCAGCCAAACTTGCCTGATAAGCACCCATAACTCTTCCACCAGCACTAAATGTTGATTCATTGAAGCAGCGAATGTTGATGTTGTTGACTCCATCGGCGGCCTTAGGCTCCGTTAGATGGTGGAAAACGAAGGTTGCGTGAAGAAAATGAAGAGAACGATAACCTTCAACGGTGAATTTTGAGACCTTCAAACGCTGGGAACCACCGAGAGATGAAGAGAAACCTTTAACAAGAGAGAAAGGTCAAATGCTCGAAGATGGCAGAAATCGAAAGGGAAAATGATTGTGAAATGCTTGGAGATGGCTTCGACGAAGAGAATGACGGAGAACAGTTGCTTGGTGGCTTGAGTGGGCTGGGCATGACAATGGGAGTCAAAATTAGGTTAGTATCAACATCAACATCAACATCAACAACTCTATTATCCCAAACTAATTGGGTCGGTGGTAGATGAACTCAAATTAAAGATACAAAGGGGTTGAAAAAAGGATAAAAATGAAAAAAGATAAAAAATAAAAAATAAAAATAAATAAACAAATAAAATTATATATATATATATATATATATATATATATATATATATATATGAGGAGGGATATTCTTACTACCAAAATTTTCCACTATCAACTTACTACCTATCTAATCACCATTGGATCAGCATTTTCTCTCTCTTTGATCCAATGATGATTATATTGGTAATAAGTTAGTAGTAAAAAAATTTGGTAGTAAGAATATCTTTCCTATATATATATATATATATATATAAGGAAAAAAAAAAGGGTGTAAAAAAAAGATAGGGAAGCAGAAAAGAGATAAAGGAAAAGAAGAAGATAGAGAAGATAAAGAGGAAAAGAACTAAAAAATGACTATCTGGAACATAGGAATAACATCGGGTTTAGCCTTCCATCATGCTTATAGCTTTTCTCCATTTTGTCCTAAGACACACCGTCCGATAATCTATATCCCACTATATTAAGTATTGTTTTACCATCTTTCCCTAAGTAAGTTTTGGTTTACCTCTATCTTTCTTTGTGTTGAGCTCTTGATAACAAATTTATGTTCTTACAGGAGCATCCATGGGCCTTCTCATTACGTACCCAAACCACCTCAATCTATGTTCTTTCATCTTTTTAGCCACCAGTAGTACTCCTATCTTTCGTCGAATATCTTTATTTCTTATCTTATCTATCCTCGTATAACCACATATCCACCTTAACATCCTTATTTCTGGTACTCTCATTTTATGCCCATGATGCCTATATGCTGGCCAACATTCAACTTCATATAACATTGCAGGCCTTACTGTTGTTCTATAGAATTTTCTTTTTAGCTTAAGGGGAATTTTATGATCATACAAAAACCTAGATGCACTACGCTATTTCATCCACCCTACTTTGATTATATGATTTACATCTTCATCAATCTATCCACCTTTATGCAAAATGGATCCCAGGTATCTAAAAACATCTTTCTTACGTACCTCTTGACCAAGTAGACGGATCTTGGTCTACATCTCTTATCAGAGAAAACTCACACTTTAAATCAGTCTTGCTCCGGCTTAACGTGAATCCTTTAGACTCCAACTTGCTTTTCCATAATTCAAGTTTTCTAGTAACATTGTCTTTGGTCTCATCTATAAGCACAATATCATCTACAAAAAGCATACACCATGACTTCCTTTTGAATATCTTTTGTTAGTTCATCCATAACTAAGGCAAAGAGATAAGGACTTAGAGCCGAACCTTGGTGTACACCTACCGTGATAGGAAACTAACTTGATGTTCCATTACAAGCTTTCTGACACGAGCTGTCGAACTCGCGCAAATAAAATAAATCAGGTTTATAAATTTTTTTAATATAGTGCAAACTTGAGTTGTCTCTCAAGGAAATTTCAAGGGTTTAAATCACAAATTAAAATGAAAATGAAAAGGGTTTTTTTTTGCTTTGAATTATAATTAAACAGAACGTAAAAATTGAAATTGAAATTTGTAATTAAATTAACTAACCTAAGGCTAGGGTTCCTAGGACATCTTTCCTAGGATAAAAAGATACCAAAATCGTGATTGATCTCAATTGAATCAGAATCCTTTTGTTCAATTAAGAACCCTCTCTAAGCGATCGCCTAGCGTTTAGTCAAACATGGTGCTTCTACAAATACAATCGTAGAGTATTACCCCGTTTGACTTAAGATCATAGGGTTAATCAATCTAATTATCAAATCTGATGATTAATCTCTTTCCATAATCGCAATCGCGAATCTCAGATTGAATATCCACAATCGCTCGATGTCAATCTAAGTTTGGAAGAGAAACAAATCTGATTAAAGGAGAAACACATATCCTCTAGACTAATCCATGGAATCCATTACCCTTAGGTTGATTAAAGGGTGCTTAGCCTACCATAGCTAAGATAAACATAATTCAAAATTAAAAAGAAGAAGAAGAACAGAAAAATGTAGATTAATCTCCAGAGACAATTTGTCGATCGTACAAACTCTTAAACGAAGACTGCCAAAAAGTTTCCTAAACGAACCCTTTTAAACACATCCAAACCGGGTTAGGGTTCAACTAATGTCGGCCTATAATAATAATAATAAAAAAGAATTAAAACTAAACAAATGGTCTTGGGCCTAAAAAACATTGGGTTCTAATTACAAACTTGTAAACAAATCAACCAGTCAAAACATAAATTCCCTTATCTCAAATTACAGAACTTGGTAATCTCAAATGATATAGCTGATAATGCAAAATGGTCTCATATACTCTAAATCAATCTCTCAAGTGTATGGGATAAATAAGTGTGTTACTCTAATTCTACTCAAGAAAAATTATCCTACCATAGGCTTGTTCAAGTTCTACTTCTCCACTACTAAAAATAAATGCATGCATAAATCAAGAGAACTTTATTAAAGGTTAAAATGGGGCTAGGGTGAAGGTATGAATGAGTATGGAAAAGAGAGGTTAAACACTCTGAAATTTAAAAGAGCACTAGCTAAATAAAAATTATACTAACGAAACATAACTGAAATAAAAACAGAAAAATACAACACAAAGATGAGAACTAAAAATTTTCTTTTTCACTTTTTAATTTTTTTTTTTGCTTTGCTTCTCTTCTTTTTCTTTTTCTCTTTACATTAAAAATAACATTAAATGAATGCTCCTCCCCCACATTTAAAGTGTTGCATGTCTCAGGCAAACCCTTATATTTAAACACAAAACTATAGTATAACCAATGCTCAATAAATTTTCAGGGTGTAGAATTAATTGATTTTTCACTAAAGCTAATGATGTGGCTAAGAAAAAGAGGATATAAGGCAAAGAGACTAACCAATGGAAATATAATGAAAAGAATGACTATCTGGCTAAAGGGAAAAAAAGAAAGAAAAAATGTCTCAATCATGTCTATGCATACAAATGAAAAATGTAATTTCAAAAAGAACAAGAGCTAGTTCTAGAGAACAACAATTAAGAGCATAAGTACACAAGAAAGAAAGAATGACAGATGATAAGATCCATTCATATAAAATCAAATTCTCACCAAAAAATATACCAATCACATATCGTCATCACAAAATTACAGTGTGCATGAGACTAGACTACAAAGTTCTGTCATATGTGTCGTTCATGTAATCAATTTACAGATTGGATATTAACATTTCACAATTCTGCTGAGTTTGCAATATATTATGAAGATCCATCGGGGCTACTTGTTAAGTTAGCTTCTGATTATTGTAATATTTTGTAGGTTTTTTCTTTTTCTTTCCTTGGGCTTCGGCCCTATGCTGTATTAAAAAAGAAATTTTAATTTAAGCTTAAATACTTTAATGTTAGCATTTTCACTGATGACGTTATTTTGATTAACGAAAACTGTTAACCTGAATTCAGTGTCGATTTAAGACAAAACAATACGCTTTAGAATAAATTTAATAATTAAATTTTCAATAGCTAAATATAAGCAAATATTTAACATACTATTGTTATTAAAATAACACAATATACATTACTTAATTACTATATATCATAATTATCACTATATTAGGATACACGATACGATTCATACGATACGATATGATTCACAAGTTCAGCGATACGCATAATGGGATGTATCAAAAAGAGATTTGTATCGAACGATACGATACTGTATATCACGATACGAAACGAAAATTAAATAAAAAATTGTAATTTTTAATAAAAAATAAATATTTGATTTGCGATTTAAATTAAAAAAATCTAAAAGGATCATTTTTGGAAGATGATTATGAATTGGTTATATTACTAATAGATGCTGATATTGATAGTAATGATAATATTAATCTTAATGATTGATAAGTAGGAGAATAAATAGTTTGCACTTTAATTACTTATGTATTTTGCTTATTGATTTTTTTTGGGAATTTTGATTTATATTATATTAATTATATTATATATTTTTAAATTATTTTTTAATATATTTCTATATTGTATGATTCGATATAATATACGATACACGATATAAAAAATTGACCAAATTATACACTACGTATTGTAATTCAACAATCTTGCTATATATATTTATTATTTAATATATTATATACAAAAATATTATATATTTAACGATTATTGATTTGACCATTGTTGGATTAATCAACCATAAATCATTATTTTCACACTTCCTCTTCTTTTCTCCAATAATGATTAAAAAAAAAACTGAAGCGGCAGTTTTGACCAAAAAGATAGATGATCCCACCAAATCTCTTATTTATTTATGAAAAATATTTGTCATGATATGATTTTGTATTATTTTAGATGAAAAAAATATTGTTTTGGTTTATATTTGATAATTTTTTACATTATCTTTCCTCCATAAAATTAGAAAGAAAGAGAAAATAGAGGAAAAAGAATATAAAAAATCAATTATTTACCAAAATGACGTCGTTCCATCTAAAATGACACATAATTATATCATTTAAAATGATAAATACTTTTTTCTTTATTTATATTGGATGATTTTTTATATTATCCATTCTTCATAAAATTAGGAAGAAGAAGAGAGAAAGTAGAGGAGAGAGAATATAAAAAATCAATAATTATCCATCAAAACAACATCGTTTCATTTAAAATGACATAAAATTATGTCATTTAAAATGATAAATACTTTTTCTTTATGTAAAAAGTATCACTAAAAATATGAAATATTTTTCACACGAATATTTTTTACATTTACTTGGTTTAATTTATTTTATATATGTTATATGAAATGCTTTTATAAAAATCCTCTAAATTTGATGTGGATGACATGTTTTATTATTCATTAAACGTACGTATCTTGGTTTAACTAAACTGTAATACATATAGACAAACCAATCCGGATAATATTTTACTGATATGGCAAAATTATTTTTTCCATAAATTTATTTTCAAAATCTTGTTTTCAACTAAAGCTTTTGAATTTTCAAAATCTTATCACCAGCATGTCAAACATCAAATAGTCAATTAAACGTGTCAGAATTAATCAAAGAAGAACAACAAAAACAAAGCAATTATTGCCATTAAGGGCGGGTCGCTAGTCGCTAGTCGCTACTCGCCGGAAGGTATGGTTGGTCTCTAGCTTCCCCCATCATGCTTAGCCTTGTACTAATTAACAAGGCAGTTATTCTAAATCATGGTTTTCTTTTCATTAAACATTTAATTGACCGCTAATTGTTTTTAATAAAAGTTTAAAAATCTTATTATGAAATTATAATTTATTAAAATATTTAACCACTCATTTTAAAAATGGCAATCATCAATCTATCATAGTAATTAGTAAGCATTTATTTTTTCTGTAGTGTAGATAAATTATTTACATTGAGCTCAAAATACATTATTTTGAGACGAAAATTATGGTATTTTTATAATTATAATTTAATTCAAGGATATATTAGTCTTTTTTATTATAAATCTTAATCTTTCAACCAAAAACGATATCATTTTAAAAGTGAATGTACATAACTTATCTTTGTTCACTGTGAAAACATATTAAAGCCAATTACAAATTTAAAATTTTCTTAATTATTAAATTTTATATTTTCTAATATTTTAAAGTTATTTAATATATAGACTTGATCACGTTCCGGTTGGCTAATGAATTTATATCATTGTATTTTTTTTTTTAAAACTATTGTCCAATTGACGTAAGATTAAAGTTAAATTTTTATATGAACAGTACTTCAACTTATATTGTTAAATTTGCAAGCTGTATTTGTAAGCACCACTTGGAATTTGAGCCACATCCATGCATCGCGTGGTATTTATGCATCCTTTCAAGTTGGAATTAAATAAAATAAATTATTATTATTATTATAGTTTTATTTTTTAAGAATGAGATCGATAGATTATTATGATTTTATGACTTTCAAATGAAAAAACGTTTCTTATTTTAAATGATATATTTTTGAGTCATTTTAGATGAAACAATATCATTTTGATTAATATTTAATGATTTTTTACATTCTCTCTCATCCATAAAATTAGGAAGAGAAAGAAAATAGGGTAGAGAGAATTTAAAAAATCAATAATTATTCACCAAAATGACGTCGTTTCTTTTTAAATGATACAAAGTTATATCATTTAGAATGATAAATATTTTTTATTTTACGTAATTATGAAAATTACTGCGTAGTGTCAAACAACAATTATCTCAAAATAAGTTGGAGAGAGTTGATCAGTTTAACG
Source organism: Gastrolobium bilobum (assembly GCF_033153095.1). Classification (NCBI taxonomy): domain Eukaryota; kingdom Viridiplantae; phylum Streptophyta; class Magnoliopsida; order Fabales; family Fabaceae; genus Gastrolobium; species Gastrolobium bilobum. The sequence goes on along the minus strand of NW_026897257.1, from coordinate 972,151 downwards.
GTATAAAACATTATATTATAGGATTTTATAAGAGTTATGTTGCAGAAAAAATAATTTGTAATATAATTGAAATAAATCAGATTTGTCATATAATTGAAATAAATTGTGACTGATTAAAATGTTATCGAGTTGGTAATGACTAAACTACTAATAATTAATGGTAAACGATTTCTCTAGTAACTGGAGATAAAATTATTTTTAATGAGTTCAAAACGACGTCATTTTGTGACGAAAATTAAAGTATTTTTATAATTTTAATATATTGCAGTATTATATTAGTATTTATCATTATAATTTTGTAATTTTATAACACAAAATGACGTCGTTTTGAGCTTACTAAATATAACTTTATCTCTAATAAGTGGACAAATACTTTTCCCATAATTAATTGCTTGGATTTATAATTAGCCAATCTAATGGCTTAACGTGGCCTCGTTGGATGTTGGAAAGAATGCCAGATGCACATGTATGAATGTTTGTTACTGGTGTGATTGCCAACTCATCCCTAACCTTTGACCTCTCCAAAAAGCCAGTTGTATACATACTATAAAGGGATTTTTGTTTTTCTTAAAAACAAGAGAGAAGCCAAATCTACATCAAATACAAGTCCTGTAAGCTATTGCAGAACTTTTGGTTTTAGACTTCATTTGAACTTGAGTTACTTGACCCAAAAAAAAATAAAAGAGAAAAAAATAGACCAGTCAGAAAAATAAACTAACACTTCCTTTCGGAACACGGAAGCCCCACCAACACAGTGAATTCTCAGTTTAAAAGGATATGGATATGGTAGTTTAGGACTAGTACATGAGATCCTCCTCTTTGCTTGACCCTTTCTTTTGACCTTTTCAACGTCTACTAATGGAAAGTAACAATAACTTTCTCTCATGCTTTTATTTAATTTTGTTTTTTTAGTATAATATTAAATTATAGGAAAAAATATTTATGGTCGGAGAGAATACAAAATATCTTTCATCTTCTAAAATAGCAGAAAATACTCTCACAATTCTTTCCTTTAGCGATTAACCAACGACAGACGTCGACAAAAATTTAGATCTTTTTCTTTTGTGCATCGCACGTACTACACTAGTTAAATTATAGAAAAAAATATTTATGGTTTCAGAGAACACAATTTTATGTTATTTTAAATAAAATTATTTTGTCTTAACTTATATTTATTGACCTTTTATATTATTTTTGTTCCTCAAAATTAGGAGAAAAGAGAAAGAGAGAGTTTCAATGAAGAGAGAATATACAAAACAAACAAACATATACCAAAATTCAACCAATCTGTTACAAGTCATGGTGAGATTGTGAAAGAGACATCTTATTTATATTTCTTATTAAAAAATCTCACGAAATTCACATTAATAGAAAATTCATTAAAATTGTCAAATTTTTGAATATCACAAAATTATTATTTTTTGTTTAAAATTCTGATTGAATATCATCGAATTTGGACGAATTCAAAAATAATCTTTTAAAATCCTAATCGAATATCATATAATCTTTTTTTAATTTTTTAAAATCTTAATTGAATACCAATAAAATTTTTTGTTGAAAAATAATTCATTAGAATTTCTTTAAAATCTGAATCTAATACACTTTCTTAATTTCCTCTTAAAGGGGCTAAACAAAGTTGACTAAGACAAAAAAAAGCAAGCGGGCCGACGATTGGTTCGCGGGTTCCAGATGGTTACTAATTACTACAACAAGCCTGTATTGCAGCGTTGGTCAAATTATTAAATATAAATAAATAAAGAAATAAATAAATGGGTTGGTCTAAATGAAATTGTTAAAGTAAGAATTGTGAAAGAAAAGAAGAGAAAGAATCAAATCAACCAATAGCCGGCTGGAATGGATGGTATTTGTGGTCAGCGAAGCCAAAACAAAATCGATTATTTGTGTCTGTGTCTGTGTTTCTTCTGAAAGCGCTTACCTTACATATAATACGCGAAGAGACAGACAGAGTCCAGAATAAAAAAAACTGATTGGTCTTATTCAAATTTAAAGGGATTATTCCTATCCCATCATCACACACACACAAAAAAAAAAAAAACACTCTCTGCGTGTTGTGATTGTTCCATTTGCCCTAGATCTTTCTATTCCAATCATTACATTTGATTTACATGAATCTTTGATCTTCCTTCCCTTGGCTTCATCTCAACCTTCCATTCCAGGTACTACCTATCTCTCATTCCTTACTTTGCCTCTCTCTCTCACTCACAGAGAGAAAAAGAGAGAGACTTTCTGATTTGAAATTATTGTCTCTTAATTGTTGGGGGTGGGGGATGGAGTCTAAGGAAAGATAAACAAAGCAGTCACAGAGAAAACAATTTCCTTATTTTATTTTATTTTTTGCTTTATAAATTAGGTGAGATTTTTTTAGTTTTTAGTTCTTCTTTGTTCACCAAACGTAGGGGCTTAGATATCTCTTTGATTTTGACCGGTTGGTGGTTGGATTGGATAGACGGGTATGACTATTTATTTGAATCTTGAACTAAACTTTCGAATTTTTTTTTTGTCTAACGTTGGGGAAAGATATGTTTTAAGGTTGTTATAACTGTTGGGATACCCCAGAACTTTGAATTGATTGGTCCTGTAGTGTTGTTAATTAATTGCTCAAGTTCTTGCATGTTTTGTGTTATTATCTCTGGAGCGTTTCTGAGCGTGTTGGTACATATTTACTAAATCTAGAAAGGTTAGGTGGATATGATATTGGGGTCGTTGTTGTCTGTCTCTCTTTCAATGACATTATTATGAACATGGGTTTAAGTATAAAATTGAGTGGATTAAAAAGGATGCTTTTTTGTTTTTCAGATTTCTCTGCATCAATCTATTTGAGGTTCATTGCAGGCTATCTGCACTTTGTTTCTGTTTGTTCGAGGGATGGTGAATATGGATGAAAAGGAGATTAATTCGAGGTGAAAATTGTGATGCTTTTGCTTAGATGAAGACAGAAAAAGTTTGGCGGCTAACCATGGGTGATATGCACATATTGCCTAGTTCTCGACACCACCGTCCTCCCATGAAGAAGCCAATGTGGATTATTATCTTGGTGTTATTTGTGTGTGTCTTTCTAATATGTGCTTATATCTACCCACCACAAAACAGTTCAGCCTGTTATGTCTTCTCTTCTAGAGGGTGCAACAGTTTTGTTGATTGGCTTCCACCTACTCCTGCAAGAGAATACACGGATGAGGAGATTGCATCGCGTGTCGTAATCAATGATATCTTGAACTCGCCACCAATTGTTTCAAAGAATCCAAAAATTGCCTTCATGTTTTTGTCACCTGGTTCTCTGCCACTTGAAAAATTATGGGACAAGTTTTTCCAAGTAAGATTTTATTACTTGTATATTTTAATATGTTCAAGTTATTGTTTATCACTTTCTAAAAACAGTTAATGCTCATTTTTGCAATATATTTGTGACACTTTTAAATCGTATAATCACATAGAAGATAACCTGTTTAATAGTGTAGTTAGTTGATATTCTGCATTTCTTTTATCATTAAGATAAATGGCTTGTTGCTTGGTTAATTGAAAATAAGAATTCGTCTATGATTGGAACTCCTTTGTTAGTCTTTGATGATATTCTTGTATTAGAAGTGCTTGGTAATAGAAGCATCAAGTTGTTGGGACTTGGGAACTTTGAGAATTTCATTCCTTCTCTCAGAAAATTGTATTGGAATGGTTAACAAGAGGAGCTGCTTATTATACCCTTAGTTGGCACTGATGCTTTGCAGAAGAATTGTTAGTGATCTCTCTTGCTTTTTGGGAATGATGAGCGAAGGGAACTGTTGCATAATTTAACTAATTAGAGCGGTCCATGATATCAATTCAGTTTTGTACAACATTGCATTTGGAAGCAATTAATAATGTGGTAGATATTGCTAGTTCTTCCACCATGACTCTCATTCTCATTCCCCCGTTGGATAAGAATTGTTCTTGGAAGTAGTTGTGACAATGATGTCCCCTACAGCCTTGGGCACTTACTTCAAAGTGCTATTAATGTTTAGTAATAGACCCTTAAAATTTCTTTTGGCATAGATATACAACACAAGATGTGAAATATGTTTTGTTAATAGACTCTTGATAATTTTATTGTTATGAATGAACACCCTTTAGTTTGTTTGTGTAATTTCATTGGTTGAGACTTGGGTTCCTTTGCTTCTGAATCCTGTTCGTCTAGTGATGTGCATTTACCTGGAAGATGCTCTCCTCCTTTTTGGCAGGGTCATGAAGGAAAGTTCTCTGTTTATGTGCATGCATCCAAGACTAAACCAGTTCATGAGAGCCGTTATTTTGTTAATCGGGATATACGCAGTGACCAGGTACATGTAGACTTGTTATTATTCTGTTAATTATCGTTTTTGATTTGTACTGTCTTGTGTGTTTAAATATATGTTGTCTTATCATTTGTGACAATGTTTTTTCCACTTGTGTTGGACTCATTTCTTTTGATTGTATGAAAATAGAATATTATTGTTGGCTTTAGGGATTAAATGATACTGTAATTATTTAATGCATGAGTTTGGAAATATAATGCTGTAATAGCTCTACATCATAGACATTTTATTTAATACAGAGCAGAAAGGAGAACTAGACTAGTTCAACTAGTAGCCACATAGCCAGGCCATTTGAGATGCCAATATTTTTCTTGTAATCAGAAATTGTCTTGTTACAGGTGGTGTGGGGGAAAATTTCTATGGTTGATGCAGAGAGAAGGCTATTGGCAAATGCCCTTCAAGATCCAGACAACCATCAATTTGTTTTACTTTCTGATAGGTAAATGGGTTACGAGATTGCTTTTAATTTTGTTCTTGCTGATTAATTAGTTTTATTGGTCGTATTAATTTCTGATTTTTTTATATTGTTTCTGCAGCTGTGTGCCTCTGTATCATTTTGAGTATATCTACGACTATTTGATGCATACAAATATCAGCTTTGTAGACTGGTATGTCAAACAATATTAAGTGGGTGCGGGTTTTTATTGAATTGATAACTCTTCTTTCTGCTTTCTACTGCCAATTCAACGTCCTTTACTAATGTGAACTATTCCTTTTTCTTATTAGCTTCAAAGATCCTGGTCCTCATGGGAATGGCAGATATTCAGATCACATGTTACCTGAAGTTGAGGTGAAGGACTTTAGAAAGGGTGCACAGGTATATTCTCGATAAAGTCATGTTGGAGCTGAGCATTCAACATTTTAAATAGAAACTTTTCTTATTATTTTACAAAGAATGCGAAATTTGATCAAGTATTTAGACTACTTTGCATTAAAATTGCCGTTTTTCCAGTACCAACTGGATAAATGGAAGTTGTCATTGTTCCACAACCTTTTTGTGTGGTTTATGTCAATAAGCTTTATTGGTATATTAGTTGTAACACACGGTGGTAATTGAGTCTTTGATCATGAAAACATTGTGATGAATAAATTGTCAATAAGATAAATAGTTCCTTGTTCTTGGGTGAAATCCCTCACTCTATATCTTTTGGTAGCCCAATCGGCATCTACTGTTATTCTATATCACTACACACCTATTCCTTTGATACACACACACCTACAGGCGCATGCGTGTACACACACATTTAGATATGTCTCTTATCTTATTTTTCAACTTCTTGTGCAGTGGTTTTCTTTGAAGCGGCAGCATGCTATTATAGTTATTGCTGATAGCCTGTATTACTCAAAATTCCAGGCTTACTGTCAGGTGAAATTGATTTTGTATATTTTTACCATTAAAATTTTGAAGCAATTTTGTTTAAGATTTTAAATAATTTAGTTCTGCTTTAAATTGTCCTAGTTATGAAGCCAACAGATTTAGTATTTTATTTTGTGAGGTTCAAGATTCTGGGTTTATGATTATGTGCCTCTTGCATATGCTTACTCGTATTTTTTATAAGCAATATATGAATGTTATTGTTTTGTTACTTTAATTTTCATGTTCTTTTTGTTTAATTATTTTTCTCCAAAATATGTATATATACTGCTGTCCAAACTATAAAATAGACTCCTTATTGTTCTAGGCAACATAGAGCTGACATGCAAATGATCTTATATATCTAGTTATCTTGTGTTCTGGGGTTGTGGTTACATGATTAAGGTGATTGGATCATCTAGTTCCGTACGATAATTCAGAATTTTAAATTCACAAACACCTTATCGTGCTAGGCAACATACAGCTGTTGTGCAAATATCTATATCTAGCCATACATCCATTGAACTATGGACTCAATATTAATGTGAAATTTCTTAATATCACAGCCTGGTTTGGATGGGAAAAATTGCATTGCTGACGAGCATTACTTGCCGACCTTCTTCCAGGTTAGAATTAGAATATCAATTGTAATGAAGTTCTTCTGCTTTAACTATTGTAATTGTTCAGCTAATTAGCTTATTCATCTGGTTTAGATTGTTGATCCTGGTGGAATTGCAAACTGGTCACTAACTCATGTTGACTGGTCTGAGAGAAAATGGCATCCAAAATCGTATGGGGCTCATGATGTTACTTACAAGCTTTTGAAGAATATCACAGTATAGTTCTGCTAAAACTGGAACTTGTACTACAATTCATATTCATTCTTTTTTACAACAACTAGGTGGAGGAAAGAGAGAGGTTTATGTCTTCTGAAATCTAAATATTGAATGCTAACTGACTTTAAATGGTAACTTATTAGAAGAAAATTTTAAAGAAATTTCCTTAAAAGCAGTTGGGATAGTAAATAGTGGCCTCTGTCAACCTTTTCAATGTGTTTTTAAAGTTCATTTACATGGATATTCACGATAAGTGTTATGTTTGCAGTCCGTTGATGTGAGTGTTCACGTAACAAGTGATGAGAAGGTATGCTACATGAGAGCTTTAGTGATCTGATTTATTGAGAATGAATTAACCAGTTTGACGAATGATCTTGTTTTTCTGTAGAGAGAAGTGCAAAGTTGGCCTTGCTTATGGAATGGGATTCAGAAGCCATGTTACCTATTTGCTAGGAAATTTCCTCATGAAACACTGGATAATTTATTGCATCTATTTTCCAATTATTCAACACCTTGAGCCAGCTAGCTATTTTGATCCATTCTTTGGTCCGAAAAGATGTTGCTTTCGGCCCCCATCTTGGTTTCCCATATGATATGATGAGAGGTGTAAATTTCAGCAGATATTGAGTAGAGAGGTAAACTGGCATTGCAGTTAGGGTGGCCTAACGTGGATAGGATGCTAACCATTTAGTGTTAGTTCCTTGGGGATATGGTTGGAGGACCTATTTTTTCGCCCCTTCCATTTTGGGTTATGAGTTTTATATTTCACATGACAAATTTTTGGGGGAGATAGATCAGTTCATCTTACCGTTGTTGGTCTTTGTAGAACTTGCAAGTTATTTAGTTGAAAATACATGTTACTGTACATTTAGAAATTCATTGGTCAATTCTTACAAGTAACAATTTGATGCTATGTTGCTGGCCAGTGGCCACTTGTCAATATTTTTTTGTTTTTTGTTTTGGTGTAAGCCTCTTTCATTGTTGATTCATTTATAAATTATGACTTTGAAATTTACTATGAGGATGTGTAATTTTAATTTTGAAATAATATTATCCAGATATTTAGTTGAAGTATCAAGTATGAATTTCTTGAAGTTAACCAAAAATAAACAATTTGTAATGTTTGATAATATTTTAAAAAGGAATAATAATAAAGTTGTTAAAAAAAAAACAGTTTATAAGAAGTAATTAATTATACTAGAGTAATGTTATATAGTAATTTGTTCTTAAAATATGATAAAAAATTGAACTTTGTCAAGATTTAAGGGAAGTTATAAAATAAGTTGAAGAAATGGAGCTACTTATTGTTTAATTTTCCTTTCATGAAGTTTTATTTGCCTGTGGTTACATTTTATGTGTAGAGCTTTTTGAATAGGATCTATGATCCAGCCCAACATTTAGTGTATGCACAAAGGCCGAAGCATGGAACCATCCAACACCTTGAGCCAGCTAGCTATTTTGATCCATTCTTTGGTCCGAAAAGTTGTTGCTTTCGGCTTGCAGTTAGCTAGGGTGGCTTAACGTGGATAAGACGCTAACCATTTAGTGTTAGTTCATTGGGGATATGGTTGGAGGACCTATTCCCCCTCCCTTCCTTCTTCATTTTGGGTTATTATTTCACATGACAAATTTTTGGGGGAGATATATCAGTTCATCTTACGGTTGTTGGTCTTTGTAAAACTTGCAAGTTGTTTTTCATAAAAAAAAAAAAAAAAAAAACTTGCAAGTTGTTTAGTTGGAAATACATGTTACTGTCCATTTGTCAATATTTTTTTGTTTTTTGTTTATGTGTAAGCCTCTTCCATTGTTGATTCATTTATAAATTATGACTTTGAAATTTACTATGAGGTCATGAGGATGTGTAATTTTTTTTTTTGTAAACAGGATGTGTAATTTTAATTTTGAAATAATATTATCCAAATATTTAGTTAAGTATCAAGTATATATGGATTTCTTCCATCGAATTTAAGAAAAAAATAAAAAATTTGTAATGTTTAATGATATTTTAAAAAGAGTTCGCTTTTTCTACACTTAATATAGATAAGTTATCTGCAGTAAGCCCAATACGACATCGTTTTGGAACGGAAATCATGGTGTTTTTGTAATTTTAATTTATTTCAGGATTATTATAATATTTATAATTATAATTTTTTAATATTTCAATCCCAAAATGACGTCGTTTTAGAAGTAACTGCAGATAACTTATCTGCATTAACTGCAGAAATATTTTTCTGTTTTAAAAAAGAATAATAATAAAGTTGCTTAAAAAAACAGTTTATAACAAGTTATTAATTATACTAGAGGGAAAAAAATTAAGTTAATGTTTTTTAATAAATTAATTACGCATTTATTACAGTTTTGAAAATAATTACAGATTTATTGCATAATATGACGCATAATTTGGGAGTCACCAAAGACGCCTAAATTGGGCGTCACTCAAGAGGTAATCACGCCTAATTTAGGCGTCACTCATCAAGTGTTGACACGTGTCATATTTTTTTTCAAAATAATAATAATTTAATCATAAAACTTCTGAAGGCCATAACTTTTGACTCGCGTATCCAAATCAGGTAATTATTTTTTTTATTTCACACAATTTTTCGAGATCTACGCAATGACATCTTATTTGATATATTTTATTTCTCACAAAAACAATTTAAATTTGCAAGAATGGTATTATAAGAGCGGTTAAACCCAGAAGTCTCTGAGTTCTGAATTTGTGATTTAATATAAAAAAATAAATAAAATTTTGATTTGTGATTTAAATTTTTTTATATTAATTTTTTTATTATAAAATTTTTTTGTTTGTGATTTAAAATAAATAAAATATTATTAATAAGGAAAACAAAATAAAGATTTGATTTGTGATTTAAACTAAAAAATCAATTTGAAAAATCTGTATTAATAAAGGAAATAATTAAATAAATATTCTAAATCTGTAAAGGAAGAAAGATATTATTTTTAAAATTAATGATTAATGCTATAAGCTTCTGAATTATTAATTGTGGTCTGAAATTAATTATGGCTTATGAATGTTTTTCAAAAATAAAATTACCTAAATTAAGCGTGATTGCATCTTGATTGAAACCCAATTTATACGTCATTGGTGACGTGTCAGTTGTTGACACGTGTCACATTTTTAAACTCAGAAGCCTCTGAGTTCTGAGTTTGTGATTTAATATAAAAAATAAATCAAGATTTGATGTGTGATTTAAATTAAAAAAATAACAATTATTATTAATAAGGAAAAAAAATAAAGATTTGATTTGTGATTTAAACTCAAAAATCAATTTAAAAAATCTGTATTAATAAAGGAAATAATTAAATAAATATTCTAAATCTCTAAGGAAGAAGGATTACCTGATTTAAATTTAAATTATGTTTTTGAGAAATAAAATATATCAAATGAGATGTCATTGCGTAAATCTCAAAAATTTATGTGGAATCAAAAAAAGAATTATCTGATTTGGATACGCGAGTCAAATGTTATGCCCTTCAGAAGTTTTATGATTAAATTATTGTTTTTTGGAAAAAAAATATGACACATGTCAATACCTGATAAGTGACGCCTAAATTAGGCGTGATTGCTTTTTGAGTAACGCTCAATTTAGGCGTCTTTAGTAACGCTCAAATTGGGCGTCATATTGTGCAATTATTTTCAAAATTGTAATAAATGCGTAATTAATTTATTAAAAGAGAAATGTTATACTTACAACTTTTTTTTTACATCTTACAATCATATCTTAACACTGTTGATTTCTGCCAATCAACGGTTATCATTTATTGTGAATTAATAATTAATTAATGAGTTTAATTTGTAAAAATAATAACCGTTGATTGACGGAAATCAACAGTGTTAAGATATGATTGTAAGAGGTTGTAAAAAAAAAAGTTGTAAGTATAACCTTCTTCTTATTAAAAAGCATTAAATTAATTTTTTTGCCATCACATTAGCCATTGCTTCAGAAAGATTCTAGGACTAGGACGAGTTTTGGACACCATCTAAAATCTCATAGTTGTAGAAAAATATTTATACATTTTTTTTGGGTACATATAACATTAAATCATTTATTAGAACTAAAATAAGACTAGATTTATTCCCTTCTTAAAATTTTAATTCATTCGAAGATACATTTATGTTATGCTGGCAATTGGCATCTTCATGAAAAATTAAAACAAAAGTTCTGAACATTTAATCTGGTAAAGGTTTCCTTCTTGGGCAGTCCAAATACGATGTTAGTTTTAGAGATTTTTTATCATTTGAATGCAATTTTTTTAAGAAAATACTAAAATAATATATAATATAAAAAATTGATCAGAATAATATTTATCAAAATAATACAATAAGATGTTGATACGATAGCAGGAAGGGAAGTTAGATTAAGGGGTGGTCCAACATGGGTCAAGGACTTTGTCCTATAAGTCCAATGGCGCTTGTAGTATAGTTTACGGTATAAGCCCAATAGCTTTGTATAGTTACGAGTTGTTAACAGTTGGAGAAAATTAATAAAGGTAGTGGGTAATGCCAACGTGGCTTGTAAACAACTATAAAAGGGATGTTTGTTGTATGGAACGGTTTTATCGAATTCAGAAATAACATATTGTTGGTAGTTACTGTATACAGACTCTTCGTTTGTATGAGATGTGCATTGAGGGAATGCATGTTCAAGTTATGCAAGGGTGTTCCAATCAGATTTCGACGCGATGGCGAAAAAAAACTTGGAAGTTTAAAAATAATGGTGTTGCAACCAAGGTTTATTTAAAAAAATATTAGAAAAATCTTTTTTGTTTGAGAAAACTGATTTTTGAAATAGAAATTGAATTTGGGAGTTAGTGAAGATGTAAGCACCCACCGTAAGTTTTAAAAAATGGTTACCTTATATTAATTATTGTTGATAAAATTTTAAATATTTATTTCACTTCGAAGAATTAAATAAAATTGATTAAAGACAAAAAAAAATTTGAAAATTTTATTTTGTGCTTGACGGAGAAGGTACTGCTCCGATGTATTTCTCAGTGTAATAGAAAACTCAAAGCTACGTCATTTTGTAGAGAATATATGTGTGTTGATTGATTTTAATTTTGAAAATTTATTTGGAAGTTTCAAATTTGAAAGTTTCAGATTATCAAATTGTCACGGATAAAATGATTTTGAACAAAAAAACAAGCAAAGTCAATAAGCCGTCATAGCTAAATCACCCCTATATAATAATTTTAATGTTAGAGTTTTATTATTACCAAATTTTAATAAATTCAAAAAGTTATGGATTATCAAGTTATTACAGCTAAAATGACCATAAAAATCTGTGGGTACTGTTAACAAACTGTCACGACTAAATTATTCTCGTAAATAAATTCTTATTATTATTATTATTATCACGGAGAGAGTTAAACATATAAATACAAGATTCATGTGTGTGCTCGAACATCAATAGTTTTTGGAATGATATAATATATGTATTCAAGACAAGTTCTCGCACTGGACAAAAGCAAAACCGAATAAGTGGGAAAGCCATTATAGCTTACAGCAAGATGGGTACCTGATTATTTGATCCCCGTATCCAAGACTTGTCGTTGTCCTCCTCTCCTTTACGTAATATTGCTTGTTGCTTTTTTCTTTTTGTTAAAGGAAAAAAATATTAAATTAAATAAGAAATAAAAAACGGACAAATATTAATATTTACAAAAGAGAGTATATAATTATGCATGTTAACAAATCATGCATGAGTTGGCAGCATGATCAGTCATGCATGATTACAAAATTTAGCCAAGGTTAAATTGTAACAAATTTACCATGATAAATTTCGCTTGCACCACTTGATAAATACTGATTCATTGAATGCCCAAATATGCATAAGTTATTATGCGACTTGAACACTCACCCATCTAATGCATGTCTCATAACATTATTTTGGTAATTTTTAATTTTATATTATTTTACTTTTTTTTTTTCTAAAAAAGTTGCAATAAAATGCTCAAATTACCAAATTTTAGACTGAGAATGTATTGTTTGAGCAGCCCAATAAACTAGAACGTTAGTTTGTTATGGGCTTGTTTTTTCAAGATATATTTACTTGTATAATCTGGATAAGAGTGATCAAATTAAAACCTTGGACAAAGAAGAAGATATTTTAAAAAGAAAATTATATGAATAAAAACCTCATTTAAAAATGACAGTCTGTCAAAAACATTATTTAAAAACTGCTGGATGAATATGAAAAAGTATTATATGGTGTAACTAAACTAGCAATGATAATAATCCAACATCATGTTCAACAATCAAATTATTTAGATAATAATATAGATGAAAAATCCAATAGCGTAAGTAGATAACTTTAGAGAGATGTAAGGCCTAATGACATAATGCACTTCATCACAACTGGTCACCCCAATTTGACCACTTTGCTACCAAAAACCAACCATGAACAGCTTGGGTGGTGGGTTTCCCAATCCGATCAGCCCAATGAATTATTATGCTCCGAGGCAACGAGAAACAGGCTCTACCAGAATATGCTTCCTCTTTTCTTTGAAGTTTTTGCAATTTGTTTATAAAACAAAAACCAGGGGTAATAGGTTGAACCAAACGATGGTAGCTCAGTTGGCGTCGGGAAACTAAGCAGGTGGAGGTGAGAATATGTATTCAATCATTTCCAATACCATCTTTTGGAGGAATTTAAACCATTAATTAATCCTGAGACTCATCCTTAATCAGACTAGTCACGAAACCATGAACTGCTTGAAATATTTTCAAACAAAAAAAGCAGTCATAATTGAGTGAGTGTCATTTTGAAAAATTTATACTTCATATTGCATTGTGTTTGATTATGTATCCATCATTTACTAATGATATAAAAAAAATTTCAATCACAAATTGAATCTAAATATTGCTTTCAAATTTTTCGTTTTTCTTTTTGTATACATTCAAATTTTATGCAGATTAAGTATGTTTTATTATAACCCACAAGAAAGTCGAATTGCTTCCAACTAAAACTAACAAAATCAAATATGAGGTTTTTTTTTTTTTTGAATTTCTCAAATATTTAAGAGACAAAACGTATACATACAAGTGATTCCTTAATGGTTATTACTGCTCATAAACGACATGCATATAGCATAAGTAAAGCACTCAATGGGGTGTAATGAAGAAACTTGACATTTTTAGAGTCTCAATTGAAAAGGAAATAGAGCAAACATGAACCAAGGACACCTGCCAGCAACACCCTAAGATGGAATCATCATGCTTTTAAGTAATTTCCGGCAAGTCATCCCTGGCTCATATTTACTCTACACCTTCATGCAAGGCGCTTGAGCAAACATCATTGAGCTTCAAGCATATTTATTTCCATAGGCTCTCATATTTCAGTTCACTGCATTAACTTGATCATTATTTCAGTGTATTTATAGGCAGAGAAGCCCAATGGGTAGAATCCTATATCATACAATTCACACAACTGACAAGGACGATTCCCTAAATAGTTCTTTCAACGAGACATGACCCTACATTACCTGTGAAATTCTACGTGCTGCTTCTTATCCGAAACCATCTTTGTTTCAGAATCAATTTCCACAAGCAAAAGTTGACTTTATCAATTTCATTCCAAACAGTTAGTTGATTTTGTGATGCATATATATCTTTACGGCACTTTAAACATACCGTTGACTCTTGATTTTCCAGTTAAGAAATTGATTCTGATTTCGAATAGTTTCGAACAGAGAAAGAAATTAGAAAAAGTAAAAGGGCACGTGATTGAAACTGGAAAGCAATATTGTGCTAAAAGACTAAATTGGTTCTATTTTTCAATTAAATTATTAGTATGAATGCACTTCAAAATGGAAAATTCACCCCGTGTGAAATTAACATGGAAAAAATAATATATGATTATCATTGTTCACAAGAATCACAACTTTCACGTAGTTATTTGTTGCAACTTTGGTAAGTGCACCGATCGTAAAAATAATAAAGTGTCCTGAGTACGATATCGTTTTCACAAGGACTAAAATTCCAATAACTAGTTCACTAATAGCGCTTAAGTTGTACAATCAATCAAGAATAAATTGAAAATCAATCAAGAATATTATATGAAATTTAAACTAAATACTAATCAAGAAAGTAAAATATGAATTGGTTGACAAACAAGAACGCACAATTAGTGTTTCGATTTTCCCTTTATGTAATGAATTGAAACCCTTAATTAATCGCCCCTTTTATATTGCCATAATTAGAACTCAATCTATATTGATCTTAACTGATAAATCTTAATTAAAGATTTAATTTAAGGATTTAAATGTCATAATTAGATTCAGAGCGTGATTTCGAGTATTTTGACTGTAATCATGACTAGGTTATGAATAGTGCGTTCTGCCAGATAATTTTCAGTCTTGTGAATTAACCGGTAGAGCTTAAATGAGCAAAATAATTTTAGAGATATAATTTGACAATTCTGACGCCAAATATGAGTTCAGAACGAAAAATTGTATAGTCTGGCACTTTCTGCGAAAATCTCGTGAATAGTGTTTTCTACCGGGTATTTTGTACTGCTGTCAAAGCAACCAGTAGAGTCCAGAAATAAATAATTGATGAAATAAGAATGTGAAAGTCCAATATATGCCATACAAGTCAAAATAGGCCCAAGAATGATAAGTTTATAAGTTTTAAGTTTCGTAAGCAAACGACGTACAGTTAGTGATTCACAGTGCATTTCGTCAAAAACGGTGCAGAAACCATACTGTGAATTATGAATATTGTTCTTTAGGGAATAAAAATTAATGTAAATGACTTCAGAAAAATAAAAATATGTTCGTAGCTTTAAGTTAGTTCCGGGTCAGTTTAAGTGAAAATACGCGATAAAAAAACAACCAGCAAAAAGGGCCACCTATGCATATAAGTCCAAATCACTTAAGATGACACTATTCACATCAGCTCCTTCTTCTCCTCTCTCTCCCTAGGCCGAGCTGCTCTCATGGAAGGGGCAAGGGTTTCTTGTTTTGTTTTCCTTTGATTTTTCCCTAAATACTCATCCAAATCCTTAAGTCCATTACACAAAACTCATAGGAAATCACCCAAGGAATCCATTCCACCCCTCTATTTGGGCTGATTTCGCTTGTGGAGGAAGTTCTTCCTCACCCCCTTTTCATTTTACTATTCATCAAAGAAGGAAAATTGGAATTTTGATGGAGCCTTGCTTGGAGGTTGCTCTCTAGGCCTTGTGCAAGGGATTAGAGGTAACAAACCTCTATTTCTATGGTTTAGTTTTCATGATTTGAGTTTGAAAAATTTAGAATGTAAATTGGTGGGAAAGCCCTTGAGTTTTATATTTAAATTGATGATGGATTATTGACTTTGTTGGGACATAGGAATGTAAAATAAGCAATTGTATGTATGTAAAAATTGGAAGAAAATTCCATGTCCTCCCCTCTATGTTTCGGCCATCATGGGTAATGAGGGGGGTATTGTGCAAAATTTTATCTTATGTATTGGAAAGATTTAATGGGTTGGAGTAAGTGGGAAATTGATGAATTCGTAAGAATGCTAGAGTGGAAAAAACCTATGAATTATGTCCCCTAGGTTTCG
Source organism: Gastrolobium bilobum (assembly GCF_033153095.1). Lineage (NCBI taxonomy): Eukaryota > Viridiplantae > Streptophyta > Magnoliopsida > Fabales > Fabaceae > Gastrolobium > Gastrolobium bilobum. The sequence continues at coordinate 956,044 of NW_026897257.1, read as the reverse complement.
GCCTTGTGGGACTTTGGAGGGGCTTGATATTCCAAAATTTAATTGGATCTTGGTGGGTATATATATGTGTGTGTGTGTGTGTGTGTACGTGATTAAATTAAGTTAAGAAAATGAAATGAAAAAGAAGAGAAAATCTTGGTTTCTCCCCTTGGATTTCGGCCTAAAAGGTGGTTTAGGGGTAGATGTTGTTACATTTTACTTTAATAAAATGTGTAGTTTTCCCAAGGTATGAAATTGATGAGTTAAAGAATTGTAATGACAAAAAAATGGTTAAAAGAAATTTTAGTTCCCTTTATGTGTACCCACGACCTTAGAAAGAAAAAATGGCATGCATTATGTTAAAATTTTTCATGTGGATACTTAGTTAATTTAGGGAATGCTAACGATTATAACATGGTCTTGACTTGTGCATTGGCATAAGATTGGCAAAAACGTAAAGAAACAAAGATAAGCGATAAAATGTATGCCTTATGTAAGGATCATGACATAGGATCATTTTATTGATTTTGTTGTGGATTCTGCTCTAGGTGTACCTAGGGACTGAAAAGGATTGGAATCATTGAAGCGTTATAAGTAACTTGTACCACAAGTAAGCGGATTGGTAAAGCTTCAAGAGGTAAGCGCTATGATTAAGGAGTCTTTTCCTGCTCGAGTGCTCTACCATAGTTAGTGAACTGTGGTTGGATTGTATGATTGTTTTGATGCTTTGTATAGATGCATTCATATAGAGCTATTTGATAACATGATATGACTTGTTCTGATATGATTTCTGTATTGATTGTTTGGTACACTGATGTCTTCTTGGGGTTTCCCAGAGATTGATGATGTACGCCTCTGACACGTTCTGGTTCCGCTTGGGGTCCTCCCTTGGGAATGGCGGCGCACACCTCTGATGAGATATGTATATCTGTTTTGTTCTGTTATGATATCTGTTATATGTTGCATTGGTATACTCTGTATCTGACTTTCATGCAGGAGTGAGCCAGGGGTATGGAGAATTCTCTATAAACCTAGAGCTTATTGAGATTGTTATCTCACCCCTCTTTGGGGACATCATTTCAGGTTCTCAGATTCCCGGTGAGCCCTCACTAGGCAGGGACGCGACCCGTGGCTGAGGCGTTTGGACGGACTAAATTTGAGTAGCTGTAGGCTACTACTATTTTGGAGTGTATTTATGTTATTCAGTATTTTAGCATTTTGTGGATCATGATGTCTGATCCTTTATTTTGTATATCGCCTGTATATGTTTTGTACATGTCTTTCCGTATGATGCATGTACAATTGTGTATTCAGGCATGTTGATATGACTATGTAGTATTCAGTTATGTTTACATGTTGAATTGCATGTTGTTAGATATAGTGGCACTGAGCCAAGTTATGCATGCGCTCATGGATGGGTATATGATTATATTTGGATGTCTGGTACTTCTGAATTTATATGCTGTATAAATTGTCTATCAGGAACTCTTGGGAGTGAGATTGAAAAATTCCCAGTTGTCCGAATTACAGAGGTTACTCTGTCCGATTTTCTTCTCCGCCTAATGAGAATTAAATTAGGAAAAGAAAAATTTAGCTCGTATTTTTGTAAGTAAAGTCTTCCGTTATTTCTGTTTGTATCATATGTATGTTAATTGAACCGCCTCGAGACGGGGATGTTACACAATCCCTTGACATCTTAATTCTTTATTATTTTGAAAGAATTCTAATTTCCCGGCTATTCCTCAAGAAAATAAGCATTAATCTCAAGAATTACAAGATTGCATAAAACCTTATGTCTATTCCTAGAATCATAAGAATTATGATAAATTTATCATGCATGATTCATGTACCAACATCATTATTGTCATATAATAACCCTAAATCATTCTACAAGATCAAACTCAGAAAGAATTAAGAGAAGATAAATTCGTTCGATATAAAAAGGGAAAATTATGTTAAAGATCAATTCATAAGCATAAAGGTTCAATTGAAATCGATCTAGCTCTAACTACAAAGAAATCTAGCCCAGCATAGTGGAATAAAAAACACAAGAAAACAGAAAAGCTTCCCCAAACTCCATTGGTGTGATGGCGTGACAAATCTTCAAGGCTTCCAGCGTATTCTTGAATCCAACCCGTTTTCTGTACTCTAAAGCATGAAGAACATGCTTCTATGATTAAAACCAGACTTCAGACGTCAAGAGTTTTGTTTTTCTTCTGAAAATTCCCTTTTATAAGGTGTAGAACCCGTGCCCATAATCAGATAAATGTAACAGGCCTTAGTTGGGTCATAATAGATTGAAAATACACTCCAAAACCTGATGAGCGTGCTAAAGCGCGCTCTTCGAGAGAGAAATTATGCTTAATAGAGCGCTCCCACAGAAGCTTTTCTTCAATTCTTGCGCGTTTTAGCGCATTATGGAGCACTAAAACACCCTCCTTTTGAGCTTGAATTACTTCTAAGGTGCGATTAGTAACTTCTTTGATCTTCAATTTAGTGCTTGAGTCCTTTAGATCCATCCTTGCTCCAATTTATTGTTAAACAACATGAGAGCTGTTATCAAATTCCAAACTCAGCTCTGTCACAAGACAACCTTAGGAATAAGACGAATGGCCGAAGTTGTCTTAATAAGTAACTGTTGCAACTCGTTAATATATACCTCTATTCAGTTCCATGCATATTGTTCTCGAGTAAGTTTTAATTAGTGTTAATGTCACTGCTTCTTTGGGCCCAACGTTTACTTTTATGTACATTTGCTCTGGTGCATCGAAGGATTGTGATGGTTTTTGGGTCACAACTAAGACTAATATCTATGCATTCATGCACAAAACATTAGACGCCTAAAATAAGTGCTGGAAAAAACCTTAACAATTACATATTACATTATTTGGTTTTGTTGACAGCAATTGTTTAGGTATTTTCCTGCATTTATTTAAGGCGCCTCATCCTTTTTTTTTTTTTTTTGAGGTGCAAAACTCACGTTAAAATTCATCAATAATTAATATTTGCACAAACTCTGCAGTTTTACTTGTTTTTTAGATATTTAGAAGCGGCATCCAAGCTATTAAATTACACGACTTCACTTATTTATTATCATAAAAAATTAGGAGTGTACAAAATAACCAAAAAACTGAATCGAATCATGAACGGAACTGAACCACCCTTAAATAACCGGTTTTTAAAAATCAGTTCATGAACCGAACCTGTTTTTAAAGAATCAATTCATGAACCGAACCGGTTTTTAAAGAATCAATTTACGAACCGAACCATTTTGAACAGAACCGAACCGTTTTCAAACCAAACCAAATTGATTTTTATAACTTTATTTTTTAATTTTTTAATTTTTTTTCTTTTGAAAATAGAGTCGACCCGAACCGGTTCTGAATTGAACCGAACCGATTCACTTCCAAACCGAATCAATTTTGAACCGAACCAAACCATTTAAACCAATTTGGTTCGATTTTTAAAAAAATTCGGCTCGGTTCGACCCATGCACATTTCTATAAAAAATAGACAAGATATGGAACCGAACAGTAAGCATTAGGCAAGAATCCTAGACAAATCATAATCATTGCAAGAGTTTAAAAGCCCCCAAACAATACATATTACAATCTAATGACATTCTGGATCAGGGGACAATTACAGGTGAAATTTTGACTTCATTTACATAAAGCAATTATGAAATTAAATAGTAATCCATGTATATATAATAGATCTGGTTCCCCTGTCCAACTCACACTTGTCGCAATAAAGATTGATCTAACTGAAGAGGCTTGATAGATGGGAAAAGCAGGTATCATTGCATGTCTTTCAAATGCCCAGGTGGAATCTTGGTGGATACAGCTAAAAAAACTTGAGTAGGTCAGTGGTATCAGTAACAAATTCAAATAAATAGGTAAATACATTCTTCAAACCATGAGAAAAGCTAAACACATTCTTTCTGCTATATATATATATTGGTTGTTACTGTGACATTCTCTGAACAAACAAGGCACAATGGACATCATACATCAAGCCCTTTCCAAAAATCTCATATAAGAGGAAAGGGAGCAAATGTGAGACAAGATGGCCCGCAGCAACACCCACTTAGGGGAACTCTGCTTTTCAGCATATGCCGGCAAGCCATCCTGGCTCAAATCTACTCTCTATACCTTCATGCAAGACACTTGAGCAAACAACCACGCTTTCTAAGACTCTCATATTTCACTTAGCTTGTATAATCTTGAGTATCATTGTAGCCAATTTATAAGCAGAGAAGGTCAAAGGTTGGAATCCGTGTGATAATTATGGACACAAGTTGAGTAATTCCCTAAAAAGTTGTTGCAAACTCTACAATATTGGTCCCATGTGGCTATGAACTTTTCCATACTACTCCTTAGCCAAAACCATTCTTTGCTGTTTGGAATCAAGCAAAAGTTGACTCAGCCCATTGTCTTCCCATAATTGTGTTGATTGATTTATTGTTGTTCTTGGAATAGAATATAAACAGGTAAGGCTGTCAGATATAACAGTGCTTACACCATGTTTATGATATGGCTTTGTCAATGAGAATTTGTTCTCAGAAATTTAGCTGACCAAAAGTGGTTCTGATTAGATTTTGACTCAATTGGGGTGTGCATGACAACTTTCCCGGAATCAATTCTTTTTTAATTTCTGTTCCCGGGAACAGAAATGGATAGGAAACTCGTTTGGTAAAACCGGTTTATTTTTTTGTTCCCGGGATGAACCGGTTTAATTTTTGTGCTGGGGAACAGAAAAAAGAATAAAAAAATTTCTGCTTTTTTGTTCCTGGGCACAAAATGAGAAACACTTATCCCTCTCAATCACTCTACCATCGTACCACTAGTGTCATCGTCACCACCCCTCACCACCACGATACCACCACCACCTCCACCTATCACCACCACAACTATCACCATCACCACCACCACAACTACTGTCGCCGCCGCCACCACCACCACCACCACCACTATCACCGTCACCATCAACCACCACCACCATCACCATCAACCACTGCCGTCACTGCCACCATCGCCATCACATGCCACTGCCACCACCCCCATCGCCATCACTACCACCACCACGACGCCACCACTACCATCACCAACCACCACCGTCGTCGCTGCCACCGCCACCAACCACCACCACCATCGTCACAGCCATTACCGTCACCTATCGCCACCGCCGCAGCCACTGCCACCACCAACAGCATGTCACTGCTACCATTGTTGCCGCCACCAACCATCATACCCACCACCATTGTCGCAACCACTGCCGTCACTTCCACCACTACCACCGCCGCCGCCACCATTACCACCGCCATCGTCGCATCCACTGCTATCACAACCACCACCACTATCTTCACCACGTCACTGCCACCACCACTATCGTATTGCCGCCGCCGCCACCACTACAACCACACCATGTGGAAAGGAAAGTGATGATCGAGAATTTTTTTATTTAATAGGAATTATTTTTTATTATATTATTTGTTGTGTTATCAAACACAATTCTCATTCTCGGAATAAAAATAGAACATGTTATCAAATACATTTTTTTTCTCAGAAATTGTTCCATGGCACAGAAATAGAAAAGAATTGTTTCTTTTCAGAAACAGTGCTATAGAATAGAATGGTTGTCATGCACACCCTTGATTTCCTTATCTGTATGGACATAGACTTTAATATTTCTATGTTCCTAGATCATTTGTCTACGTGTCATTCTCTGTACACTGTATTAGTCTAAGATATAATATAGATTCCCAACCACTCACCTATGCCTATTCTTCTGCTTAGCTTTAAGCCTCTAGAGAAGAATATATATATATATATATATATATATATATATATATATATAAAAAGGCATAATATTAATAAAAAGTATTATACTAAATTTTGATAATTAATTTGTTTGTATATAATAGTTTAAATATTTAATAAATCAGATTTTTTTTTTGGAAAGTAACTTACACCACTGGCGGAACTATATGGTTGTCAACGTGTGCAAGTGCAGACACAAAAAAAATTCGTTTGAAATAGCAAAACTTGATATATATGAATAGTTGGTGAGTCATCTCTATTACTGCATGAATTGCTATGTGAATAGCTTGAAGAGTAAAGTACCTTTCAGGTACTCAATAAAAATCAAGGGGCTCATTTTAATACCTTAAAAAAAAAAGTAGATTTATGGTCCCTTTAAAATTTAAAATAGACATAGTTAGTCAAAATCGTGGTATCTCTGAGATTCAAAAAAGACTTATATTAGTCTCTCAAAAAGACTAACATAGATATATTTTGAATTTCAGAGGGACCATGAGTCGACTTTTTTTCTGCAAGGGATTAAATTGGGCTTCATAATATTTGTTGAGGACCTAAGAGATACTTTACTCTATCTTGAAATAGCATTTATAAAAAGGAGATATGCCTGAAATAATTTGAAATAACAAAGTTTGATATATGTGAATATTTTTCTTTTATCTTCTTATCTATTTTCTTTTATTTTTTAATGCATTTACAAAAAAACGAGATATTCTTTTATAGTTGCCCCCGAACCACTGCCGTTAAGTGTATAGACATAAATTAAATTTTTTAAGTCCGCCATTAACTTACATCGATGTAAAATCATCCTTTATATATATATATATATGGGCGCCAAATACATCCGCATTTTCAATGATAATGCAGATGGTACAGAAGATATTTAACAAGTGTAAGTAGTCGCGAATCAGTGAATTCCATACATGAATGATATAGATGATCGATTCTTTTTACTCTCTCTCTTCTTTTGCTAGAAATATACTACTGGAATAATCAATCCTACCGAGCATAGAATAATGAGCAACAATGCTGGATTTAAACCTAGAATATTGATAAAAATAGCATATTATCTCCTTAACAAAACAATGTTTTTTTTAATTAACCGAAATAATTAAGTATAGAATAATTGTGGGATTTTAACTGAAGTAAGTTAATTGAGACAATTAATGCGGGATAGCAGAACCAAGATTCGAAATGTTAACCTAAAGCGTGTTTGGTACGAGTATTTTGGGAGAAAATTTGGAAAAGTGAGGTGAGGATTTTTTTTAATCATGTTTAGTATGAGAAATAGTAAAACTATCTCGGAATATTTTTTTCATTATTCCCGTTTTTCATTACGCATGGAAAAAAAAATCTCATCCTATCCATACTATTGTTTTTTTTTTTTCCACCAACCGGGAAACGTATTTTCACATTTTGAGACAAAAATGCCCTTATATAATATATGAGCTGATATGTAAAAATAGATAATTTTATTATTTCAGTTCAGATTCTCATAAATAATTTATAATAAATCAAACATAGCATCAGTAAAATTAACTCAATTTTCTTAGAAAATTTTTGGCCTACCAAACATCTTTTCGTAACTTACTTCTGAAAAAAAATTCTCACCATATACCCAAAAAAAATTTCTGGTAAAAAAAAATCTCTTCTACCAAACACCCTAATTGACGAAATATGCCGTAGTACAAGCACAGATACTCTAGCAGTTGAGGCCTTGGGGTAGCATCAAAAGATTATTAACCTTCTAATTTTATTTTATTTTTTTGGTAACAACTTTCTAAATTTTTTTATTTCATATTGCATGAACTATAAATACAAGCCAGCTTATAGCTCAACCAAAATTGACGAAAAAGATTAAGTAAAAACTTTACATATTATGTATAATAATAACCTATTGTTGTACCAAAAGATTTAAAAAAGTAAAAGCAGATCATGATCCTAGAGTTAGAGTCTGTTAGTTTATTTATATTTTTAGAAATACCTTTTTAGTTAAATATGTTCAAATTTTTAATGATAATTAAATAAGTTTTGAAGAAAAAAATTGTGCTTTTCTCATAAGGTTAAGAAAAGTAACTTAATTTTTTTTTGAAAATTATGTCGTAAAAGTACTACTTAATTTTTCTTTTCAAAATTCGGTCGCAAATAGATTTATCTCCTCTAAAGTGAAGAGTATACTTTAAGGGAAAAAATATAATTAATTTTATGTAAAGTTATCAAATTCGTCCCAGATGAGCTGGTCTGATCGAAAATCGGTTCCTTAATCGATGCGGTCATTAATTAGATTATTTATGGGAATGAGAAATTTTGCAACAATACTTATTTATATTAGGATCCGTTGGAGAATTGTGAATTTTTTTTTAAATGTCAAAATTCATCGGTGAATTCTAATATAAATATATTTGTTGTAAAATTTCTCATCTATAGCAATAGGAGAAGTGGCGAACCCATTATTTATACATTCTATCTAGTAGGAGATAACCATAATTCCATGAACCGGGTTTAACCTCTATTGAATTTTAAATTCGAACTGATTTTTGGTATTTCTATACAAAATATTGAAAAAATTACTATTAAAATTTAACTAAAAAATTTAAATATATAAAAAAGGAAAATTATATTTATAAACTTTTTGTTTACAAACTTAATTATGTACTAAGGGTAGTATATAAACCAACTCATATTATCCTTAGTGCATAGTTAAGTTTGGAAATAAAAAGTTTGTAAATATATTCTATCCCTTAATATAATTAGTTTATCAGTAACTTTTGCTCCATATATAGTCCATATTCATGAAAGATATTTCAATATTATTATTTTTTATTTTTAAAACTTAAGTTCTTTTCATCTAATAAATGAAATTACTATATTTTTTTCTTTTGGATAAATCACAAATGTTCTTCTTAGAAAGTAATCTTATTCGAATTGGGAATATTCACATCATTCTGGAGTTAGCTGTCTCAATTTTTTTTTGTGCATTCACAAAAATTTATACCCAAGATCTTGCTTAATTACTATATTTTAGTCTAACGTAAACGAACATTGAACATATTAAATAGTTATAAATAATTTTATGAGAGATGATTGTCCAATTTACTCCCGTTTTTTTTAAAAAAAATACTATTTTATCCTACTTCTCAAATTATATAGCAGTTTCTTTCTGTTTGATCATTCACTCGACAAATGACTTATCAAAGACTAAAATCTAGTCAAATTTCGATCAAAGAAGGACAGATTGTTATATACTTTGAGAGGATTAACAAATTAATATATAACTAAAAAAGAGAAATACAATAATAAGTTAAATTTTAAAATAGGAAGAAAATAGTTGTATCAGTACCCTATAACTTTAGGATTTTTCATATATTTTGGGGAATTTTTAGCATTACTTGCATGCATGACTTTTGAAAATAATATAATATTTATACATTTAGCATTGACTTTGAAACTTAATCTAAAATTTTTATTTTATCTTTACAAATTTGAAAATCGACGAGAAATAATTTTTTTTATTAGAATACTCATGCTAATCTATGAGAAGAGGAAAATATGAATTTTCAAAATAAAAATAAGAACAAAATAATTTAAGCAAATCTAGAGAGAGAAAGAGATGTAATGCATAATTTGTTGATGAGGTGCGTGACCAAGGTTACTTGATCACATAATTTCTTGAGATGCTTCAACATATGGGTCCGCAGAGCATCACATGAGAAGAAGAAAACAAAATATAGCCAAGAACAACTTGCCAGCAGAAAAGATAGAAACAAATTTTTAATTAGTTAAATAAATAAAGAATGCTCGTTATTATTGCCGGCAAATCATTCTTGGCTGCATTCTACTTTCTGCCTTTTCTTGTGAGTTGAGAGGACCTTAACGCCCAAGCACACCACCCATGCCTATTGCTTATTGCCTTGGAGTGTTGTGTTAATGAGGTGTGCTGCTTAATGCTTATATAGGCACAATAGGAGAAACAGTGAGGCCTCTTTTTTTTTTTTAGTAATTTCAGTGAGACCTCTTTATGTGCAGTGCACCACTCAAACTTATTCGACAGTCTGTCTCACCGACTTTCTATAAGAGGATAATAGTTCATGGACGACAGCCACATGTATATGGAAACTGCCACACAGATATGGAATTTTATCTTTTAATATATATTTGCCACATCATATTAAGGGACATTCACCTATTTGCCACACTTTTTAATACTATTAACTTGAATGCTACGCAACAGCAAAATTTTACTAAAGGATCATGTAAGTCCACTGGCCATTGTAATGTTTATTGTTCGGCCACATGACATGTTTATTGGAGCCACAAAAGTCGTCCAAGGGTACAATGACTTTTATGGTCAAAATAACAATTTTTTTTTTTTTTAAATAAATAACAACCTTTATTGTGCAGCTTTATTGAGATTGAAGAGAGCACCTAAGTTGCTGGATAGCGTAGAAATTATAGTCTGATCAGATCTGCATATCTGACACGTGTCACGTCCAGACCAAAAAATGATCAAAGTTGCCTCCATCCTCGCGACTTTAGTCTAATAAATACTCACCTCGACCCCTCACTCTTCATTTCACTTTAATCTCTCTAAAAATTCCCTCTCTACTTTTAGGTTTTCTCCTTTTTCTCACAAAGTTTTTATATTTTTTTATTCATACATTACAAGTATATGTTAGTATATGGTGATATTTTTATTTTATTTTATTTCTGCTAGTGTATGGAATAAATACTAGGATAGTTGATATTTTAATTTTATATTTAAAATTTACATTATAAATAGCATTTTAACATTGTAATTTAATGTATTTTATTTTAGGAATTGAAACTGTAAGATAAATAATATTTTATTTTTTTATTTTTTTAGTTAGTGTTAGGATAGGATAGATGACCTGTTTTATTTTTGCTATATGAACTAGAATACGTAAACAATAGGATAATTGATATTTTTTTATAAATAGAATTTTAACATTAGTCTTAATATTTTTGTTATATATATTTTATTTTAATTATATTTATTTTAGGACTTGAAACCATAAGATAGATGATATTTTATTCTTTGTTATTTATAAATTAATATTTATAAATAGTGTTATTAATTTATTTAAATTATTTTTTCAAATAGATTCATGGATTCCCTTACTGATTCACCGCCCTGTGAAGATAATGACCTCGCACCTCCCATCTTCTCAAGCTCTTCTCATTTTTAGATTACCTTAGGATCCTTTGATCGCTTTCTCCTGACATTACAAAAGAAACACATACGTGTGGAATTGCGCGGAGGATCGCAAACTTAATGTCAGGCACGCATACACACCTGATCATATAAATATACCTGAGCAAATCCATCCTTATTTGAGACAGGTTGGTTTCTATGACGTTGCGCAGCTGCGCAACCACAAAGTTAGTGTACACTTATTGGTTATTAATGTTTATAGGGTTTTGTTGTAATAATTCAATAACATCACTCGTTTTATTGTTTTAGATTGACCATTCACTTATTGTTGTGCTTGTCGATCGTTGGCGGCCTGAGACACAGACCTTTCACATGTCGCAGGGTGAGATGACGATCACCTTAGAGGATGTACACTATCTATTAGGTTTACCCACAAATGGTGAAGTTATCTTCGATCGTGCTGGACAGCATGGCTTGCGTCAGCTAGTTTTCCAAAATCTGGGACTTGTTCCATTGATAGAGCGAGATTTCAAAGGAGGTGGGTTGAACTTAGGTTTTTTGCGCCATAATTATGGTAGCTATGCGCAAGATGCTAGAACTGAGCCACAACGCATTATGTACACATGTGCATTGTTTATGCGCATCTTGGGTGGGATGTTGTTAGTTCACACTGCCTCCAGCTATGTGCCAGCTAGATTTTTGCTTTTTTTGGACGATTTTCAACGGACGAGCACCTTTAGTTGGGTTCTGCAGTACTCACGCACCTTTATTGTAGTTGTCTAGACTGACATACATATCACACTCTAATATGCGTGGGTGTGTATTGCTACTGCAGTTGTAGGCGTGGACTCAATTGTGTAGGATTTCCCCTCCTATCCTAGCTGTGGTTGACCCGCAGGCCATATACGAACATAGGTATGATATACTGATTACATTTATAATTTTTGTTCGCTATAATTATTACTCATACTCAAATGTTCATTTTGCATATTTAATGTTATTGATTGCCGACAACATCGAGCATCGAACCTTGTCAGATATCGCTATCACCTTTATGTGATACGTAAAATAGAGTGTTTAGAGGCCATATGTGGGTTTTTCTTCACATTAGCCGACCACGGCTCAATTCCATAGATGGATGGTTGTCTGTAAGCTTATTTATTATCATATTATGGTGTTCGAGCAGCCAGACATGGTGCTTAGATAGTTTGGCTTCCAGCAGTCTATCTTCCTCACAGGCCTCATGGCCATGACTCGAAAAGTATTCCACGTGTCGGGCATATGTGAGCAGCACCAAAGACGTAATGGGAATATTTCTTGCGCCCATATAAGGACCTTGTTAACACACTCCAACAACTTAGTAGTCATGTGATCAAACCTTTTGTCCTCTACACCAAATGTGCTACTCCATTTCTTTTTCGATATGCAATTTATATGCCGCTATTTGAGGACCAGCTTCTTTAAATTTTTCTAATCCAGCATAAAAATCCAATCGCGAAGTTGTATAACCTGCATACAATAACAAACTTATAAGCTGATGACATATTTCATATAGGATGTCAAACAAGAGATGAAGAAGTCTAAAAGTATACATAGCTTTTTCAGTTGCTTCTTCAACATAATATCCCTGAATATGTCGTTGAAATTACTGGCAAGATGTCGAATACATAAACATTGTATGCTTTGGGTGGTTGTTAGCCTACCGCCGCATTATTGACTACAAACATTAAGGCCACATGCCGATTAGAAATAAGGTAGATGCCTTATTTTTATGTTACATGCATGCATATCGATGCTCAAAATCACGACTAGTCATCAAGATTCTCCCCAAAAACAATCGCAAAAGAAATTGATAACACATAATTGTTGTCATCCACAGTTGTAGCAATTAACCCTTATATTTTTCATATAAGTGGATACCATCTATCTGGATGACGACTTGCAATAATTGAAGGCATCAACACTGTTTGAAAGTCCAAAAACACCTTCCGAGATCGATCCATCCGATTATTAACAAAATGATCCTTCAAATCCTGCTTATAGATAGATCTTTGTGAAAATAGCAGCATGTAATCCAACCATCTTGGCAGAAACGGGTATGACTCATCATAATCCCCATAAATTTTGACAATTGCCTTTTGCTTTGATTTTCATGTCTTCATGTATGATTTGTGAAACCCATGATTTGTTTCTATCCTTTCTTGGATTAGAGCAATTTTAACATTCGGCTCTTTTCTTATCATTTATGTATGTCGTCAAACATTTATGTATTAAACACTTTCAAATATATTAACAAAAATTTCGAATATTTGACATACCTAGGATCATTGAACAAATGAAATTAGAGTCTAGCTGCTTGTGATCTTAAGAAAGAGTTTGTTTATCACAATTATATTCGTTAACCCATTTGTCGATAACCTATTCAGTGTCGCCCTTTATAACATGTGCCCTCATCCTCCACGGACAATCGTCCTTGTGATTTTCATATACCATGATTGATATTTTGGTATCACTTTTTGTTGCAACAACTATGTGATACTCCGCCATACAAAATTACTTTAAACTCATTTGCACATCGTTCTTGTTCTCAAACACTTGGTCCTTATATAACTTTTGACCCATCTGCCAGTTAGGAATTTGCGCTCCCTCTATTCCAGGAAACTACTGATCTGGGTGTGCCGAATTAATATGCATATAATAACATGTTTCAAACCAAAATAGATCACTCTTATCACCTGTATAAGCACACATGCATAGCAATGAATCAATATGTGTAGTCAACAATCATATTCAACACGTGTAGCAATTTAGAGTGACTAAACTACCAGTGGCGTGTCATGCTATAAACAATGTCTGGTGAAGGAATCAGATGACACACTGCAGTAGACGGACAACAATCGAAATCGCCCTCAATGTCAGTGTCAGATGAGTTACTGTCTGGAACAAGACCTTTATCCACCTCTTCGTCAGAGTTGTCCGTACGCTACATTGGATCATAATCATCTTGTGGTGGGAGGCATTTCAAATGACATTGGTAGGGGTGAGGGAGGTAGGAGTGACACATACCTATCTTCAGGATTCACCAACGGCTCCCTGTTAAGGTCGATGGAGTGAATGGAAGGGAGAGAATCTTGACTGTTAGACTATCCACCAGAGTCTACTTCCACATATAGTTCAATAAATATGGAGTCTCAATCATTTTGAAATGCATCTACTACTAACGTGACATCTTCATCCTCAACAATATCCATAGAAGCTTAGCTTTCTTTACCCGAGGCGCATCTAGTACTCAACCGAGACAAAGATTGACCCTGTTGTAATATCAACTTCTTGTATATTGTCTTCTTCATATCATTATAACTACACCGAGGGGTCACACAAAACATTTTACTATACAATGGCAATTATTGAATTATTCCCATCACTCATTTTGAAAAAATTCAAACAAAAAATACAGGACAAGAAATAACAGGTGACAAGAAAGAAATTTTTTGTATGCAGCATTTAGAGACTATAACATGAGAAAATTAAAAAAAGTTGTATGTTGGGACGGGTTTATATTGAACCAAAGTTGTTGGACATTGTAGAGACTATAGTGACACGTGGCAGACACGTCAATAATCACTGTCATATGCAACATGTACTTTTCTGACATGTTGCACTATAGTCGCCACATTGTCCAACAACTTTAGTCTTTTCTCTGCCACGTGTCAGAAAAGCTGCACAAAATATCTACCATGGTGACCACAAAATTCGTTGCACTATTGGGCCAATAAACATGCCACGTGACGAAGCAATAAACGCTACAGCAGCGACTTCGGTGACGTGATACTTAAATTAACAATAAGGATTATCAAATATTTACTGTACTTTAGGAGCAAAAGAATGTAGGCAGTCAAATACCCAATAAGATTTTTCAATCACTCACTGCTATTTCAAAAGTATGATTATATATTTTGTCAAATACGCAATACCACTTCATCACTACTGCTTCAGGAGCATGATATATATGTTGTCAAATAGCCAATACCACTTCATCACTGCTACTTCAGGAGTATAAACAAAAATTACAAAAAAAGGAGAATTGGCAGAAGAAGAATTATAAATTGATAAAGGAACACACAAATGAATACCTACCAAATACCTATTTTGTAGACAAAAATAACTTATGTGAAATTTTTTTAACCATAGATGGTAGAGGCATTCGTGGCAAATGATTTTTTTTCCTAAAGAGGTTTTTGAAATTTTTTGCATGAGTTAATTTTTAGAAGGCCATGATTTTGAACATTATGTCATTGCAGAATTTTGTAGAGAGCTATTTGATAACGTGTTATGAAATGATGGGGGAGATATGAGGAAAAGACGTGTTACAAGACAAAGTGAGAGAAAGAACATAGAAGACAAAAAGAGAAAGAAAAGAGAAATAAGGTAGAATTCTGATTATCATTCATCAATCATTTTTTCAATACAAGCAATATGTATTTATAGGATTACAACCATTAATAGGAGGTTAATATTTCATTAGTGTGGTGGTTACAAAATCATAAATGAGGATAATTACATCATTAGTGTCAATGATAAGTGTCCAAGACACTATATTTTTATTGTTAAATATAGTTCAAATTGTTATCAAAAAAAAAAAAAAAAATAGTTCAAATAATAATTAATATAATTAAAAAGGATAGTGTTAATTAATAAAATATTAAAAGTTAGTAAAATGCCAACAAATAGATAAGATCCTAATCTTTTTTTATTGTTTCATACTAGGAATAACAAATTACTAACCTGATAAGGATGAAAAGGCAGTTGGCACGACTGAATATCAAGGAAAAATAAGAAAATAAATAATTATAAGATATTCGGTCACGCTTCAGCGAGCAAGTGAGCGAGGAGAAGAAATTGTCTCGCTGAGAAGCTTGCTTCAGCGAGAAGTAGAGCTGGCAAAATGGGCCGAGCCCGCCCCGCCCGCCAAACGGGGCGGGGCGGGCTGAGTTTTTTAAACCCGCTGCCCGCCAAGCCAAGCCCGCCCGAGCTGATTTTTTTTTTTTTTAATTTTTAGTGTAAAATGTGACGGGCTTGGCGGGCAGCCCGCCCCGCCCACCCAAACGGGGCGGGGCGGGCATAGATATCTAGCCCACCTTCAATGGCGGGGCGGGGCGGGCCAGCCCGCTTTTTGGCGGGCTTTTGGCGGGCAGGGGCGGGCAGTCCGCTTTGCCACCTCTAGCGAGAAGGTCCAGAATTAAAGGCCAACTTTTAAGCCTTTAAAAACAACGCGAGTGAAACTGTAAAGGCACTTCTGGAGATGCGAATTCAAGAAAGGAGGCAGAGGAGAGGAGGAATGGTCAAAGCTTCACTGTGGAGACCGAGTTTTATTTTCATTTATGAATTTTAGTTTCTTTTCATCTATTGTTCTTGTTTTCCTGACTATGTCAAGCTAATTTTCTTTAAGTAGTTGGGGCGAGACGAAACCAATGGGTTCTTAAATGTTATTTGCTTCTCTTATGATTTATATTCTTGATTTAAGTTATGCTATTAATCTATTTAAAATTTCTAGTCTTGTTTATGATCTAGCCAATATTGAATGAGCATTAGAGTCGTGCATGACAATATGGATGTTTGTGTATCGATTCCGATTGATTGATTGCTGAAATTTGTATGATCTAGGGATAGACTTATGAATTCTATAACCGTAAGTTCTTTGCTTAATGCTTATTTTATGAAAAAGTACTAAGGGATTAGGCTTTGGAGTGAAATAAATGATTAGATTACTAAGGGATTGAGATTTGATCAGATATAGAAAGAACTGTTAATAACTTGATCTTGAATATAATCATAAGAATAGGTAGATTCGTTAGGAAACTATTGGGTAAGTCGAGTTCTAGCTACGTCTTTTTAGTAAAAACTTAAAACCAATTTTTAGCTTTATTAATTCTAAATTTATTTTCTAAATTATTGAAAACTAAAATTAAGTTTAAAAATTCTATTTTAATTTAATTAAAATATTCTCAAGAAATCCTTTCACGATCGATCCAACTTTAGTTAAATAGATAAATTATTGTTTGGTCGTCAATCCTCGTGAGATCGACAACTTATTCTTATCACTTTATTACTTGTACGACCAAGGCACTTGCCGAAGTCGCAACAGTCAACAGTTCCAGAATTCAAAATTCAAGTCATCCATAAATTTATAACAAGATATAACAAGTGAATATTTCTTTCAATCTTTTAATTAACTAAAATTTGAACTTCAACTTAGCAAAAACAAAGCAAATTATTTTTTTCTTTTATAGAAAGAAACCACAATTCTTAAGTGGAATTGTTAAAAATATTATTATAAAAACCTTAATTTTCAACGTAAAGGGTCTGATTGAACAGGAAAGGTAAATTAATCAAATTACATATAAGCCAGCTCACTAACCATCCTATCGCAATATCAAAATTGGGGACTATAGTTATTTACCCAAAAAATACAAAATAAAATTGGTGACTAGTTTATAACTTATCAGTTAGCATAACTGTTATGTTATCTTGTTAGGCAATTACGGGGATATTTCTTCTTTCTTTTGGCTTTGGAAAAAATACGTGCTTAATCTGCTTTTAGAATAATCAAGCCATTGCATCCAAGTCATCCTTCTATTTGCATTCAGGAGATGAGGTTCATGTGGCTTTTTGGCGAGAAGACGTCACAGCCTCACAGGTCAATCACGTACTTTGCTAAATTACTAAATTAGTAATAAGGACTCAAATGGGATGCCGATTTTCTTTCTTCGATTGGACATATTGTCACAAGATGCATCCAAATCTAAATTTCAAAGATGAACCATAATATGTCACTTACAGATTAAAAAACTGCAAATGAGGAGGCTTAAATGTGTTGGAACGTTTCCGGGCCAAAAGACACCATAATAAGTGAGCTTATCTCTACCCAAAATTTTAAAATTATATGTCTAAGGTCTTTTCGCACTTATATCATTCTCATTTAATCTATGTCTAATCAATGTGAGATTTAACGTTACTCAATACACTTGAATATTTGTTAAAAAACAAAAAGTATCAATATGTATTTCTCCTAAATAACATGTGATGTTATATATTTGTTTAATTAATTATTTTTCATTATATCTGGAAGAGAGAAACTAAAGAAGAAATTTTGTAATTATAGCAGCACCATAGTCATTATCATTTAATGTTATACAATAATACTATTATACAGCAAAATGACTAAAGAATGGGACATTGATTCAGCTTCCGGTGAAATTTAATTTCTCTCAGTGTATTTCTCTCATCTTCAAGTAACTGCAACATGCGAAAGTTTAATATAAAAATTTAGGAAAATGTAATTATCAGGGAAGAGATTTTTTGCAGCAACTAATTAATATTATGTCTTACCGCTAAAATATAGTTATAATTTTTAAAACTATTTTTTTTCTCACCTATATAAGGCTGTCGGCTAATATGATGAAGAGAAAAAAAAATAACTTTAATATTATAACTATGTCTGACTGGTAAGACATAGTATTAATTGATTGTGCAAAAAAAAAACTACTGTAATGAAAGGAGAAGTTGGGGACCCAAAAATTTTACAACCGAAGATTAATGTATCTGATCTAGTTTCAGTACAGAAGGATAATATTTGTATCCCTCATTGAGTGTCTAAGCGAGTGAGGTGGATATGTGAAGAAATGGCAAGTATGAAAAAGTCTTGCATGAGAGTAAAAAGAGCCAATAAGAGTCAAGAAGGACTTAGCTGATTGTCATATAATATAACCAGCAAGTCATCCTTGGCTCACATCCACTCTTTCCCTCTTTCATGCAAGCCAACTTATACAATCAAACTGCACCACGATACGTGTTAATCAAGAACCTCCTCTGCTTGTTATTTTTTGCTCCCATACTACGTTACTTGTTCACATATTTATAGACTACATGGACCAAACATTGATATCATAGGCTAATTAAATTGCTTTCAATTCAACTAATGGAATTAACGCAATGAGAGATGGATGTATTTGTGGGTATAGAATATTAGAGATTTATTCTGTGATCACAAGATATAATTACATCAACAGGAATTTATTCATAATTAGAATTATATCAACAAGATATATATAATTCCGCTACCCTTAGTTTTCTGCCAGCCTTTGTTAACTTTAGTATATACGAACCCAAAATGTTCTTTGTAAACTTTTGTATATGAATAATTATAAAACTGTATCTAAAGCAATTTTGATTTTCAATTTTTCAAGTGGTAAGTTGTGCTGGCTAACTTTTGCAATGTCGTTGTAAAATTAGAATTGAGACGCAAACTTCTTGGATTTGGACGCAGTTTGGGTTAATTCTATAATTGATTCACTCCGCATTGTTGTTATGAGAATCATACTTATTCAATGTTGCATTTCCTACTGAGACATATTGTCAGGTAATCTATATTAATTCTCTTGGCAATATTTTCGAACTCCATTTTCAAAAAGGTACTGTTTGCAGTTATTTTGGTTTGACTTCAAGATACGTTTATGTATGTATAAAAGAGTAATCTAATGATGTTAATCAGACTGATAGAAGTCATAAATGATTTATAAATATATTAAAGAATCTTGCATGTAGGAAAGAAAAAGAGAGCATCAAGTGTATGTTATCAGAATATTTTCAAATATCTACAATATATCAGCTTAGAAAGTCAGATATGTTTCAGCCCACTTTACTATGAACGGGATTAAGACAATGGAAATGGAGGGATACCATTTGTTTTGTGGGAATAGATTCTGAGACATAGCCACATGAGTTCCATGCCTACGATATATATCATGTATATATGTGTCAACAGGAATTTGTTCTTAGGGATTATGTAAGAGACGAGGGAGGAATTCCTTGATGCATGAATCATGGTTGACCATACAATTCCATTACACATATATATTATATTCTTAGACTGGTGTAATAGTTAGAAGTCTTACACTCAATCTTGATCATTGATCCACTTGTATCCAATGACTCACATTACTAAAAAGTTTGAACCCTTAGATATAAGTGGGATTAACGAACAAGATTAAGAGTGTAACTTACACTGGTGTAAAATGATCCTGACCCATATATATATATATATATATATATATATATGAGAAAAGTATTTCTACAGCCACTTTAGATAAGATTATCTACAGCTACCTCTTTTTAACTAAGTACGACCGGTCCTACTTAGTTATAACAATAAAGTTGCTCTCTTTTTCTCTCTCCTCAGACACTGTCGGCTGACGTGGCGGAGAGAGAAAATGCACTTTTAATGTACGACCGGTCGTACTTAGTTAAAAAGGGATAGCTGTAGACAACCTTATCTAAAGTGGCTGCAGAAATATTTTTCCCATATAAAGGTAAATATTTCTACAGCCACTTTAGATAAGGTTATCTACAGCTACCCCAAAAACTACGTCGTTTTGATTAATGAAGGGTGTTTCTATAATTTTAGGTGAATTAATGAACGGTGTTTCAGTAATTTTGCTTATTCTTTTATCATATACATTTTACTGAAACACCCTTCATTAATCAAAACGACGTAGTTTTTGGGGTAGTTGTAGATAACTTTATCTAAAGTGGCTGTAGAAATGTTTTTCCCATATATATATATATATATATATATATATATATATGGGGAGAGTTATATTTACAAACTCTTATAAACTACATTATGTACTCCCGGGAGAACATAGTGTAACATAATGTTCCAGACTATGTTACTCTATGTTCTCCCGGGAGTACATAGTGTAATTTACAAAAATTTGTAAAATAAATTTGTAAACGGATCATTCCCCTATATATATATATATAAATATTTCTCAAGCTGCTTGAGATATATTTATCTCTGGTTACTCGAAAACTATGTCATTTTGTTTATTTATTTTCTTATATTAATTGATTCACCTTTGAATGGTTATGATTCTCTTTTTCTCTCTCTTCCTTTATCACCATTGATCTATCTTTGTACGGTTATGATTTAGTGGCCGAAGATAAAATTATCCCAAGCAGCTTGAGAAATGATTAGCCTATATATATATATATATATATATATATATATATATATATATATATATATATATATATATATATATGGATATGATCAACTTACACCGGTGTAAGAATAATAAATCTTACACCAAATCTTAACCGTTGATTTCCGTGCATCTAATGGTTGAGATTTATTGGGAATTAAAAATTAATTAATGAGTGAAACCTAATAAATCTTAACTGTTAGATGTAGAAAATCAATGATTAAGATTTGGTGTAAGATTTATTATTCTTACACCGGTGTAAGAGTTAGAAGTTTTACACTCAATCTTGACCATTGGTTCACTTGTATCCAATGGCTCACATTACTAAAAAATTTAAACCATTAGATATAAGTGGGATCAGCGGACAAGATTAAGACTGTAACTTACACTGGTGTAAAATGATCCTAACCCTATATATATATATATATATATATATAGGGAGGGATTTTTTTGACTCTAGTGTAAGATTTATAAATCTTACTCATCTCAAGTGTTGATTTTCATTTATTTAATGATTGTCATTTATTTAAAATTAATAATTAATTAATTGATATAGCTCACCAGAGTTAAAAGATTTCTTCCTTGACACATCCCTATCACAAAGATTAATTCCTTTTAGAGTTTGACTTTCATAAAGACATCATATAGTATTTGTGTGTTGGGGGGAATCAAATTTGATTGGTGAGTGATTTTGAGTTACAAGTTAAACCCAGCGCACAAACCCGTGCTTAAATAGAGGTTTCCAGACTGGGCCAACCCAAGCAATACCTTTATCAAGAGTGAGAGACTGAGAATAGTGTTCTACAGGAAGAAACAAACTAAATAGCACAAAGAATGAAAATGATGAGAAATTAATTTGAGGACTAGAAAAAAACTTAACACCATCAATTTGTATAGTTAATGTGAAAATTCATGAGTGAGTGATTATGCAAATCAAGCAAACCACGGTCGTCATATGTTTCTCTTCTCCCCGTCACTTAATTAGTATATAAGGTTCATTATATTTGATGAACTCTTTGACAAACGGGATGACTTGATCTCTATCTCCGACGAGAATAACGCCTCAATTCCAATGTCCCTGTTGTTGTCAATTATGTTAATCATCAAGGCAATTCCAATTGGATGGTGGAGATCAATTCTTGGTTCCCCTTCTCCTCTCTAACCTCATGGTTCTCCTAGAAAACCTGTCATGTGCCAATTCTGCAAAAAGAGGGGTCACACGATTAAGTTTTTCGTGTATATGGTTCGAGTCCCCTTTCAGTCAGTGGTTTCACTTGCTCGCCATCACTTCCTTTATGGAGATCCCCATAGATTGAAAGACTAATCACTAGTGGCACGCGACACGTGGGAAGGACACGCTGACTCTTGCAAAGTAATACATGCATCATCTTTATAAAGAATCACTTGAACTCAAAACCTTAAATCTTAACCCAAAACTTTAAACCTTAAGATTTTAAGTAAAGGCATTTTTAATAGTTTATATTATTCTCGAACACACCCCCTCACGCAATAGCCCTTGGGGCTTGAAGCGTGGATATTGGGCAGACTCAATTTTTAATTTACCTTTTTGTGCTTTTTATTTAATTCAAGTGAGGCGGTGATGATCAAACTTGTGACCTTATGGTCACTAAAGTTCTGATACCATGTAAAGAATCACTTCAACCCAAAATTTTAAGATTTTGGGTAAGAGCATTTTTAATGATTTATATTCTCTAACAACCTCATGCTATATACTCGTCTCACTGCATTATTTTGACAAAATATTTAATTTTTGAATTAAGGAAAAATGTTTTCCTTTTGACATTATTACAATAAAAAGGCTTCATTCTTGTCTCTGATGTTCTTGTTCCATGCTAGGGTAATAAACCGATAGAAATTATGTCCGGCAAGTTAATTCTGGGGTCATTGTTTTCGATGGTGCGTACTCGTCTTCTCTGGAGTTAAAAATTAAGTGGGAAGTTAGTAATGTTATTTATCGAATAACATGGTTTCCATAGAATATGACCAGAGGATCGGACGAGTCAATAGTACCTAGCGAACAATTGTTTAGCCTTTATACCAATTATTTTTAGAATAATGCTCGGTGGTAATGAGTATGATAGTTAAAATCGGGATTTTACCTAAAATCGGAAGGAGGATAAAAAATCGTAAATCGTAAAAATTTAACGTAAAAAAAAATCGTAAAATCGTAAAAGCGTTTGGAATTTTTATGAAATCGTTTTGATTAAAAAAAATCGTAAAAGTGTAAATTTAAATCGAGATTTTAACTACCATGATCATGAGTATCAAGCACATCAACATCTGGACTATAATCAGATGATGATAATTGTACATATATAGAAATGATTTGTATAAGTGTGTATATACCATTGTTCTTATTTTTAAGGGGACCTCTTTTTCCTTGCCAACGCTTGATTCAAAATTCGAATACCTCTCAACATGTGGACAATTGCTACGTCAGATAAGAGGTAGGGGATTTTACGTATGCTCTTGCTCTGCTGTATTATAGCCTATATAAATTGAGAGTGATATTATGAAAAGTTGTCATATCCATCGTTGCTTCTTAATTTTATTGTGTATTTGTTTTTCATATCTTTCTGATCTCATGGATCAATCAGTCTACATGCCTGAGTTCTATTTGTAAATGGGTTGTTTGAATCCAGAAAGAAACACCAAGCCTATACATCCCTCAAGAGACAAGATACATTAGACTAGCTGATCGAATATCCAAATACCAAGTGGCATAATTACAAAATGTTCTCCACTTCAAGGGAATTTGGGACTAATTCCACACTTCATCTTCAAAATGCAACTATAATCCCATTCCTCTCCGCAGATCCCAAAAATATACAATTTTTTGATTTACCCACCTGATATATATTTGAAAACAAAAGATTGACACGATCGAGTACATGTACAATTCAAAATCAACAACTAAAAATGGTACAACTAGTGTTATAAGGCAACTTTGATGATTCGCAAAGGGGTGTAAATGGGTTGGACTTGATTTGGCTAGACTTTGGTTTAAATAGGTCAGATATGTGTAAAATACTTTAGGCATAGCCTGATATGTTAGCCTTGTGTAGATCCAAATTACAAGTCTGATCTAACCTATATTTAAAAAATAAAAGCCTTGGGTTAAGCCTATTAGCCTGTTCAATGATTAAAATAATGAGATTAGTGATTGTTCTTTTAAAAAACATAGAATTGTGTTGTTTTAGTCATTACTATTGTGTTTTATGATGAGATAAAAAAATCATGGTGGAAAAATGGGAATTTTTTTTATTTAATTTTAAACAAAAAAACACTAATTTTAATTAAAATAACTTTCCTTTTAAAAAGACAAATATTTTTTTTTAAAATAATATTATTTTATTATTCAAAATCATTAAATAATAATAATAATTTTATTTAAAATAATAATATGATATAAACCAACTTATAAACGTATAGTCCTGACATATAAAAAAAGTCAACGATCAATTTTTTAAATCTTTTTTTTTTAAAAACCTGAAACTATTCTATTTGATTATATATTATAGGCGAGACTGAGTGATTTAGACTAACCTAAGTGTAGGCCACCTGTCCCATTTCCCTAGCCATGTGGATCATCTTATAAAAACATGTCTTTGATTAAAGAGGACATGTGACCTTTCCCTCACCGAGGAGTAATTTTATCATTGTTGTAGGCTTAGTCTCTTTTTATGTGAACCATCTTATATTAAAAAAAACACACATGTTGTGGTTATGTGAAAAATTTTATGTCCATTTTTTTTATAAATTTTAATTAAAATCCACTTATTTAATATATATCAATGAAATGAGAGATAAACACAAAAAAATTTATTTTTTTATATAAATAAAAATTAAAAAATCCAAATTCTTCACCACTGGACAAAATCTGGTTGCTTAAAACTTCTTTTTAATATGAGAACAACTCCATACATTAGTGGCCGTATTCTGTAAAGTTTATATTCGTCGTTCGAAATCTGAGAAAAGAAATAGCGAATAAGTTCCGAACATGAATCGACAAACAGTACAATTAATTGCGGAGAATATATCATCATTGACTTTGCACATTATGAATTGACCACTCATTTCTCATCAATCCAATTCCTTAAAATCCAAATGAATGGTCGACGATGGGGCCAATAACGAGTTGACACCTTTTGAGTCACCGACCCTCCTGTCCTAACATTCATATTCCTTAATCATTAATCTTACGGCCATGTACTACAATTCTAGAAATATTTCCAAATTAAGAGGTATATCATATCAGAGGAATCTTATAGCAGTGCGTTTTCCTCATTCATTTTCCGTATTCGCTCTATTCTTGCACTCAGAACTAACTACTTAAATATATGTATGACATCTTTTACCAAAAAATAAATAAAATTATGTATGAGATTGATGGTGATGGTCGCTGACCATGGCATGCATTTAACTGTAGCGTTTACAAAAATGTTACTACTTACTATATGTATGTGCATAAAAGAGGAAAGAAATAGAATATTCACAACAGGAACATAAGCAAATTCATAGAAGCAAAGAAAAGGAATAAACTCAAATACCGAGCCGTTCATGGACTTCATGGACTTTGTGATATTAAAATATGGGTTTATAGAGCCTTGCAGGAGAACAACAGAGCCAATTGTAGCCAAAAAAAACTTGCCGGAGTAAACACCACACCGACACATACACACACAGTACTATTGATGTGTGTTGGTAACTAAATAGTGCTTGTCGGCAAGTCATTCTTGGCTGCAATCCACTCTCTAGCTCTTCCCGTAAGCATTCTAAAACCAAACATTGATAGGGATACAATACAGGATTGCGTAGCTAGCTATTTCATGCATACTCACATTTTCTGCTTGAGCAATTACTTCTCCCTTACAAAAACTTCTCTGACTCAAAATGAGGCATTGTTGTGTGCTTATATAGAGCAAGGGAAATGGTTAACGAATGGCATCCATTGATCCTTCCAAGCGAGTGGTTCATTATTATATTTATTATTTTATATTTTCTTAAAAGCTAACCAACTTTCCCAAAAGTAAAGTGACTGCATGAAACCAACGGAAACATGACACATAAAGCCCTTCCCAACCATCCAAGTTCTCCATTAAATTTTTTTTTTTTCTAATTATGGTTGATCAACTTATGTTCGTATGATTTTTTATTGTATCAAATTGGAATAGAATATCAACTGTCACGCACACACGCTGGGGGTGGGGGAGAGTAAATCAATGGGACGAAATGCTTCAATCTACACAGACCCGACTTTTGACTACGGCAAAAAATATTTGAAACCGTGATAATGAATGCATGAGATTCTTAGAAAGTGGTTGCAACAATCTTAATGATTGCATGCAATAGCTACATGGAACTAACCATATATAATTACTAATTAAATTTTAAATACATACTATTGTAAGCACTCAAGTCACTATTTAGAATATAAGTTTATAAAAATACACTTATTATAGTGTATTAAAAATGGAATTAATGTTTCTCCTGGACAATGTTATCTTCTGTAGCAGCATGAAATTGGGTGGACAACTCTGAAGAGAGGAGAGAGATAGGGAAAATTAAAGTGGGTTTTATCTCCTTTTATCTAAGAAGATAAAGTTATCTTCATTTTGCAAGAAAAATATTATTCCCATTAAAAATAGGGTAAAGGGTAAAGGATTTTCGAGTCACTGGAGATAAAGTTATCTCCAGTGAGCCCAAAACGACGTCGTTTTGGGGTGGAAATCAAGGTATTTTTGTAATTATAATATATTGTAGGGTTATATTAGTCTTTATCATTTTAATTTTTTAATCTTATAACTTCAAAATGATATCGTTTTAGGTTTACTGGAGATAACTTTATCTCGAGTGACTAGAGAAATACTTTTCCCTTAAAAATATTTGTATCCATGTTAAATAATTATTCAAATATCTAATACAGATAATGTACTAGAATATTTCTTTAAAGTTTTTTCCTAACTATATATATGTGCTTAATTATCATCATCACTCGTTGGAAAGAAAAAAGTGACTATTTTATCTATAAAAAGAAAAGGTAAAGAGACATAAGAGTGACCATGAATCACTAAAATGTAGGTATAGAACATGAAGTCTAATCCAAGCAACTTTTACTAACTAATTAAAGATTATTTTTTTTGGAATAAAAATTATAGATAGGATTCGTTTACAAATTTTTTTTGCAAATTACACTGAGTACGACCGGTCGTACACTGCATGGTTAAAGTATGACCGGTCGTACTTAGTGTAGTTTGTAAGAGTTTGTAAACAAAAAAGTTTGTAAATATAATCTCCCCCTAAAAATTATAATAAGCAGTGGCGGAGCCACATTGAAACCAGTCAATGCCTTGGCATTGGTTTGGATTTCAAAAATGAACCACTATGTCTGTAATTCTGGTAGGGGGTAATCAAGAGAAATGATCGGAGGCACTGGCTTGGTTTTGAAAAATGAACCAACTTGTCGTCACCGCGTCCCCACGAAGGAAGGTTTTGATTCCGATTTGAGTGATGAAGAAGGAGAACTAAATCCACTGCAACTATGGAAGAGAGAGAATCACTAGAATAAAGAGATGAAGAAAGGAAAACAAAGATGCAGGAACAAGAGTTGTACAACACTGTTGCACGAACAAGAGTTGCAGGAACACCGTTGTGCAGGAACATGACAATATCCTCAAATAGGGTGCCTCTGAGGAACAAGAGTTGCAGGAACACCACTGTGCAGCCGAATCTCGAAGCTGTCGGCGGCGACCACAGAGGGGAGAATGGCATGTGTGGTCGTCAAGAGGAGGTTCCCATGGATCAAGAATATGGTGACAAATATCCTATTAGAAACAGAGTTGAGACACAAAGGTTGGAGCTTGTGGCTAGAGAATGGGGAGGAAGTGCTGCTGACACCGATGAGAGGAGGGACGAAGTCGGTGGAGAGAGATTTCCTGACAATTCCTGACAAAGACGGAGGAAGAGTTCATGGCTCGGATAGGGCTTGTGATTCGAGATGAAGACAATAACCTCCATGGGTCAACTATGAGAGAGTAGAGCACGCCAACCCATAGTCTTCACTTCATTTTTTTTGTTTAAGTATAATAAAATAAAAATATTTTTTTTACATGACCTTGTCAGCGGGTTGGCTCACTATTATCATAATGAAAAAAAATTTGAAATCGAGAAACTCACTTGAAGAGATAAAAACTGAGTTTTGGAGAAAGAAAAAATATTTTAGGGTTTAGATATTAAAACTTTTTTTTATTTCCATTTTTTTTTTTTTTGGCACTGTCTGATTTTGTGCTCTGACTCCGCCACTGGTAACAAGGATATATTATTCTTTTTATTGATACAAAATAATTCAAATGATAGACAAAGGTTTACTAGTGAATTACTTCTAGCGTACTAGCTAACCGAACCAATATTTTATATGAAGGCTAGTCGCTTGTATCCCCTAAGTGTAAGTGCTAGGGTGCTATAGGAAAATTTCTCAGAAGAAAAACAATCACAAAAAGACATTATGGCCATAAAGCAATTTGAGAAATTAGTGGCCAGAAAATGAATTTGAACCCATGTGCACATTTACGAATGTTAAAGATAGAATTCATAGTGAACGATACATAGAGATCGAAATTGTTTAATTTTTTTTTTTTTTGAGTTAACTTAATCCTAATTATTTTTTTGAGGCGAGTTAGCTGCCTTCAGTATTCTCACAAGATTCGACTCTTTGAACCGGCTACGAGACTAATCCAGAGTGCGGGGCGGGTCAAATATAAGATATTTAAACCTCTTTCAAATATGACATATGTGGATCGAACCGTGGCTCTTTCCTTTCTACTTGCTATCAATTGAGCTACTATAATTTGATATCAAATTTTTTTATGATTAATTATAAAAGACACTAAACTAAAATAAGAGTAATAAGAAAATATTGTAGAAGAGCAACAAATTTTCTAGTGCTTTTGCCGCCCACTTTATGAAAGAACAACATTCCTCAAAATGTTCCAAGCATCTATTTAAGTGGGAAATGGAATTCAGATTGCTTCAATAGATATGCCCAATATATATATATATATATATATATATATATATATATATATATATATATATACTTTAACATATATTTGTTACGTTCTCAATTTTTCATTTTTTTAATCAATAATTAAAATTAAATACTTTTTCCATTTAAATATAGCCCAGAAAAAGTCAAGCCTTATTCAAATATACACACCTAATTGGGAGATCTACTACGAATCTACGCCCACAAAAGCCTTGGCTTCGTCCAACAATAGCACAAACGCAATGTCATTTCATTTGCAGCGTCATATACATAGTAACATAGAGAATTCCTCTTCTAGACTAGTATTTTATGAATTATTTTTTATAGATAACATGATACAAGGAAATGGCCACATGGCACGAGATATCATCTTTTCCTGAGAGCGATAGTGAGCCGGCTCAGTCCGCAGAGTCACTAACATTATAATATTACAGGGCAAGGAAAAAAAAGCCAAATCAATGTTTTATATATATATTTCAGTTTATTTCGATTTCAGTATTATCCAATTCTTATTAAAAACTTACCACCTGATTCCGTAATTGTTGTACATTCATCTTCTTTTAACAAGCTTTTGACCATGAAACCCAATTTGAATAGAAGAAGCACAATAAATTATTTGAGCTTAGTCAAGTCAACAACCTAAACAGTTTCCCGTGTGTATATACATAATAAAGGATTTGGATTGTTAGCTAAGAATTTGGCTCATATCCCATTAAAGTGTGAGTTGGAATCTCTCTGGTCGATGTGAAAATTTTATTGATGGAGTAATATGTTATCCTTCCCCGAAATCCTCTCTAATCATACCTAAACTTTTCATTATAAAAAAAGAAATTTTTCATTATAAAAAGTGTGAAAATTTTATTGATGGAGAAATATGTTATCCTTCCCAGAAATCATCTCTAACAATATCTATACTTTTCATTATAAAAAAAGAAACTTTACATTATAAAAAAAAAAAAAAAGATTTGGATTGTACAATCTTCACCTTTAAATTTTTTTGTTTTATAGTAAAAAAATAAGGGTTTGTCACTTTTACTCTTGGTACACATAAATTTTTTTATAACAATCACATTTTAATAGGATCCGCATGCGGGATCTGATATTTAAAAAAAAAAAAGCCAGGATCAATATGCCTATCTTGACTTTCTGTGTGTTGCTACAGAAATTTTCTTCTACAACGACAGAAGAAGTAGAATTGTAAAAAAAAAAATAACCCATTTTAAAATTTTTGTACCACACAATTTGAAACTGTATACAATTGAATGAAGATTTAATAGATTTAGTTTATAGTTAACTATAAAAAAAATATCCTTTTAAAGAATATAATAGGTTATGTCTTTCCAGTGACTTACATAAAGTCTTACTGGTAAGACATTGTTAAATCTAAAAAATTAGATTTTTTTTTTTCTCTTCTCAGTCACATTGCTGACGTTCAAAGTGAAAAAAAAAAAAATTTCAGATTTAAAAATCTACCGATAAGACTTCGTGTAAGTCAAAGAAAGTACATAAACTTGTGTACTTTTAAAGATATCTACTTAATTCTTAAATAATAATAAATATTTTTTCTCTCTATAACTTTTGTATTACTTAAAGGTATTAATACCCTATAATTTAAGACTTCTTAACATATGTTTTATCTGAAATTTTTCGTATTTCTTGCATGACTTGCGAAAATAAAATAACATGCATTTAAACATTTATTATTGTCTTCTAAGCTTAATCTAATTTTATTTTATCTTTAAAAATTTTAAAATCGAAAAGTTGAGAGTTGCAGAAAAAATATTACTCTTGCAAGCAAATCTCTTTTTTATTAGAATACTCATGCTAATATTTGAGAAGAGGAAAATATGATATTTCAAAAAAATAAAATAATAATAATAATAATTTAAGCAAATCTAGAAGAGAGAGATGTAAGTATAATTTGTTGATGTGAGGTGGCTGACCAATCTTGAGATGCTTCAACATATGAGTCCTCATAGCATCACATGAAAAGAAGAAAGCAAAATGTAGCCAAGAACAAACTTGCCGGTGGGGAATAAGAGAAGGAAATTATTAAATAAAATAAATATCGCCGCTCATAACGGCCGGCAAGTCATCCTTGGCTGCACTCTACTTTCTGCGTTTTCTTGTGAGCTGAGAAGACCAAACACACACCCATACGCCTAATGCTTAATTAATGCCTTGGAGTGTTGTGTTGAGTTTTGTTGTGTTAGTGAAGTGTGCTTCTTAATGCTTATATAGGCACACGCACAAAGAGGAGAAAACTTAATTATATATGTGCAGTGCACCACTCAAATTTATTCGATACACTCTGTCTCACCGACTTTCTATAAGAGGATAATGTTTCATGCAAGACAGCCACATATGGAAAAGGCCACGCGCTAGTTTTTTTCACTTTCCACGTTCTCATGCTTTTTATTTTTATATCCCATTCTTGAATCATCTACACCCCATGCTCTTTTATTATTTTTCAATTTTGGGATTTATTCCCCTTGGCCGCGTCAATTGGGTGGGTTTTTCTTCCCTCTAACACACCTCCTCACGCAAAAGTCCTTTGAACTTGAAGCGTGGATATAATGTAAGTCAATTTTTGGTCTGCTTTGTGCTACACAAGCCCTTTTTTTTTGTGCTACACAAGCTCATTTTTTTGTCTGCCTTGTGTTTTTCTTTTAATTGCACCTGAAAGTGGGAGACGGTAAGGATCAAACTCGTGACCTTGTGGTCAGTGAAGCTTTGATACAATGTAAAAGAACCATTTCAACCAAAACTTTAAGATTTTGGGTTGAAATGGTTCTTTACAAATCCTAATTAATAATTTTGCTCATTCATGAAAATTTCTAATCTGGTTTTTATTACAAATTATTTGTAATAATTAATAATTTTTCTCACTAAAAATTATTTGGATCTTCTCGTCTGAAAAAGTGATTTAGTGGTCATGTTATTTGAGATTTTGAGCACAACCTCTCATTTTCACTCACTAATAATAGATAAGAGAGGAAAAAATGTATGATTTTTAAATAAGTGGTTGTAATCAAATAACATAATCACATGACCACTTTTTCACTTGAGAAGATCCAAATAAAAAATTATTTGAAATAGTAACGATTCCCATGATATTGATTTTTTCACTTTAAATTAGTATTAGTGGTGTCTTAAATTTATAATATTCGTATTTGTAGTGTCACTATTATAACTAATTTTCTTTTTAAATAAATTATATTCAAACTTAATAAACATTCAAGTAATACAAATCTAACTTTTAAACACAGATTATTATTGCACATTCATGACTAGTCAAATACAATAAAATATCCGACAAACTTCCAACTTCAAAATACCTAGAAATCAATTCATTACAAGACAATCATTTTGCAATTCTTAAATTAAGAGAATTTATGGCTAAGGTAGCGCTAAACTTAATATCTAAAACGATGATGAAAAATTAACAACTTCATGGATTTTGGTCTGCAAATTAATTAACAAACAAAAGAAATTATACAATCAAAGCTTATAAAAAACATAAAAGTTTAGAAATGTAACCTAAGAATAACAAGTCGGAGTAGAGATATCAAGAAAAAGATTTCAAATAATAAAGAAACTTAATTTGTTCATTAAATAGTCCACTGAACGACAAATTTTCCAGTAAGGCAATCATATGATGTTTCCTTTCGATATCATGTTTTGTTTTCTCCTACTGGAAGTCAATAAATTTTTTCCCTTTGCTACTACTCTTTACCTTTGTTCTTTCGAAATTTTGCGTTAATTGTATGCTTAAATTACTTCTTAATGACATGCTCATTCAAAATAAAATAAAATAAATTAATAAAAATTCCCATTATAATTTTTTTGTTTTTTTAAATAAAAAACATGTTATAAAGATACTGCATTAGCCTCAACTTGTTCTACATGGATCAATTCCGAGGCATTAACTACATTATTAGGTTGGGAATCATTCACTTTTTTTTTTCTTAATAAATTAAAGGGTGTAGGTTGACCATTAGAGACCCTTTTAGAGTTTAATCTCAATGATTTCACCATATGGAAATTGCAAGATTTAAACATAAAAATCAAGATAAAATATAATTTCACGATCTGTACAGCAATGTTTTAGTCTAGTGACAATGCAATGAAAATATCAAGTAAAAATGCCTATATTTCATAACTTTCAATCATAAATATACAATTTACATAAGAGAACCATTAATATAAAATCTATAAGTAAAATTTGGTTATACCAAAAAAAAAAAAAAATCCCATTCCCAAAACGTCTGTCAATATACAAAGTTATTATCTCTTAGCTTTAATGGACATTATTTTGATGCGTTTTGCCATTTTTTTTATGCTGTTTCATTGATAGAACGGGAAATGTTTTCCCACACAATCTTTTGTATCAACTAATTAAGGTTTTAAATTTCTCCCAAAAATAATGCTAGGGAGGATCGAACGTATACTCTCACTCTCACATACTCAGCTCTTTGGTACCAACTGAGCTATCATCGTCATTTGATTTTTATAACAGTATAATTTCCAATCTTTTGGAGTAAAGATTAAAGAATACGGAAATAGAATCATTTTTCACAACTCATCAAACCTATATATATATATATATATATATATATATATATATATATATATATATATATATATATATTTAAAATAACAGAGGATAATTTTTTATAAAAAAATTTAGATATCGTAGGGTTCATATTATCACTTGAACCAACCCTCAGGATTTGTTGTATATTAATTTCTTAATATCGAAATGTTCTTTACAAAAAAAAATAAAAAAAATATCTAAATGTACAACTAAATTTGAAGAGAAAAAAAAGTGTACACCTAAATTTAATTGAATTCATCAAAGAGTCGTCTATTACCTGGTCATAGGCGTTTTCTTCCCCGAAGCTTCCACTTCCTTGATGCTCTTCAGGGTTTCTTTCTGTTGATTTATTTGGCTGATGCCAATTGAATAGGATTTCGGCGTTAAATTGTTGCTTAGGTAAGATTTAAAAAGATTTTTTTTTAGATAAAAAATCTTATAGATTTTAAAAGACTATTAAAAATTAAAGGGACTATAAAAAAAATTTAAAAGACACTTTTTACAATCAAAATTTCATAAGATTGGATTTTAAAAGATTTTAATAGAATTTATAAGATTTGAAAGGATAATATGCATTTATAAGATTTTAAAAAATTACATAAATTTTTAACAAACATTCAAAATTACAAGAGTCAATAAAAATAATAATAGAGAAATGCAATGATATTAATACAATTAAAATTAAAATCTAATATAATTTTCTCAATCAGTAAAACATAATATAATTTTAAAAAACATTCAAAATTACTAAGCAACAGCTCTCCACATATTTAAAGCTATACTAGTTCTTCACGTTTTAATATTTTCTTGTTCATGCTCTTGGATTTGACCAATGGATTGAAATTATCTTCTTCATCACACTAGAAAAGTCAAAATTTTTGATGAAAAATTTTTCGTCGAAATTAAAGACAGAAATTTTGACAGAAACCATATTTCGTCAAAAATTTTCAACGAAAATCAGATTTCGTGAAAAAAATTTGATGGAAAATGAATTCCGTCAAAAAATTTCGACGCAAAACAAATTCCGTCGAAAACGTTGTAAAATAAAAAATTATATTTATGAATTTTTCGACGAAAATCAAATTCCGTAAAAAAAACTCGACGGAAAATGAATTCCGTCGAAAATCTTATAAAAAATAAATTAAAAAATTGTATTTATGAAGTTTTCGACGAAAATCAGATTTCGTCGAAATTTTTCGACGAAAAATGAATTTCGTCGAAAACCTTATAAAAAATAAATCAAAAAAAAATTATATTTATAAATTTTTCACAGAAATCAGATTCCGTCGAAAGTTTTCGACATAAAACAAATTTCATCGAAAACCTTATAACAAAATAAATCAAAAAAGAAATTATATTTATGAATTTTTCGACGGAAATCAGATTCCGTCGAAAGTTTTCGACGAAAAAGGAATTCCGTCTAAATTTTTTTTTAAAAATAAATCAAAATGTATTTATGTATTTTTCGACGAAAACCTGATTCCGTAGAAAAATTTTGACTGAACATGAATTTCGTCGAAAAGCTTATAAAAGAATAAATCAAAAATAAATTATATTTATGAATTTTTCTTAAATTTTATTATATTCACATAATTAAATATCATTCAGTATATTATATTTATTATATTCACAAAATTATTTTACGTCTATGAATGATAGATTATCGATGTGTTTATAACTATTATTTTATAATTAAATTAATTGACTAATATATTACCAAATTTATAATTAATATTAGGAAGATATTTGACAATTCATCTCGTTCCTCCTCCCTTTCACTTTCCTTTTTACTTGTCATATCAACCCTGCTAGGATTCACACACCAAAATGATGTAGTTTTATTAAAAATGACACAAAGTTATGTTAGTTAAAATAACAAATACTTTTCCATTTTTACCATTTTGGTTATTGAGGAAGGTTATATTTATAATTTTTTATTTTCTCAACCTCTTATAATCAAATTGTAACCATTTATTTTCGACAATCTGATGGTTATTATTTTTTGAGTTAATAAGTTTTACCCAAAAAATTATAATAGTAATATTGACGAAAATCAACTATAAAAATTTAGTTGTAAGAAGTGGTAAATATAATATCCCTCATGTATGTGATAGTTATTTTTTTTGAACGATTTTATAATACCTTTTTTTGAATGATGTAAAAGTATTAATGTGAGGAATCATAACCATACGTAAGGGCATAGGCGGAACTAGAGGGGGGCTAGGGTGGGCTCTCGCCCCCCTAAAATTCGATGGGAAAAAATTATATATATAAATGGTATTTTAATAATATTACAAAATGTGTATGAGTGGATAAATTATTGGCATACGTAAGCATGAAGAGAAAGCACAAAACCTCAACGGCTCAAATCAAACTTATGAAAATTTTCAGCCTGCAATTGCAAGAGAAGACAACTGAAGAGGAAGCACAAGCATTTTCATTGAAGGGGGCGTGGGACTCAATCTTGAAACACTCTTCAAGTACCTTTTCACTCTTAAGTTTTCAGTTATAGTTAATAACCCACCTGAGTCTCTCTTACCTTCTTCTGGGGTAAAATTTACTAAAAGGTATTTGGTAGGCCAAAAATTTTCTGAAAATTTTGAGTTAATTTTAATAATGTTGTGTGTTAATTTTCTCACCACATGAGAAAAAAACAATTCCACCCCTTCAATAGTAATCTTTCCCAATTATTTTACATAGAAAAGCAAATGATGGGAAAAAAAATTTCCTAGCCATAATTTTACTTCACCTCCTACCAAACATTGGCACATAATTTTCCAACCCTATTTTCCTAAGAATTTTTTTTTCACCTCCTACCAAACACGTGATTGTGAGATTAAAAAATTACAGTGTGTTCTTCTAAATTATTCTTAATCTCTTTAAATTTCCAACAATTTTAGCTATAAAATTATATGTGTATTAAGGGTCAATATGAGCATGAAATTGAATTAAAAGTAATTAAAAGTTATGAGAATTATAATTATGTTGTTATTTTATTCTCAATAATATTCTCATAAGATTTTTTATATTTTGCAGTAATTTCAGTTCAATAAAGAGATAATTGGAGATATCAAATAGAGTTGCTTTGGATTTCTGAATCATTGAAGATTTTATCAAATCTTCCTTTGAATATTTTTAAGGAAAGTTTTCCATTAAATTAAAAAGTGAAAGATTTGAAGGATTTGGTCAAAGATATGATTAGAAGATTTGGAGGAGATTGAAATTAAGAGATATGATCAAGATTTGAATCAGAGGAGATTGAACCAAGATATACAATGAAGATTTGATCAAGATTTCTAAGCAAGGCACAATTCTATAAATAGAGACTCAGACC
Source organism: Gastrolobium bilobum (assembly GCF_033153095.1). Lineage (NCBI taxonomy): Eukaryota > Viridiplantae > Streptophyta > Magnoliopsida > Fabales > Fabaceae > Gastrolobium > Gastrolobium bilobum. Next base: position 919,037 of record NW_026897257.1, on the reverse strand, counting down.
CCAGGAAACAACAATCTTTGGCTGGAGAGAATTGAGAGAGCTCTTGGAGACTCGTGCTGGAGATCAAGAATTCACCTTCATCTTTTTCTTCTTTTCTTTTCTTTTTCTTTCATAAATTCTTTTTATTTTAATTTGTTTAAGCCAGCTATGTCTGGCTAGTTTGTTTTTGTAGTTGGGATCACGGACCCAATGTGAATCCTTTATAATTTCTGTATTGATATTTTATAAGTTAATTACTTAGTTTGTTTTATTCTACCTGGTTTAATTTTTCATATCCAGTTTAGAATTGATCACTCTAAATTATAGGACTTTGAGGGTTAGAATTCACAATAGACATATTGGGATTTTAATCTAGACAAGGGTAGAATAACAATTTGTGTATGATCTAGACATAGGCTTACATAAATTGCAGACTCATAATTCATTTGCTTAATGCTTAATTCAAAAGGGATTACTAAGACATTAGAATTCTGATTGGGTTAAAGGGTTGAAATCACTAAGACATTAGGGTTCAACTATTTTTTAGGAAAATAATGAATTGTCTGACCAAACGAATTAATTAATTATAAAATTCAATATAGGAATATAAGGGAGGATCAGAGGTGAAGTGTATCCTAGCTACAGTCTTTTTACAATTTTTTTCATAACTCATATTTTCTTGACATTCTTTATCTTTTCTTGCATGCGTTCAAAGTTCATTGTTATTAATTTTCTGTTTTAAATTTAATTGCTTTTAAATTCTGTTTTGAAATTCCAACTTCAATCACCTTCACAAACCAAACTAATTTTATTTTCCAACTTAAGGAGAATAGTTAAACTAGTACTTGATGCATTAATCCTCGTGGGAACGATACTCTACTTATCACTTTATTACTTGAAACGAACGGTATACTTGCCGATTTCGGAACACATATATAACTTTGTGGGTATCTAATTTATTGATAATGGATAACATGATTTATTTAAGGGTTGGCCTCTTTTCTGCAGCAATAGCATATGAAGTTTTTTGTAGCAAACATATTTACACATGTGGATTTTGACATTTAAAAAGAAAGAAAAAAAGTCAGGATCCGCGTGCATAAAATAAAATCAAGAACAAGCTTTGAAATAAGATAGAAGACAAATTTCTTGATGATTCTTTTATTACATACATTGAAAAAGAAATTATTTTGAGTTTTAACATGGATTCAATTATATATGAGTTTAACAACAATAAAATACGTAAAATAAGAGTCAAATGAAGTGATCTTAATCTTTGTAATAGATTTATTTTAATTTTTTTATATTAGGTCTATACTATATTTCAAATATTTTTGTTTATAATATAATATATATTTTCCCTTAAGTTAAGGGGAAAACACTAAATGTGGAGAATCATAACCATACATCTGTTAGCACTGTACGCAAAACGGACGTAGAAATTATGTTACCTATATATATAGGGAAAATTGTTTATCCTTTTAAATGACACAACTTATATCCTTTCACTCTCACAAAGAGGTGGTACCAACACCTTTATTTTTTTTGTCAAGTCTCTCTCCTCCTTTATCTATCTTTTTCTCTCTTAAAATGACACAACTTTACATCCTTTAGAATGACACACACTTTTCCCATATATATATACACATTGTGGTATTATTTAATGTAATTTTTGATTATTAATCTTATTTGATAATATCATAATTATAAAAATAAATTATACAAAATGAAAATACATTTATATATTTATAAGACCACAAGTATAGATGTAAATGGGTCAGGCTGGCCTGACCTGGACTATATTTGGCCTGGCCTAGCCTAACCTTTCTAAAAAATAGAGTAGGCTTATGCTTATAGGAAAGCTTTTTTAACAAATATGTCATAGGCAAACATTGTCAAGTCTGGCCTAAAGCCTTGTAGGCTGACCTATTTAACTTTTTAAATAATATAATATAATTTAAAATTAGAATATTTAGGGATTCATTATGATGTGATTTTATTAATCAGGAACTTCCCCCACCGCAAACAGTTTCAAATTGGAAGATGATGCTCCTGATGAAGAAGAAGATGGTCAGAGACGGAGAAAAAAGCCAAGGAGGGTTCAAGTCAAGTAGAACCTTGACCAGGGAGAAATATTTCAAGTTCACTCACTTAAAATCATTATTCATGTGTATGAAGACGAGGCTTCTGATTCCAAGTTTGCAAACTCATCACGCTTAAGTTTGGGTACTTGGTGAAGTTGAATATTATATGTATTGTAAAAGAAGGATTGTGTATTGATATGAAGTTTAAAAATGACTCAGAGGAAATTGTTTCGTTGAATTATGAAGTCAGTTTTACATTGTGTATTGATATGTTAATTTTTATTTTTAAATTTTATACATGTCACAATATATACTAATTGTACACCGCTCGTTAATTGTATAAGCCTTTTTTGAACTTAGCCTAATATATGATATGGACTTTTGTGCATTTACTGTATTGATTAAGAAGATTTTATTTTGATATGTTATTTACTTTGGTTATATTTTTTATCACGTAAAGTATAGAAATTGACATTAATTTTGTAAACATAATTTTAAAAAAAAAAATCTATCATTTTCGACGGAATCTTTTTTTCGTCGAAAATCATTACAACAATTTTTGACGAATTTCATTGATTTTTCGTCGAAAATTTTCGACAGAATCCATTTTCCGTCGAAAACCATAACAACAATTTTTTACGGAATTTCATTGATTTTCCGTCAAAAAAATTTGACAGACTCCATTTTCCGTCGAAAACCATAACAACAATTTTCGACGAAATTTCATTGATTTTTCATCGAAAATTTTCGACAGAATTCTTTTTTCGTCGAAAACCATTACAGCAATTTCCGACGGAATTGATGTTCCGTCGAAAATTTTTGACGGAATCCATTTTTCGTTGAAAACCATTACAATAATTTTCGACGGAATTTCATTGATTTTTCGTCAAAAATTTTCAACACAATTTTCAATTCTGTCGAAAAAATTGTTATCAACGAAGTAGTGCATTTGGTATCAGAGCTATGCATATATGATTATAAGAACCAATTTTTTATTTATTAAAATAATTATAAATTTGCATATAAAACCTAAAGTTCATGATAAAATTTCGTTTAGAATTTTTTGCAATTGATCTTGGGAATATTTGAGTTTTTGTTTTACGTTATGAGAGTTTTCTAACTATATATCATATGCATGTTTTCATTGAGTATTCTAAAAAAAAATTGAATATGAATTTTTGGGTTTTATTACATGAAAATTTAGAAAATTTCTCAAATTATTTTCAATCAATACATTGAAATCTTAAATTGCTTTGGGACTTTTGAAAAAACCTATTTTTAGTTATCTATTAACACAAAAATTGTTTGAAATCATTTCCTATAGCGAAGAAATTTCGTTCATGAATGTATTGTTACGAACTATAGGGTTCACATTATGAAAATTTCAATCTTTTTTTAAATTGATATTATTTTATTTATGTAAAATGAAAATCCCCTTAAGGGTTTTAGTCCCCCTCTTGTTTTTTTCATTATTTTATATTGTTTTTAATACAAAAATTACACCTTTTGTGCCCAAAAAAATTGCAACCCATAGCTTGAAAAATTATTTTTTTAAACTTTCAAAAGCTCTCAAAATTCGCTAAAAAATATGCTATTTTGAGATGGATTATATTAGAATCTTGTTGGTTTGTTGTTTCTCGGTTGTTTAGTGATAAAAATCGTTCAAAATCTGCTGTTTTTGAGCTTTGATGAAGCTCCTATGGCGGAACCTGAATTCGATTGAGTCAACCCGCCAGAGGAAGAAGAAGACACTGCAATAGAGAAATCTCAAGAATCGTAGGGGTTAGGATGAGATTATGAAAGAGGCATCCTATTTATATTTCTAAGGAAAAAGTCTCACGAAATCCACACCAATAGAAAATTCATTAAAATCGTCATATTTTTCAATACCACAAGATTGCTTTTCCTTTGTTTAAAACCCTAATTGAATACCAACCGATTTGGACGGACTCTAAAATAATCATTTAAAATCCGAATCGAATACCACGTGACTTTTTTTCAATTCTTTAAAATCCTAATTGAATACCAATGAATTTTTTTGGTCCAAAAACAATCCATTAAAATACTTTGAAATTCCAATCCAATAGACCCCCTTAGTTTTTATGCTTTCTGCCTCTGCCCGAAGTTAATGATAAGTTAACGATAATTGTTGGAAATCGATACATAAATTGAGAAAATAAAAAAGAGAAAGGGAGAGAAAATTGACACAGTGATTTACCCTAGTTCACCCAATGTAGGTTAGGTCCAGCTTGTCTGTACTATATTTACCTCACTGACACTCGTTATAAGTTATTCGATTTACAAGGAAATATAAATAGATTTTTTAAAAACCCTAATAGCTATTCATATGCCCAAGCTCAAACTATTAAGAAAAAAGATAAAAAAAAAAAACATATATTTCAATATGTTTTCTGCTGACTCCGTCAACAAAGGTCCTAACCTGAATGTATAAGTATGAGTGGTATCCAACAATAACAATAAAAAAAAAAAGCATCTACTTCAAATCACTCTTTTCTTTTATTTTATTTTATTCTCGTTGGTCTTAAAAGATATTCAAAACCTTAATATGCTTTGCGCTCGACACAATAATGAGTTTTTGTCAAACCCATTTGGAATTGTGTGAAAGAAAATAGCGTATTCACGAGGACAAGGAGCACATTTTTTTCTGTATTGCTTACTCGAATATATGGCTTGTTGAGAAGGTTTAGCGTTATCGGAGTTATTCTATCTATTCTAAAGTGCTAAAATCTCTTCCTGGATTTTAGAATTTTTGGAAGGTCAGAAGGACAAAGTAAGTTAAAAGCAAAAAGGATAATAAGACGTGTTAAAAAAGGTGGAAACATGTGTTAAATTTGAAACGGGAAGAACATCACATTCTCATTTATAAATACTTGAAGCAGCTTCATTATATATGCGCTGTCGATAGATGATAAGTAAGCAAAGAAATCTTCACAATTCAATGTTCTCGTGTGAATATTAACAATAATACGAAAACAAAGCAAAAGAAATTATATATATGCATAAATTAGTGTAAGTATAGGATTCTGAAATATTCACTCTATATGGTAATTTTTTCATATAAAGTAATTAAAGTTACCGATAATTAAATTTAACACTATATTGTTATGTTTGTTTTATATATTTGTAGACATGATATAAATGATCCAAATTTGAAAATTTCAATATAAAATGTGAAATATTCATTTTTTCAAAAAAATTATTTATTACCAAAATAAGATTTATTTTATTTTATTTTATTTTTTAAGAAAGAGATCAACTCTATTAGAAAAGTCTCAATTTTCAACGAAAAATATTTCGTCGTAATTAACTACAGAATTCAATTTTCGTCAAAATTTTCAACGAAAATTAGATATCGTCAAAATTTATTGACGGAAATTGGATTCCATTGAAAATTACGGATGGAAAATGAATTTCGTCAAAAACTTTATAAAAAAAATAAATGTTAAAAGTAATTATATTTGTCAACTTTTCGACGAAAATCAGATTCTGTCAAAAACCTTATAAAATTTAAATCCTAATTGACATTATATTTGTGAATTTTTTGACGAAAATCAGATTTTGTCAAAAAAATTCAATGGAAAACGAATTTCGTCAAAAACCTTATAAAAAATAAATCCTAAAAGAAATTATATTTGCAAATTTTTTCGATGATAAACCAATTTCGTCAAAAACCTTATAAAAAAATAAATTCTAAAAAAAATTATATTTGTGAACTTTTCGACAAAAATCAGATTTCATCGACAATTTTCGAAGAAAAACGAATTCCGTAAACGAAAACCTTATAAAACATAAATCCTAAAAGAAATTATATTTCATGGTCAAAGAATGCTTGACCAAGGGAATGAGGAGTTTTAAAGTGTCATCTTGCGGGAGCTTCAAGTTGACAAGTGGTGGGCTTGGACCATGATAAACAAACTGGCTGATTTCCACCTTGAGAACATGCAAGTCGTGAGTTGGCTAGAGGTGCAAACATGGAAGACATGTGTGTGGATGACGTGGAGAGGTTTTACCACATGTATTACAAGTATTGGTTGGAAAGTGAGCTTGATAATGATGTGGCTTCCATAACAGGTTCTGGAGCTTGACAATTGTAGCATGTTAACTAACAGAAGTTGCTGTCATTCGCAGCTTGATGATATATTAAATTGGGTCTATTATATAGACCAAGATTTACAATTGGTTACATCAGGAAATCAGCTAAACTTAAGGAACAGAAAGCATAAATCAAGCTAATCTATTTACATCAGGAAATCAGCTAAACTTAAGGAACAGAAAGCATAAATCAAGCTAATCTATTTACATCAGGAAATCAGCTAAAACTAAGGAACAGAAAGCATAAATCAAGCTAATCTATTTTAATATACAAGGTAACAAACCGTGATAGTTACAATCAGGATCCTAACAAATTAATGCTACTCTAATACTCCCCCTCAAGGTGGAGCATGGAGGGAGGAGATGCCCAACTTGGAAGTCAAAAAATCGAATTGTTTGGATCCAAGTGCTTTGGTCATAATATCTGCGGGTTGAGAACTAGTGGGGATATGTTGAGTAGAAATAGTCTTGCTGAGAAGATAGTCCCGAACAAAATGGCAATCTAACTCGATATGCTTGGTACGCTCATGGAACACTGGATTAGAAGCGATATGAATAGCAGACTGACTGTCACAAAACAGTTGCATAGGGGCTGCATGAGGAATATCAAGAGAGCTGAGAAAAGACTTTAACCAAATAAGCTCAGAAGTCGCAGCTGCCATGGCACGGTATTCAGCTTCAGCAGAGGAGCGGGATATTGTGTTTTGCTTCTTGGTTTTCCAAGAAATAGGAGAATGTCCAAGAGTAACAAAATAACCAGTGACTGATTTTCGAGTCAAGGGACAACTAGCCCAATCCGAATCACAATAGGCACGAAGAAGAAGATCACTGTCAGATCGAAGAAGGAGTCCTTGGCCAGGATTGGACTTAATGTACCGAAGAACACGAATAGCCGCATCGTAATGTATCTGCATAGGATGCTGCAAAAACTGAGAAAGTGTGTGAACTGCATAACTAAGTTCTGGTCGTGTAATCGTGAGATATACAAGACGGCCAACAATACGTCTATAACGTTTAGGATCATCAAACGGAGGTCCTTCAGCAAGAGCAAGCTTGTGATTGGGATCCATAGGATAAGCAACCGGTTTACAACTTTGAAGTCCACATTCCTTAAGAATATCCAAAGCAAATTTGCGTTGAGTAAGAAACAAACCGGTCTTGCTTCGAGCAAATTCAATGCCAAGAAAATACTTGAGGGGACCAAGATCTTTGATTTTAAACCAGGTTTGTAAATGAGCTTTGACACGGTCACAGAGAGAAGGATCACTACCTGCCAACAAAATATCATCTACATAGACAAGTATAGCAACATAATGGGAACCAGTCGAGTAAGTGAACAACGTATAATCAGCACGAGACTGAACAAAGCCGAAACTGAGGAGAGAACTACGAAGCTTAGCAAACCAATTTCGTGGGGATTGCTTGAGACCATAAAGTGAACGTTGAAGCTTACAGGCGTGACCAGACTTGGTTTGGGAGAAACCGGGAGGAAAACGCATAAAGACTTCTTCATCCAAATCGCCATGGAGAAAGGCATTTTGAACATCCAGCTGAAAAATGCTCCATTTTCGAGCTACAGCTACAGATAAAAATGTACGCACACTTGTCATTTTAGCCACCGGTGCAAAAGTCTCAGTGTAATCTTCTCCTTCGATCTGATTGTTCCCAGCAATAACCAGACGCGCTTTATAGCGTTCAATGGTTCCATCAGAATTGTACTTGATGCGGTACACCCACTTACATGGAATAGCTTTCTTACCAGAAGGGAGAGGTTGAATTTGCCAAGTATGATTGGCTTCCAATGCATCAATTTCGGCTTGCATGGCTTTCTGCCAATGAGGATATTGCATAGCCTCTTTAAATGATTTGGGTTCCAGGTTACTATCCACGGCGGCAAGAAAAATCTGATGGTGCGAAGAAAATAATGCATTAGAAACATAATGATCAATGGAATATTGAATACCTGAGTCGATTGGAGAAGTGGAGAGACGAGGAAAGGGTGTAGTCATTGTGTTGCATACATAATCCTTTAAATGAGATGGGGGACGTCTGGCACGCTGTTCACGAATATCTGCCACAGATGCAGTGTTGGGTTCTGTCAACGGAACCGGTGAACCAGGGACATCCGTGGATGAAGTAATAGAACCCGGAACTGGGGAGGACGAACTCCCCCTGTCATCAAGCTCCGCTGTGGGAGTATCAATAGCAGTAACAGGTGCCACATCATAATCGGTGAAGACAGCTTGTGGTGACGGTACATGGACAGAAGGTGCAGATGAAGTTGCAGCCAATGGAAAAATAGTTTCATGAAATAAAACATCACGAGAAACAAATATTTCATGAGTGGAGATATCCATGACCTTCCATCCTTTTTTGTTGAAAGGGTAGCCAACAAACACACACTTACGGGAGCGAGGAGCGAACTTATCATGTGGTTTGGGTAAAACAGTAGTGTAACATAAACTCCCAAAGACCCGTAAGTGATCATACTTTGGTGGAGTGCCATGCAAAACTTCATAGGGACACTGACCACCAAGGAGTGGAGTCGGTGTCCTGTTGATGAGGTGAGCAGCGGTCAAGATGCATTCTCCCCAAAGAGATATAGGTAAGTGACCATCAAAACGCAAAGCACGAGCCACGTTGAGGATGTGACGATGACGACGTTCAACGCGTCCATTTTGCTGTGGGGTGTAAGTGCATGATAATTGATGATGAATACCGTAGGATGAGAGAGCCTCTTGGACTACAGATGACAAAAATTCAGTCCCATTATCACTCTGAATTCGCTTAACAGATGCATCATATTGGGTGCGAACCAAGTGGAGAAACCGAAGTAAACATGTGGAAGTTTCAGTTTTATTGCGCATCAAAAAAATCCAAACATGTCTACTAAAATCATCGACTACAGTTAAAAAATAGCGGGCACCAGTTGTAGATGCCATATGATATGGCCCCCATATATCACAGTGAAGTAAATCAAAAGGATGTAAACAACGTTTATTATTAATAGGAAAAGGACTTCGTGGTTGTTTGGCTTTACAACAAACGTCACAAGGAGCCAAATTACTTGCATTGGAAATAAAAGGTAACAAAGATAAATAACGGGAAGATGGATGTCCTAGACGACGATGCCATAGTGCTGCAGAATCTGACGTACTGGCAACATGAGCAGAAGCTGATGATGCACACAATATATACACCCCTTCTCGTTCAACACCCGTTCCAATCGTCCTCTTCTGCTTTAGGTCCTGTATCAAACAAACAGAATTAACAAACAATGCCAAGCAAGACTGGCGCAGAAGCTGAGATACAGAAATCAAATTACAAGCCAACGAAGGGACATAAAGAACATTGGAGAGATGAAGAGAAGAGCCCAAAGTAATGCTGCCACATTGCGTAGCAATATCATGAACTCCATTCGGCAGTCCCACAGAACAAGGAGAAATAGAATGCACATTGGATAGATAGGAGAGTGTGCCCGTCATGTGTTGGGATGCACCACTGTCGATGATCCAAGATGGGTGTAAGTAAAAGGGTGACTTAGAATCAGAAACCTTGAAGGTTTTAGGTGCGGAAGTCATGATGAAAAAAAAATGAAGGCTTGTTGATCGTCAAGCTCTTGATACCATAACAGAAGTTGCTGTCATTCGCAGCTTGATGATATATTAAATTGGGTCTATTATATAGACCAAGATTTACAATTGGTTACATCAGGAAATCAGCTAAACTTAAGGAACAGAAAGCATAAATCAAGCTAATCTATTTACATCAGGAAATCAGCTAAACTTAAGGAACAGAAAGCATAAATCAAGCTAATCTATTTACATCAGGAAATCAGCTAAAACTAAGGAACAGAAAGCATAAATCAAGCTAATCTATTTTAATATACAAGGTAACAAACCGTGATAGTTACAATCAGGATCCTAACAAATTAATGCTACTCTAATATTAACTTTAGTGTTTTTGGATCTTCGTCGTTTGCATAATATTAGATTAGTATATTGTCGCAAGTATGTTTTTGCCTCATTTCTTTCTAATTAGGACATTAATTATTCTGATTTGCGGTAGCTAGAGGTTAGGTGCTTTCTTTTCTTCATTTGCTTTTCAGGTTGGTCTTCCCTACCTCAAGTTAGGAATATGTCCAAAATTGAACATACTCAGCATTGAAGCACCAATTTTGGTTTCGCTTGAGTTGAAAGGATGTGGTGTTCTATCTAAAGCATTCATTAATTGTCCACTCTTAACATCCCTGGATGCTTCCTTTTGCAGGTTGTGTTGTGTGATATTTTCTTAGGTATCCTCCTTGAATATCGACTGATGTTTATTGTTTGGAATTACAGCCAACTGACAGATGTCGTACCCATAAATTGGTTTGGATGGTCTTGGATCTCTGTGTTGGCTTCCAAATTTGATTGTTCTTGACTTATCATGCATGATTTGAATTGGGGACACAATCATGGGCAGATTGATAAGCTACCTACTATAAACACCCCATCTGGTGCAACTCCTCACAAGAATGTCCCTGAATCAAGTGAGCAATCCAGACTTAGTGAAGAGCAGGAAGTCCAGTTTGTAGCTGCAAATAATGATGAAGTGATGAGGTTGAGGAAAGAAATTGAGAGACTTAGTGAAGAGAACAAGGCTCACAAGTTCCATTGTGTATTGTAGTTTTTGAATTTTCTTGTATACATTTCATATTTTTCATTATGATAGTTTTCATTTGTATATGTGATACTTTTGGTGAAATTTAACCAAAATTTTTAAAAAATTAATTCAACGAAAACAAATAAAGTCAAAAAATTTCAATGGGTTTTCTAATGCGGTCGAAAAATGAGTTATCAACGAAAAGAAATTCGACGATTTTAATGTCATCGATAATTTTGTCAAAAACTTTATTTTCGACGCAATTTTTCTATCGAAAAAATTAACTTTTTTAGTATTGCAAAACACAGAAAAGGAAGAAAACAACATATATAGAAGAATCTATTCAGGTAAAGCAGCCAAAATAAATCATTAAACACTAAACTAGCTAATTCCCGAGGATCAATACTCCAATCTCGAATTTGCAATCCGATATGTACAAGAATTGCCTTCTCATCATTTTTGTATAAAGCAGATCTCCCAAGCACACTGCTTCCATTGGAGGATCCTGAAAACAAGAGGGTGATGATGAGTTCTAGAGGACTTCGATCTATTAAGGAGAGAAACAATAGCATTAATTAGAATCACTCTCCACTACCAAACGCCTATGCATGCCATATCCAAGCCATCCAGAAATACCTCAAAGCATCCATTTTTGTTACACTTAGTTTTGCCAAACTTTTTTTTTATTTTTAGAAACCACATAGATATCCTTCACGAGAGGCAATCAAGTTCGAGGTGGTCTAAAATTAAGACTTTAAACCCCTCCAAAAGATGATACTAGAAAGTAGGGGTAGAAATTGGTCAGGCGGCCTAACCGGGCCCTACGACCCAGCCTCCGGGCCTATTACATATAGTTAAATATAACAGGCAAAAGTTTTTAAAAAAGTCTATTTGAAAAGCTAAGTCATAGATTTTCTTTCACATGTTGGGCCTATAAGCCTACAGGTCTGCCTATATCATATTATTTATTTTAAATAAAATTATTATTTTTATAATTTTGAATAATAAAATAATATTATTTTAATTATTGAATATCTAATAAGTTAAACAGACTACCAGGTCTAGGCTAAGGCTTTTGATTTTTAAATATAAGTCAGAATAGACTTATAATTTAGGCCTACATAAGGTTAACAGATCATGCCAGGTCTAAAGTATATTACACAATCTTAACTTATTTAAGCCAAAACTCAATCCAACCTATTTACAGTGGGAGGATTTGCTAACCTTTGTTAACTTTAGTATATTAACCAAAATGTTCATTGTAAACTAGTCGTATATTAACCAAGTCACTGACTGCATGTTTTTGGTTTAACTGCAAGATACTTTTATATATGTATGTAGGACAGAGTGATCTAATGATTTTAATCTGATATGATAGAGGTCATAAATGATTTATAAATATATCAAGAGTCTTGCATGCTGGAGAGAAAAGAGAGCATCAAGTGTATGTTAAAATATTTTCATAAATAATACGCCCGCTAATAAGCTAGATATGTTTCAGCCCACTTCTCTACGAATGGGATTCAGACAACGGAAATGGAGGGATATATTTGCTTTGTGCGAATAGATTCTGAGACATAGCCATATGGGTTTCATGCCTCAATATATATATATGCTTTATTATGTCAACAGGAATTTGTTCTTAGGATTATACAAGATAGAAAGAGGGAGAATTCCCTGGTGCATGAATCACGGTTGACGATACAGTTCCATTATCATATAACGACACATCCTATTAACAAAGATTGCTTCCTTTAAGAGATTTGACTTTCAAAAAGACTTCATATAGTTCTTTTAAAAAATAAAATAAAAAAACAAACAAACGTAATGGGCTCAAGATAGAGGTTTCCAGACTGGGCCGACCCAATTAATCCCTTTATCAGGAGTGAGAGCCGGAGGGTTGAGTTCTGCAGCAAGTAACAAACTAAGGTAGGAGAAAAAAAAATTAGCCGGAAATCTCAATTTTTAAAAATATAATTTTTACATTCAGTTTATGATAATATTTATAAATTTAAAATTTAAAAAAATTCAGTTTCCCAAAAAATCTTCGAGATTCCCGCGTACCAAACGCCTCCTTTAAAGCACAAAATATTGAAAATAAGAAATTTGAGGACTAGAAACAAACCCAACGCCATCAATTTGTATAGCTGCTCATATGCAGCCATATCGAAACCGTTCTGTGCTAAAGCAGGGATGCTACCGAAATCATATATAGTATTATAATTTTTTTTAGGGATTTGTATTCATCATGTAACATGACACAAAAAAGTTTCATACACACACAATATTTTGTGGAGTCCACATTTAAAAAAAAAAAAAAACTAAGGTACAGAAAACGAATCTCTATAACATGACACAATCATTTTTCTAACAACATAACTCTTATAAAACCCTTTTTTTATTACATAAAAACCTATATACATTTTACTATTTTTATTTTATAATTTTATTAATAATTTTTATTCAATCTTAATTATGTTTAGAAAATTTTTATTTTACTTTTTAAACAAAAAATTTATATATACAATCTGCCCATTTATGGATTATTTTAAATCAATATCTTAAAACTTTGATAATAAACTAAAACTAGTATATTATGCATTTTAATTTTATAAGAAGTTTTATATTTTCATTAACATATTTGATGATATATAAAGTCAGAAATTAATATTTACCTTAATTTTTTTCTCAAATAACAACTAATTATTATCAATGTCATTAAGGGTTCTATTGGGCCAAAGGCAATACTTATGTGCAACACACTGTTAAGTTCCCACCGCCCGCCCCAACGTTATAGGGAATAAAAAGCAAGCACATCCACCTCCAAAAAAAAATAAAAAATTAAAAAAAGAAAAAAGCAAGGACATCCCTTTAAAATTAGGCCTGGACTGCAAAATTAAGCCTATGATCGAATTTGGATAAAACTTGAAATCCAATTTAAATTTTAAATTGGGTTAAGGATAGAGGTGGCAAAGCGAGCTATCTCTCCTGCCCCAGCCCGTCAAAAAGCGGGTTGACCCGCCCCGTCCCGTTTGGGCGGGCGTGGCGAGCTGCCCGCCAAGCCCGTAACATTTTACACTAATTTTTTTTTTAAAAAAAGAAATAAAAATCAGCCCGGGCAAGCTGGCAGGCTTAGCGGGGCGGGCAGCAGGTTTGAGAAACTCAGCCCGCCCTGTCCTGTTTGGCGGGCGGGGCGGGCCGGCCTGACGAGCTCGGCCTATTTTGCCAGCTCTAGTTAAGAATTACAAATAATACGTTGTTCGGCCTAGCCCGATTTACGTATTATATATAGATAAAATGTTTCTCTTATTAAAGAAAATATAATGAAATCTTAAAATACATCGTTTTTTCACTTGATAGGTGAAAAAAGAATTCTGCATTAATGTTTCTGTAGTGAAAAAATATATATATAATAAAATTAAATTTAATATGTTAAAATATAGATTAAACAAAAAATTATTTAAAATTTATAAAAAAAATATGTACAGTTGATAAAAAAATCATTTAAATTTGAAATTTAAATGGTAAAATTAGAAATTACATATTTATACCTTAAATAAATTAAAATTTTAACTTTAAAAACTAATACAAAAAGAGAAAAATATTTTCACACAAGTAATTTTTTAACATAAACATTTTAAATATATATATGTATAACCAATATTAAAAAATATAAAAATTATAAATTAAAAGAGAAAAAATTAAATTTCAAAAATATGTCTAATTAATACAAAAATATTCGATTAGATTAAATGCAATCCAATTCAATTCAACAAACATTCGATTTAGTAGAATACTTTTTGTATCAACTCATATTTGTTCATTATATTTGTGTTACAAATATATAAAAATATGCACAATGAAAATAAAATAATTTAAATAAAAAATAAAAAATGGCATTTATCATTCTATAAAAATAATAATATAAAATTTAATCACTATAACAATACGAGTTTTAATTTAATATATAAGAAAAAATTAAACTTTCATTCTTTTAATGTAAGAGTAAAAAAAAAACACAACTTCCTATGTCGTAAATGAAAACTAGAAATTATTACTTGGACCCAATGGGTGCAGCTCAGTTGGTTCCTTGGCGCTGAGTTAGTGGGGTTGGACATGTGTGCGACTCCCGCTGAATGCATTCTTGGGGAGGGGGTTGAACATTTAGCCATCACTGACCCCCGCACTCCGGATTAGTCCCATAGCCGGCTCAAAGAGTCGAAGCTTGTAGGGATACCGGAGGGAGCCAACTCGCCTCAAAGAGGTAATTAGGGTTGGGTAACTCCAAAAAAAAAAAGAAATTATTACTTGGAGAATGCCCACATCCTTCTATGCATGTTTTTCACTACTTTCTGTATGAAAAATTATTAAACCTATTAATAATATTAATTATTATGTTTATTGGGTGGAAAATTATTTAATATTTAAATTTTAAATTTTTTAAATTTGAATTTTGAACATGATAAGTGAAAAAATAGTTTAGCATTTAAAGTTTCTATAATGGAAAAAGATAAATATATATATATATATAATAAATTTTAATTTTAATATAAAATTATAGATTAAACAAAATATATAAGGATGCTGATAGTTAAAGGTTGCAAACTCGGCTTGGTCCAGAGGGCCTTCCTGCCCTGCCCTCCAATACATTTTTATAATTAAATTAAAATTTCATTATTATTTTTTTATAATTAAATTCCTAATTCAGATTTCAATTTTTGTAAATAAAAATTTATAAAATTTCAAATAATAACGACACAAATCCTTGCAAAACAATAATTATTTATTATTATTTTGTAAATCTAATTGTAATAAATGAAAGTTCATCTCTGAGATAAAAAATAAAAACCTAGACGCAACTATAAGAGCTTTTTTTGTGGATAAATATAAAAACTAATTACATGCTAATAGTTAGAGGTGGAAAACTGGGCTCGGCCCGAAGGGCCAACCCACCAACATATTTTTATAATTAAATTAAAATTTCATCATTCTACTTTTATAATTAAATTCCTAAATCTAGATTACCAAAAAAAAAAATTCCTAAATCTAATTTTAATTTTTGTAAATACAAATTTGTAAAATTCCAAATACAAACGACGCAAATCCTTGCAAAAAATAATTATTTATTATTATTTTTTAAATCTGATTGTAATAAAGGAAAGTCCATCTCTGAGATAAAATATAAAAACCTAAAAATGACGATAAGAACTTTTTTTGTGGATAAATATAAAAATCTATTGCATGCTGATAGTTAGAGGTGGCAAACTGGGCTCGGCCCGAAGGGACGACCCACCAACACATTTTTATAATTAAATTAAAGTTTTATCTTTCTTCTTTTATAATTAAATTCCTAAATCTGATTTTAATTTTTGTAAATAAAAATTTGTAAAATTTAAAATACTAATGACACAAATCCTTGCAAAAAATAATTATTTACATAAAACGGTGATAGTTAAAGGTTGCAAACTGGGCTTGGCCCAGAGGGCCTGCATGCCTCGCCTGCCAACACATTTTATTAATCAAATTAAAATTTCACTATTCTTCTTTTATAATTAAATTCCTAATTCAGATTTCAATTTTTATAAATACAAATTTATAAAATTCCAAATACTAACTACACAAATCCTTGCCAAAAAATAATTATTTATTATTATTTTATAAATCTAATTGTAATAAATAAAAGTTCATCTCTGAGATAAAATATAAAATCCTAGACGCAATTATAAGAGTTTTTTTGTGAATAAATATAAAAACCTATTATATGCTAATAGTTATAGGTGTCAAACTGGGTTCGGCCCGGAGGGTTGGCGTACCAAACATTTTTATAATTAAATTAAAATTTTATCCTTATTCTTTTATAATTAAATTCCTAAATTTGATTTTAATTTTTGTAAATATAATTTTTTAAAATTTCAAATATAAACGACGCAAATCTTTGCAACAAATAATTATTTATTATTATTTTTTAAATCTGATTGTAATAAATGAAAGTCTATTTCTGAGATAAAATATAAAAACTTAGATGCAAATATAAGAACTTTTTCGTGTGGATAAATATAAAAATTTATTACATGCTGGTATATAATGCTGACAATTAGATGTTGCAAAGTGAAGTCGGTCCGGAGGACTGGCCCGCATATATTTTTTTGTAATTAAATTAAAATATTGCTCTTCTTCTCTTATATTAAACATAATAAACTCAAAAATTTGCCAAGTCTATATGTACAAAAAGTTGGAGTTAGGTAGCTAACAATATTGATTTAAATAAAATGCAGAGATATATTTTTATGATTTGCATTAACTTTTACGAGACAGACAAACAGATTTCTTTTTTCCCGTCCATCGCACGAGTTATACTTAATTTTGAAGGAGTTTTTTTACGTAGGGTGCTGATTTGGAACATTATCTAAGAAAACTTAAAGTTCTTAATGAAAAATTCATGTTATTTAAGGTCAAAGTAAAAAAAATAATTTGGAGTCATGTAATGAGCCAAGATATCAAGTTTCAAGTGTTTGAAGCAGCCAAGCTATTGTCACCTCATTCTTTAAGTCTTTGGGGACCCAAATGTATGTTGTTTTTTAAAAATTTATCATTGTGGGTTCTTTATATTGTTACAAGTTTTTAGCATGTGTATTGATTTGATGCTGTTTAGACACATTTGTTCTGGATATGACTCATATATGACCATTTGGTTAATTTGCTTTAAAGTCCCTTTACAACGTTTTTTGGGTTCTAAAAAAAATAACTCATTTTTTTTTTTGCTGAGATTATTACTTCTGGGTGTTAACATATTAACATAATTTTATTTAATGTGCATTTGCATTTTGTATCGTAGACATTAATATGATGGTAGAAGAGGATGTCCCTGGTAATGCATAAACATAGAAAATCACATGTTTGGTATGTGTTGAACTCATCCCTCCAATGATTGCTACAGAATGACACTGAATTAATAGCGTTTTCTTATTATAGGTACAAGCTGATCTTTTAATTCCATATTTGCTTGGTCTGCTTGTTACCTTGATTTTATTAGTGGCTGTTATAGTTAGCCATAAGTTGTATGCATTTTTCTTTTTTTAGCCATCCTCATTTTAACATAGTCTACTATGGCGTATTTATTTTTTACATAACTCATCGAGTAGAAAATTATATTGAATTTGCATAATATTGATCACTCTGGATAACATATTTTTGTTTATAGTTGACATTTGCAAAGTTATGTGTCAATGCTGTAGTTTTTTTCACTTGAAATATAGAACAAGATAACGACATAGATTTTTGTAAGCATAAAGTTTGCAGTGCGATTAACCAACCACGGAGGACGACAAATATATTGTTATTTTCTCCCGAGACATCAGACGACGGGTAATTCACTAGTTATCATACAACGACACATCCCTGTTAACAAAGATTGCTTCCTTTAAGAGATTGACTTTCAAAAAGACTTCATATAGTTCATTAAAAAAAAAAAACAAACAAACAAACGTAATGGGCTGAGTTGATTTTGATCGAGTTAAAAGTTGAAACCCAGCTCAAGATAGAGGTTTCCAGACTGGACCGACCCAATCAACCCCTTTATCAGGAGTGAGAGCATGAGGGTTGAGTTCTGCAGCAAGTAACAAACTCTAAAGCACAAAAAATTGAAAATAAGAAATTTGAGGACTAGAAACAAACCCAACGCCATCAATTTGTATAGTTTCTCATATGCAGCCATATCGAAATCGTTCTGTGCTAAAGCAGGGATGCTACCGAAATCATATAGTATTATAATTTTTTTTATTACATAAAAACCTATATACATTTTACTATTTTTATTTTATAATTTTATTACTAATTTTTATTCAATCTTAATTATGTTTAGAAAATTTTTATTTTACTTTTTAAACAAAAAATTTATATATACAATCTGCCCATTTATGGATTATTTTAAATCAATATCTTAAAACTTTGATAATAAACTAAAACTAGTATATTATGCATTTTAATTCTATAAGAAGTTTTATATTTTCATTAACATATTTGATAATATATAAAGTCAAAAATTAATAGTTACCTTAATTTTTTTCTCAAATAACAACTAATTATTATCAATGTCATTAAGGGTTCTATTGGGCCAAAGGCAATACTTTTATGTGCAGATAGTTATAAATATAGATTACATGTATGGGGCACAACACACTGTTAAGTTCCCACCGCCCCAACGTTAGGGAATAAAAAGCAAGCACATCCACCTCCAAAAAAATTAAAAAAAGAAAAGAGCAAGCACATCCCTTTAAAATTAGGCCTGGACTGCAAAATTAAGCCTATGATCGAATTTGGATAAAACTTGAAGTCCAATTTAAATTTTAAATTGGGTCAAGGATTACAAATAATACGTTGTTCTGCCTAGCCCGATTTACGTATTATATATAGGTAAAATGTTTCTCTTATTAAAAAAAAAAATATTGAAATCTCAAAATTACGTCGTTTTAATGGTTGGAAGAATTAATAAAGGGTATTTTGATAAAAACAAATAAAGTTATCAAAATACCCTTTATTAATTCTCCTAACTCTCAAAACAACGTAGTTTTGGGCTTGCAAGAGATAACTTAATCTCTTGGAAGAACGATTAACTTATATATTTATATATATATATATATATATATATATATATATATATAGGGAATGATCCGTTTATAATTTTTATTTTAAAAATTACACTAAGTATGACCGGTCTTACACTATTGTTTAGTGTATCACCAGTCAGACATAGTGTAGTTTGTAAGAATTTGTAAATATAAATATATATATATATATATGCTTTAATGTTTCTACAGTGAATGTAAATAAATTATCTATACTCACTCTCAAAATGACATCGTTTTGGGTTGAAATTAAAAATTACAATAAGAAAGACTATTATAACTCTGAAATAAATTATAATTACAAAAAATACTTTGATTTCTGCCCTCAAAACGACGTCGTTTTAGGCTCAATGTAGATAACTTGTGTATATTGACTGCAGAAAAAATAAACCCATATATATATATATATATATATATATATATATATATATATATATATATAGGGAGGATCGTTTGACATCAAATCCTAACAGTTGATTTTCTCCAATCGACAGTTATACTTTATTGGAAATTACTAATCAGTTAATAAGTTTGTCCGAATAAATTATAACATTTAAATTGACAGAAATCAACAATCAACAGTTAAGATAAAGTGACTGCACCTAAAGATTGGTGCGGTTCACTATGTACTCCCGGAAGTGCACCAGAGTACACTGTTCTTCTCTGGTGTACTTTCGGGAGTACATAGTTATAATATTTATTATAACTATGTACTTTCGTGAGTACATAGTTGACCGCTCCAAACCTTAGGTGCAGCCACTGTACATCCACCAAACCATATATATATATATGGGGCAGGATATTCTTACACCAGTGTAAGAGTTAGAAGTCTTACACTCAATCTTGACCATTGATTCACTTGTATCCAATGGCTCATATTACTAAAAAATTTGAGCCCTTAGATATAAGTGGGATAAGTGGACAAGATTAAAAGTGTAACTTACACTGGTGTAAAATGATCCTGACCCTATATATATATATATATATATATATATATATATATATATATATATATATATATAAGGTAGGATCCTTTGACTTTGACACCTCATCTGAGAGCCGTTAGATCAAAAAAGATCAACGACTCTGATTTGCAAAGAAACATATTAGATACGTTAATTCTAAAAAATATTAGATTTCGACATGTTACGACACATTTTGATATTAAATACTATTTTTTAATTTATGTAGTATATATTATATTTAATATTCAATAATTTAATTAAAAAATAAATCTAAACTTATACTACACATCAATTTTGCAAAGAAACATAAGATATCATAAATATTTATATTAAACTCAATAAATGATAATCGTAATCCAACGAATCTAATAGTTGAAACTAAAAACATAACGCAACGCAACCTTTGAACCTTTTTTTGAGTCTTTGCAACATGTGTTAGAGTGTCGGGAAGTGTTAAACACAACATGTTATGTTTTTTGAAGTGCCGGTGCTTTATAGCTTATTAGTATGTCATAGCATGTAATAATGAATTGGTTCCAATATATAGAATAAAAAATAATGAAGGATAATCCAAATTTAATCGCGATTATATTAAAACTTCAAATGTAAATGATAAAGTTTTATATTGATTAGTAATGAATTAAGTGATTAGCATGTAGATGGAAAAATCAACAAGCCTAATATCTTAAAAACCCACTTTTTATGATGGATTGTTGCTTAATTTGTTGATGATGTTCTCCCGCACAATTGTGTTGAGAATGGTGACGGAGGGAGCCCAAAACTTTTTGCAATCACGATATGGGACTAACACCATATCTTAACCTAAAATCTTAAAATTGTATGTCCATGAGTCTTTTGCACTTAAATAGTTCTCATTTGGTCTATGTCTAACTAATGTGGAACTTCAAATTAGCTCCCGTTGGCCATGCGTGCCGGCTAGCCGAATAGTTTGGTTGAGGTGAGTATTTAAGGATTCGGTAGTTAGTGCAGTTTGGGTTGGTTAATATTCCTTTTGAAGGGACAAAAATGATGAAAATTCAAGCATAAGTAAGTAGTGAAGTCACACATTGTTTACATATTGTTGGGCTTTGAAGGGGAGCAAATTTTGGACTTGAAACTCACAATTGAAGAGGAAAATGTTAAGAATTTAAATATGAATAGTGAAGTCATAAATTAGTTAGAAATGAAATAAGTAAGTACGATATAAATAAAACAAGTCATGAACTTAATGCCTTAAGTTTTTTTATTATTATTAAAATGTGACGTAAAGCTAGTTTTATGGGGTAAACTATCGCTTAATCCATTAATGGTGTTCTTCTGGCCATGACCTCCCCTAACCACGCATAACAACTTACTTTTTAATGATAATAAAAAAAAAAAAAACAGCTAACTCATGAATTCATTATGTAGATTGAATCTATCAAATATTCAGTTACCTTACCAACATATCATAACAAAACGCGAAAAGGAGAAAACCACAATTGAGATGGAATTGATAGAAATTAGAGAACTGGCTACTTCGTATGTTTAACATCAATGAGTAGTATAGGCAACATATATATTTAAGAAAGAAGCCCTTAACTTCTATCCAAGCAACTGCCAAAAGGAGCGACTCTCCTTCTCCTTGATGAGCTCAAAGCCCTAAATTTATAAACCCCAAAATAAAAAGGCCAAATGCCTTACCAGAGCAAGGTTTACCTACAAAACTACCTTCAACTCATGCCACAGTGTTGGTCAATGTATTTGTCTACCTTGACAAGCTCCAAGCAGTCTTGCTTGGTAAAATGGAGGTCGCAAAGACCATGATGTGTTCACATCAACTAACTATAAAAACTATAAACAAGAGTAGAAACAAGATGTTGCTTGTATAGGCACTTTCAATATTTAATTACAGGGTTGGACTCTTGTCATACAATAGAACGAAAATCTGCTAAATATAAATTTGCAAGAACAACATGAGGACATTAGTACCTATTCTGTAATAATTTCTGATAAACCTCCCACTAAACCAGCCCCTGAGTGCCCATGCTTGGCACAACATTCCTTCATGTAGCTCTTGCAACATCCACCAACTTCTCTCTTGTCCAAACTAATACAAGCATTTACTATAGGGGATTCCTTAGAATCTTTTGAAGAGCACTCATTTCCGCAACATGCACTGACTTCTTTCTCATTTGAACTCTCACAGGCACACAAAACAGGCAATTTCTCGCATGTGTCTGAGCAGCCTTTACAACAGGAACCATTTTCTTTCTCTTCAGAACTTAGACAACCATGCATTAAGGCTGATTCAACATGCTCATTGACGATGTCAATGGATATTTCACCTGTCTCACACTTCTTAGAATCAGAATGACAACCAGATTTTTTATGCTGAGTGTCATGATTGGATCCTAACGTTTTTTTGGATTCATGATCTTTCAGCTTTTCACAACCATGGATCAAGTGGCAATGCTTATTAGTAAATTGTTGGCTTTCTTTTTGACAAGAAATATTGAGATGGCAAGGAGAAGTAAGTGAAGCACTATCATGAGAAACCATGTCAATATTTTGGTTGTGGCAGTGTTTTGTCCCATGGTCCTTGTGCCCCAAACAATTATCTTTTCTGTTGATTGCAACTGCACCATTATGTTCTGCATTTAGAATCAAATAGTGTGAATCTAAACAACCCTCATTTTCAGCATCATGCTTCTGGGATCCGTCTTGACTCTTGTCACATCTTCCATGATGACAGTGATCTGCTTCATGAAATTCACTTCCCTTACATTGATCATGACTCTCCATGATATTACGATGGTTAACACTTCCACCTAAACTTGAATTAGAAGGACAGGGCGGGAACTTTGAGGAACATGTCTGGGAGGCACACTTCTGAGGCTGAGACATCTTTTGTGACTTGTCTGAGCAACAATGCTTATGGCTATGATGTTGATGATGATGATGATGATGAGAGGAACTATCATTAGTTCCATCACATCCCTTCTTGTGGATATGTAGTTTAGTGGAAGATCTACAACATTTTCCACCATGCTTGTGTCCTCTTTGAAGAAGTAACATGCTGTTTAAGATGACCACTAGACATGTTCCAACATCAGCAAGAACAGCTGCCCAAACAAGTGGATGACCAGCAATGGCCAAACCAAGAATCGAAGCCTTAGTAATGACTGAAAAAATAATATTTTCTATGACTTTCCTCCTAGATTTTCTTGCAAGCTTGATGGCTTCAGGTATTTTCCTAATGTCATTTGACATAAGAATTACATTGCCTGTCTCACTTGCCAGTGCAGAACCTGAAATCCCCATTGATATTCCGATATCAGCTGTAGCTAATGCAGGCGCGTCATTTACACCATCTCCAATCATGGCTGTTGGACCTTCCTTTTTAAATTCCGAGATGATTTTTACTTTGTCCTCTGGCAAAAGTTCTGCATGGACTAACTCGAGAGCATGCCCTAGCTGTAGATGACATCACTTTCGCCATTAGTATTTATCTAAGGTTATTCTATGACTCCAACTTGTACATTGGAAGTAAATTCTAACACTAGAGCATATTCATATATATACATATAGATAAATAAACAGCCTAGTGACATCTTAAAACAATAAATATAAATTCAATTTATCTGTGACAACATATAAGTTCACTAGGTTTGAAAATATGAATCTGATACTAATCAAAATCACACTCTTGGTGACAGCTTGTGAGAATGTATCCATATTATATTCATGAAGGTTTAAACATATAAAATCACACACCTGCTCCTGTGCTTGCATTGCAGCTGATTGACTATCCCCAGTTAGCATAGCGGTTTTGATTCCCAATAACTTCAGCTGTTCTATTGCCTCCTGAACCCCTGATCGACAAGCATCTGATAGAGAGAAAAGTCCAACTGGTGTTGCTCCGGAGTATATGTAACCAATGGTCTTTCCTCTTTGACTTTCACCTTGAAAGGTCGGAACTACAAAACAAGACCATCACAATGAACACTTCACTCCGTTCCAGAAAACAGAAAAAAAAAAAAACATTTCAAGGTATTAACCTCTAGACAGCACAAGACTCAGTGGTCATTAGCTACATTGCTACAAGGGATATTGAAATGAGTAATAGAAAATATCTTTCAATAAGCAGGATTCTATTACTACCAGTTTACACTTCAATTTCAATTATTGGCCTTAAACTGCAATGTCACCGTAAATATGGGAAAGACATTCACCTGTTTCAGACCCAGCTCTTGTAGCAATTTTTTTATTTCCAATGTAAAGAACTCTCCCGTCAATTTTTCCACATATTCCTTCTCCGGGAAAATTTTCAAATTCCGTCACCTTTTCTGGCTTTGGTTCAATGGAGAGAGACCTCCCATAATCAACAATTGTTGCTGCCAATGGATGGCTTGCCTTGCTCTCAACACTTGACACCCTGAAAAGTTAAATTTGTTAAACTCATTTATCTCAGAACCCAACTAAAAAAAAAAAATTCACTCTCAGTTAAACTCAACTAGCGATTGTGGGGTGAAAGAAATCCTTGTACGTAGTCTTACCTTTGCATAATTGTAAAGAGGCTATGCAAAGAGACTGTCTCCTGGATTCGAATCCATGACCTTTCAGTCATAAAGGAACAATTTTACCACTGCTCCGGTTCACCCCTTTTTTATCTCAGAACCCAACTATCTTATATAATCTATATTCAAAATAAGCTTAAGAAATATACTAACAAGATTATATCTGCTTCTATACAAGAAGAAAATCTATCACTATTCACTGATGTGTTTTCTTTTATTTATTTTTTCATGTTTAATATGAATTCATATTTCAAAGAAAGTTGGACAGAGATAGTGAATGTAAGAGGGAAACGAAGGCTATCCTCACCAGTAAAGCAATGTGTTCAAGTCAATGTCATCTGAAAGAGATTGAAAATTTGTCACCACAAATTCACCCTTTGTTATAGTACCCGTTTTGTCAAAAGCCATGACCTTAATTTTTGCAAGTGTTTCAAGATTATCACCCCCTTTGATGAGAAGACCTGATGTAGCTGCTGTAGTATAAGCACAAAAAGTTGCAATTGGCGTTGAAAGGATAAGTGCACATGGACATGCACTTACTAAAACAACCAGTGCAAAGTGAAGCCATTGTTCCTCGTTATGTACTTTTAACAGAATTGGAATCCCCGCCACAAGAGCTGATATGACTACAACAGCTGAAAACATTACCACCAAAAAATAAGGTCAATGAAATTGAGTCCAAAGCAAGAAAATATTACCCTAAGTCCGGATTGCAGGTTCAAGAGTTGATTAAATCAAATATTGGATATATTGACTAACCTGGGGTATAAAACTTGGCAAACTTGTCAATCAATCTTTGAGTGCTGGTTTTGCTATTTTGAGCTTCTTCCACAAGCTTTGCCATTTTAGCCACCACACAATCTTCAGATAGTGCAGTAGTTTTCACACTAATATAACCTTTTAACAAATCAAGGAAACACATTGACGTTCAGCAAATTGGTATAGGGGGAAAAAATATCAACTTTTTCCTTTTTTTATATTTTCTCTTGTAGCAATGACACATATAATGGAGATTAAGAATTTACCATTTAAATTGATGGTGCCAGCCCATACAGTAGAATCTTTTAGTTTGGCTACTGGGAATGATTCCCCAGTCAATGTTTTCTCGTCAACTTCACAGTTTCCATCTAAAACAATTCCATCAATGGGTATCACCTCCCCTGCTTTAACTGCTAGGATGGTGTTTACTTTCACCTCATCAACATCCACAACCTCTCCTGTTTCAGCCATCACTGCTTTTTGAGGGGATATGTTCATCAACGATGACATTACTGCATTTGCCTGAATCCATAGAATTCCCAAGTTTAGAAGTTTTACAATACTGATTTACAAAAGCTCTCTCCTCCGTGTATCACAAAAGCAGGATCCACTTCATTTGATTAAGGCTTTGCAATACAATCTGAGTCCACTAATATTTTGATTGATTCAAGAATAATACTTGAGCCAGTGCAAAAAGAAATATATATATATAAATACCTTGTGGCTCGCCCTTGACTCTAGCCATTCTGCAATTGAGAAGAGGAAAACAATGGTGCCCGCTTCCAAATAATCATTCATAACAATTGTCCCAATAACTGTCAAATTTAAAAAAAAAAAAAAAAAAAATACATTCAGTGGTACAGCTCATTAGAAATGTGTATGTTATAATAATATTTTGTAATGACTATAAGTTAATTATGTAGTTATTAAAAGGAAATCCCTTTTTTTTTCTTAAGCTCTACATTTTAAGCAGAAAAGATATAATTTAAAGAAAATGTTAAATAAACAGTACTTATTATAAGTATTCAAAATAATATTTTAACAAGGTTATTTAAATTATATATTGACAAAATAATATACACTCATCTCTAAAAAAAATACATTTAACACATCTAAACTGTTAATTACTTAATTGAGTAATCAACTACGCTACTTTAAGAATGTATGTAATTGTATTCCTTCCCGTCTGGTCTTCACTTTCATTCCACAAACATCACAAAATGACGTTAGCCTACATCTTTTTTTTTTATGTCAGTTTCTTCACATGTTTGATAGATTGGTAGTGGTTTGGAGGTCATGTTTATCGCTTTCACATTGCCGCATATAATATAAATTTGCTACTTTTACCCAACAATAATGAAAAGGAGACAACCAAAAAAGGAAATAAACCTCACTCATGAAAAAAAAATTCTTCTACCGTGAACTACTGCTAAGGGCCTATATACATCAAACTTCAAAATTTGGGTGGGAATTGGGATGCCAGTTTTATGAGCATACGACAATATTTATTTGTTATTTCCTTTATGGCACGGATAAGTGTACGTATGGATCTGGATCCTCTTTCTCACACGTCAAGTATTGCGAAGAGATATAAACACACAATTTGCATAGGACAAATTTGGTGCAGTGTCAGTTTTAACGTTTATCTCTTTCAAGGTTACGTGAAAAATGTATATAGAATTATTCATGTCCTAAACAGGTAAAGATTTAAATTCTTTTAAATAAGCTTTTTACAAAACAGGTAAATAAAGAGAGAGAAATAAATATTTTATGCAAGACAAATTTTTGTAAGCCACCACCAGAGTCATTGTTTTGGTGAATATATATTGAATTGTTTGAGTGATTTGGGACTTACGGGTATAGAGTAAGTTGATGTAACAATGAATAAGTGGGATAATGATATCAAATAGAACTCAGTGGAGTCACCACATGTTGAGAATCAGGGGAAGTGAATGGCATGATGTTTATATGTGACTAAAATCCAGCATAATATATAGTGTGTCGAAGGTGACTTCTCAACGGAAGAGAGGGATATTTACAGGGGAAGGTGAAAATCATGCTAACCATTTTGTCCTATTATACAATGTTGTGAGACAACACGCCCTGTGTGAGGTGCATGTACATGAAAGTGGGGATGAGATGTGGAAAGGAAATATATATGATCCAAATGTCGTATAGTTATCCAGCCTCTCAACCAAAAGCCCATATATATGTCGAATGATTTTCTTGAAATTAAAAAAAAAAAAAAAAAAAAAATTAGTTTTTCCCAATTCATCCACATTCGAAGCTTTTATTTGAATTTCAAGAAAATCATTCGATTGAGAATTGCGCAGCAGTCCAAATTAATATATATACAATTTGAAACTGTCAAATAAATTATACCCATTCACAATTTTCTTATTAGATGTGCTCATTTTAAATGCTAAAAACGAAAATAAGACCCTCTGTCCCCTAGTAAAAGGCACAGGAAAGGATGAATTTTTTTAACAAGTAGTAATTTTATAATTATAGAAATTACTTTTTTATTGATAAATAGAACTAGTTGCCATATTTTATATGCACAAAAAAAAGCATTGGAAAATGCAATTGATTACCTGCTACGATCATGAGAATGTTTATGTCAAGTCTAAGGTTCCGAATGGAGACGATAACTTTTAAGATAATCGGAAAGACGCCGGCAGCGACTGCTCCGAGAGCCACATATTTCAAAGGATGGTACGCAAACGTCAGAAACGAAAGCAAAAGTAACACACCAGAAGCAACTGAGTATGGGCTTGGCCATCTTTTTTGGTGCTTTGCGTCACCGAGCACCCTGATATTCGCTTCTAGTCTTGCTTGATTGAGAGCCTTAACTGTCACGACACAAGAAAAATCAAATCTTTTGTATAAAAAGCTAAAGCTTATCAAAAGCATAAAGATAAAATTGCCTAACTTTATTCCTAGTGCGTAAATGCTATAGGATAATGTAATAAAGTGAGCATAACAAAGACCGAAAAATACATTTGCTGCCAAAAAAAATGTGTAAGGGGGCAGAAAAGATCACAAGATCAACGTGTCAGGTCCCAAAGTCGTTTTTTTTTATAATTATGCTTAATAGTTATAGTAAATATTAAATGTATCTTATTCTAAAATTTCACTATGTATTACACTATTTATTTATTTTTTTGGTACATTGCACTCGGGGTACGGCCCGTTTGGGCTAGCCCCTCATTGTAACAGTGGGTGCACTACGCTTCGCAACCGGAGAAAGGACGAGACTAATCCCCCAACCGAAGATTTTTTGGCTTATCCTCTGGCCCCCAAAGATTTTCCAAGAAACTGCTTGAGACAGGGTTTGATCCCTGCACCAAGCAATCCCTTGGGAGCTCAGCTTCCAACTGAGCTAGGGGTTGTATTACACCTATTTAATGTCATCCTTATGATACATACAGAGTAAAAGAATGAGAATATTCACCTATTTAATTTCATTATCTTTGGTACTCTGAAGTATAAAGATTCAGTCCAACATTATCACAATTAAGAAATAAATATATATCTAACTTTATTTATTTATTTATTTCACCTATCCACCCAGTTATGATTAATAATACCTGAGTCCTATATTTTCTTATTTTTAGCAAAAGGAAAATAGCACTGAAGAAATGCTACACCTCAGTCTAAAAACTTTCATCCATCAGTTCAAGCGTTATTTCTTTGTCCAAGTGTTGATAAAGTAAGATGAAGGGGTATTCCTTTTTCATCAGTAATGCATATATGACATCAAGAACGAAGTTACGTTTTTTAAGCAAAAGAACACTTCGTGAAAAGATGCTCTTATTCAATGAAAAAAAGAAAAAAAAGAGAAAACACGTAAGACAGTCAGCAAAAGCTAGTTTCACATATATACTAAGCTTTTGACCCCACTAAATGTTGCCACGCCAATATGATATAACCAATTACAAATGTTCGGTGATGCGTGGCATCAATGTGGTCCAAACAATAACAATAAAACACTAGCATTTGATTTGATTCTCTATCACATGATGCACACAACTGACACAAGTTTTCAGGAGTCATATATATGTGTCACAAGGGTCGCGCCAGGACATCGAAACTGTGGCACCGGCCAACACAGAGTCACAAACAAGATATGACTAAAAACAGGATAAAGTAATTAAGAGAGAAGAATTACCAATTTGAAGTTGCGAAATGACAAGACTATCATGAACAACAATGACAGTCCTTGATGGGACGATGACTGAAACCTCTTTGATTCCTTCTAGAGGTTTCAGGATGTTCTCGATCAAGGGCACCTCAGAAGAGCAACACAAACCCAACACATCGAAGTAGCTCTTCTGCAACTTTTTCCCTGCTTTGCTCTTCTCCTGTGAAGACATGAGTACCTCTCAAAGAGCACCTGCTACCCTCACACACCCCAGAACAGAGCAATTAGACCCTTTTGGATTTAATAAGCAAATTGTGAAAACAAGTGTGTAAATTTGGTTTCCTAGAAAACTGATTAGAAAAGCATAATCATAGAGCAGATGAGAGGGAAAGATATTATTATAAAAGGAATATGAAGACAGAAGAGGGAGGGCCAGTGACAGTTCACAGAAATTTAGAACAAGAAAAGCTGGTAACTGATCAAATTAAACCATAAAAAAAAAAAAAAAAAAAAAAGTAGAACCATGTTTCATGTGTGACTGGAACATGGTCCAAGGTTGGAACAGAAACAGCTCAGATTCAGAGAAAAGGACAACCTTGTGAGAAAACAAAGATAAAAGAGAACTTGGTGGTGGTAATGGTATGAAGCAGTGCAGGAGGATTGCCATCTTAAGTAGGCAAACTCGGTGGGGTATAAAAGGGAAAGAATAAAGGATGCACTATGATTTGGAAAGGACACTAATTTTACATTAAAAATATATATTAAAAAATCAAGCAAGAATTCCCGTGCCGAACTTCAATCAATATAAAAGAATACTTTTTTGTGTCTTCCTTATGCGGATGAGACAAGGTTAGTGCGAAATCAACAAGTCCTAATGGAATCCACCTGCGAATCCACGTTTTCTTGTAATATTTAGCAGAATGGGGTGTAAAAAAAAATTAAAATACAGAAAACATCATTTTTTTTAATGTTTGCATAATATATCATGTTCATAAATTATAAAATAAGAACATGATAAAAGGTCTTAAGAATACATGATTTTCACGTACAAATAAGAGATAAAGACATACCCGAAAACAATGATGAAGGATTAATAGCGGTCATGAGCAATTGTGTTAGGATAGTTTCTCTCTCTAAGCTTTCTTTACTTTGATATGTATTCTGATGGAGAGAATTAGGGGTGTAAATGGGTCAGGCTGGTCCAGCCCAGGTCCGGCCTTTCAGAAAAGCAGAGTAGGCTTAGGCTTATAAAAAAAAATTTTAACAAATAGGCCAATTTTGTCAAGCCCGGCCTACAGTCTTGTAGGCTGACCTATTTAATTTATTAAAATAAAATAATAAAATAATATTTATTTTATGTGGCAAAGACGCAAAGTACCAAATACCAATATCTCTTACTTTTTGTGCTATTTTATTTTATGAAAGGAAAACTTGTCTAATGTCTCCAAATTTTACATGTTGTTGCAGCTTAATACCAAGGAGTAATGGGTACCTTGCTGGATTATGATGTTACTGATGATGAAGATCTTTCAATAATACTCTTATTTCCCTTGTCTTGATGGTGGTTTAAAGATTTTTAGATAAATGACATTCTCTTGTAGACTTTATTTCAGCTTCCGGTAATTGTATTTTTCTTATTTTCTCCATTTCTTTGACTCTATTCCTCTATGATATACATTCTAGAGCTGGGGTGTTATGTTGACTCTTTCTTGTTTGTCATTTTTTTCTTATAAGAAGTACTAGTGCATGCATGAATGGAACTTTCTTTGCTCTATACAATTATTTTTTTTTGCTTAGTATCTACAGTGGGAGGCCTACAAAGCTTGTAGGCCATGTCAGGCTTTCTTATTTTTAAAAATGGGCCGGACTTGGTCTACGAATAAAGTCTTTAATAGGCCAGTAGGCCAGATAGACTGAATTTTTTTTGACGTAGGCTTGAGCCAAAAAGGCCAAAGCTCAGCCCAGCCCATTTACACCCTCAGAGAGAATGACTTTAGGGGCAAGAAAAGAAAGGGGTGGAGACCGCTCAATAAGTAAAATAAAATAACTAAAACTTTTGTTTTCCATTGAGTTATGATCCAATTTGAGTTTTGAGATTGTGAATACGATAATTTTTTTTTTAAGAAAGAATAATAAAAAAATAGAAGGGGGAGAGATGATCATTTATATATATATATATATATATATATATATATATATATATATATATATTCCATAACTTATAATCTGGTAAGTTCATCATATATCAAATCAAATCAATGATTGAGATTAAGTGTATCAGTAATTAATCGGATCATGTAACATTTAATGGGTAATATCAAGAATCTTAATATTATAATTATAATAAAATCTTTTTAATATTATAATTGATTCTTAATATTTCAAACAACATTCGCATGGGACCTGAATTTTGTAGTTTTGTTTATGATGAACAAAAACTATAATAAAATTTAGTTTTATTACAAATGTGAAATTCAGCTTACTTGAAATAATAGTTTGCAAATGTACATTGCCTAAAAGAGAAAGGAAATAGTTTGTTTTAAAAATAATTCAAAGAAATATAAAAAGATTAGTTTTCAGCTATATTAATGTCAGTATCAGTAAATCTTAATTATGTACTATAGATTTATAATATTAATTCGTTAACATTCAAGAATAATACTTTTTTTTTAGGCAAGAATAATGCATCTTTTATTTATGGGAAAAGTGTGTATAATTTTGAAGGATGTAAAGTTGTGTCATTTTAAGAGAGAGAAAGAGATAGATAAAGGAGGAGAGAGAGTTGACAAAAAAAAAAAAACTTGTGGGTCCCACCTCTTTGTGAGAGTGAAAGGATGTAAGTTGTGTAATTTAAAAGTATAGACACTTTTCCCTTTATTTATTCATTATAAACACAAACTCATTCTGATAAAAAAAAAAAAAAAAAAAAAAGTTCGTTTCTTATACTTTTGATCTCACCGAGTCACCGACTTCTTTTTCCACTTCCTTTGTCATCGCTTTTCTAGCAATCCCACTAAGCTTTTTTTTTTTTTTTTTGTAGAAGCACAAATACCCCTGCATCTTTGCCGTTATCAATTCTTCACATTTTCAAATTTCAGTATTCTGAGTGAAAAGATTTGGCCATAACTTTCCACACCAAATTGAGTTGCTTTTACTTTTTTGCAAATCCTAAATGTTGTCATAGCATAATAGATAATAGATATGTTAAAGAATAATATAAATTATTAAAAAGATCTTAATCCAATATCTTATAATTTTAAATTAAAGTGCTTTTTTATATGATATTAGAATTTCAGTGATCATAAAGTTATTGTGCAATTACAGTTGGCCCATTGTACATGGCTTAATCATTGATTCAAGAAGCTCGTAGTCAACTAGAGTTGTGGCCCAATAAATATGACCCAATTATTGAAAAAAGCAATGATTTGAAATATAACAAATTACAATCGAATTCAAGTCCCAATAAACTAGCAAATGTGATTGTGATTTGTTTGGGAAAAAAAGGAAAGCAACATATTTGACGTGATTTGAAATTAAAGATTTGGGATGTATTTTGAATTTTTTATTTGTAATTTTTTAATTTTTTTTAGATGTTAATTACTTTTATATTTATTTTAGAAAGTTTTATTATTTTTAGAATTTTAGATTTTTGAATTTTGAATCAATTTGTAATTAGTATATAAAAGGGTGCTTATAACACTTATTCTAGGAGTTGAATTTTGTTATTTGATAATTAGAAATTGAGAACCGGAGGGTTACTCTCTTATGAAATCTTAACTTTCTGTTTAGCCACTTTTCTATACGCTTTCGGCATTAGTTATGAGTTCAATCCTCACTGCCCTTCACTTTCTAGTGGAATTAAATAAGTACATGTTAAATCAAAAATTGATTCTGTGTAATATTCACGATTCCAGCTCAAATGAGAGTGTGTATTAAAGAATAATATAAATTATTAATAAGACTCTCACCAAATACTTTAAAATTTTGGGTTGAAGTTATTCTTTATAAAATATAATATCTACCTAAAAAACAGAATGAAAGATGGATCAATTTCATCAATTTAAATTTGAGTTATTCTTTGTAATAAGTGACAACTCGCCAGCAATGTGTACATTTGAACTCAATCTAAGTTCAAGAAAATGAAAGAATACTAGCAAGCCAAGTAATGTCACATTGATTTACCTTTGAGGTTGTTCTCCATTACCTGAATGTATCCCATGTACTAAGAATTAAGAATATAATATAATATAAAAAAATATATAATAGAATATAACTAGAGATGCCACTTTAACTACGGAGTGTAACACATTAAAATCTCACTGTCATAACTTCATATTAGTAATTCAATTATTCACATTTGGAAAGTTGCTTGAAGAAGTATAGCGAACGATTAATTGTGTATAAATTATTCTGATAAGCGATTATTTGAGCGAATTGATAGTAAAAAGTAGTGTAATTGCGTCATCATTTGTTGAAAAATTAATCCGTTAAGCATTTATTGAGTGAACGAAATTAAAGAAAAGGTTAGAGTAGCAAAAATGAGAATCATTCAAAGATGCGGCCCAACTAGATTCGAAGGCATGCTAAAAACAATCTACCAGCGTCTGAAGAAAATAATAAAAAGAGAGGACGAAGAGAAAGAAGAAATAAACATTAAAAATATTGGATATAACTTTCTTAGTTGGCCTTTTCAGTAAAAAAACAGCAAAAATATTTAGTTTCAAGAGATAATTGAACAAAAGGACATGACTCCCATCGCCTCTCTTCTTTACCAAAGATATATCCAATACAGAAAACTTACAAGGAAAAATCTCCATTCAGATTACAGGCAAATTGGGTGGGTAAAAGGGAGTTGAAAAGACCCGAGAGAAGAGGTAGGTAAAAGAAACAATATCCACAGGGTATCTGGTTCAAATATCCACAAGCCATGTAAGTAAGGTGAAACAAAGCCTGGAGGAGATATTTATTTTTTATTAGAAAAACATAATTAATGGAGAAATAGTATGAAAGTGAGTTTGATGAAAAAGTCTAAAAAAAATATTTGGTTCACAAATGTTATCGGAAAAATTTATGTAAATTTACAAAGTCTATTTGGTTGAATGTAAAATAGTTATAGAAAAATTGCTTGAATTGACTAAAACACTCTCATTATCAATATTTTTTAAACAAACCACTACCTAAAAATGGAAGTCCAACATCAATAACTTGGTTTTCCTAAATATCACTTCTCCACCTATCCTAAAATATCACACCCAAAGTGATATTTGAGAATAGTTAGTTTGAGCAAAAAAATAACACAAATCTAATTGCCTAGACTTCCTATTTAGCTAGTTTTTTTTTTTTCAAAACTTGAACCAAATATGGTCTTTTTCAATACCAACCTACATTTTCCTATCAAACTCAAATGAAAACTTATACCAAACACACTGAAAGAATTCTCATGGATAAGGAATATACATATTCATATAAAAATAATAAGTATTACTTAAAGGGTGAGATTTTATGTGACTAAATATTGATTCGAGATTAATTTATAGTCAGTTCAAAGAACAGTTCGCTCAAAGAATTAAAATTTATAAAAATAATAAGGGATTTTTAAAATGATAATTAAGATTGGTATATCAAAAAATAATAATAATAATAGTAAGTATATATTTAATTTTAAATGTTAATTGTATTTGCATTTAATAATTTACATGACCAATAATAAAAATTATTAAATACAAATAAAATAACTGTTAATATTCCACACCAAAAAAAAAATAACTGTTAATATTAAATATAAATTAGAACTGTTAAAATGATATATAGATATATACGAGACTTCTGCAGTAACGCTTTGGGTTCCGCATAAAGTACGTTAACGTTTCCAAGCTAAACAATTATGATATGTAGGCAATCCAAATAGGTACGACACTTGTGCTTATTTGATCTGTAACCCAATCGGCAGAGGAGCTTTCTATGACAGGGCTGATCTCCCAAAAGTTATAATAAAAAATAAAATAAAAATATTTTATACAATAATAGAAGGAGAAAATACTTCAAGTATTTTTTTTTCGACTGACTCAACAAATTTTTTTGTTTAAATTTAAAAAAAAAAAACAAATATTATGGTCCTATCATGTTTCGTTATGTGGGAACCCTGACCTTTTGCTGTTATTGCAGAAATTGAAATCCCAAAATAAAAACCCCAAATTTGAAAGAAGAAAAATTGAAAAAAAATATATATATACATACAAGAGTAAGTTTTTTTTTATTGGCATAAGAATAAAAAATCTTACATCAAATCTTGATCAACATGATAAATATTTATAACGAATTGGTGAAATTAAAATGTTTAAAACATGAATGAATTAAAAAAAATAGATATAAACACTTAAATTGAGTGTTCTGTGTGCCTAAATTTTAAAGGGTTTTATGTCTCTTCTTTTTTGCAGGAGATACTTTTCATTTTCCTACTGATAGAAAAAATGATGGGGCCATTATTTGTAAAAAAAAAAAAAAAAAAAAAACACGGAATTCAGAGTGTCAAGTAGGAGAATTAAGAAAATTTCTGTCGCGGGAGGGAATTTAAACCCAATTTTGAGTGGCGTCTAAACCTAAAGTTTTTCCTTTTTAATGTAAAGATGATTTGTTGTCGATGAGTGTGAAATTTTTTTAAATAAAAGTTGTCATAAAAGTTTGCATTTTCAAATTTGCTAGTACATTCTTTTTCTTTTGTATTTGTATAAGCAGAGCTGATCCTTTCTTTATTCAGACAAAAGTTCACATGTGCTCCATCGCCTGTAGCCAGCCGTTGTACTTTTAAAAGCAATCTATGAAACCTTGGTTTTTTTTAATAATAATATTAGAACTTTATTTGTCTTATGTTGCTGCAAATTTTTTATCTTATATTATAGAGATAATTATTGTTTTCCTTAGGAGAGAGGAACCTGAGAGGTAGTCACGAGGCGTTTGGTTCAGGAAATTTTTTTGGAATAGTAGGAAAATGAGATAGATAGAGAAATAATTGGAAAGATAGATAAAGTGAGAAAGGTAAAAAAAATGTAAAAAAATGTAAAAAAAAGTTATTTGGTGGGAAAAAACTTTACTGGGAAAATTAGGTAACTTTATGAAATCAACAGTGCATTAAAAGTCAGATAACCGGTTTTTCGAAAAATCTCACCTTCAAATTGAGTTTCTAAACAGTGCGGATATCTATCTTTCTCATAAATCCAGACAAATTGGATAGATGGGTTTTTGGTGAAAAACGTTGAAACAAACATGGTATTTCTAAAAGCCATACTTGAAAAACATAGATATCCTCTAAAAAGCTTCCAACCAAACACCACCTTAAGTCAAATTCAAACAGCTTCTGTAGACCAATGGGGTGGATAGAAAAGTGCGCGAACTATAACCTCTACCCAGAGATTCTGTTGTAGTCGGCTCAGGAATGGTTCTCTCTAAACACAAATATGCATTCAATAATTCTAGAGTTAAGCACCATAAGTTTGAATCTTAGCTTTCAAAGGTAAAAATCGAGTTGCATTAAAAAAAAGGTAAGTAAAGCAATTACTTGAAGGAAAATCACTTTCAATTACAACTTTTTTCCCGCCAAGGCTCCAAACAAATTGTCTGAAACTCAGTTTGTATAGGGCTGCATCCCCAATAAAAATAGAAAAACCTCCCAACTTGCCTCTCTCTTAAAAACTTGTTTGGTGTGACGTATAAAACCTGATAGTGTAAATTTATACTATACATTATAACATTTTCAGTTATTTAGTGTAACCATCGTATAGTATAAGCTTATACAGCAGGATCCCTTAATACATCAAAACGATGTATAACTTAATCCGGCCTTAGGGGGAGGGATAAGGCCTGATAAGAGTTTAGTGTATTAACATCGTTAATCAGTGTAATTCTCAAAAATTAATATATTATTTTAATATAATATATTAAAATAAAAATTAATTTTTCAATATATTAATTTTTAAAATATTGAATATTTTTATTTTTATAAAAATTAATTTATGTTTTGGACACACTGATCAATAAATTTTTATAAAAATTAATATCATATGACATTTTTTGAAGAATTATATAAATTCTTTATTAAAGGATATTTTTATCCTATATAGTATTATACAGTGCATTACCAAATACTAGATGATATTATCTTATACAATATATTATTTTATACAATACCGTGTCAAACACTGGATAGTATTAAAATTCAATCAGGTCTTATACAATCATTTCTTATCCTATACTATGCACCAAACATGCCTTAATTGTCTCTAATGAATTCATTGTAAGTTATTCATCAGCAATTCAATAATTCATGCTCAATATTTTACATGCAAGAACATGATACAGGATCTTTAGAGATCATGATTTTCACATAAGAGCGTACCTTTCTCCATTAGTGCGGAAGAACTTTGATTATGGAAGATTTAGGGTTTAGGCTAACCTAACAGTCCTTGTGATCTATCATGGAATATTTCTATTCCTATCACATAAGCTGCCTCACCCATATCTTTCATTTCGAAATTACTAGAGAGAAACTTCGTAGTCTCACTTAAAAGACCAAGATCGTTAGTTGCAAGCAAAGTATCATCAACATACAGAATCAATAAGATAAACTAGCTCCCACTGATCTTCAGATATATACATCGATCAATGATGTTTTCTTTAAATCCAAAGGAAACAACAGTATCATTAAACTTAAAATACCATTGTCGTGAAGCTTGTTTAAGTCAGTATATTGACTTCTTAAGTTTGCACACCATGTGCTCTTTACCCTTTTCTGTGAACCCCATTGGTTGGTCCATGTACACATCTTCATCTAAATTCTCATTTAGAAAGGCAGTTTTCACATCCATTTGGTGTAACTCTAGATCATAATGAGCCACCAATGCCATAATGATTCTTAAAGAATCCTTCTTTGAAACGGGTGAAAAAGTTTCTTTATATCCAATGCCATCTTTTTGAGTGAATCCCTTTGCAACTAGTCTGGCCTCGTAACGTTCTAAGTTACCATGAGAGTCACGTTTGATCTTAAAGACCCATTTACAACCAACTATCTTGCACCCTTCTGATAACTCAACAAGATCCCATACCTTATCCTGTTCCATAGATTTCAACTCATCTTTCATGGCATCTAACCACTTATCACCATTTTCTCCATTCATGGCTTGTGAAAACGTTACTGGATAATCCTGAACACCCATGTCAAATTCAGACTCTTGTAGATATACCACATAATCATTAGAAATAGCAGGTCTCCTTTCTCTTTGAGATCTTCTTAATGATATTTGTTGTGGTTCTTCTACTATGGGTTCATTCGGTTCATCAACAATGATTTCTTCATGAGTAGTGGGATCATTAACTCGTCCTTCATTATTATTGATTGGTTCAATAACATGATGAACAACGACTTTACTAGAGCTACAAGTCAATGGAACTTGTATTCTCACTTCATGAATGTCCACTTTACGTGGTGTTTCACTCCCACTAACTTCACCATTCTCAATGAACCTTGCATTTCCAGATTCAATAATCCTTGTAGTATAATAAGGATAGTAAAATCTATACCCTTTCGATTTTTCTGGATAACCAATGAAATATAACCACTGATTGTTCTTGCATCCAGTTTCTTTTCTTGCAGATTGTAGTATCTAATCTCTACCTGACAACCCCAAACATGCAGGTGTCTTATACTAGGTTTCCTTCCAGTCCAAAGTTCAAAAGGAGTCTTTGGAACTGACTTACTACGAACCCTATTCAATACGTACATAGCAGTTTTTAGAGCATAAGTCCACAATGAAACGGGTAAAGAAGAATTATTTAACATACTCCTAACCATATCCAGTAAGGTCCTATTACGCCTTTCTGATACACCATTCTGTTGCTGTGTACCGGGCATTGTGTATTGAGCACAAATACCACGCTTTTTCAGAAATTTAGCAAATGGGCCCGGATGTTATCCACTTTCATCATACCTTCCATAATATTCACCACCCCTATCAGACCTGACAATCTTCACCTTTCTGTCTAATTGCCTTTCAACTTCATTAATATAAATCTCCAAAGTATTTGCAGCTTGAGACTTATCATGCAGCAAATAGACATAACCATAACGTGAATAATCATCAATGAAAGTGATAAAATATTTTTCTTTATTGAAGGCATTAATCATCAAACGGACCACATACAACAGTGTGTATAATTTCAAGAAGCCGAGTGCTCATTGTGGCTCCTTTCTTTGTGTGTTTTGTTTGTTTTCCTTTAATACAATCCACACAAACATTTAAATCAGTAAAGTCTAAATCCGGAAGGATTTCATTCTTCACCAATCTTTGCATCCTTTCTTTGGAAATATGTCCCAAACGTTTGTGCCACAAGTAAGCGGAACATTCATAAATTAAGGTACATTTAGTACCAACATTATGATGCAGAGTCATAAGTGTTTCAGAATAAAGATTATCAAGACACATAAAGTACCATTACCAATCAAATGATTGTGCTTGTACAAACTGAAACTACCACTACCAAATTTAAAAGAGTACCCAGCAACATCAAATTTGGTAATTGAAACTAAATTCCTAGATATACTAGGGACATGCAAAGTTTCACATAAGTCCAAATGATATCCACTGTCGAGAATTAAACGATAAGTCCCAACAGCTTCCACCGGAACTTTCACTCTATTGCCCATAAAGACAAACTTTTCATTTGGCCTTGTGGATTTTAGAAGAAGAGGCCTCATTCACTTTAAAGGGTACTCCTCCTCCTCCTTTCTTCTCATGCTTCTTACCTTTATTCTTTTCAGCTCCTTGATGCTTTACATAATTGACAAAATGAGCTCCCTGATTCTTAATTCTGGTTTCTTCCTGAACTAACATATTGTGCAATTCATGCACATTCCATTTGTCTTTCATGGTATTATAGTTCATTTAGAACGAACCATACTCAAACGGTAATGAGTTCAATATGAACTGCACCAGGAAGTTCTCATCCACAGCCATTTCCAATGATTTTAATTTTGCCGCAATGCTTGTCATTTCAATAACATGCTCATGCATAATACGCGAACCATCAAACTTCATGGTTGTCAGTGAACTCATAAGTGTCCCAGCAAGAGACTTATCAGCGGTTTGGGAGCGCTCTTCCACAAGTTTCATCATTTCGATGACACTTTCAGTTTGTGGAAGAGATGACTTAATGTTGCTTGTTATGCTCATTTTCATGTACATCAAACTTAATCTGCTGGATCTTTCCCAGTTCTTAAAATGGTTCATTTCATCCTCAGTTCTTTCAGGAGTAATAACACTAGGTTCCTCTTCTCTTAGAGCCAAATCCATATTCATTACCCCAAGGTAAAAATTGATTTGCCCTTTCCATTCAGAGAAGTTCAAGCCATTAAAAACTGCAACAGTTGAGAACATGGAATGTGTAGCAACGGGTACTGCAAGGAATAACATTTAAAACATTAATGCTTTGAGTCATACATGTCACATACTGACATACTTCACAGATTCAACTGTACTAACTTCAATGCATATCAATGTTCGCCTTTGGGAATCCATTAACATACAACATTAACTATAATGATGCTATATAAATTTCACATAATTTGGCAATGATGCATACCCCTATCATAATTATTTGTCATCTTTGGATGTCCAAATGTGAGGAAATATGCCAACAATACCAACTCCCAAGGAATTCACGCCTAAATTAGGCGTGACTCATCTGGTGTTGACATGTGGCACAAAAAATTAGTAGTTTAACCGTAAAACTTTATAAGGCCATAACTTTTGACTCGGGTATCCGAATGAGGTAATTCTTTTTTTGATTCCACGTAACTTTTCGAGATCTACGCAATGACATCTCATTTGATATATTTTATCTCTCACAAACACAATTCAAATTTACAACAATGATACTATAAAGATGGCACCAAAGTGAATTAACTCATCTATAAATAAGATGGCACCAAATTTCCTATTAAATACAAAACGCAATCAGATCCTATTAAATACAAAACGCAATCAACTCTTATAACATTAAATTCAAAATTCAAATAACCATTAGCAAATTTATTTGAATTGACGATAATCTGTAACCAACTCATAAAATTACAACGCAATCAGCTCCTATTAAATACAAAACACAATCAACTCCTATTAAATACAAAATGCAATCAACTTATTGGAGGTTATTTGAATTTTGAAATTTGAATTTAATGTTATAGTACCATTATTGGGCGTGAATGAGTGCAATATATTCGTAATTAGGTTCAAAACGGCAACTTATTCATAATTATTTATTAAAAAAGCAAGTGTTTAGAATATTTATTTAATTATTTTATTTATTAATACAGATTTTTTAAATTGATTTTTGAGTTTAAATCACAAATTAAATCTTTATTTTGTTTTTCTTATTAATAATAATTTTTAAATTTTTTTTTGGTAATACACTATATAATACAATTATTGCAAATTTGATTGTGTTTGTGAGAGATAAAATATATCAAATGAGATGTCATTGCATAGATCTCGAAAAGTTATGTGGAATCAAAAAAAAGATTACCTCATTCGGATACCCGAGTCAAAAGTTATGGCTTTTCAAAGTTTTATGGTTCGTAAGTTGACTTTTTTTGCCACGTGTCAACACCAGATGATTTACGCCTAAATTAGGCGTGAATGCCTAGGGAGTCACGCCTAACTTAGGCGTGAATAGTCACGCCTAATTTGGGCGTGAATGACTCCAATAAATTCGAATATAGTTTCCAAATTACTACTTATTCGTAATTAATTATTAAAAGTGTAATATTTTAATTTTTTTGCCATTCTTCTAATATCGAAAAGGGGAGGGTTATATTTATAATTTTTTTGTTTACAAATTATACTATCTACTCTCAGAAATACACTAATTTACACTATATACTTCAAGAGTACATAGTATAATTTACAAAAATTTATAAAAAAAAAATTTGTAAATGAATCATTCCCCTACCATAATTACCAACAAGTAAAGAAAAAGGGTTAAAAGTTTGTCCTTTTAGAGTATGTAACTATATTCTTTTAGTAATTTATAACTACATACTAAGAATATTACACAGTTATAATATTAAAGTTATATTTTCTCATTTTTCACGTCAACAAACAGTGTTTGAAGAGAGAAAAAAATACAACTTTAATATTATAATTATATACTACCTTTAGTACATAGTTATAAATTACTAAAAAGACATAAATTATATTCTCTAAAATGACAAATCATTTCCCGAAAGAATAGTCTTTCCACTTTATCGTATCCCTTCCAACCCATGACAGAGTCATGTTAATCCAATCCACACGTTAAGGCAATTGAGAGAAATTAGACAAAGGGCACTACTCTAAGGACATATTTAGTGCATAGTATCTGATAAGTCTGATAGTATAAGATTTGATAGTATAAAGTATGATTATATAAGATTTGATTAAATTTTAATACTATCCAGCGTTTGACATGGTATTGTATAAAATAATATATTGTATAAGATAATATCATCTAGTGTTTGGTAATGCACAACTTTAATAGTAATATTCCAAATACTTTTACATTTTTACGATTTTACGTTTTACGATTTTTTAATCCCCTTCCGATTTTGCTTAAGATATAGACTTTAACAACATTGAGTGTGTCCAAAAAATATAGCAATTTTTATAAAAGTAAAAAAATTCCAACATCAATTGACTAAGTAGTAGGAAAGCCAAATCACAATAAATGTTTCTGGAGTGCATTTCAACTCAAAATCTTAATACATTGAGTTCATTGATATTTTCACTTGTATTATACTTGCTAAGTCTACGAGACTTAATTAATTATCAGTAACATTTGAATTTCTAACATCATTATTAAGTTGACGAGACTTAATTAATTATCAGTAACATTTGAATTTCTAACATCATTATTAAGTTGACTAAGTTAATTTTTTTTTTTTTTTTTGAATACACTAAGTTAATTTTTCTGTCTTAAAACATTGCATTGAAATATATTTTTCTTTGAGGTTAATATAATTTCAAATCTAATTTTATAATAAAAATATGGGTTTTATGTTTGTTATGTTACATAACATAATTCCACTTTTCTACACAAACATCAAAGAGGTGGAATATAGTGTTCACATATTTTTCTCTCTCTTTCCCCTTAGTTGTGTGTGTAGAAAAAATGGAGTTATGTTATGTAACATAACAAACATAAAACCCTAAAAATATATATAAATAGTTTGAAAACATAAATATTAGTCTGCGAAAATGTAAAATTTCTATTTTTTTTTGGGATATGTTATTCTACCTATCATTTTTTCTGTCTACTTTTATCTACCACTATCCAACATCGTTAGATCAGAATTTAAAGAGGAGAGAGAAAGATAAATGTTAGTTGAAATTATGATATAATGATCTTTTAGAATGGTAACCTATGATGTTAACATATCAAAAAAAAAAAAAAAAACCTATGATGTTAGATAGTGGTAGGCAAAAGTAGACAGAAAAAAAATTAATAAAATAACCGATCCTTTTTTTTGGATAAATCGCAAGTATTCTTCCCGAAAACCAGTGGTGCGACCGGTCCGAGCCACACAGTAAAAAACAAGTACCCGCAGTTGGATGCCAATAACCCGGATGGCTACTTTACACAAAGAGCATGCTAACAGGCAAAGCAAGCTTCATGTGTAAAGGGTTTGGTCATATTATTTATAAAGTGTAATTTATCTCATGTTTTGAACGATGTGGGACACATTCTCCTATACTTCATCTTCCACATACTATCCCAACATCCCCTTATCCTCTTTCTCCTTCTGCAACATCTTCTTCATGTGGACCTCCACATCGCTCTTGATGGGATCCACGATGCAACATTTTCTCGCGGGAAGGTTAGCTGGGAAAGAAGCAGCTTATTTTTTCCAAGAATCCAAACAAGCAGTGGGAAAATTAGCCAACAAAATTCCCCTTTCAAAGACCAACAACCTCGAACAAGGTCAAGGACATGTTCATGCTGATGTGCTTCCTGAGGTTCTAAGGCATTCCCTTC
This sequence comes from Gastrolobium bilobum, assembly GCF_033153095.1. Taxonomy (NCBI): domain Eukaryota; kingdom Viridiplantae; phylum Streptophyta; class Magnoliopsida; order Fabales; family Fabaceae; genus Gastrolobium; species Gastrolobium bilobum. The sequence goes on along the minus strand of NW_026897257.1, from coordinate 874,106 downwards.
CTTCCAAAGTTTTCAGAGACGAAACCGCCACAGCCAACTCATCCTTCTCTGCATCCAAATGGGTCCTTCAATCCGATCCCAAAACTCAACCTTCCGTATCTCCCGATGCTCTTAATCCTCTACGTGCTTACCTTTCAATTCCTCAGGTCACCTTTGGCCCCAAAAGGTTCTTTCTTTCACTTCTTTACACCTCATGTCAACGAATGTCAAACTAATGAATCATTTTCAATTGCATAAGGTTCTTTCTTTCACTTCTTTACAAGCATGGTTGAAGGAAGAGCCATGTGTATATTTTAATATAAATATTTTGCTGGTTCAAATTTTAATTATTTATATATATTTGAGTATGTGTATATTTTTTTAATATAAAAATTATATTTTATATATATATGTCGGGTCGTGCAGTTAAATCAGTAACTCACTGGTTGAACCAGTGACCCAGCACCTCGACCGGTTCAATAATCGAGTCGAGTTTAATAACATTGCCGAAGACATCCATATCATATCATGATAGAATTAGCTCTTAAATCCAAAACTTTAAAGCATATACAGCTTGAACAACCCCATTTGCTAACATACCCTTTTCTTTATCATCTCAACAACGTCTAAACAAAAAATAATTGTCATATACGCACGCTAATTATTTAATTTGCTATTCAAGAACAAATTAGCATGAATTGAGCGAGTGATTGGTTTGCAGATTATTTATTTATTAGATAATTTTCTACGGCTTCACAGTTCAAAGCAACACCATATATTTTGCTTTGACCTCTTCGGCAGCAAACGAAGGGGTAGATATATTATTAAAAAAAATCTAGATTAGATAAGTTGAGCTTGACCCTTCACTTGCATCGGATATCTTAAAAGTATTGCTTCGTATGTCATAAATGTCTATATAATATATAATTAACATTATCATAATTTTTTTTTAGTGTTTGTTTTTCAAATAACCAGTACATACGAAAAACAAATTTATGCCGCTGTCACAATAAAAATAGCGTAAAAATTCCTTGAATTCTTTAGTGCTAAATAACTTATTTAATTATGTCTCTTTATATCTTGTCCACTTGTGTATTAATTATTGAATATTAAATAATGCATAGAAAAAAACTCTGATATGTGATAAATCATAATACATCCACGCCTAAAAAATATGGTATATTATTAGCTGAAACTCCTTCATTTGCCAAAAACTAAGCTCAGGCAAAAACAAAAATATCCTTCCTAATCCCATGAATACTATTAAAATTTACATCACAATATCCTTTATATGTTCAAGGATTTTAATCCCAAGAACACCATCTACGACACCCATGACTATGGTGTCAAACTTACTTGTAAGCATATTTTTGATAGTCTTAACCATATTCATATCACTACCCATAATTAGAATGTCATCAACATGGAGACACACAATGAAATCCAAAGTGTTTTTCACATAAACACATTTATCATATTCATTAATTTTGAAACCATTTGATGCCATCACACATCGAACTTCGCATGCATTAATTCCTTGTTATACAAAATTATGTTCTCGAAGAACAAAGCATTTCTCAATACTATATCTGTATTCACATGTATTTTTGAGACCCCAAACTAATAACAAGGAATCGATATGCGCTATTAATTAAGGGCATATTCAATAAATACACATCCACTATCTTTCGTCCTTCGTCCGATCTTAACTCTTTTTTATTTGAGAATCGCAATCTTTAATCAATCAGACAAGTTTACTATCTTTCCACATTTGTTGAGATATATAGTCCCACATTGATTGTATGTGCAACTAATGTGGAGTTTATAAGGTCTTAGGCACTCCCACCCTTTGAGCTAGCTTTTGGGGTGGTGTATCCCAAGGTTCTTTACATTGTATCAGAGTCTCACCGTCCTCCGCTTTAAAAATTGGAATTAAAATAAAAAAAAGCACAAAAAGGTAAACCAAAAATGGGCCTATGCAATTTCCACGCTTCTAGCCTAAAAAGGCTCTTGCGTGAGGGGGCGTGTTGAGATATATAGTCTCACATTGGTTGTATGTGCAACTAATGTGGAGTTTATAAGGTCTTATGCACTCCCACCCTTTGAGTTAGCTTTTGGGGTGGTGTATCCCAAGGTTCTTTATAACATTTCATAGGGGATGTTTATTGTCTTCTTATAGGATACTCTATTAATAATATAGCTAACCATTAAAATGACTTCCCCCACAATTCTAGTGGTAAACTAGATATCAATAGCATGACATTCATCATTTGTTTAATGTCTGATTCTTCCTCTCAGCAATCTCATTGGATTGTATTGCAAGAGAAACAATCATTTGGTATATAATATCACTCTCCGTACAAAACTCCTCGAAGGGTCAGCATAATCTCCCACTCGATCACTTTTTAATGCCTTTAACTTCAATATAATATTATTTGCCTATACCACATATACCAAATAATAAACTTCATTTTAACCATAAAATAATATACAATTATCATATCATTTATAACATTAAAAGTCATCACATTGACTTTGATCATGTCATCACTAAAATAGCTTTTTCAAGTTCACATAACACTAAGTATTTCATTGAATATAAGACTTTTACATACATCAAATCACATGGTGCATTTTAGGCAAAAACATTTACCTAAATCATAAAGTCAAAATTACATTACTTATAATTCAAAACCGTCAATTCACATATACTATTTTATTACTGCATGCGAACACATCATATGCACAAAGTGCCACGATTTTTATTTTCCAAACTAATGAGAAACATTTCTCATACATGTCATGAGTTTAACTTTTCAAGTATACAAAAAACATGTACCACATTTTTCATTCCAGATGTCAATATATGCTATAGATATATATTGAACTCTCCACGGCCAATATTAATCCCACAATAAGAGTAAGTTTATGTTAAACAACTTAACATGGTAAGCATGCATATGGTGCAGTGGTGTTCCTTTCCCATGATTCTTATTTTAATTCTTTTGTATGCCAAAAGAAATCAAAATAAAAATACACATCCACGAGAATTGAACGCTGATTTCTTCAACGAAGACCAGTGTTTCAACGGATATAATGTCTAACATTGTGCTCATATTTTTTCTTGTTGCATTTATATATTTTCGTACAGTATGTTTTAATTGTGTATTATTGTATGTGTTAATTTTTGTTTGTATTTCATGAGACTGTGTGTATTGTTGCAGTGATTTCTCTAACACACAGATTATCTCCTTTCAATAATTTTAACACCATGTTTTCTAACAACTTTAAGACAATTTTCTCTCTCTATGGTGCCCAAAATTTGTGGACAATTATCTCACAAGATAGAACAAATTATCTCTATTTTTGTGGCAGTACTACCACATTGAATAGCTTCATCAAACTCAATCTATGTCTGACCAATCGCACTACTCTTCACATAAAATTTTGATTTCTTTTTATTTATAGAAACTATAAGGTAACAATTCAAATGACAGATATTCAAAGACGAAATAACACATATGTTCGACGACGAAAAGACACATCTTTTCCGTATCAAATTCTTATTCTTAAACGTAATTAGTTCAAAATTAACTCCATCATTCTTTGCTTTCTCCTTCTATATATTTTTATATGTACTGTAAAATAAATAAAAGGGAAATATGAAATATTTTGAAAATTCGAAAAACATATAAACTTTAATTAAGTAATTAATTATGATTGATTATAAATGCTATTTTTTTTACATATAATAAATGTTTTTTTCATATATAGAGGTGGTGTGAGTTGAGCACATAACCTAATACAAATGACTCAATCCCCTAGCTACTATATCAATGTTAGTGGCTTATGAGTGTTACTGTTATTCCTTTATGTACATTAGGTTGATTCTTAATGAAAAATATATCATAAATTTAATTGAGATTTACCTTCATTAAAATTTCTTTTACATTTTTTTTTTGGTGAAGGAAATTTCTTTTACATTACCATTCAATGATTTCTTCATATCATTAAATGAATATATTTATGATAATAATAAATTAAAAATTCAAACTCTTTTAGTAATGTATTAATATTAGTACATGCTTCAATAATAAAAAACAATGATATTAATAAAATTAAACTCATATATTACTATTATTTATAAAAATACATAAGTAATAATTTTATTTAAACCATCAAAACAAAGATAATTTTTTTTGAAAAATGATGAAATTTTTGTTGGAAAATTATTTATACGTAGAAAATGTAAAAAATACAACCTTCGGTGTATCTTTAGTTTTGATTTTAAAGGGTTCGGGACTTTTATATTGGGTCATATCTTGTTCGATTTTGTATCCCCACCTTATATTTTTTAAGAACAATTATTGATTTTTTTTTTTTTAATATTCAATCCAGTTTGATCTTATTCAAGTATTGTTGGATTTTTTTTTTACTTTTTTTGGTGAAATAAGGGCATAGTCCAAAACAAAAAAAGCAAACAAACTACAAACGAGAAACTCTAGTCCTATAAACAGAATTAAAATCAGAAAAATACAATCACTTAATATCAGGAGGAGGAGATTGGAAAGTCAAATAGTCCTCTTCTCCCATCCTTTCCAGCAAAAAATTAGTCAACCAATTTGCACAAGTATTGTTGGATCTTTATTAGAGGTAACCCTCACAACACTAATTTTTTTTTAGGACTCAAACTCGAATTTGAGATCTCCATTTACGAAAAACTATTTCCTTATCACTTAAATTAATAATTATTACTATAAAATATTTTTTTAAAGATGTACCCAATTCCATTATCACAGCAATATTTTAATTTATTTTAAACAGAATAAGTTAATTTAAATATATATTAAATAAACAACCTTTTACTTTAACCCTCAACCTAACCATTTCGTTTAGTTTCAAAGCTTAATAACAGAGCAAATACAATCCCAACTATGTAGCACGATACTGATATGGGACACGAGATACTCCGACACGACACTCCGACACGTTAATTGTAAAAAATGTTAGATTTTGACACGTTAGGACACATTTTGATATTAAGTATTATTTTTAATTTATGTAATGTATATTGTATCTAATACTCAATAATTTAACAGAAAAATAAAGTTAAACTTATAATACCCATCAATTTTGCAAAAAAATATAAGATATCCTTAATATTTATATTAAACTCAATAAAATGATAATCGTAATACAACGAATCGAATAATTGGAACTAAAAAAGCAACGCAACCTTTGAACCTTTTTTTGAATATCTACAACGCGTGTTGGAGTGTCGGGAAGTGTCGGAGAGTATCGGGAAGTATCGGACACGACACGTCAGGATTTTTGAAGTGTCGGTGCTTCATAGATTCCCAATACGTAAAAAAATGATATTACCACGGATAGAAAGGCTATTTTTTTGACTGATTTTATTTTGTGTCAAAACTTTTTTAGAATCCATTTTTCATCAAATTTTTTTGACAAAATCTATTTTTGATCGAAGATTTTTGACAAATTTTTGACAGGTTCTATTGTTGTCAAAAAATTTCGTCCAAATCCATTTTTAGTTGAAAATTTTGATAAAAATGATTTTTCAAAATTTTTTATAGAATATGTTTTCCGTAAAAAATGTTTGACGGAATTTTTTTTTTTTGAAATTTTTTGACGAAATTCATTTTGAGTCGAATATTTTTTGATGGATTCCATGTTTCATCAAAAAATTGTTATGGAATATATTTTTTGTTGAAATTTTTTTACAGAATCTATTTTCAAAGGAAAGATTCCTCTGTTTTTGACGAAATATATTTTTGGTCAATTATTCTATCGATAATTGAGTTTTTTTTTAGTAGTGTACCTATCCATATGACATGACCCCCAAAAGAGGCGTTGCTAAGAAAACAATGAAGCAACCCTTAGCTTGAGATTTTTTTAATATGCACCCCGTGCATGATTTTTTGAGTGCTTCTTTTTCAGAAAAAGAAAAATTCTTTTTCATTTATATTCTTATCTTGTTTTTAAATTTCTTCTTAGTCTTTTTTTCTTTTCATTTTTGAATAAAATTCACCAAGTCCCGGATCATAAAAAATGAGCTCTTAGTTTGTACCCAAAATGCTGTGTTAGAGTTCATGCTTAAACATTTGTGGGGAAGAACTCGACGCTTTTAATTAAGTAAAAAAATAATTTCACACTAACCGGTAAAAAATTATGCATATATATATTTTTCACACGCACAAGCCTCTGACGAAAAAACCATTGATGAGATCCAAGAGTCAGATTTTGCTATCCATTATCCAAAACCAGTATTCCCTTCAATAGTTTTAATTCTTCACTTTTCTTTTCTTTTTTGGTAAGCAAGTTTTAATTCCCCACTTTCTCCTCATACATACATACATATTTTGTGTTTTCTAACCCATCATAACTATCAATAAACTGATGAATAACAAATACTTAATCAAAGAGTATTATTAAATCTCTTAATCAATCCCTCTAATAATCAAGTTATTTATTAAATAGAGAAATATTTAATTTCTTTATGTTCCAAGTTACAAATATATACTTTTCACTTAATTTATTGTTTTTATTTAATACTAGTTTTATTACATTCTATTAGTAATCTTCTTAATACTTAATAAAAACATTAAACAAAAATAAATTTATTTAATATCGTTATAATAATATTTATTTATAATGATTTCTTTATCAATAATCAGGAAGATTAGTTAGGATAATTTAGAATTACTTCGTTGGATGCGTTTAGATAATTACGGCTTAAGAAAAAAAGATATTTTACTTTTTTCAATTATTTTTTTTATAAAATACTCTGTCTATCTTTTGAGAAAAATATTGAAAATATATATTTTTAAAAATATCTAATTATCATTAAAAAAAATTAAATATACATTTTATTTAAAAAAAACTTTTTTCCTTTTAAAAAAACACAAAATTGTCTTGGGCTATCAGAGATGGTTGTGGAAAATGGTTCAGAGCTAGAATTTCGCAGATGATGGATGTGGGGAAGATAGTAGCATTCAGGAGATCATGTGTCATCGTAGATCCATGTCCATTACGAAAAAAGGCTCCATTATCGATGAAATTTATCAATATTTTCATTGAAAATAGCGATGAAATTTTCGACAGAAGTCGAATTCCGTTGGAAACAAAGATGAAAAAAATTTATGCCAAAAATAGTGATGGAAAAAGATTTGGTCGGAAATTTTCGACGGAAAATAAATTCCATCAAAATTTCGATGGAAAACAAAATTCTGTTCAAATTTTCAATGGAATAATTTCAGTCAAAATTTTCAACAAAAACCAATTTCCATAGAAAGTTTTGTCAGATTTTTTTTGTCAAAAATTTCTATTAAAAGAACTATTGATGTTTTTAGTAAATTTTACTAGTCAAAGAATCATATGCTATTTAATATTATTATGGTATGAAGTTTGTCATTATGAAAAACCCTAAATTACTTTTATGCAATAATACAGTCATTTATAACTGTTTAAGGTATTGTAAACACATATTTGAACATTCACATGTGAATGCAAATAGTAACTATTAATAATTGGAATTGTTGAAGCAGTGGGTGGAGTTATGAGTATCTTTTTGTAAGTATACAAACATGATGCTCATATCCACTCACATGATATATAATGGAACTGACAATTCGTAAATATCTTGCTAAGAAATCTCTGTAATATTTATTGGAATAAGCTCCAAACAAAAGAAAAGTACTCAATCGATAAATTTAACAATTCACTAGACGATACAAAGAAAGTTATTTATGTGAATGGATTAATAGCTACAAATTCTCCAAAATTTGGAAATCACAATACCGGACAATTAATTTTTTGTTATTTAATCCTATTATAGTGTGATTTCGACATTAATTAACTTACCTTAAATCCTATTATGTAACTAGTTGCGCACATGATCCATATGCAACTACCAAGTGATACAATCTTCTTCGAGTTGCACATTGATCATATGTGCAAATAGTTGTGCACCGAGCATTTGTAACTACTTGTGCACCTTTATGCAAGCATGTATTTGGTGCACAATTACTTGCGCCTATGGTACGTGTTATACTTGTTGGAGCTTGCCACGTGATAATTGGGCATAGATATATGCGACTAGTTATGCATCGAGTATATAATTATGTTGTATCGACACAGACATGAGATACAAGATACGACACTATACGACAATCCGACGCGTTAATTCTAAAAAGTATTAGATTTTAAAACGTTATGACACATTTTGATATTAAATAATATTTTTAATTTATGCAGTGTATATTATATTTAATATTTAATAATCTAACAAAAAAATGAGACTAAACTTATAATACCCATCAATTTTGCAAAGTAAACTATCTTATCCCTTATTATTATTATTTATATCTCACCGTTTTCATTTATTAGATATTTAAATAGTTAGATGCAAGTAAACTAAAGATTCAAATTTTATATAAGATTTTTTATTCTTACATGGGTACAAAAATATTTTATTATTTATTATTATTATTATTTGTGGTGAACGCGCTGCGCTTACTTTTCCTTCGTCAATATTGGGTGGACCCCTCGTTAGCCTTTTCACATTAAGAGCCACCCCTTGCCTGAATTACCCAAATATGGTAGGAGTCCATTTCGAAAAGCATGATTACATTTCAATAAATAAACGTTCCCTCGTAGGCCCAATGCCATTAAACCCCAATACCCGCACGAATTGACAGCTTACCATGCATCTCTGTTCCTTCTCCCCTAAAATAAAGGACTTTGCTATTTTCAGATCATAGGTTAGAGTAAATATTTCATGTATGCATTCCTTTACTGCAATTAGAAATAAGTGAGATTCATGTGATATTAACAATAAAAGATTAAGTTAATAAATATATTTAGGTGAGTCACATTTTTTTGTAATGATGCCCTCACATTTTTCTGATGATACACTGTATCCTCAATATGACATTAGCATTGAAAACTTTTTCCGTAAGTTACACTATGAGCATTTTTTTTTTTTTTTTTTGAAGTTTGGGGTATAAAAATAGGAAAATATTATACTTACTAGACTTAACATTCTTATTACTTGTTTATTTATTATTGGATCAATTTGAAATTAATATTAGTTAAAACTTTTTTTCCTTTTTCAACCGTTAATTTAAAATTATCAAACATTAACCGAACAGGTAATAAGAAAGGTAAACCTAAAATAGTAATAAATACATGTACGCCCATATAAATAATAAGAGCCTACGTTAAAATGTGCAGGAGAATGGCCGAAATGACTTGAAAAAGAGTAAATATCATTTTTGGTCCTCAACAAATTTTACGATGCCCGCTTTAATCCCTAGCAAATAAAAAAGCTATCTGTGGTCCCTAAGAAATTCAAAATAGATTCATTTAGTTGAAATCGTGATTTTTACAAATTCAAAAAGACCCACATTAGTCCCTCAAAAGGACTAAAATAGGTCCACTTTGAATTTTTTAGGGACTACAAATAGTCTTTTTATTTGCTAGGAACTAAAGCAGGCATCATAAAATTTGCTGAGGACCGAAAAGAGTATTTACTTATAATGTAAAAGAAAATGATTTATAAATGCTATATACTATTATTATAAGACATGAAGTTGTATGAGACTTATCAGTAATCTCTTTATCTTCTATGTTTGGCGTTGTGGAGATGATGTCTGTAGTAGAGAAGCCATTGGAAGTACGCCTGGGGGCAAAACATGGTGGCAAACTGACAATGCTTACTTGAAACGTCAATTGTATGTCCCATGGCAAACACTGGATGAGAGACATCTTAGCCATCATGATTAAAAAATGTGTGTGCATCATGCTTCACAATTTTATGCACCACCCGATCAGAATCTTCTTTTCCTAGCAAGCTTTGTCTGGTCTATTTCTGATTAAGGCAAGGCCAATGATAATTGCGATGACTAAAACCAAAGCGCGAAACAAATAAAGAAGTACAATATTTTTTTGCGAAAGCAAAAACATTAGACATTGATCCTTTCTATTTATGTATTTATTTAAACCAACTCAGTTTGGTTTTGGTACATATGAAAGAGCAATGATATTCACATAGCCAACCTTATTCATAGGTTTTATGTAACATTTATCAACATCTTCATCATCCTTTTTTCTATCTTCTACCCTCGTTATCATCCGATCTCATTCTCTTTCTGTGTATATGATTTTTAGTTTTTGAAATTAATTTTTGAAGCTTTGTTGGGACTGACGACAAGTGCACCAGTCGTACAAGTAATATAATGTTTGAATAAGAGATCGTTCCCACGAGGATTATACTCAAGCACAAATTCACTATTGCAACTTAAGTTGGACAATCGAAATTGTATTTGAAACAGGATTTTGAATTTGAAATTTAAGATATTAAAACTAATTAATCGCAAGAACTAAAAGCAAGAATTTAAATATTTGTTTATTATTGTAAAAGAAACGTAGCTAGGGTTTCGATTTTCTTCAATCACTCTATTACGTTTGAATTCCTTCTTTACGTTAATCGTCTTTAATATCAATCTAATCGATTCTTTCTTATGTATTAGGGCTCAATCCCTTGTTACCCTAAACCTTTACAATCTTGCAAGAGCCCTAGTTCCCCGATTATTCTCCAAGAAAGTAAGCATTAAATTCAAGAATTATAAGATTACGCAAACTCTATGTCTATCCCTAAAATCATAAAGCTTACAATGAAATTATCAGATACGGATCACACACCAACATTCTTATTGTCATGCATTTACCTAAGATCAATATACAAGATTCAAGCTCATATAAAACATTAAAAACAGATAATTTCATTCATGATAAAAAAGAAAATTAACATAACGAATTGTTCAAAACATAATAAATTGATTGAATTCGATCTATCCTAACTACTTAAAGAATTAGCCGGACATAGCAAGATCAAGAACGAAAGAAAATAGAAAAGCTTCCCCAAACTCTATAGATGATTGGTGAATCTTCAATACTTCCAGTGCAGACTTGAATTTGATCCGTCTCCGCCGCTCACGAACAAGAACCGGGAGTTTCTCTGCCTCCAAGTACCAAGGACTCTCTTAGAATATGTAAAACTTATTAATTCTGACCCTAATTGTGTTTTTAAGGGTAAAGAATTCGTGCCCTAAGTGGATACTTCAAGTGGGCTTAAGTTGGGTCTTTCGGGACGCTTAAGCCTGCTCCTTCGCGCTTAAGCTTCCTAATTTACGAATGCAGAATTAACGTGCGCGCTTAAGCTTGTTGGGGCGCGCTTAAGCCTGCTGAGAATTGCATGAAAATTTAACATGGCGCGCTTAAGCACGCTCTTCGAGCTAGAACTTCCTTCTTGCAGCGTGCTTAAGCCCAAAATTAAGGGCTTAAGCGCCCAGAGGCAGGGACTATTTGCTGATTTTGGATAATTAAGAGGTTTAAGCTTCGAAATGGGGGCTTAAGCCTCCTCTTCAACAACTTGATACTCTTGATTTTCTTTAGATAGATCTTCAAATTTTCTAGGTTTGATCTCCATCTATCCAATCTTGATTTTTGCTTCCATTTATCTTCAAATCCCTTCAAAATAGCAAATATATTTTATTTAATTCATAATTCATAAAATTCATGATTTTATTTTAAAACCCTAGTTTTTGACTTGTTCAACTTAACAATTTATATTAATTTAATCTATACAAAGAAGATAAACTAAAGGTTTATCAAGCTTGATGATTCCGAAGAAAATAATACTTACTATTGAAATTGAGGATATATAGTTGACGAAAAATATTTAATTACAAATTAAATATTTAAATGAAATTGTCAAATTAAATTAATATTAATGTTCATGCATGTCAGCGGTCTATTGGTCGAGGTGGGAGTATTGACAAAAACATTCTAAATACTCAAGTTAGTCCTAATAATAAGAAAAAAAAAAAGAGATATCAGAATAGGAAAAAAATTTGGTGCTCGAGACCCATGTGCTTCTTCCATTTAAAGATATCACTTGTATAAAAAAATTTCTTCTCTTTCCTCATTCTCTCCTCTCCTTCTCTCTTTTCCGGCCCACTGAGTGGGAATGTGCTCCCAAAGCACAAAAATAAAGCTCATAGAATAGGCTACTAATTGAACATAGCTAAAAATAAATAAACCTCAGTGTACAATACAAGAAAAGATCTTATTAGTGACAAAATTTTGTAAAATTTCGTCACAAATTTCTACGTCGCAAGTAAACTTCGTCACAAATTCTTGCGTCGCAAGTTTATTTGTGACGAAATTTGATTATTTATGTCAAAAATTATCATTTGTGACAAAATTTATGACAAAAATTTTTTGTCACAAATAAACTTTTTTCTTTTAGTCTAAAATAAAAAATAAAAAACCTTGAAGCGCTTAAATAAAAGATGTGATCCCTGACGAGATAAGATAGTGTGGACCAAGTCTATGTTAATGGGTTTGGGTCCAATAAGGACACACGGTCTATTATCTCCCCCAATTCAACAGTCATTGATCTAGTTTAAAAAAAAAAAAAAAACAGTCATTGATCTTAATGTGTCAAGGGTCGAAGTATATAAGTGGTAATATTTAATGATTCGACCGTCACCCATTAATTAATATATTAATCATATCTAACCTCATTGTTAACATGATTGATATTTAATTGAGATGGATTGGGCACATAGAGCTTAGTTATCAAATATAAATATAATATAATAAAATCATGAATCAGATTTGTAAAATTCTACTACGTCGTAATCTGATTTGTTAGTTGTCATATATATAACCAATTACTTTAAAATCTTAAACTTAAGTTGTTGGGAAAATATGATGTATATGGCTTTTTTTTTCCTAACATATTTTCTTGTGCAAAGTATTTTGATCCATTTGTTAATATGATTCATTTTTTCATGAATGAACATATATATATTTAGTATTCCTTTATTGAAAATGTAAATAATAGGAATCATGTGATATTAAACATAAAAAAAATATTAGGTAGAATAAATATAATTAGATTTTTTTTTTCTAAATTCAATAAGTGATGTAAAGTCTTAAAAATATTTCTGAATGAGTGCTACCTTTTCCAGCAAAAAGTCACCTTTTCTGATCCCTGAGGAATAAAACTTACTTCCTGTTTTATAAAGTCATTTATTAAAAGAGAGAAGATGCATTTATTAAGAAAATTAATTTTTTAATAAAAAATGGTATATCCCTTTTATTTAAACCCCATTTTGAATACGCTAGCGCAAACACACGCAACCAAAGCATTGAGTGAGAACTTGTAATTAGTTGCCTTTTGTCTTGAAAATCTGCCTTCGATTCTTTTCCCTGAAACTGTCCGTTCTCTTTTCCTTCTTCCCTCTTCCCTCTTCCCCCTTTTTCATTACTATGAACAGAGCTAGAGACTATCTTAAAAATGATAACTTGGGAATGCCCATCTTTAAAAAAAAAAAAAAAAGCTACATGTAAAGTTCTTTAAAAATTTGGAAGGGGAGAAGCGTCCCCAACATATTTCCCTAAGAAAATTTCTTATATATTCTAATAATATTATATTACACCACACACACACACACACACACACAAAGCTATTTTGTAACTATGCACGTAGATGTTGTTATATTAAAATTATTAAATTTAATATAATTGATTACAAAATTATCAAAAGCATTACTCTTAAAAGTATTCTTTCTCCCATGAAACTCCTTTATAGGGTTGGATAGCCTCTAGGCAAGCTCTTTTATGGGGCTACTTTTTTTACTCCACTCCAACAATGGGTCCTCCCCTAAGCTCCTGTGGGAGATTAAGTACCAAAAGAATAAAATATAACAATAATAAAGATGCTTTTGCGATTGCAGAATAATTGTTATAGTGGAAATTGGTTAGCAATCCACTATATGTGGAATCTCTCAAACCACACGGAGAGTGGACATTTTTTCTCCAGTACAATTATGATCATATCTTTATGTATGATTTAAAGTTGAGCTATATGCCATGACAGAAGCTGTTAGGTTGATCATAATCGTGTTAAACAGAATAATCACTAGTCACAAAAGTTGTCGTCATTCGTATGGATCGATGCAGTGCCCGAGGTTATGATTAAATTACGTGAAATATATATGCATTATGACTCACCCGCATTATGTTTTCGGCAAACTGAAAAGAACACACTGCTTTATCAACAAGCTCTAAATTCATATATGCAACCATTATTAGCTGTTTGGTTGGCCAATTCAATTTAAAATCTAAAAAAATTATAGTTAAATGCAAAATAAAAGTATATTTAATCGAGCTTTTACTTGAACATTTGTTTTTAAAAAAATTACAATACAAAACAATTGAATAAAAAAATTAGGATAAACAAACAATTGAAATCGCTAATAACTCCGCCAAAACATGAAAAGTACTGTTATCTATAAAAATTCAGGTAAGTTATCATATAAACTGATAAGCGGAGTCTCGTATGGTCTCTTAACATCCAACATAGCATAGCATATGCATTTTAAATGTTTACTATATGAATTCATATTTGCTCCCCTGCCTGCACGATGGGAACAAACATGTTACATGTACTCACCTGGCCAAACACAAAATCAACTATTTCATTTTCCTTTTTTTTATTATCTTTGGCAAGTATCTTTCTTTTGCATAAAAAATTCTTTCATAAGTTATGGGTGGGGCTTTATTTCTTCAATGGAATGATTAAACATGAGTGCAGGAAGAGAAAAGCGATAACAATATCATATCTAACTAAAGTTACAAGGATCTAGAAGGGCTCAGCTGAACCACAATTTAAGATAATGTATTTAACTTGAGGCAGGATATCCTTACACCGGTGTAAGAGTTAGAAGTCTTACACTCAATCTTGACCATTGATTCACTTGTATCTAATGGCTCACATTTCTAAAAAAATTTAGCCGTTAGATATAAATGGAATCAACGGATAAGATTGAGAGTATAACTTACACTGGTGTAAAATGATCCTGACCCATTTAACTTATAGTGCGGAATTAATTTCTAAACGAATAAGTAATCTAATCTCAAATTGTAAAAATAGACATAATGTATTTTTTTTGGGAGCTTCGCCCAACAATTATTATTTTTTTCTACAGCTTGAATTCGATATTTCTAATTAAGAGGAACTTATCACTTTCATCAATAACTGTGCACAAATCAAGTTTTTATTTCGCTTTGTTGATAAAAAAAATACCATAGATAAACAAATAAAATTTGTTAAATAAAAAATAATTTTTTTATGATAAATAGACAATGAAAATATGAATAACTCTGTTTAAAACAAAAATAATCAATAATCTTTGATTCAAGTGCTAAGGACTCAGAAAATTTGTTCTCTTTATTAAGAAATATCAAATTTCAATCCTAAGACCAGAGAAAATGATACCAACCTTAATATGAGTTTGTGGGTATGTTTAGTATACAATATATGATAATGCATGATAGTATAAGATTTGATTAAATTTTAGTACTATCTAGCATTTGACATGATATTGTATAAGATAATATCATCTAGTATTTGGTAATGCACTGTATAATACTATATAGGATAAAAATAAATATTTTTAACAAAAATACTTTTAATAAAGAATTTATATAATTTTTCCAAATATATCATATGATATTAATTTTTATAGAAATCTATTGATCAGTGTATCCAAAAAATATATTAATTTTTATAAAATTAAAATCTCCAAAATTTTAAAAATTAATATATTAAAAATTAATTTTTATTTTAATATATCAATATTGAAATAATACATTAATTATGAGAATTGCATTAATCAGCAATGTTAATACATCAACTTCTTATCAGGCCTAATCTCACACCCTTAGGCCTGATTAAGTTATACATCATTTTTATGTATTAAGGGATTCTGATGTATAAGCTTATACTATACGATAGTCAAACCAAACAAATAAAAATATCATAACGTATAGTATAAACTTATACTATCAAACCTTATACATTAGACTAAACAGGCCTTTAGACCTGATCAAGTTATACATCATTTTGATATATTAAGGGATTCTGTTGTATAAACATATACTATATACAATAGTCACACCAAATAACTAAAAATGTCATAGCGTATAGTATATCAGGCCTTATATATCATACCAAACAAACAGGCCCTGTTGTATTCGAACTAGATTAAATCAATTTAAAAAAATGAAAAATATTCTTTTCTATAAAAATTCAGATAAGTTATCATATCAACAGATAAGATGAGTCTCGTATTGTCTCTTACCATTCAACATAGCATAGCATATACATATAAAACATTTACTATATGAATTCGTATTTGCTTCCCTGCCTGCAGGAAGGGAACAAACAGGCTTCATGCACTCACCTTACCAAACACAACTTCTTTCATTTCATTTTCCTTTTTAAATTTTCTTGGGCAAGTCTTTCTCCCTTTTACAAAATATATTTAAAAGTTACTGGTGGGGCTTTATTTCTTCAGTAGAATAATTAAGCATGCATACAGATGAATAATGGAAGGAAGAGAAAAGCGATAAGAATATTATATCTAACTAAAGTGCAAGGATATAGAAATCAATCACAACTAAGATAATGTATTTAACTTATAGTGCGGAATTAATTTATCTCATACATTGTAATAAATTCAAGATTACTGCAGGGGATGGAATTTCTAAATGAGTAAGCAATCTTATCTTAAAAGAATTGTAAAACAGGTCTTATTGGAAGAAATATTCCAGAGATTTATCCGGAATCAATGCGTAGAGCTAGGAATCAAGGACCAAATTATGAAAAACAATCAATAACCATTGGTTTAGATGGTAACAAACTTTCTTAATCAGAAGTCTCGAGTTCGACTCAATAAATATAGCTCCGTTAGTAACATAGGCTGAATAGAATGGAGAGAGGACTTAGGTTCGATTCCCACCAAATACATCTTTGCGAAGGGGTGATGAACTTTAAATGTGACTAAGCTCCGACTCATTATTAGTCTCATAGTTAAAGAGTTAAAGCTTGTGGGAATATCCAATGGGCCGATTCACCTCAAAGAGATAATTAGGGTCGGTAAAAAAAAGTCTCGAGTTCGAGCCTGCAAATGAAGAAAATGATTTTGGTAGAGTCGTCTCCTATAATGTGTCCTACCAGTGGCGGACGTATATATGTTTTAAACACAAACTTTTTGGAGAAAATAAATATATATATATATATATATATATATATATATATATATTTTGGGTCATGAACAAAAATCACAGGATCCAATTTAATCTTTTAAAAAAAAGTCGACTCGTGATTCCTTTAAAATCTAAAATAGACCCATGTTAGTTCTTTTAAGGGATTAATGTAGATCATTTTGAATTTCAGAGGACCATGATTTTGATTATCTAGGTTTATTATTGAATTTTGAGGAATCAAGAGTAGACTTTTTTCCCTTAGAGATTAAATTGAGGCCCATAATTTTTGTTGAGAACCCAAAATGTTCTATTGTAACAGTTTAGTTGACTCTTGATTATTTTTTTATATTAAGTTAAAATTTTATTTTATATATATACTTTTGTATTTTACTATATTTAAAATTTTCTATAAATTTTTTTTACTTTATTATTTTATTCTAAGTGTGCAGACACTAAAAAATATTTCTAGGTCCGCTATTGTGTCCTACAATCCTCAAACTAGATTAGTCGGATAATCAATGAACAAGTGGATGTATCCAAAATAATTTTTTTATAATTTAAATTTATTTTGGGCTATTAATTTTTATTATTATAACTTTTTTCTTGAACTTCAAAACAATATTATTTTGAAATAATAGGAAATAATTTTATCTTATGTAATGGGAGAAATATTAAACCTTGTTAAATATGAAGTTTCATCTTTTATTGTGATAATTCAATTTTAAAAGTTTATGTTTTTAAATTCAAATGGATAGAAAAATGAATTTTTTTTAAGAATTTAAAGTTTTAAAAATTAATTTAGTAAAATTTCTTTCTACCGAAGTAAATTGACAATTTTTTTTAAAGACTAAAATATATTTTTATTCAAAATATATTAAGCAAATAGATAGCTTTGAAAATTAACATTTAGATTTTATTTTTTCTTTATTAAAGCTCTAATGGATCCGACTAATTTGATTTTAGGTTTGAGTTTTTTTTATTTTTTTTAAGAGTTGCAATTCTAAAAAATCGAACCAACTACCCTTTTAGTCAAGTCAAATCCTAGAATATAACTAGATCGCCATGAAACCAACAACTTTTGTGTATTTTTTTTTATATTGTCCTATCTATTATTTTTCACGATCTGCAATGTATTACTTATTTTACATATATGTATGTGTATACAAATTTCAATATTATCCAGATAAATACTAATAATTTCCTTTCCAATGTTAATCATCAAGAAATGTTTATATATATATATATAAAATTGTGAATTCTTTCATGTTATTTTGTTAAAAACCATCAATTATGCAATAAATTAAGAGGGAAGAGAAGCAGGGCCCAATCCGATTCCAATTTCAAGCATTAAGGGACTGAGGAAGGCATATTAGAGAGAATATTCCTTGAAAGTTTGGTCAGTGTATAAAACTGCACATGCATATGTATCATTGTTCATTGGTAAGAATATCATATGAACGGTACAAACTGCTAGCTAGCTTTCTTAAAGGTTGTGGCATTAAAATTAGTGCCACAAATCATGTAAAGCACTATAAGGATATTGGACCAAATGATAATTGCCAAACAACGCTTGGTGGACAAATGTCACCAATCCACCACCCCTTTTGTGTAAATTTGTGGCTTTGGACGAATATTTGGGTAACATGGTCAAGAACAAATTCAACGTTTGCTAGATTCAAAGCTTATTTGGGAGGTGAGAACATGTGTTCGATCTTCTTCAGTATCATTTTTGTGAGGAGTTTAAAATTTTAATCATGTACTCGCATTGAATTGGACTAGTCGCGAAGCGATGAACCGATTGAAATATTTTCAAAAACAAATATTCAAAGCTCACAATATAAGTGACCATTTTCCTCTGTATCATTGTACTGTGTTTTTCTTTATGTGTGAGAAAGGAAGTGATGGAGAGGATCATATCAGTGCATGGCATTGGAGACACTAAAATCCAATAAAAGTGATGTGTAGAAAAATGCACATCACATAATATGGTGGATTTTGCTGAATCACTTCCCCATTCTGATACATGATCGATAACTTGTTGGAAAACAATGTTGGCTATTCCAATTTCAAACGAAACAATAATTTGACTTTACAATCATTATCTTCCAATAATATATGCATAAGAAAGAAGGCCAAAATGAAACCTTTGATTGGAGGGAAAGGTTAGTTGGTCTTCCTTCTTAATTGATCATTTCTTTCATAAACTCCCACATTGAATTTGAAACAAAAAAGAAACAAAGAGTCCTTCATTTGTAATGGTTTGAGTTTAGAGTCTCATTTTGCTTTAAGTGTACACAGTGGCGGAACCACGAAGTTTTGTTTATGTTTGCACATTTAGTTGGGGGTTCGGGGGCAGTGCCCTTCGAATTTTTTTTTTTTTGTAAAGAAAGTTTAAATCAACCTTTATATACAAAGTTATGAACCCGCTCAGAATTTAGTTACTTCCATAACAAGCTGCAGATAATAGTTTGTCCAATCATTTACCCCTCCCCTTCCGCCAAAAAAATCTTACCAATTCTCCAAAACAAATATGAGAATATACTCCTATAGATCCATACATTATCGTTCTATTTATAATGGTGAATAAAAAAAGTCAACACTACATGTACAGAAGGCAAGCAAAATCACAGTGAAGACCCTCATCTCTAGAGATTAACTCATTTGAGAATGTCAAACCTAGTATCAATCCTCTTTTTTTAAGCTAGAATAAGGCACAAAAGCTGAAAGCAAACCTCAAAAAATATGGCTGGTCAATGATGCGAGGAGAAGTACGAGAACTGGAGAAGGAATTTTTTCATCTTTATTTCGCCTTTACCTAATAAGTAAAGCCCATTTTAGATCTCTAACAAAAAATACGGTCTCCACTTTAGTCCCTAATTAAAAAAATTAGTATGTGGTCTTTATAAAATTTAAAGTGGATCCATTTTAGTCTTTTTGAGGGACTAATGTGGATCTTTTTGAATTTGCGAGGGACTACGATTTCAACTAAATGGGTCAACTTTGAATTTTTTAAAGACCTCAGGACTATTTTTTTTGTAGGGAACGAATGTGGGAACCATATTTTTTATTAACGACCCCGAAAAAAGCTTTACTCTTACCTAATTATCCTTTTTGTAAAAAAAAATAAAAAAAAATTGAAAGTTCATGTCTGCACGTGTAAGCACCGGCAACAAAGCAAGTCCGCCAGTGAGTGTACATTTGCTTTTTGTTGTATTTTATTTTTGTTATTTTGATTTTATGTAATGATGTGTTGTTTTAGAGTTAAAAATTATATATTTATCTATTTCTTTTTTAAAAGAGCAACTTGTGGAAATTCATGAGAAGTAGGGGTGGTAATTTACTATGCGATCCACTAACACAAGTGAGATTTTCATATTAGGGTTGATTTGTTTTCACATATATGTTAGTATTTACAAAAAAAAAAAAATTATATCATATAACGTATCAACCTGTAAACAAAATATTAACTCGCATTAATCTTCTTCCATGTTATACATGCAATATGTCACATCAACACAAAATTGATAAAAATAACATTCAATACAAAAGTTATTATGTCGTATCATAAATGAGTTATTCATGTTACCTTAACCCATATAAATAAGTGAGATGTTTTGAGACTAATAAATTATTCATGACATGTTGTATTAACTCACAAAATAACTAGATTGTATTTTTATTAAGAATATTCCTATTTATGTCAGATCTCGACTCGATACAAACACGATTTGCTATCACGAATTATCCATCTTAACTTCAACTATTACATGGATTCGGTTACATCAATATATTTTTTACTCGACTAATTTAACAATTCTCGTTTTCAAGGTGGTATAGAAGGTGAAGTAGTTACTTATAATTTTGGGGATTAATTTTCTAAAATCTTTATTGTTTCTTCCTGATATCAATCCTATTAATTGTCAATTTGCATTTCTTATCATATATACGTCAATTTTCATTTTTTTAAAGATGAAATTATAAATAACAATAAAAAGTTGTAGGTAATTGCAGTTATAATTTGATAAGTTTACGGAATATTTCAGTTAAAATAAAAATAAGAGTTATTTATAATTTTCTATTTATAAATTAAAAATAATACTTATTTATAATTTTTTATCTTATTAATTTTCTTTAATTTTTTAAACGAGAAAATACTAATGATAATCACTACTAAAAAGTGATTTTTTTTCGACGGAAATGAAGCCGTCGAATATTTCTTCGTGGGTAAAAAAAATTTCGACGGAATTAGAGATTCTGTCGAAATTTTTTGACGAAAAACAAAAGAAATTCCGTCGAAAAATATTGTACTAATTTTCGACGGAAAATAAATAAAATTTCGTCCAAAAATATTGTATTAATTTTTTACGGAAAATAAATTCTGTCATAAATTTTCGACGAAAAAAATATGAAATTCCGTTGAAAAATCTTGTAATAATTTTCGACGAAAATCAAATTCCGTCAAAAAATTTCGATAGAAAATGAATGAAATTCCATCAAAAAATCTTGTATTAATTTTTGACGGAAAACAAATTCCGACAAAAATTTTCAACAAAAAATGAATGAAATTTCGTCGAAAAATCTTGTATTTATTTTCGTCGGAAAACAAATTTCGTCGAAAAATTTTAAAATTTTTTTTTAAAATTTCTCTTTACAAAATTAATACCAATTTTCTGTATTGCACCAGATAAAAAAAATATAATCACTGTAAACAACATATCAAAATGAAATCTTATTAATCAATACATTAAAGCACAAAAAGTCCATATCATATATTAGGCTAAGTATTAAAAAAGAATTATACAATTAACGGACGATGTACAATAAGTATATATTGTAACATGTATAAAATTAATTATAAAAATTAACATATCAATATACAATCCTTTTATTCCAACACATACAATATTCAACTTCACAAGTACTTAAACCTAAGAGTGATAAGTTTTGCAAAATTAGGATAAGAATCCTCGTCTTCATACACATGAATAATGATTTTAAGTGGGTGAACTTAAAATATTCCTCCCGGGTCAAGGCACTCTTTGACTTGAATCCTCCTTGACTTTTTTCTATGTCTTTGACTATCTTCTTCTTCATCAGGATCATCTTCATCTTCTTCTTCTTCTTTGACTTGAACCCTCCCTGGTACATGCATAGAAAGATTGCAAACAATGATATTAAACAACTTAGTGCATATATTAATGATAACTTATTAACGCAAAATAATTATGAATCACAGTTTGGCTACAAGTAAGAAAGATGATTACTGAAATTTTATATTGTCAAAGACTTGATTTTGTAGATAAATGCAAAAGAGCATGGAAAGAGCGGGGTTGCACACTGAGGAAGGTTCTAAAATATTTTTCCACACAATATGACACACAAGCACATATCACAAAATAATTTCTTATTTCCGTCGAAAAATTCATAAAAAAAATTTCTTTTTGATTTATTTTTTTGAAATTATTTTCGACAGAATTCTTTTTCCGTGGAAAATCTTCGACGGAATCTGATTTCTGTTGAAAAATTTCATAAAATTATTAATTTTTGATTAATTTTTTTGAAATTGTTTTCTACGGAATTTCTTTTCGGTGGTAAATCTTCGACGAAATCTGATTTCTGTCTAAAAATTCATAAAATTAATTCCTTTTTGATTTATTTTTTAGAAAATGTTTTCGACGGAATTCCTTTCCCGTGGAAAATCTTCGACGAAATCATATTTTCGTTGAAAAATTCATTAAAATAATTTCTTTTTGATTTATTTTTTTGTAATTATTTTCGACAGAATTCTTTTTCCGTGGAAAATCTTCGACGAAATCTGATTTTCGTCGAAAAATTCATAAAAATAATTTTTTCATTTATTTTTTTGTAATTGTTTGCCACAAAATTCTTTTTTCCTGAAAAATCTTCGATGGAATTTGATTTTCGTTGAAAAATTCATAAAAGTAATTTCTTTTTTATTTCTTTTTTTGTAATATTTTTGACAGAATTCTTTTTTCGTGGAAAATCTTCGACGGAATCATATTTTCGTCGAAAAATTCATAAAAATAATTTTTTTTATTTTTATTTTTTTGAAATTGTTTTCGACGGAATTTCTTTTCCGTGGAAAATCTTCGACGGAATCATATTTCTGTCGAAAAATTCATAAAAATAATTTTTTTTTGATTTATTTTTTTTGTAATAGTTTTCGACGAAATTTCTTTTTTGTGAAAAATCTTTGACGGAATCTGATTTTCGTCAAAAAAATTTAACGGGAAATAATTTCCGTTGAAAATTGTCGACAGAATGCATTTTTGGTTGAAATTTTCGTCTTTAATTTGGATGGAATTTTTTCATCAAAAATTAGGACTTTTCTAGTAGTGAATCTTGAAAAAAAATTTGAATAACCCAATTAAAAAATATTTTTTATATAATACGGATACTAATAATATAAAAAATTTATTTTCTTCATAGTAATTGCATTAAAAACTATTTAGAAATAAAATAGGAAATCATTGAAATACACAATAGCCTTTTGAAATATAAAATTTAATTTATACACTTTTAGAGTCTTAAAATTAACTTTTGATCACCTTTAATAATAAACTAATAAATTTAAAATATTTCTCTGTCGCCATCGGATCTTGACGGGAGACAACTTGAAATTTTTCTAAAACAAATAAAACTCAAACAAAGTTGAACTTAGAAAATCTTAAAATAAATATTAAAATTAGTCTAAAAAAATAATTGGGATTAGAAGTCAAATTATGCACATTAAATGATGAAAATGTAATTTGACATCACCGGATACATCTATTCTTAGACAATTACCTTGAAGTTATTTGTACAAATCAAGTAACATTGTACATTTTAATTTACTCTAAAAAATAATAAAGATATAAATCAAAAGGTAAAAATTGAAAAAGTGCAATTTGATTTGACTTGTGCTTCTATATTCCTGTGAGAAGTAAAGACGCGTATTTTTTTTTATAAAATAAGTGTGAGTTGATCAATCTTAGTTAATTATAAAGCTACCAACCTAAAAATTCAAAGATTTTTAAAAAATATTATTATTTTAATTTTATTTTTTTACTTTAATTTGTAAAATAAACATACAGTAATAAAAAAAAATTCTAATTTGATAACGTGCAAGTTAAAATAATAATTAAAGGAAAAAAAGTACAAAAATATGAAGAAACAAAAATTTAAATAAAAGGAGAAAAGAAATAGACATACATACACCATAAAGGCGATAAATCTTGGTGCATCTATCTTTCGCATGTACTTTTGGAAATTAAATTTTGAACAGTAACCACAATTATTCCTTGAAATTTTTAACTAATGTAACACAAGCTCTATGCTTTATATTAAGCCTAATTGTATAATTTTTTTAGATATATGAAATACATGAAAATGAACTCTTTACATTAAAGAAAAGGAGGGAAGGTGGTAAGAATGAAACTTTTTTCGATATGAAACTTGTAGATACATTAATTTGAAAAGGATATTGTTTATCATGTTGTACGAAATAAATTGTCTCATGCAATATATAAAGAAGAAATGAAACTCACTTATTTTTTATTTTTTATTTTTGGTTTTCTAAGATATCCTCCAGCCGACAGTCTAAGACTAATCCTTTCGAGGCGGGAGATCACATTAAGTGGGTAAACCTCTTCCAACCCACTTATATTCTTTATCTCTCTTTTCCTTAATAAATTTCATCCATTTTTGTGTGTTACATAAGATAATTTGTCTCATACAATATAAAAAATAATATTCCCAATTTGAAAACCCTATTCAATTTTTGAATTGGAGAAAGATGCAAAATGAACATATGACAAAATTAGCCATAATAATTTTATTAAAAAAAATCATCGAGTTATTGATTAATCAATTTTTTTATTATTAAAAATGACTTATATGATGAAATTGGGTTAAAAAAAATTTTGAGTCATTTTTATTTTAACTTGTTAATAAAATTAAAAAATGGGGGCAATTTAAATCCAAATAACAACTAATCTTCAAATGTGAAAACACTTACTAATCAAAGGCCCAAGAGTAATTTCACCATAAAAAAGCCCAATAACAAAACAAAGAGTTATAAAAAATGGACCTAACACCCTGGATTCCTCATTATGGCAAATAAAGGACATAGAGTTCGAAAAATGCCAAATCATCATGTGTAAGATTTTGTCCATATTACAATAGATTTCACGTTAACCTATTTAGTATTATACATATCAAACAATGAATAATTAAAAAAATTAATCTTATGTATATTTTAAATAATTGGCAATTTAAAAAATTATCTTATGATTTAATTACTTAATTATACTATATTATTTTATTTATATTATTCTTCAATAATCAATATACATTCAATGCACCATAATGATGCAGACTTGCAAGCCGCGACTAGAAGCAAGGGCTATCATGAGATTGGGGCATGGGTGGTACGGCCTAGGGAAAGGATATCGGGCTGGACCTAAAAAAGCTTAGAGAGTGTTTGGTAAGAGTGTTTTTTTTAGAATCCTAAAAGAGTTTTGATTGGAATTGTAAGATATCTATGTTTGCTAGAGGAAATCAAAAATCTTTCCCATGATTCCAGCTTTTCTAGCATTTGGGCTGTAGTGCAAATTGGGTTAGCAAATACCACGAACAAATACCACAAATTATGTGGTATTTTGGAGAATCCGGTTTCTTGGATAAATTTTACAAATTTTTTGGGTCCCTTCTACCCTTGTTGCATCGTGCCCTATTAACTGAGTAGTGTCCAACCCGATGAACCACATGGGTTGCTGTTCTTGAGCGTGGATCAGGAGTGGTACTGTTGCTATTGTAACCCTAAAAAAAAGGACCAACCTTGCTACAAAATCAAAGGTGCTACAGGAATCGGAGACTTGCCGCAATAACAGGAAGCGCAGCTTGTCCAAGGAAATGAAGATCGGCTACAGCATCCACCCCCCAACTACAACGAAAGCAGCTGTTCACATAGAGATGGATAACTATGAATGGGTGAAAGAGAGAGGCACATGAGGAGAAATGTAGACACCCACGTAATAACGAATCTGAAATTCGATTTAAGAGAGACTCGGACAAATTAACGCTGTAACCTGATTATTCAAAATAGCAAGGTATTATTGTAAATGCAGTGCACATTTTCAGAAATATTTTATCAACAACAACCAAACATGGACACGAGAATATTAAACTTAATCTTCTCAGCAAAATTTTAGCCTACCAAATAATTTTTTGGTCACTTTTTTAGAAAAGTCTCATTCCCACCATTTGAAAGGAAATCATGATTTCAGGATATAAAAAAAATCTCTACCAAACATCTGCTAAGAGATTGGGACATAGTTGTTTGTTGGGGTAGAAATTATAAGATAATTTCTTCATTGGGTTAAAACTTCAGAAGACCCTACCAAATATCATTGATACAGTGAAATTGGTAAGAAGTTTATGTTCTTTAATCAAATGTCTTATATTTGAGTTTTGAACCGGACTAGTTCGAAATATGAACCGATCGAGAAAACTCAACAAAAAAACCTCGTTTAAGAATCAAAATTGTAAAAATTATAAATTTTGAAATGTTATTTTCCCCATTTCATTCATAAAAATTTAAAAGTAATAAATTGAATAAATTTATTCTCATATTTTTATAATTATACTAAAAATATGTCAATTAAAAAAGAAAAGAAAAAAAATCAAATACTTTTATTGACTTCAGATCGGAATAACATCCAGGGACTTTGACCAAAGTAACACGTTTTGAATAAAAAATTATCGATATGCCACGCTCCATTTTGATTTTTCCAAAATGCCACGCTCAATCCCGCTACAAGACCAAGCGAGATTAAAAGATGACACGTGGCGTTCAACCATGGAGACCCATTCTCGCTGGTCTGACAAGCTGGAATCGTTTGTCAATCAACCAGTCTGCACACTCTGAAAAGCAAGACACGTGTCACCATCGTACCACTCGCGCTGGTCAGTATAGCTGTATTGGTTGTACGTTCAGTAAAGCAGGCCACGTGTCACCATACCACCATTCACGCTGTGCAACGAAGCTAGATTTGATGTACCTTCAGACACGTGTCAGCACCCCCTGAATCGCGTTGGTCTGCCTAGCTGGTTTGGTCGTACTTTCCATACACGTGTCATCACCCCCTTATTCTAGCTGAGCGGCCTACCAAGTTTGGTTCTTCTATAAATAGTAGCAAAACATGAAACATCCAGTAACCAGAAGAAGTAAAAAAGGGTGCGCCAAAATTGCGAAGGTTAGATTCTATAATTATTTATTTTCTCTTGTAATTTTATGTTATTTTATGTTATTAGTTAGAAAATGAGTGACGGTAATGATTCAGTAATTGCTTTGTTATATTACAATGGGAGAAAATATTTGGGTCCAAATGGCCAAGTTTTCGAAGGAGAAACGAAAATATTTCGTATGAGCTCGCGGTGTAGTTTTAATGAACTAAAGAAGACAATATATCAGAAGCTGAGATTACAACGAGGCCAAGTTTTATCTCGGTTGACTACTAGATGTGCCTCTGGACCTGAA
Source organism: Gastrolobium bilobum (assembly GCF_033153095.1). Taxonomy (NCBI): domain Eukaryota; kingdom Viridiplantae; phylum Streptophyta; class Magnoliopsida; order Fabales; family Fabaceae; genus Gastrolobium; species Gastrolobium bilobum. The sequence continues at coordinate 846,445 of NW_026897257.1, read as the reverse complement.
AGTTGGGTTCCTGTAGAGATCGTTGAGGATGAAGATGTTGCTTTAGTGGTAGATGCATTTCGAAATCATTCACACTCCACATTTATTGAACTATACGCGGAAGTAGACTCCAGTTGGAAAGAAGAAAGGATGAAAGTGATGGGGTGGGGTTGGGGGTGGGATTATATAGACCCACATATCCCGCTTTACTGACAAGCGTGAATAAGGAGAAGTAGCCACGCGTCCAACATGCGTCAGGAAGTCGTACGATGTGTACCATTCTAGCTGGTTTGACCGCTGGTTTGACCAGCGCGAATGGTGAGAACATGACACGTGGAGAACTTTTCAGTGTCTGATTGACAAGCCATTCTAGCTTGTCAGATAAGCGAGAATGGGGCTCAATGGTTGACCGCCACGTGTCATCTTACAATCTCGCTTGGTGATGTAGCTGGATTGCGACGTGACATTTTGGAAAATTCAAAATAAACCGTGGCATACTAATAAAATATTATTCAAAGTGTGTTATTTTGGTCAAAGTCCCCAGCATCCAGCAGCAACAATGCTTTTCACTGATTACATTGAAAGGGGCCGTTTTCTTCCAGGGATTTATTTATTTATATTTTTGTTTGGAATAATTAAAATATTAATTAATTTAACTTGAATCTATATTAAAGTTCATTTTAAAACTCATTAAAATTTTATTTAATATATACTTTTTAAATTAATTTATTTCATTAACCTTAGAATATGTTAAATGAATAAAAAAAATATCAATTCAAATTAAAAATAAATAAAATTGAATTAAATCTAACTATAAACACGTTTGACTTTAAATAAAATAAATTTTAAAACAAAATAATCTTTGTTTCATAACTTTATAAATAAATAAAAAATATTTATAAATCATATTAATTCTTAAAATTGAGAAAAATAAATCATATTTGTTTCATAACTTTAAGTTTTGACACAACACTCATGCCAGTCTTGTTTGTGAAGTTATAGTGGACTGCTTTAAATTATGTGTATGTTATACAAAGAAACTAACAAATAATTGAACATGTAAGTAACCTGTGACTAATGAGTTAGTTGTAAGTTTTACATGAAATGACAAATTTATCCTTTTATATTAAAATAGAATAATACAAAATTTATTAATTATAATACCGATACGTTTCGCTTTGGGAAGTGAATATAATTCGTTCTAAAATTCATAATTACAAACACATTAAGTTTTTTTTCTTTTTCTTTTTCCTTTTGCTTTTCGCACCCGAATACCAACTTGATAGTTGTGTATGCAGCATCTAGATCGGTGGGCATTCAACTGCTATTTGGAGTTAGTCATGAACTTTGTAACGCCACAAAAACACAAATGATCGAAGCCTATCATGCACCTACATGGACACGAGACACGCCACGCTGACACGTTAATTTTAAAAAATTGTCATATTTCGACACGTTGGAACACGTTTTGATATTAAATAAAATATTTAATATATATAATATAATTTATATTTAATACATATAAGAGTCCATAATAAGTCATATAATCAAACAAATATTTAAATTTCATAACATAAATATAAATATAAATAATTTTTCTTACTTTGTTAATTTTTCATGTCAAATTTCAAACAGAAAAAATTAATTTATAAATTATTTCTTTTATATTTAGTTAACAAAATAAAATTAAGATTTAAAAAAAAAAACGTGTCCGAACATTAACTGCGTGTCGAAAAAAGTTGACTGTGTATCGAAAAAACCTGTCGGAGAATTGACTGCGTGTCCTTAAATGTTGACCGTGCGTTGGACAAGTGTCCGACACGCAAAATTTTAAAAAACTTACGTGTCCGTGCTTTGGAGATCGAAGCAAACAAACTGCATTAAAAGCAATAACAACACAAGTAAAGAAGAAGTAAAGGACACACGGTGTATTAAATAAATAATGAATTGATTGAAATATTTAAAAAAAAAAAAAGGACACATGTTCTGATATCAATTGCATGATTGATGAAAAATGAATGGATCTATTTTGTTGCGACTACAAAAAACAGCATAAGTAAAGTTCCTATCGGACACGCACAGGCCAGAGAGTGAGGAGATATATTAATTGGAAAAAAAAATGTACTTAAGAGATAAGAATGTTTGCATTAAACCGAAAGCGTCTTTTCAAACATACGTGAAATGGAAAAGGGGTATGATTAACATCCTTGAAACTCACTAGCTAATTAATATTATTCTCTATTTTTTAAATAAAAATATAGGTATTAATTTTTTAAAAAATTATTTTATTTTCTGTAATTTCAGAATGACATCGTTTTAGAATTTGGGGAAAAATATAGGGTATTTTAATAAAATTTAGGGAAAAGTGTGTATCATTTTAAAGGATGTAGAGTTGTGTCTAGGGGTGTAAATGGGTCAGGCTGGGCTGGGCTTTGGCCTTCCTAGTAGGGGTGTTCGCGGTTTGGATTAGATCGATTTTGGAAGCAAAAATCATCCGATACATCCCTTCGGTTTGATCATGTAATCATCCATTCAGTTTGTATTTTTTTTGGAAATCCGATCCGATCCAATCCAATCCAATTTTTTTCGGTTTGGATTGGATCGGTTTTCGGTTTTTTGAAAATTCTAAAAAAAATTTCATGATTATTGTGCAAATAACATCTTTTGTATATATTGACTTTGTAATTTTATTTATTTTTAAATACAAAAGCATTAGTAAACGATAATATAATTATTTTTTTTGACAATGAGATATGAAGCTCTACATAGATAAAATTTTGTTGATGAGATGTGACTAGGTTTTTTCTTGGGTTTAGTTGATGGGTTAATGGGTCTTGGGTTTATAAATTTTTGGGCTATGATTGGAGAAAGAGCCAAGTAGGTAGAAAGAAATTAATATATTGGATCAGTTTGGATTGGATCGGTTTTCATCTACCAATCCGAAAACCGATCCAATCCAATTAAAATTTGCGGTTTTTTTCGGTTTTCGATTTTTCGGTTTTCGTTTTATTCGGTTTTCAGTTTTTCGGTTCGGTCACCGCGGTTTGAATCAGTTTGGATCGGTTGATGAACACCCCTACTTCCTAGCCTAAGCCTACGTGAAAAAATATCCAGCCTTCTAGCCTACTAAAGGCTTTGTTTATAGGCCAAGCCTGACATATTTTTAAAAATTAAAGAGCCTTATATGGCTTACAGGCCTTGTAGGCCTCCCTAGTGAAATATTTTTAATAATTTTTAAAATATTCGCTTGACATTATAAGTCATTAACGTGTTCATAAATTGCTGTATTTTTTTACACGAGATATAAATTTCACTAGTGAGTATTAAAATTTTTACAATAGTAAAAAAAAATAACTATAAAAATATACTGAGCAAAGTTTCATTCATGCATGCACTAGTACTTCTCATAATTCATAAAAAATGACAAACAAGAAAGAGTCAACATAATACCCCAGCTCTATAATGTATATCATATACCCTAAAATAAATATTTTATTTTTAAAAATTAAATAGACCAGCCTACAAGGCTTTATGCCAGGCTTGACAAAATTGGCCTATGGCCTACTTGTTAAAAATGCTTTCTTATAAGTCTAAGCCTACTCTACTTTTCAACGTAGGCCGGGTTAGGCCAGGCTCAACGTAGGCCGGACTGTAGGCTAGGTCAGGCCAGCCTGGCCCATTTACACCCCTAGTTGTGTCATTTTAAGTGAGAGAAAGAGATAGATAAAGGAGAAGAGAGAGTGGACAAAAAAATATAAAGGTGTGGGTCTCATCTCTTTGTGAGAGTGAAATAACATAAGTTGTGTCATTTAAAAGGACAAACACTTTTTCCTAAAATTTATGATATAAGAATAACATAAAATTTCAAAAAAAATTGAATTTTTTTCTTAAACCTCAAAATGATATCATTTTAGAGGTGTAGGAAATAGTTTCATATGATGTGATAGAAGAAATTCTTTCTCCCAAAAATATTACGGATAATTTATTAGTAGGGTTTATTCTCATGGTATTAGCTATTTATTTTTTAAATATTTACAGTGAGATTTTTCCTAACTTAATTACGGTTAATATATTAACGAATAGAAGCAGTCTGAACAAAATAATAAATTTTGAAAGGCAAAATTACCTTATGTTGCTGCCAAATTATTCTTCTCTTATTACTCTCACTTCATTTTTGCACTTTTTGTTTTGTTTTGGACCCCACTATTTTTCTCTCTTAGGTGCAAAATTGAACATCTCTTAAAGGAGAAGTTGAAACACCAATTTTTTTTTTTGAATTAGAGGAAAGCACAACAGTTAGTTACATATTCTGAGGCTACCAAGCCCCACTCTATCCCTACGCCTACGAAGAAGAGGCACACATCCGTCAGAGGTTGCTCTAAAATACATAGGTTCCAATCTACATGGTCATGACTAAATCCTATGAGCCAGTCTACCACCATGTTGCCTTCTCTAAACGTGTGAGTTAAGCTGATCGACCACAGGCCTGATAAGCATATCCTAATTCTGGACACAAGGACAACGAGAGGATGTTGGGCGCTGCAACCAGATAAAATGAGTTGAACTGTAACAAGGGAGTCACTCTCCACCCAAACCTCTAAATCCTACATTCCAAGCAAGCTCAGCCCCATGGACCAGCCCCCAAAGTTTCGCTTGAAGAGTTGAACCACTCCCTATGTTTCTATGGAAGCCCATTAGCTAGTTACCCGACGAGTTCCGGATAACTCCCCCACAACTAGAATTTAAACCTCCATTCGTGCTAGATCCATCAGGATTTACTTTAACCCAACCTGATTGGGGAGCTTTCCAATAGACAATCTGCAGCCCTCCTTTAGCCAGCTTAATCTTAGCATTCTCCCAGTTCCTAGCATAGTCCACAACCTTCCTGATTATGGACACTGGAATGAAAGTCTCCCCCTCAAAAATGAATTTGTTTCAGGCTTGCCATATATGCCAACATAAGATACCAAACAACACATTCTACTTAATGCCTTGAACTCCTGTCTTCACCGTGGCCTTGAGATTGCCATCAATCCAACCATCAGTATCTGATTGAAAAAATTCCCTGTGCAGCCTACTAGGAACCATGTTGTCCCATATCAGCCTACTTCCAATGCAATCCCTTAATACGTGAAGGCTATCTTCATTTACGCCATAGCACCTTGGGCATGCTACAGTGAGAGCTAGATGTCGATCTCTCCTGTTTGCGTTAGTTAATAGGTTGTTTCCTTTGACTAGCCAAAGAAAGGCCCGTATCCGTTCGGGTCCATCCCATTTCCAGTTGCTTCGGTTGTTAGATTGAGGGTTGTCCAGTGGTTTCATATGCAAACTTCACATAGAACCTTCCATCATGAGAAAAGTCCCATACCACTACATTATTTCCTTGGGTTGGATTAGGAGGAACATTAGGCGCTACTCTTGCGCAGGCCTCAACATCAAGGATTTTTTGCAGCATGGGCCAGTTCCAGGAGCCATCTGTGGCCACATATCTCTCCACCGGCCAGTTGAACTGTTCTTCAGGAATATGAGCTATAGTGTGGTGAGATAAAGCATTGCATCTAGGAATCCATTTCTCTGACCAAAACTTTGTACCTCTTCCATCGCCAAGCTGACTACTAGATCCTTCCAAAATACTGGGCCACACTTTGACAATCCCTTTCCAGATAAAGGAGGAAGTCCGTTTGGATGTAACATGTGGAAAAAGGTCGTCCCTTACTTTATATTTGTTCTTGAGAACCCTCACCCATAGATCGTTGCGCTGTGTAAGCAGTCTGTGCCCTAGCTTCATCATAGTGGCTTGATTCACCTTCTGCGCTTGGCGAATGCTAAGCCCCCATCATCCTTATGCCTACAAACTCTCTCCCAGGAGACAGCGTGAATCTTACGGCTTTCAGCATCAGAGCCTCGTATAAAATCCCTTAGGGTGTGTTGGTACATGTCATCTTGAAATATTGCTAGGCATTTAAAAGTGGGTAAGTAGTATATTCATATTTGACAGAGGTTATTTAAAAATTTGTCTAGCTAACCCATTTGCCTAGCAATTGAACTTTGTATGCAGAATTGGACAAAAAATATGGTGCTCAAAATCCTACTTGGAGGGTGGTATTTGAGTGATAGCTCGTTAAGTGAAAAAGATGAACATGAGAGATGTCAAAATTCCCCTTTGATGACTTCAACATTAGTTCTCGTTAGGGTTATTTTGTAAAGGACTATTTTGTAATTTTAGTCTGATTTTCCATCAATATTTTATCTTCAACCAAATATAGATTCAGGAATTTCACTCAATTTTTTCAGTAATATTTTGCTCAACCAAACAAATTTTTTAACTTTCCTATCTAACTCATTTTTCCTTCAGATTCTTAGTAATCACATTTCCCTAAGGTGGTGTTTGGTAGGAAGATTTTTTTGAGATGGATGGGGAAGTGAGAGTGGGTATTGTATTATACCATGTTTGGTACAAGTTTTAAAGAAATATGCCCACTAAAATCAGTTGCCCAAGATTTGCTAATTGTGTGAAAATTATGTTGAAAACTACTGTTTAGAAATACCACTTTGTAAGTGGTATTTTTGGTTCCCCAGTAAAGCATGCAACTAAGCAATCAACGACAGCAAAAAATCACGAGAAGTGGCATAATTATCAGCAGCAACAATTAGTTGTAGCCTTGTAGGTGTAAGAGACACAAGTTTAAAATAAAAATGTACATAGAACTCACAATAGCATTCATAATTATCTGCATCGAGTTGTGGTATCTACTAAAGATAGATAATATAACTTAACGAAAAATTGAGGGGGAAAAGACTGTTGAAAATACCTCTTCCAAGGTAGTATTTTCAAGTTGTCTAGGCTAATGGGAGAAAGAGGACACATGTGGATGCCGAAAATACCCTCTTCTATTAGACAATAGTGTTTGCTACAAGGGTTATTTTGTAATTTGAAGTTATTTCCTTATCTATATTTTATCTCAAACCAAACATAGACTTTATAAATCTTACCTAATTTGCCCGGTAAATTTTTTTCTAACCAAACAAAATTTTTATATTTTCATACCAAACTCACTTTTTAATCATTTCCATATTAATTACATTTTCCTAGTATTTAAAAAAATTCTGCTCAACCAAACACCCCCTAATAAAAAAACAAAAATTTAGTTGTACCAAACGCCCATTACTCTCTTGTCAATATCCTTGAACGTCTTTGCAGGGAGTGGGCACGTCATCATGGCGTATAAGTTTATGCTTGTGACTTGTGAGTGAGAGATGACGCAATTTCCATAGTTGCTTCCTTCGAGCAAAGATGTATGCAATTTCTGCAATCGTAGCCTTTTCAGTTACCAATGTGCTTGAAAGTTAACATTCCAGTCAACATATTCCTTTAATTAACACTCCTTAATTAAGAATGTTCCCGTAATGTTCAAGTTTCCTATCTCATCTATTAGCATGTTGAAGTCTTGCTAATTAGTTTTCGTGGACAGTAATATTAAGGAGTATTAAATGGTTTATCTTTTGTGTTTTAATAATATAAATATTTTAATAATAATTAATACTTTTAGAACACTCAGACAAAATTTGAAAAGAAAATGTATTAACTTAGGTAATAATAAGAAAGGTTATATTGATAAATTTTTTGATTACAAACTCTTACAAATTACATTATTTCTGACAAGTAAGACACTTTTAAGTAAAAAATTATTTGTAAGTTTTTTTTTTGTAAATATAACTGTATTCATAATAATATGCTTTATAACATTTATGATAAGTGATCATGTCTTTATAAGTAAGAAGTACAGTCATTGTCGTGTGCTTTATAGAACTTAAGAATTGCAGCCATAGAACCATGTCTGACGTTATAGAATTTTTGTGCTTACCAACCATTGACCGACAATGATAAACGAATTGAAAGAAGGCACACTACATTGCAACCTACATCAATCCTTATCTCGCAGTGGCAGGCAAAACCTAAACAATAGTTTATGACTTTATGGTGAATTTAGTATATAAATAAACAAGTATGATATCTAATACAATATCATGAGAAACCACGCTAAATTTTCGTGGGTTCTTACGTCCACCCAGGTGTTTGTAATCATTTCAAGAACAAGATGTCAAATTAATGTTTGGATATGTAGAATATCAAAAATAATATGCCAATCAAGAGATAAATTCACACAAAGAACATTCGTCGTGGTAGATCAATTAATGTAGAGAAGACAACAGTGTATACTGTGTAGCATGCAGTCTTGATTAAAAATGTAAAGCAGAATCGGGAAAAAAGAATTTGAACTTTCACCTAAAAGGGTGACAATATGACATGACGATCGTGGAACTTGAAAGAGGTGGGTGAATATGAGAAAAATTCTTGCATGATTAGATGATGCATTAAGGGAGTCAAAAATTGATTTATTATTATTATTATTTTAAATCGTGAATTATTTATGTGATATAAAGATTTATGTAATTGACTCAATGCATGGTGCACAGTAGACATACCAAGAATCTTTCAAGGAGGAAAACGCTTGGAATGGCAATTTTGATATATGAAGACGAATGCTTGAGCATTTACCACCATGGCCGTTACCGAGGCTTCCAGTGGGTCCTTCAAAGTTTAAGGGGACCGGGTTTTCTTTTTCTTTAGCCCACTTTTCTTTTTGTTTTGCTTTTTCTAAATGCTTTATTAATTTTCTTTTCTCTGTTTTTTCAAATCTTAATCTTAAAAACCTGTGTCCTGAAAGCAAATGATCAAGTGATATTTATTGGTTCATCATCATTCATCAACCTTAGTAGGGTTGTGAAGAAGTACTTTCAGTTTCAGTGGATTTGTTTGTCTCTGGCCAAACTGCTGGGGCTTCTGTACTCTTTGCAAGGTAGTGTGACATGTTACAACAATTACGGCTGGCTTAAAAAATGTCTATTTGTATTACCTTTTTTTTTTAATATCTATGATTGACTAAAATTCTTCTTCTTAAAGTATACGACGATATATCAAATTAATTTTTTAAAATTAAAAACATTAATGTAATGTTTCCATATATTTAAAATAAACATGAATTTAGTTTATCATATTTCTCTTAGTTTTAAAATAATTTCCATTTACAATTTTATAAAAAATAAAGAAAGTATTTTTAATTATAAAAAAATTAAGTTTATACACCCTCATTTCATTTATACGATCTATTTATCTCATGTTGCATGAGATAATTATCTCATACAACATAAACAAGATAGTGGAATCAATCATTTAAAGAAAAAAATAGTGGGTTCCATATTTTGTCTCTGTTGCATGTAAGGGTGTGCAAAATAACTAAAAAACTGAACTGAACCATAAACCAAACTGAACTGCACTTAAAATAATCGATCTTTAAAAACCAGTTCTTGAACCGAACCGGTTTTTTGAACCATTTTAAGAATCAAACCATTTCCGAACTGAACCAAATTAATTTTTATAACTTTATTTTTTAAGATTTTAATAAAAATTCTTTACAAAATAGGGTCGACCCGAACCGAATCTGAACCGAACCGAACTGTTTCCAACTGAACCGAACTATTTCTGAACCGAACCAGTTTTGAACCGAAACGAACCATTTTCGAACCGAATCATTTAAACCAATTCGGTTTAGTTTTTCAAAAAATTTGGTTCAGTTCGACCTATGCACATCTCTAATTGCATGAAATAATTATCTCATACAACATGAGATAATTATTTTCCTTCATTTATACTCTCTTTTATTTAGTAAAAATACTAACTTGTCTTACATTTAAAAAAAAAAATATTTCCTTAATTATGGAAGTGACAAATAATTTGAAATAGACTAAAATTTAAAAGTAACCATTATTTTAAAACAGAAGGAATATAATTTTGAATATCAACGTGATCTAAACTAACTTGATATTTTGTGTGTCTTCGAAAGATAAATTATCTCTAATAAGTTTAAAATGATGTCGTTTTATAGCGGAAATAAAGGTGTTTTTAAAATTTTAATTTATTTGTCTTTATCATTATAGTTTTTTAATCTTACAATTCAAAACGACGTTATTCTGAACTTACTGAAGATAACTTTATCTCTACAAAAATACTTTTCCCAATTTTTATTTTATGTATTTGCATTTGACATAAAATAACTGTTTTTTTTGTTTTCGTAACATGGAGGACTAAGGCCCAGGACCAGTTTTTTATTTTAATACAAAATCATGAAAGGATAACTTGTGCTAATATGATTTACCAAAATTGGGAACTTGGAACAACTAGAAAAAGTAAAGAGTTGATAAGCCTGGTCGTTTATATTAAAAATCTTCACTGAAAAAATAAAAAAGTGGTGGCATTTAAGAAATTTAGTGCAACATGAAGGGCAATGACATTTAGTTTTCATAACATTCTAGTTGTTCTTCCTTTAAATTGTGTTTTTTTTGGTCCCACTGTCCCACAGTGTTTCTTTCTGTCTCTTTTGTGATTTGACCGTTGCTTTTCTCAACGTCTCTCTGTTCCCCTCTCTCTCTCAGTGATTCCCTCTCCGTGATCAAAGCTCCATCTAGTTCCCGCTCGCCATTGTCAGGTATGGTTCTCCATTCTAAGCTTCACTCTTCATGTTAATTTCTCAGCCACTGCTCATTATTTTCTTTTTCTGCATTTTTCTTATTCTTCTCCTACTACCATCACTATTTTTTTTTTATCAGCTCTTAAGAGTAAGAAATTGAGTGAGGCTGCATTGAGATTTTTTGTCAAATGGGTACCCTGTCTTCATGTTCATCAGCTCTTCTGTAACCTTTTTTTTTTTTTTTTTTTTTCCTAAATATATTTTTATATCTTCCATATTGGCAGCAATGTATTTCTTGATTACTTTTTTCCTTTTCTTTTTAAGTTTGTGAATGCTGGTCTTCTTCTTCTTCTTCTTCTTCTTCTAATTTAGCGTAATTGACGACTGTTGTAATGCCTCTCTTTTATTATTTTCACTTTGAAATGTTTTTTTTTTTTTGCTGGCTGTTTTTCACTCTGCTAAAAGAAAAATTCCCAGATCAAAGTACTATGCTTTCTTAATGTCTTCGCATTGTGATTGAGCATGTTTGTTTTTTCTGGCAAACATAGAGGTAAACTGGTAAAGGAAAGGACTTCAGGAATCTCCATTACTTGTTTCTCTTGATCAAATCTCAATTTTCGATATCCTTCTGACTTGAATATGAAGGAAAGCATCCAACTTTATTAACATTGACAGATCTCTTTGATTCAAAAATAGTGTTTGCTTTCTTTTTTTTTCTCCAATTCCATTTTTATGTTATTCAGTATATATATTGAAATTCCCTTTTTCTGTAGACAGATTTGTGATAAACAAAGATTGTCCATTGATTTCCACTTCAATGCAAGCCTGAGATATTCATAGGGCTAAAGGAAAGCCATAATAAGAGATGGGATGCTCTCAATCAAGATTGGATGATGAAGAGGCAGTTCAGCTTTGTAAAGATAGAAAGCAATTCATCAAACAAGCTGTTGAGCAAAGAACTCAATTTGCTATTGGTCATATGGCATACATTCAGTCTCTGAAAAGAGTTTCAGCTGCTCTGCGTGATTACTTTGAAGGAGATGACTCACCTGAGTTCTCATTAGATTCATTCATAACCCCATTACCTTTCAAGCATGTGAAGAAAACTGGTCCTGCTTTCATTCCCATATCTTCAAAACCCTTCACTCCAAAATCAATTGAGCTTGAATCCAATACAACATTGAAAGTGAATTACCTAAGGCCGAGTGGTAATCCAGTAATTTCAGTTGAGGAAAGGCCTCAATCACCCGAAATGGTTCGAGTTGAAACATATTCCCCCATACACCAGTTTGGCATTGATGGTTTTTTTGCTATGCAATCCTCACCTATGAATTCCTCAATTTTTGCTTATTCTCCCAATAACAGGCCTAATATCCCTCCCCCTTCACCTCAATCTTCCCAATGGGATTTCTTTTGGAACCCATTTTCATCATTAGACTATTATGGTTACCCAACCCGAAGTAGCCTTGACCAGACTACTATGGATGACGAGAATAGAGGACTGAGGCAGGTCCGAGAAGAAGAAGGAATACCAGACCTGGAAGAAGATGAAACTGAACAAGAAGATTTTGTTGAAAAGAGAAATGTAACAGAAGAAAGAACCAAAATTGATGTAAACTCCTCCAAAGAAGAAGTCACAGTTGAAGATGTTGATGAACATGAAGAGGAAGGAACAGACAGTGAAAGTGAAACTTTACATGAAGTCACAGACTCACAAGCTAATGGCTGTGAATGTTTTCAAGTATCAAAAGCTCAAACTGCGAGTCATACTGAATCCAGCCATCAGGAAATGGCAATTGGTAATCAAGAAGCTAAGGAAGAAACACCTGGTTTTACAGTTTATGTAAACCGAAGGCCAACAAGCATGGTTGAAGTGATAAGGGATCTTGAAGCTCAATTCACAACAGTCTGCAATGCAGCCAATGATGTCTCAGCATTGTTAGAGGCCAAGAAAGCTCAGTATTCATCGACATCTAATGAACTCTCAGGTTTGATGGAAGTATACAATTTATTTTTTCATTGTGTTTAAAGTGTTCCTCCATGCTCCTGTTTTTCATAGTGTTCAGTATTGTAAGTTAAGCTTCAAATTTCAAGGATAACATCCATTCACAAATTCTTATTGTTCATTTGGCCAACGCATTTGTTTTTAGTTTTCACTTACCACTTTCCCTTTCCGAAGTCAATCCACACTATTATAGAAAATGAATTTGAATTGTATATAGAAATAATCTTACTTGTTCTCGAGTTCTCGTTTGATTTTATAGTAGATCATTTTTCTCTCACTCATATCTATTTGTAAATTTTCAGGAATATAAATTTCAATTATATTTCTTTTGCAGCATCAAAGTTGTTGAACCCAGTAGCTCTGTTCCGCTCAGCTTCTTCACGCTCTTCCTCATCAAGATTTATAATGAATTCTTCAAGCACTAGGGATGAAGGTTACGAGGGCACTGATGATCCATCAGAGGAACATGGTTTGTTTTCTGTTAGCCATCAGTCAACATTAGAAAGGTTATATGCATGGGAGAAGAAGCTCTACGAGGAAGTCAAGGTATATTACTGAACTTCTACCCATGAACTATTACACACCATTTGATTTTTCAACACTTTTTTTATTATTAGATAAAATCCTATGCTAGTCCCACTAAATATAGCATGAGATTTCACCCAATAATAAAGAGTGTTGATAAGAGTATGTAAAAAGTGTGTTACTAGCATTTCTCAAACTATTAAATGCGTTGTAAAATTATTTCAATAAACTTCTCTCAAATGACATGCTTTGATACATATAATTGCAACTTCAAATATAGCCTATTAGAACTTATAAGTTATAACTCTTCTCTCTTGTAATCAATTAAAAGCTAAGCTGTTATGTAGACAATCCTTCAGGGATGAACAAAATCAATATTCACTCATGAGGTCATCAGTCCATCAATGGAAACTACACTTGCTTATAATTATTACTAATTTTTTACTCGAAAATAATACTTCAAAGTGCTTATGTAAAGTAATAAACCAAGATGGTTAGCTTCTAGGTAATGTGAAAAATCATAATGCTTCAAACTGATGAGTATAAATCCTTCTATTAGGCGTTTAATAGCATTGTGAAAAAATACACCAGAGGCCAACTGCAACTATTTAATCTAATTCAGTAATTTTTCTCTCAGTCTCTTATTTCTTTAAATTTTATTAGATTATTATTGTAACAGGTCATCGAGCTTATGATTGCATACAATTATAATAATGGGAAACTTAATCCTATGCCCACTTTCTTCTTCAACAGTCTGGAGAACGTGTTCGAATTGCATATGAGAAGAAATGTCTGCAACTCAAGAACCATGATATAAAAGGAGAGGAACCCTCTTCTGTGGATAAAACAAGAGCAGCCATTAGAGATCTGCATACCCAGATAACAGTTTCATTACATTCAGTTGAAGCTATTTCCAGGAGAATTGAAACTCTAAGGGATGAAGAGTTGCATCCCCAACTTCTTGAATTGGTGCAAGGGTACGAGTGAAAATCGTTATTCCCATACAACTTTGTTTTCTGGATGAACCGTAAACTTTCTGCCAAAATTTAAAGTATTTTCACTTTCAGACTTAAAACATACTGCTAATATTCCATCTTGTTCTGTATGCCCCTTCTCTATGCAAACTAGTTTTCATAAAGGAAAACTATAATGCTAGTCTTTGTTTGGTAAACAAAACAATAATACATACAGTAGTAATTCTAACTTAAGAGAGTTAAATTAGTTACCTATATCATTACATTTAGATACATAATATTAGAGCCAAATTGAAAACTTAAATAAGATACTTAGTATTAGAGCCAACAAATTTACATAGCAGCTACTTAACCTTGTCTGTACTACCGCCATAAGATTATATATGTAATTTCTGGTGCAAAAATTTTGATCATGTCCTTCTTGTCTTGATAGAACTGCACAATTAGTTTTGTGTATGGTTATGCTTCAACTCTAGTTTCTTGAAATTGTACATGAGCAATATGCTGTGTGGTCTTAAATGAGACAATTTACTTCCAACATAACTATAGAAAGTTTGAATGATGGAACCAGTTTTTCCATTAAAACTAAAAGAAAAAAACGTACAATAAATAGACACCAGAAATATTCCAGTGCAACAAATCCCTATAATCAGGGAAAGAGATAAAACTAGAAAACTGAATCCTATTTTAACTAAACAGGAAAAATATCAGAAACAAACTAATCCTAGGAATTTAAATAACAAATAACGAAACAAACTCCTAAGATTAAGGAGGAAAAATAAAACATTCTAGATGCTGAAAACTAGGGATTGCAACACTCCCCCTCAAGCTGGGTGGTAGATGTCCAGCATTCCCAGCTTGGAAATTAGTCCTTCAAATTTAATTCTTGATAAAGACTTGGTTAAGATATCAGCAATCTGGGACCCTGTGGAAATGTGACTTAGATCAATAATATTTGCATCAATTTTTTCCTTGATGAAATTTCTATCAAGTTCAACATGCTTGGTACGGTCATGATGGATTGGATTATTGACAATTCCAATGGTGGCCATGTTATCACAGAAAATCTTCATAGGATCCTTGTATTCGAGGTGTAGCTCCTTTAGGACTCTTAAAATCCACATTCCCTCACAAGTGCCTAAGGACAATGCCCTGTATTCGGCTTCAGCACTGCTTCTGGCTACCACAGACTGTTTTTTACTCCTCCAAGTGACCAAATTTCCCCACACATATGAGCAATAGCCTGTGGTTGATCTTCGATCGATAATGGATCCTGCCCAATCAGCGTCCGTGTAAATCACAATATCACGGCTGGAATTTTTCTTGAAGAACAATCCTTTACCAGGAGTCATCTTTAAGTATCGTAGGATTCTGTAGACGGCTTCCAAGTGCTCTTCATTTGGGCTGTTCATAAATTGACTGACCACACTCACAGGGAAACTAATATCAGGCCTAGTGTGGGCTAAATAAATGAGTTTTCCAACTAGTCTTTGATATCTCTCAGTGTCTACCGAAGCACATTCTTGTTTGAGTCCTATCTTGTAGTTCGCCTCCATTGGTGTATCAGAAGGTTTACATCCCAACATCCCTGTTTCATTCAGCAGATCAAGAGTATATTTTCTTTGAGAAACTGAAATTCCTTCCTTAGTTCTTGCCACTTCCATTCCAAGAAAATATCGTAATTTTCCAAGGTCCTTGACCTCAAATTTGTGAGCTAACGTCTCCTTTAATTGCTTTATCTCATCCTCCCAATTACCAGTAATCACAATATCATCAACATAGACAATTAATATTGTAATTTTCTGATGAGGTGCAGTTTTAACAAACATAGTATGATCAGTTTGACATTGGGAGTACCCTTGATTTTTGACAACTGCAGTAAACTTATCAAACCAAGCCCTTGGAGATTGCTTCAAACCATAAAGGGATTTTAATAATCTACATACCTTTCGAGATCCTTGACCATCTTCCACTCCTTGGGGAATTTCCATGTAAACCTCTTCTTCTAAGTCACCATTTAAGAATGCATTCTTCACATCCATTTGCCAAAGGGGCCAATCTAGGCAAGCAGCAATGGACAAAAGAATTTTAATTGAATTAAATTTTGCTACTGGAGCAAAGGTTTCCTGGTAATCAATGCCCTGTGTCTGAGTGAATCCTTTGGCCACAAGTCTTGCTTTATGGCGATTAATACTCCCATCTTCATTATATTTGATGGTAAAAATCCACTTACAGCCAACCACTGATTTTCCTTGTGGTAAGGTAACTATCTCCCAAGTGCCATTTTTTTTGAGTGCATGCAATTCATCCTGGATAGCAGAACACCATTCAGTAGTCTTAGATGCCTCAAAGTAGGATGTAGGAATGGTTTCCTTGTCAATGTTCTTGACTAGATGCTGCATCCTGGAGGAAAGATTAGCATAGGATATAAAATTACAGATGGAATGACTTGTACATGTCCTTACCCCCTTACGAAGTGCAATTGGCATGTGCAGAGCATCATCAGAACTTGGCAGCAAGGATTCAGTTTGGTCAAGTGCAGGACTAATGGTTTCTTCAGTTGGACCAGGAGCCAAGGTAATCTGTTTGTCAACATGTTCAAGCATCTCAGAAGCTGTTCTGTATTTGGGCCGTCGCGTGTAGACTTGCAGGGGCTGCTGTTCAGGCGGTTTCTGGAGCGAGCCGGAAGAGGATAAGCCATTAGATGAAGTGTCATTTTCCTGAGATTCACCTAAGACCGGTGTAGGGGCTGTTGAAGCAGAGTTTTCTGGAGTATTAGTCACAAACAACCATTCCTTGGAATTAGGGATCTCCCCCTGAATGGCGGTTTGGGAAAAATAAGGCTGATGTTCAAAAAAGGTGACATCTTTAGTAATGTAGAATCGATGTGTGGCTGGACTGAAGCATTTATACCCCTTCTGAGTAGGGGAATAGCCAAGAAAGATGCCCTTAAGAGCCCGAGGATCCAATTTACCACCTTGAGAGTTATGAATGAACACGGTGCAACCAAAAATTTTTGGTGGGAGATTTGGGGTTAAGGTCAATGAAGGGAATGCAGTGAGGAGTGTTTGGTAAGGTGAGGAGAAGTGTAATACCCGAGATGGCATGCGGTTGATAAGGTAAGTGGCTGTAAGAATAGCTTCCCCCCAATAATTTTTGGATGTATTTGAGGCAAAGAGTAGGCTACGAGCAACTTCAAGTAAATGGCGATTTTTTCTCTCAGATACACCGTTTTGTTGTGGGGTATTGACACAAGAGCTCTGGTGGATGATGCCATGGTCTTTTAGGTAAGCTGAAAGGTCCAAGTTAAAATAATCACGTGCATTGTCAGATCTAAGGGTAAGGATTTGGGTTTGAAATTGGGCAAGGATCATTTTGTGAAAGACTTTAAAGGTGGATGTGACTTCAGATTTATTGGCTAATAGGTACACCCATGTCATTCGAGTATGATCATCAATAAATGTGACAAACCAACGAGCACCCGTAAGGCTTTTAACAGTTGCAGGTCCCCACACATCACTGTGGATAATGGCAAATGGTTTAGAAGGAACATGCATTTGTAAGGGATAATGAGACCGAGTTTGTTTTGCAAGTTGACATATATCACATGAAGGAAAATTCGAATTCTCATTAAATAAAGAAGGGTACATCTTTTTCATATATTGAAAGTTTGGATGCCCTAATCTAAAATGCCATAAAAGAGCCTTATTCAAATTGCTAGTTGCTGCAAATGTGCTGTCTTGAGTCTTCATAACCGCGGCTGTGTAAAGTTGATATAAACCATTAGAGACCCTAGCACTGCCAATCGTCCTCCCCGATGCCAAATCCTGAAAAATACAATCAACGTGGGTAAATTTGACTGTGCACTTTAAATCCTTGGTCAATTTGGTAATAGAAATTAAATTGCAGGTAAGAGATGGAACGTAGAGAACTCCAGTTAAAGATATGGTTGACGATAGGTGAACAACACCAATTCCGTGAACCTTGGCTAAGCCTCCATTTGCTGTTTTTACTGATTTTGCCTCGAAAATGGGAAAGTATTCAGAAAGAAGAGAGGAATTACCAGTCATATGATCTGTAGCCCCAGAATCTACCATCCAGGAATCACATTTATCAAGATCGGATTGGAGAGCTGTATGGAATGTACCTGATTGATGACTATCAGATGAGGGATTAGATTTGTCCTTATTGCAATCTTGCAGCATGCGTTGTATGGCTATCACTTGTTCCCTTGTAAATGTATGGCCTTCGGATTTTGCTTGCGGAACATCTTCTACAACTGCAGCAACATGATTAAAGTCTCTGTTTTGTCTTGGCTTCCAATCAGCTGGCTTGCCATGGATTTTCCAGCATGTATCCCGAATATGCCCAGTTCTGTTGCAATGGTCACACCAGAGCTTACCATTTCGCCTAGGTCTGGAGTCTGCATTGTTGGGTCTAGAGACAAAGGCTGCTGCTTCCAAAGGTGCATCAACTTTTGGGATGCTATTGGTCAAAACTTTGCGGCTTTCTTCCCACTTTAATTCAGAAAAAACTTCTCGCAAGGATGGCAGAGGGCGAGTGGCCATGATGCGGCTGCGAGCTCCATCATAGATTGGATTGAGTCCCAAAAGAAGGTTGTAGGTGCGGTCTTGTTCAACAATTTTCTTATACTGAAGAGTATCGGCTGGAGTAGTCCATTCATGTTGATCATAAAGATCCAATTGTTGCCAGAATTTTAGGAGTGAATTATAATAGCTGGTGACATCCTTGTCCTCCTGTTTGAGATCACGAAGAATCCCCTTGATGTGAAACAAGGCAGCTGTGTTATCTTCCTTAGAGAAGGCTTCCTTCACGCCATCCCAAATTTCCTTGGCTGTGGAGCACAACATGTATGTTTCAGCTATTTCAGGCACCATGGAATTCAGCAACCAAGACATCACAAGGTTATTTTCAATGGACCACTTCTTGTATTGTGGATGACTGGTTTCCAGAGGAGCAGCATCACCCGTACCGGTGAGATGATCTCCCTTGCCACGGCCTCCAATGAACATACGAACGCTGCGTGACCACAACAAATAATTGTCTCCATTGAATCGATGACCAGTGATGACTAATGCTGGACTATCGTTGGTAATGACAGCTGCTGAGTTGTTGTTGGTTTGGTTTGATGCTGAAACATTGAGTGGGGTTGTTGTTGGAGTGGTATTTGTACCGGTGGTATTGGAAGAAGTAGTTTGGTAGGCTCTCATGGTGCCAAAGAGTGGCACATTGGTAGCCATGGGTGGATCAGTCCCTTAAAAATCAAGCTCTGATACCATATAGAAAGTTTGAATGATGGAACCAGTTTTTCCATTAAAACTAAAAGAAAAAAACGTACAATAAATAGACACCAGAAATATTCCAGTGCAACAAATCCCTATAATCAGGGAAAGAGATAAAACTAGAAAACTGAATCCTATTTTAACTAAACAGGAAAAATATCAGAAACAAACTAATCCTAGGAATTTAAATAACAAATAACGAAACAAACTCCTAAGATTAAGGAGGAAAAATAAAACATTCTAGATGCTGAAAACTAGGGATTGCAACAATAACAAATGGCAGACATATCAAACTATCATGGCATGTAATTACACATAAAATATCATGCTCGCTGATTCTAATCCAAACATTCAAAAACTACAGGTTGGCAAGGATGTGGAAAGTGATGGCAGAATGTCATCAGATACAGAAGAGAACCTTAGATGAGGCAAAGATTCTTCTAGCTGGCACTGTTGCCAGAAAACAGTCTTCCATGTTAACAACTGATCCGCACAGGCTTGCTTGTTCTGCCTCCAATCTTGAAACTGAGTTGAGGAATTGGCGAAACACCTTTGAGTCATGGATCACTTCTCAAAGATCCTATATTCATGCTATAACCGGGTGGCTTCTCCGGTGCGTGAGATGTCAGCCTGATGCATCAAAGTTATCATTCTCTCCTCGTCAGTCCAGTAGCACACATCCATTATTTGGACTTTGTGTTCAGTGGTCAAGGCGTTTAGATGCCATCCAAGAAACAGCAGTGCTTGATAGCATAGACTTTTTTGCAGCTGGTATAGGGTCACTCTATGCGCAACAGGTAAGAGAAGATTCAAGAGTTGGATCAAAGGAATCCAATGAGAATATGGAAATGGTGGAAGTTGGTCAGGTAGAAGAGGTAATGGCTTCTGAGAACTTGGCTGAAGTTGGTATTAAGGTTCTTTGTGCTGGAATGTCAGCTGCTATGAGCTCAATGGCAGAGTTTGCTATTGATTCTGCTGAGGAATACAATGAACTTGTTAAACGATGGGAGAATGTGAAGTTGCAGCATACTTCTTGTGGGACTGGAACATAAGATAGATGACTTAGATTTTGTGGCTTATTTTAATTAGTTAGTTCAGTAATGGGTGTCAAGTTAATGTAGATGACTTAGATTTTGTGGCTTATTTTAATTAGTTAGTTCAGTAATGGGTGTCAAGTTAATGTAATTTATTTAAGGGTAGGTTTGGATAGAGGAGAATGGAGGAAAAACTAAAGGGAGGGAAAGGTTTTATGCAAGTTTTTTTATAATGAAGGGAGGAAAATGAGGAATTTTCATGTAATCCTCAAAACCCCTTTCGTTATTAATTTGTATGAACATTTTAAAGGTTCTTCTATTTGGAGGATCTTAAATATTCAAACACAGGAAGGAAACTTATTGCTTAATCTCCCTTACTTTTTCCTCCCCCTTCATTTTCTTTTGATTTCTTCCCTTCTCTCCTGTTTTCCAAATGGATAATTGCACTGATACAATTGACAAACCACTGTTTTTAAATCATATTTTGATTATGACAAATTTTTATAAAAAAAAAAAATTACATCTGTTAAATTATACATCAGACATGCTTAGGATCTGTTTGGTTTATTACAAAAAATGTTAAAAAAACTAATTCCAAAAATAATTTGTATTTCCGAAAGATATTTTAAAAATCAATTTAAAATAATTAATTTTATTTAGAGTAAATATCCTTTTTCGTCCCTGGAAATATTTGCGAAGCACAATTTAGTCCCTCGGTTTAAAAAAGTCACATTTCAGTGTTTCATCTTTGAAAAAAAGGGCCACGTTCGTCCTTCCGTTAGTTGGCATCTAACGGCCCAACTAACGGTGCACACGTGGACCGTTACTTTGCTGAGTCACCGTTAAGTATGCCAGCTTGGAAGTAAAACGACGCCGTTTTGAAGGTGCCTTATGTCTTATTGGAGTTTTGAACAGCTGAAGGTCCTATTTGGTCCCTGACAAATTTATCGAGGTCCTATTTGGTCATTAACACTAAAAAATCACCATTGCAGCAAACCTTTCAAACCACCATTGCAGCAAACCAAGGCTTATGCTATTGGCCAAGGCTTATGCTATTCGATCAGATTTCCCATTGTCAACAACCACCTGAAACCAAAAAAAGGATTACAACAATCTTTTACAATATATAACGAGCTTTCTACAGTACATATGAAGTGCCAATATGGATACAACCTTACCCAATGAAGCAGTAACCAACCCCTTTGAACGTCTAGGACATCCAACATAAGTCCTATTTAAAAGTACTTATGTCTGAATTTTTCATCAGATAAGATAAAGGACCACAGTAGTGGAGTCCTTGCTGTTGATTCTTACCATCGCTACAAGGTACTTCTCATTCTTTTAAACAAGTATATGAAATATTTATTTTTTTCTGAATGATGTTTAATGTTCACTATTTCTCTGAAATGTTTGAGGAAACAATTTGGCAGGAAGATGTGAGTATAATGAAGGACATAGGATTTGATGCAGACAGATTCTCCATCTCATGGTCCAGGGTTCTACCTGGTGAGGAGGAATATTCAACACCATTTACTCTTCTGATCCTCATTTTAATTGCTTTCTAGTTATGATAACATATAACTTACATATTAATGAGTATATTTTGTATGAACGTGGACCATAAATTGACATAAAAATGATTCAATATTGGTCATATACTTGGTCTAGGTGGAAACTTGAGGGGAGGTGTAAACAGAGAAGGCATCACATATTACAACAATCTTATCAATGAAATCCTAACAAATGGTATGATTTAATCTTTCTGTTGCATATATATGCAACTCAAGTCCAATATTTCCGAGGTTTATGGAGCCACTGAATTCTGGATCATACCTTGCTGAAATGGTTGATAATGCTGGTGAAAGATTGCCAAAGTTTTCAAGGGAGCAGTCCTTGATGGTTAAAGGATCTTTTGATTTCATAGGACTTAACTATTACACCGCAAATTATGCAGCCAATGTCCCTTGTACAAGTGAAAACCAAACTATTTTCTCAGATGCTTGTGCTATTCTCACAAGTAAGACACAATAAGTGAAATATATTTTTTGGTTTCAGTTTGATCTTTCTTATATTTTGAAAGCATTTGCTTACTTGAGATCTTAATTGTTGCATCAGCAACAAGAGATGGAGTTCAGATTGGTCCAAAGGTAAATGCATATTTTGGGATAACTGCTAAACACATTCAGTTAATAATAAAATTTTAATTTCATTGTTTAGCTAGAAAAGGTTTGCTGCAATGGTGGTTTGAAAGGTTTGCTGCAATGGTGATTTTTTAGTGTTAAGGACCAAATAGGGCCTCGATAAATTTGTCAGGGACCAAATAGGACCTTCAGCTGTTCAAAACTCCAACAAGACATAAGGCACCTTCAAAACGGCGTCGTTTTACTTCCAAGCTGACATACTTAACGGTGACTCAGCAAAGTAACGGTCCACGTGTGCACCGTTAGTTGGGCCGTTAGATGCCAACTAACGGGAGGACGAACGTGGCCCTTTTTTTCAAAAGTGAAACACTGAAATGTGACTTTTTTAAACCGAGGGACTAAATTGTGCTCCGCAAATATTTCCAGGGACGAAAAAAGGTATTTACTCTTTTATTTAAATGAAATAAAACAAATCACTTTAGAGATGCAATCATAAAAGAAGTTAGCACTCAAGAACTGTGAGAGAAGTAAAATTAGATAAGGCTAAATGTGTAATTTTATCATTAAAGGTGAAAAGTAACGGATGGATAGGCAGAAGCAACAGCCAAAGGAAGAACTGTCAGTGAATTATTTTTATTTAAATGAAATATAACAAAAGGGAAAAACTACCGTGACGTTACATGTGATAAGTTTCTCTCTTACATAGGCTTTGATAAATATGTTACCTTTTTTTTTTCTTTTTCTTTTTTCCAAGTGATGGAGCCCACAAATTTGTCTTCATGAGATAACTTATCTCCTTTAACATGATTAATAAAACCCAAAACAAAATCACTTTAGAGATACAATCATAAAAAAAAGCTAGCACTCGAGAACTGTTACTCTGTTAGTGAAGTAAAATTAGATAAACTAAATGTGAAAAGGCAGAAGAAACAGCCAAGGGAAGAATCAATTAGGAGTGAAGAGACTCTTAGCTACAGTGGTATATTCGGAAGCAAACGAAATCAATTGTTCTTTAAATTCAATTCTTTCGAACGCCAGCGTCTTTTTGAGAACCCAAGAATCTAAAGCAAACAAGCACTTTTAAAGCAAACGAAATCAATTGTGCTAAAAGAATAAATTTGCACCATCAGTCCATCTAGAAAGATCTCACCCAATATAAAAGTCACAAATTAGTTTCTCAAAACCAAAATTAAAACACTCGTTTTTAGAGGTGCGCATGAAGCGGTTCATAACTGATTTTGATAAAAACCGAATCAATTTTAAATGAAGTTTTCAAATCGAACCAGTTTTTTTTTTTTAAAACCGGTTTGAAACCAGTTCCAAAACTTTGTTGCGTCCAGTTATTCAAAGTTTTAACACCGGGGGACATTGATTTTTTTTTGGTCACTTTTTGGACTACTATTTATCACAATGTCACAATCTATTGAATTTTTTTTTTAAAAATGTCACGTCATATTCTCGCTATGCCAACAAGTGAGATTGGATTGGACATGTGGCAATATTTTGCAGGTCACAAATCTCGTGTATAACCAGATTTGTGGTCAATGTGGTAAACTGTCACATTTGCAAAAAAAAATTCACCTAACTAATTTAGTTGGGCTGACTAGCGAGATTAGATGAACTTTTTTAACGTGTAATCATCGTGCGTATCTTGCAAGATTGTTGACCGAGATTAGTAACGACTGTACACCCAACAGATGCATATATGACAAGTGTCACAATCGCATGAATCTCGCTGAATAGACTCTTGAGTTATCTGCAGGCAAATCCAAAAAAAAAAAACACTAGTTACCGTCGGTTGTTAAGACAATCCCATAAAAAAAAAATATTGCGCATTTACTAAATCCTAAAAATATCTTACTTGATGTTGAATGTCTTCTGGAAGTCGATGATGATACATCTGCATGAAATTGTGGGCTAGAGGAAGGAGATGTACCAGCTTCTATAAGTTTTGTCTTACATTGTTGAACATATATATCTAACTAAATTAGCATGTTCCAAAAACCTGATCCGC
Source organism: Gastrolobium bilobum (assembly GCF_033153095.1). Classification (NCBI taxonomy): domain Eukaryota; kingdom Viridiplantae; phylum Streptophyta; class Magnoliopsida; order Fabales; family Fabaceae; genus Gastrolobium; species Gastrolobium bilobum. Next base: position 821,941 of record NW_026897257.1, on the reverse strand, counting down.
AGCATTGAAGATTCCTGATGGTACATAAATGCAAGAACCAGAGTTACTATTTTTTTCTCAAAAGAATGTCTTAAGTAATTTTAGTAAGTAATGGCTGATACACAAACTACATGTAACAAAGGAGCTAAAAAAATCAAAACATATATCTATGATCTTACATTGTTGAACATATCTAAAATAATTTTGAACAAATTGAATATAATAAAATATATACAATTTTTTAAATGATAAGTTCGGATGACTCCCGAGTTGACAGAAAGATATCAGGATCTTGTAGCAAAAGAAAAGAATATTGAATTCTGAATTGATTCTGTATATTGAATATTATGAGATTTCGATTACATTACTAGTGAATGAATTACATTTTATACTGATAGCTACTAACAGAATAACTACTAAAGATTAGTTACAACTTAGTTGGCCCACTAGGATTATATATCCTTTCATTGACTTTAATCCATTGGGTTTTTGGCTTAGGCATGTTTTATTATTGTGGATCATTTGGCCTTACGAGTTTTTAGGGCCTAATACTCTTTGTTTATATTATTCTCTTTTATTACAACTCTGGTAGCTTCTTAATTAGTGGTTTATACCTAGATTTTGGAAAAAAATGACATTATTTTACAAATCCCATGATGATTCTTTCATTTCAACCATTATTTTATCAATCTTACGATGTATATGAGTTATGGAAAAAGTATTGTGTGCATTGTATGTAGTCATTTGCCATATAATAGCTCCACACGATCAATTTGAAAAAATTATAAACATCACTAATATATCAAAAAATATTAATTCATAATATTAATATGTTAATTGTAACATCCTCTAAATATTTAAATATATTTAATAATAATAATAATAATAATAATAAATAAATAAAAATAGCCGAGAAAATAAATCTAGAAAGATTAACTGGGAATACTAACATCCTTCATTATTTATACATGGATGGAAGTCACTACAAATATTTTACACTCTAAATATTTTACATTAGTTCCATGCATATATTACATTCCTAACTACATCAGGTTACAATGTTTATTCAATACATACTTCTCATTCTAGTCTAGCCTATAGGTGTAGGATTCCACACTGCCTGCATGGAATATGACTACTGCTCCTTGGTTTCCAACTATTATGTAGAACTCTCAAGGGTCGTCATAAAAATAAATATTCACAGGCCATCCTTCTCCAGAAAAAGATAAGTTAGGCATGATGATTTTCTGGAAAGGTTAGCACAAAATAAACAATGTGAGATAATTCTCAGTAATATTGAGATTTTTAAACTATAACCATTTCCAGCCATAATAATGAAAAATATCAATCTCCCAAGTTTATTTCATAACTAAAATAATAACATAAATAATAAATAATAATAACAAATTGTGTAATATTTAACTGAAGCCAATTTAATTCCCAATTTTGTGGGTCTCCTACTTATGAAAAGTTATGATATGGCGGAGCTCAAGCCATGATAAGGCGTCCCTTACCCTAACTATCTGATCCCAAACTTTTGAGGGTCAGTTCACAGCAGTAACATACAGTTAAAATTTACACATCCTCTTAATATTTATTTGGTACCAGATAATTTATTGTATCTTACTGCTAAGGAAAATTTAAAATTTGATGAAAATCAAAATAACATGAGAGGTAGAATAAAATTAAAAGAAAGATTAAGGTAGGACTATAGATGCAAATAATATTAAATAAGAGAAGAAATAAAAAAAAATATTTTGACAGAATAACAACATTACAATTTTCTACAAATAAATAAAAAGAATATAATTGAAAGGAAGAAAATAGAGAGAAAGTTTTCCTCTCTCAATATTACCTTTCACTATTCTATCCTCGTCTTCTTCCTTTTTATTGCTCTGTGTAAAAATTTCTCAAACTTACCTCACTTTTCTAATAGCTTCTTCTCAATCCTTCTCTTCTAACAACGTGAAAGGGACAACACATATCCATATATATATAGTCACACGTTTGAATGCTGATTCATTCCCTTTTTTTTTATCATGCATCATTTTACTTACCTCACCTAGTTGACATTATAACACCTTGTATTTCTAAAACACATAATTACATATGAAAATATGGATTGAGGAGCAGGATTAGTGAAAATCATGAAATTAGGGTCAAAATACATAAGAAGGGTAAAATGGTAATTCGCCAAACACGTAACCCTAGGAAAAAAATTGAGTAGGAGGTCTCAAATGGGAAAACTAACACTAGAAATGGATTCAGAACGAAAAGTTGAGTGGTTAGACAAGTTTCTGGAAAAATGATGAATAATGTTTTTACCGGGTAAAAATATCGCAGTACAGTTGCACCGTAAAGCGTGCCGAATGAATTTTGAGCTCTAAGTTTGGATATAATATATAAATGGTACATAAGACTAGGAAACATGATTTCTGGTAAAAATCGATGGAAATTAGAATTTTTGGGGAAGCGTGCCCGCAACGTGCATAGCAGCTTAAAACTGTTATTTCTCCGAACGACCAGAAAAATTCGAATTCATCTGATCAACGGCACTTAAAGAACAATGGTTAATGTTAAAAATTAGAGTTTCTAAATGATTTATGAACTAATGGAAGATTAGTGGTGAATTTAAGTGAGTTCAAGTAATGTGGCATTTGTGGGGCCCATTCCCACTTAAGTGACTAAATGAGCACATATCCAAATTCATTTTAAAACATCATCTTCCTCCTTGATCAGCCCAAAAAAACGCAGCCCCCTCCTCCACTATTGGAGAAAATGGCTAATACTTGAGAAATTCATAACTCAAGCTACACTCAACGAAATCGAACGATTCCAAAGCCAAAGTTGCTTGGTTTTCTCCCTAGAACAAAACCCCTACCTAATTTTTGGTGTAGGATCATTGTGGAGTGAGATATTCCTCCAAGAAAGTTGCAAATTTTTGAGGAAAGTGGAGACATTGGTGGTTGTTTGCTTGATTGGTTGCTTGGAGGACATTCATTGGAGGCTTAAGCATTGATTTGTGATAAGTCTCACCACCTATTGTGGATTAATTGTTGAGATCAAATTTTGAAAACCTAGAGCATGTGTTGTGTGATTGATGTAGTTAGAGAGCTCAAATTGAAATTGTGTGTTAGATAAAAGTGGCTTAGAATGATGTTTTAGAGTGATTGATGTCATAAAAATTATTGATGAATTATTTGGTAACTTAGGCAAATTTTGGAGTTCATGATTCAACACTTTGTGAAATGACTTTGTGTTGTGATTGTGTAATTGAGTTGTGGAGTGTTTGTATGAGTTAATTATAAGATTGTAAAGTGTGTGGAATTGTGAAATTGAATTGAATACTCTTGGGTTGATGAGCATGGTGGGTTCGGCCATTTGAGAGCATGTATGGTTTGATGTGGTAAAAATTGTATAATTGATGTTTTGCGGTTGTGTATAGTATTTAAATGAGTGGTAAGTTGGTTGGATGCATGAGGTTTAGGGTTGAAACCATTGGATAGGAAAAAGTGTAGGAATTGGCCTAAAAGGGAATAGTTGGAAAAATGGTGTTATGGTGTTGTGGTAACCTTAGAATGTTAATGGTAAATTAAAATAAAATTAAGAAAATTGCTTGGGTAATTTTGGCCTTAGTGGCCGAAGCTATGCATGTGGGAGGGGATGTTTTGGTGCTTTGTAATTTTGGTTAATTGCACCGGGTGTTGATGATCCTCGTGTGATCATTGTAGGTTGCCTCCCTCGGAAGTGAACTTGGAGCCTTGAGCTTTTTGGTAAGTGATTATGAATTGGTGCATAAATTCCTTTAAAATCATGTATATGCATTGGAGAATGGAAATTGAAATGGGAATGTCCTATGTGTAGGCATTTCTAGTATTACCAAGCTTGATGACGTATTTAATTGGAGCTGTCAAGTGAAGGAGATTAATCAGGTAATCCCTTGGTACTGGGGTTTAATCCCCGTGTGTGCTCCATCATGCCCGTTGAGGTATTGGTTGGAGGTGTATATTGGTAATGTAGTATAACATGATCATGCATATTTGTATGTATAGTGGTACATAGGATGTACCGTGTCTCTGGCCAGTAGACAGTTTGCCTTCGAGTATTACGGACTTCCACTGGATAGGTCTCCATGAGGGAGTTCCAGTTGACCTGCGATCGTGGTGTGTCATTCGTAGAGGAGCACACTAGGAAGTCTCGGGTGTATATGGATGGAGGATGTCTTGGTTGATGTTCTGGGAACACTTCCTTGGATTGAAACCCGCAGGCTATATACCGAGGCTAATAGGCCGGATGTTGCGTGGCTTTGGCATTGACCATTCCAGCTTCATCGTATTTTATTCCATATGCTTCCCTACTTCACTAAACCCCTTGCTTTATCCCGTTTTAGAATGTTGTATTATATTATTGATATGCATCAAAGTGAGCCACTGGGCGGAGTAATCTCCAGAATCTCTGGTTACTGAGATATATTCGTATATTCCATCCCATTTTGGGGACTTTATTTCAGGTAGTGACAGTGGCGTTGGAGCGGCGGGGAAGAGGCCTGTAGGATGAGCTTATGGACGTAGTGCATTTTTTGTATTTTATGGTCATTTGACCTAGGCTAGACTTAGAACATGAACATTGTATTGAGCTAGGACTATTCATATTGTCATTTTTGTTCATGTCACTTTTTGGCTAAGTTTAGCTTATGTTTTACCATGTTTTCAATTGGAGATTTATTTGTATTATGTTCATTGGAGAATATGTAAATTGTAATCTCGAGACTTTGTGTAATATTAAGGTATGTAGATGATGAAAGGGCAATAGGCCTATTCTAGGATTTGATTTTATGTTTTATGTCAAAGAAATGCATGCAAAAAAGAATTAATGTGATTGAAATGGTTTAAGATTTGATAATGCCATTATTGAATTGTAAAGTAAGCTAATTGATATAAATTGTGAAGGGTTGCAAGAGCACCAAGGTCTTGTTGGTCCTTGAGTGCCACCCATGTTTATTAGGTACCATTTGAGGTTAGATAACACACCTTTAAAGGTGGGGTATGTTGGAAAAATAAAGGAGACTCTGACAAAATTTCTAAAAATTGGCAGATTGTGGGTGAACTTTGGGAGAGCATATCTCCCTTCACAAAGGTCTAATAGGGGCGTGCCATACACCCTTTTAAATCTTGAGATGTCAACTACCTTGTATCAAAATTGGAGAACCATAGGAGTAACACGAAGCTCTGTAGAAGCCAGAGAACGCAGACTGCTCAAAATGCCCCTGGACATGGGGCTGTCATTGTGCGTTTTTGGGAAATTTATTTCCGTTTTGTTTCTTGGTCAAATTTGGGGCATGATATGTAAAATTGAAGCTTGAGGTGTCTAGTTTATTTTTTAAAAATTTGAGAGCAATTGGTGGAGTGGATTTTCCAAAATCGTTGAGAGAGTGAGGGCTGTTTGGAGCCTTGTTTGAGGTTGGCTAGCAGATTTGCTTGTTCAACTTCAAACGGTGATAACCGGAACAAACAAGAACTTTATGACTCGTGTGATAGCTTGTTAGAAAGATAATTAAGTTTAGAATAACATACTAAAAGATGAGAGGTTCGAGGCATGCAGATCTTCTGCAATGTTCAGAATACCGAACCATGTTCGGATAGGTAGAGAACGAAAAAGTGAGATTTAAGCTAAGTGGGTTTATGAGAACCCTTTAGTGTCTTGATAGAAGTATTATATGATATCTAGGCAATTTATATTATTATTCCACAATGAGTTTTCAGTTACGATCACAGCTTTGAATTATTAGGCTTTATTATTGTTTTAAATGCTCGCGTGATAAAAAGAAAAAAGTTTACTCGCATTTTTTATAAATGAATTGTTGTGATTGTAACTGCGCTTAATATCATAATCAAGGTTAACAATACCGGTGTACAACTGGCTGTTACAAACATCATCACATTCTAGTAACATGTAATTGTGGCTTGGAGGGGGTGTTCCACGTGACGTTCTCCTTGCCATTTATATATATATATATATAATATTATATTATATATTAATTTAAAATAATAAATAATATTCAGTTAATTATTAATAATTAAGAACTATAGTATCATTATTATTTATTAGTAATGATTTAGGAGGGTGTAGTAATATATTTAGCTAAAAATAATTTACTGTGAAAGAATTTAAAAAAAAGAGAGTAAATTATACATAATTTAATATATATTTATTTATTACTATTAATAATTTATTTATTTACAGCAAACATATTAATATTAATAATAATAACAATTTATTTATTCATTATTTTTATTATCAATAGTTTTTGTATTATTATTATTATTTTATACATTATTACTTTGATTATTATTATTATCATTATTATTATTATTATATTATTATTTTATTTGGTTATTACATTAATCTAAACACTAATTAATAAAATAAATTATTACATTAATTCCAACACTTATATATTAATTCTTTACACTACAATATTAATTGCTTATATTAATTATTACATGGCTAATTAATAATATACATTGCTAATTAATTATTAGATTACTAGTAGATTAAATTTATAAATAACCTACAAAGATTAGTTTACATACTAACTTTTGTTGATAGCCAATTTACACACTAATTGAATATTATAATAGTTAAATTATTAATATGTTATTTATTTTTACCCCTAACTATTAACTTTTATACTAATTAGTGATTAGTTATTATTTTAATAATTAACATTTACTACATAACATAGTTAATTAAATTAACATACTACATAAACTACCATTAATATACTACACACAAAAATTAAATAGGAAGAAATAGTTAATATGAGTAAAATTGGTTATTTTTTTCTGACTCAAAGAACAATTAAAGAAGACCGCTATCTATAATATTTAAATAAAAGATAATAATAATAATAATAATAATAATAATTAATAATAATAAGTAAAGTTAACATTATTTGGCTAAAAAAATAATAATAATAAAAAAATTCATACATTATTGTCAAAACAATGATGCCATATTATGAATATTTATGCATGTCTATTCTTCCTCTATTGGGGGTAATTATATACATAAATGAGGACTCTAGGTCCATTACAAATTAGCTGTCAATCAGCTATGAATAAGGAAATGAAATAACTTGTTACTATTTCTATTTAATACAAATCTCCTATGATTATGTCAATCAATTACAAATAAGAAAATTAATCTATTTAATACAAATCTCCTATGATTATGTAATTGTATAATGAATGATTAAAATTCCAACAACTGTACAACTCAACAAATATTATCTCATTTCAACACTCCCCATCAAGTTGGTGCATAGATATCAATCATGCTCAGCTTGCTTCTTCAAACACTTTTCTTGATACAGCCTTTGTCAAGATGTCGGCTAACTGATCTTCAGATTTGATGTAGGAAAAATGAATAATTTTTTTATCTAGCTTTTTCTTGATAAAGTGCCTATCCACTTCTACATGTTTGGTTTTATCATGTTGAACTGGATTATGAGCAATTTCAATAGCTGCTTTATTATCACAATGTAACTCCATAGGCTGATTGTAGCAGATTCTTAAGTCTTGTAGGATGCTCTTAATCCACAACAATTCACACACTCCATGTGCCATTCCTCTAAACTCTGCTTCTGCACTCGATCTAGCCATAACTTTCTGCTTCTTACTCTTCCAAGTAACTAGATTGCCTTCAACAAAAGTAAAATATCTCGAAGTTGACTGTCTGGTAGTTTTATCACCAGCCCAATCTGAATCTTACAGCCTTTAATTCTGGGACTATTATTTTTTGAGTAAAGCAGACCTTTCCATGGACACCCTTTTAAATACCTCAATATTCGATACACAGCAGCCATGTGATCCTCACTTGGGTTGTGCATAAATCTCCTCACAACACAAACCTCATAAGCAATGTCTGGCCTAGTATGTGATAAATAAATTAGCCTCCCTACTAGCCTTTGATATCTGCCAACATCAGTCTGTACTTGATCAGGGTATAAACCCAATACATGATTCATTTCAATTGGTGTTTCTGCTAGTTTACATGTTGTCATTCCTGTTTCTGCAAGTAGATCTAAAATGTACTTTTTTTGTGACAAAAATTCCCTGATTTGATCTAGCAATTTCAATTTCAAGAAAGTACTTTAATGATCCTAGATTTTTCATTTCAAACTCATTTGCTAAATGTCTTTCTAATAACTCCATTTCAAATAAATCATCACCAGTCAAAACCATATCATCAACATACACTATTAACACTGTTACCTTTCCTCCATTATGTTTTATGAATAAGGTGTGGTCTGCATTACTTTGTTTGTATCCAAACTTCTTCATGACTAGAGAGAACCTGCCAAATCAAGCTCTAGGTGATTGCTTGAGGCCATATAGTGCTTTTTTTAATCTACACACTTCATTTCCCTTCAAATTGGCATGTTTGGCGCCTGGTGGAATTTCCATATATACTTCTTCTTCCAAGTCTCCATTTAAAAATGCATTCTTTACATCAAATTTCTTGAGTGGCCAGTCCCTGTTAGCTGCTATAGAAATCAGAATACGAATTGTGTTCAGTTTTGCTACTGGTGCAAATGTATCTTGGTAATCAATCCCGTATTTTTGTGTGTGTCCCTTAGCAACTAATTTGGCTTTATATCTATCAAGGCTGCCATCTGCTTTAAGCTTCACAGTAAACACCCATTTGCATCCAATTGGTTTCTTCCCGGTTGGTAAAGGAACCAGGTCCCACGTTGAGTTTTTTTTTTGTAAGGCCTTTATTTCTACATTCATGGCTTCCTTCCAATTTGGATCATCCAAAGCATCCTGCACATTGTTAGGAACAAATATACTAGACAATTGATTAACAAATGCAATATATGATTCTGACAACCTATGATTGGACATGTAGTTACCGATAGGGTATTTGACCTTAGAGTTTGGATCTGGTTCATAAAGCTGTTTTGGTGCACCTTTATTTGGCCTTTGTGACACTCTAACAGGTAAGATGGGACCATCTATGCTAGTAATAGAAGGTCCATTTGAAGAAATAGCAGTAGGATTAGTGTTTACCTCAGGTATGGATTTAGGAACATCCAGGGACGATGCCTCAGTTATAGGTGTTAGACGCGTAGCAAAATCATTCGTGGGAGGGGTAACATTTGGTTCAAGAGTGTGTTGAAGAGTTATAATTTCTTCTCCAGTAGTAGGTATCTTTCTCTGAGAAGAAGTAACAGAATCTCCCCCTGAATAATATGGTTCCAATTCTTGAAAAGACACGTCCATGGTGACATGCATTTTGTGGAGAACGGGATCATAACACCTGTAACTTTTTTGTACATCAGAGTAACCCACAAATACACATTTTTTAGCACAAGGATCCAATTTTTTTCGTAATACCTTGGGGATATGGACATACATTGTGCACCCAAAAACATGAGGCTCAAGGTTGAGAATGTGAGGAATAGAGAAATAAGATTCCAGTGTCTGTTGTGGAGTTTTAAAGTGAAGGGCGCTGGATGGAGTACGGTTGATGATGTAGGCAGCAGAAACAACAGCTTCATTCCAGTATGTTTTAGGCAAATTCATACCAAAAAGGGAGGCACAAACCATTTCTAGTAGTTGTCTATTTTTTTCGTTCAGCTAGGCCGTTTTGTTGGGGTGTATAAGGGTAAGAGGTTTGGTGTCGGACCCTCTGTGTGCTCAAGAAATCAATAAAGCGGCCATCTAAATATTCTCTCCCATTATCAGATTGTAAAATTTGAACCTTAGACTGATATTGGGTTTGGACCATGCTGTAAATTTTTTTGAAGGCATCAAAGACATAACTTTTGTGTCTTAACAATGACAACCAAGTCATCCGGGTACATTCATCAATAAAAATCACATAATAGTAAGCTTTTGAGAAAGAAGGCACCTTTGCAGGGCCCCAAACATCGGGATGAACAACTTGAAATGAAATAAAACTTTTATTAGTACTAGGAAAATAAGGAACTCTGTGACTCTTAGCCAATTCACAAATGCTGCATTTGAAATCAGCATTATTCAAATGGGAAAACAACCGAGAAAATAACTTTTTCAGATAACTAAAGGAAAGGTGACCAAGTCTTCGATGCCAAAGCCAAATGGTAGCACGGGATTGTTCTGGACCGGTTATTGCACATGTAGTAGCCAAAGAAGGATGGTTAGGATCAGGGACCTTCAAGAAGTAAAGCTGGCCACGTCTAACACCATAACCAAGAGTAGTCCGAGTGGGGATGTCCTGAAAAACACAGTGAGAGGGAAAAAAGGTTACTGAACAGTTAAGCTTTGAAGTTAATTGGCTCACAGAGAGTAAGTTTTATTCAAGAGAGGGTACAACCAACACAAAGTCTAGAAATAAGCTATCAGAAAGGGTTAAGGATCCTTGACTAGTAATTTTTGAGGTACCTCCATTGGCAGTGGAAATAACGGATTGGGAAGAATTACAGAGATTGAACAACTGGGAAGAATCTTTAATCATATGATGAGAAGCATCTGTGTCAATTATCCAAATATTATTCCTAGACAATATATAGAAAGCAAGAGACTTACCCAAAATACCAGATTGAGTAAAATCGGCAGCAGGGACAAGAGCATCTCTAGCGGAGACAACGGTCATGGCTTTGGCATGTATTTTCTTCCGGGAACGTTTATTGAAATAATACGGGATTGAAGATTCAGAGGAGATTTTGGGATTGTTCATGGAAAAATAGAAATTCAAAATGGGTAACAGAAAAAAAAAATCGAGTAAGACAAATTGAACAATACGATGTGGAAGGTTTAATGAAAATAGGTTCCTGGATCGGAAATGCTCTGATACCATGTCAAAACAATGGTGTCATATTATGGATATTTATGCATGTCTATTCTTCCTCTACTGGGGTAATTATATACATAAATGAGGACTCTAGGTCCATTATAAATTAGCTGTCAATCAGCTATGAATAAGAAAATGAAATAACCTGTTACTATTTCTATTTAATACAAATCTCCTATGATTATATCAATCAACTGCAAATAAGAAAATTAATCTATTTAATACAAATCTTCTATGATTATGTAATTGTATAATCAATGATTAAAATTTCAACAACTGTACAACTCTACAAATATTATCTCATTTCAACAATTATAATATATTATTTATTTATATGCTCTTATTATAGTGTCATTATTAATGTAATGTCATTAAATATTAGATAATTGACTATAAAATATGAATAACAAATACAGTTAATTCTATAACATATTATGTATAACTATATAGTATCGATTTACTTTATCTCTATATATTATTTTATTTTATTTTTATAACAATCTCTATATATTATTTTAACTTATTAATACTTGTCAACTTGTCCAATCTACATACCTATAAGCTATAATATAACATGCTATATCTAAAATTTAACTGATACGCGATTCTTAAAATTCTTGTTTTGTCATTATTTATTAAAAGTAAAAAGAATAATAAATAAATATTGCATAATATATATTACAAACATATGGTAGAAACAATAAACACATGACATGGCAGAGGAAGACACGTAGAATAGGAACATAAAGATGATATGTAGATTTTTTTCAAAGTAATAATGATTTAGTTAAGAATTCATTAGATTCTAACTAGATTCTAATTATGTAATGATTACAATTAGCCATATATATATACATCTTCACCCAAGGAAAAGGAAGTGCACGGAGGGTATAAAACAAAAGAAACAAAACGAAAGTAAAGAGAAGAAGAAAGAACCCGAGAGAGGGGAGAGTAGAAAAGAAGAGAGAAAAGAGGGAAATCGATACAACAGAAAGAAAAATCAAGAAAAGAAATTAAAGGAAATCGAAGGAAGGTAATATTGAAAAGTAAAAATATTTTCTCATTTTTCTTCTTATCACTATTTTTTTAGTTGAATTTTTAGAAATTGTTATAATATTGTTACTCTGCCAATTCTTTTCTTAAACTTTTTTTTACATTCCTACCTTTAATTTTATTTTTATTTAGTTCTGAATTTTACTTATTTTAAAATTGATTGTTTGATTGATGAAATATTTGGTACCAAAAGAATATTAAGAGAATGTGTAAATTTTAACTGTATAATTTATGTTGTGAAGTGACCCATAAAGATTTGGCATCAGACGGTTATAGGGTAAGGGACGCCTTATTTGGCATGAGCTTCGCCAATCCGACCATTTCACATACATAGACCCACACACACAAAAAAATTGGGATTTAATTAGTTTCAGTTAAATGTTACACAATTTATTATTTGTAATTTTTTTTATATTACTTCATTTTATAAAATTATTTGAGAGAATGGTATTTTTCCGTTATTACGGCTGGAGTAGTTATTGTTAAAGAAACCTCAGTATTAGTGAGATTTTTCTCACGTGAGTTTGTTTTTATGCTAACCTCTCCATAAAGTTATCATGCCTAGTCTGTATTTCACTGGCGAGTATTGGGGAATTTCCGTATATTTATATGAAGACCGATCAGAGTTTTATATTATACTAAGAAATCAACCAGTGGTTGTTGTATTTTATAAAGATAGAGTGGAAACATTTACATTAGAATTTATTAGATGAAATGAAAGCAGTATATAAATTGTAACTTTAAGTAGTTAGGATGTAACATATATGTACTATTTTGATGTAACGTAATTTAGAAAGTAGACTCTAATGTAAAATATTTAGAATGTAAAATATATGTACTTGACCAGGAATCATGTATCAAGTAACTAAGTAAAGTTTGCTATATAAATCAATATTTAAAAGGTTTATGCTACCCTATATTTTATTTATGGGTTCGCTTTTTCTACAGTCAATGTAGATAACTTATCTACAGTGAGCCCAAAACGACGTCGTTTTGAGGCGGAAATCAAGGTATTTTTGTAATTATAATTTATTTCAGGGTTATAATAGTCTTTTTCATTATAATTTTTTAATTTTTCAACCCAAAACGACATCATTTTGGGAACGAATGTAGATAACTTATCTACATTCACTTTAGAAACATTAAAGCCTTTATTTATCTATTTATTATTTATACATAATGTGATATTCTTTATAATAGTTAAAATAGAGGATGTTACACTGTCAGTACTTAATTTTGACGGATTTTATTCCATATTTTATTAAAAAATTTAGAATAAAAATGATAAACAAAATTCTCTTAACCCAATATTATTTTGTGAACTATCCTTTTTCTGAAATAATAATAATAATTAAGACTTTTTTGTTTGTTTGCTCACTTCGTATCTTTGTCCTATTTTAAATTTGAATATATTTTCAAATTAAAGTACCTACAAACAAATTTTATATCGAAATATTTTTCTCTCTTTGTATCTTCCTTCCTTTCTTTTATATAAAGAGTTGATTTTTATTCATCTAAAAATTATACACTTAGCCTATCAAAAAAAATATTTATACATTTGCGCTTAATATAAAGCATTGATTTAGTGGAACGATTTCAAGGAATAATTATAGCTACTGTTCATGATTGTACATATTAGAGATTGATGTACTGAGATTTTTTTGCCTTTATGCACGATAAAAAAACAGGAGTTTAACAACGTTTTAACACGTGGTTATAAAAAATTAATTACATCTCATGAACGCATTGTATTATTTTAGCCATATTCATTATTTTATTTGACAGTGATAATTTTGAATGATATTAACATTATTCGCTGCTCCTCAATATTTTTAAGCCCCGCTCAATTATTATATTTTACTTTACCTTGTTAATTTTCCATTTGTTATCAAATAGTGCGCACCTATGATGCACGGACACGGGACACGAGACTTTGACACGTAAATTTCAAAAAATGTCATATTCTGACACGTTAAGACACGTTTTGATATTAAATAATATTTTTAATATATATAATATAGTTTATATTTAATACATATTTTTATATTTTCAGTTATATCTTTATTTCAAAATTATATTTATAAGTTTTACCTTCTATTCTAATCACAAATCATTTGATCTTAATTAAACTTTAGACAATGAGATATTAAAATTCAAACAACAAAAAATATAAGAACTAATATATAAACTCTAAAAAAAATATAATAGCCAAAAGCAAACTAGTGAAATCTTATCAGAATATTTTTTAAACGTACTTTTTCTTTTGCAATATATTAAACTTTTTCCGTATAAAGATTTATTTATAAGTCTTGCATAAAACTCAATAATTATAAAGAATCAGAAAATAGATCAGATTGTGCATAGCGTTTAGTTGAGATATGTCTTGGCTTGCGCTCATCCTTTGACTTGATCCTTGAGCTTCGGATATGCAATGCTTATACGATTAGATAATCAAGTTAGCTAAGTAATTTCAAAACGGAAAGCAAGTTTTATGTTTTTTTCGTCTTTTTATTTTATTTTTTATTTGTTTTTCTCGATTGAGAAGAAGAAAACCAAGAAATCTTCCCTTGCCCTTCTTTTCTTCTTCATCAAGTTTTAATTTTTAACCTTTGTGTTGGTGTTTTATTATCTGGGTTCTTTTCAGTTTTGGGTGCAATGGTCCCTGTTTCCAGAACTGAAGGTGGCACTGGCACACAAATACTCTCTGCTAGAGTGCGCAAAACCATCCAATCGATCAAGGAAATCGTAGGGAATCATTCTGATGCTGATATCTATGTAGCCCTTAAGGAAACAAACATGGATCCTAACGAAACCACTTAGAAATTGCTCAACCAAGGTGGGGTGGGTGGGATGACGAAGAAGAACAGAACAGTCAAGCACAGACAACCGAGGAAGAAAGAGACGAGCTTGCAAAGAGATAGGGTTCTATTCTTTAAGTTTTTAATTTTTATTAAATGTTTTTTACATTTTTTTAATTATTATTTTATTATTTTTTTATAAAATTTTCAAAACGTGTCCAAAAATATTGACTACGTGTCGGACTCGGTCAAAGTCGCAAGTCGGAATAATCAACGTGTCCCAAAAAGTTAACTGCATGTCAGACATGTGTCGGAACGCGTCTGTGTCCGACACATATTTTTTTAAAAAATTGGCATGTCCGTGCATTAGAGATGCGCACTAAGTGTTAATTTGTACATGTCAGTAATAAGACATCGGCAAGTAATAAGTGTTACAATTTTCGGCTCTCCAAAAGTACTACGTTCATGCGAGTCCTAGCTTTTTAATTCTGATCAAATTTTCTTGAGATAGTTAAAAGTTTATTCATTGAGACTTTAACTATTTATCCTAAAATTGAAAATACAATTTCTTAGATTTTTTAAATTTAGATAAGCTTTAAGATCTTGAGAATTTACAGAAGATCCAATACATAATAATACTCATCCCAAGATCATTATCATATATGTTGATTTACAATCAGATCTGATTAATCAATTATTAATTTCCCAATTGCATAAATAAATCTAAACTTAATTGGTAATTAATCAGGTCATTGAAGCATGTAAATATACATAAAATGATCTAGATCATGTCATATCGAACCTCAAAGAATAATCAATGCAAGCAATTGATTATTTAAAACCTGAAACTAGTTATTTTATATACAAAATGAATAAGAAAATACAAATTTATTTTATCCTCAAATTAAATAAATTTATAAAATAAATTTATATATAATATTTATTAATTTAGGAGAAAAAACTAAAAAAAAGGAGCAATAATACCCTTTTTCATACACCATGACAGAATAATCACTCTCACATAAATTAATATCATATTAGCATAATCTTATAACTGATCATCAATCATGATTTTCATTTTCATTTCATTTTTTTCTGCAGTTAAGAATAGGAAGAAAAAAAGGACAGAAAATTCAAAGTGGAAAGAGGTAAAAAAAAAAAAAATTAATAATTTCTTGGACGAACCAACACATCATTTGATACATTCATTTATTCAGAGGCAGAGAACGGTGCAGTGAAGGTCATTGCCCTCCGTACGCCGCCTCATCAGCATCATCCAACGGCGGCGCGTTGAGATCAAACGGCTGACGGCGAGACGAAGATAGATAGACACACTTGGATATGCATCCTTAAACATAGATAGATCATAATCTCTGGTTTGAGGAGTTATACATATTACATAGCACACAAAAAACTGAAAAAGTAAATAACTAAAAAAAAAAAAAGGCACACATGACACAACCTCAACCACAAGCATCTTCCTACGTTGACATACACGGCATCATCTACGTACCATGGTTGACACCACAACCAGCACAGCACTTTGTAGATGAGGTATAACCCTTTATTCAGCATTTTGTGGATGAGGTAGGCGAGGAAGAAAATGGAGAAGGCAGCGAATAGGATTTTGTTGGCCATAATGGAGGAGAAGGTGGTGGAGCGAAGAGCCTTCCTTGCCGCTGAGCCCATGTATGTCGATCCTCTCTACGTAATATTATATAGACCTGTCTTCCTTGCCATAAGGGGATACGAGTTCTTTATTAAAGGCTTCATCTCCTTTTTTCTTCAATTTCCCTTACTGATACATTTCTTAGTACCATCATTCACCACTTCAGTTTCCCTTACTGCTGGCTGCTACATTACTTGGTATGATCAATAAGCTCCTCTTCTCTTCAATGCAGGTTAACGTTCGACACATAGAAACTGCATAACTTATATAACTTTTGTGTTTTTTAAATATTTTATTTATTACTTTTACAATATTCAGACTGTGGGCACCTAAGGATGTGATGTTTGTGAGCCTTACCGTGTTATGGGTTTTGCTTGTTTTGATGAATTAAAGAACATAAAATGCATAGGCCCAACATCATGAAGAAGGCCCAACTATGTCATAATTTTAACAACAAAATGTGTGTTATTTAGGGTTATATTGATATTTTTTTTATAAACTTATTAACTATACTGTGTCTTATTGGTAGAAATTTGAAAACATCCAATCTTGCATTTGTCCCAAACTGAATTTGTTCATTTTTTTGTGAAAATTATTTTAAGGGTATCTCTAGCCGAAAGTCAAGACTAATCCCCTCAACAGAGAGATCATGTGATACAGCCTCTCCCAACAAAGTCTTTTCTATACACATAGCCATTGGATCGAACTCCTGTTAGCATGATTAAAGAACTCAGCTATCTACCAACTGTGCCAGACTCTGTTGGTGATGTAATTTTTTTTTTCCTTCCGCGAGATGATGCCCCAAATGCAAAAGAAGGGTTTTAAAGAGAAAATAAATGGAGGCTCAAAATTGGTATCATGTGGGATCATACTAATGTCCCTTAAGTAGGTAAAAATTGAAATAATGGTATAAGATAGTTAACTATTATTATTTTTTAAATATCATTGAATTAGCTTCCCTTAAATCATGTTAAATATATTAATAATTGTATTTAAATCAAAATTACCACCGTCAAATAAAATAATGAATATGGCTAAAATATTACAATGCGTTCATGAGATGTAATTAATTTTTTATAACCACGTGTTAAAACATTGTTACACACCTGTTTTTTTACCGTGCATAAAGGTAAAAAAATTTCAGTACATCAGTCTCTAATTAATATGTACAATCTTGAACAGTAACTATAATTATTCCTTGAAATCTTTCTACTAAATCAATGCTTTATATGAAGCGCAAATGTATAAATATTTTTTTTTGGTAGGCTAAGTGTATAATTTCTAGATAAATAAAAATCAACTCTTTGTATAAAAGAAAAGAAGGATCAATAAGCACTAGAATAACACCTTAGAAAAGAAAAAAAAGCACTAGAATAACGGGGGAATGAGGATATTGTTAAAGAATGAGGAGAGGGTATTGGATCGAGAGAAGAGATAAGCCTTCGACCCAAAATGGGGAGATTCTTTTTGTCCTTTATTTTAGGACACTTTACACGACCCCGTTTGGAGTGCAACCTGTACACTTTACACTTTACACGACTCCAGCTGCCTTTCGTTTGGAGTGCAACACACACGACCCCGTGATGAGCTACAATATGCTTCAACTGTTCCCATTAATGCCAACCTGTATACTTTACACGTGATGCCACTGTTCAACTACAACCACTCTACCCAATTAGGCTAAAGTACAAAACCCAACTTCATGAGCCAAGTTCCACACGGTGTCCCTCTAAATCCAACCGTATCTTGTAATTTTTTTTTTTGTACCACTGATATATAGAGATGGATTATTTACATATAGTGGAAAAATAACCTGGTTGCATATGCGATTATACTATTTCTAATGGTTATTATTTACTCGTAAGAACGAGCTTTATATATGGTTAGGTTGGTAGGAATTTCGCTCAAAGTTTTTCGGAACAAAAAAACTTTTCATTTGAGCTTTATTTTTAGAATCAAATTTAACGTTATACGCATTTAATTACTCTTGATGAGCGCTTAAGAATTCCTCAAATTGATATTAGCAGCAAGAATTATCCCATGAGATGCACGAGCTTTGATTGAGGTATCTGGACTTCAATATCATGACCAATGGACGACCATGATTGGGGGATTGGTTTTGTTGTGAACTTTGAACTGCACTCAGGAAGAAACGCAGAGGATTAAAGCTAAACATCTTATGCGGTGCTGAAATCTGAGTGAGGCAGAGCTTTGTACTCCATAGAAGCATGAGTTGACTCGCAATGATTCCTCCATTGAGGATGCTCATACGATAATTATTCTTGGTGAGAAAATAGGATAAGGACCCATGTAAGATAATTTTCTACACATTCTGGTTCCTGCCTCAAATGCTTCCTTAATCTTTGCTGTCAATATTAGAATATGAGTCTTAAAGCAATGGTAAGTTTACCTTTCTGTGATACGCTGGTCATGATTTCTGGTAATGAAAGCAGAACTTTTTTCTTGTTGCTTACCCTGACTCTTTAAACCCCACAATAGTAGAAGTCTCACGCACTAAAATTTTCGTGCGTGCAAAGAGTATGGTTTCCCAATTTATTTGTGCTTTTCTTAATAATCTTTTTAAAAAATAGTATCAAAAGTGTTTGGTTGCTTATCTTTATATTCAATTTTTGGTTTGAGCCTCAAAATTAAGTTTTCTAATGGATAAAAATGTTTTTGAATTTATATGATTTATTCCTTATCAATAGCTTCCTTATTAAACAAATGCATCAGTTATTCGTTTGTGCTTCACCGTTATATTTTTAAAATAAAAGGACAACTTTCAGTAACTTAAATTATTGTTTGTGGACCACATTCGCGCTTCACTTCCAAGGAAACAAGCGGCGCAGAGGTCAAATCCATGATTATTCCTAACCCACTAACTCAATTAATTATTAAAAATACTATTGTTTGGGATGCATACTGAAATCCTACGAGTACATGAGATACGAAATGACACGATACTCTGATACGTTAATTTTAAAAAATATTAAATTTTAACACGTTAGGATATGTTTTGATATTATATAATATTTTTAATTTATGTAATGTATATTATATTTAATATTCAATAATTTAACAAAAAATAAAATTAAACTTATAATACCCAGCAATTTTACAAAAAAACATAAGATATCTTAAATGTTTATATTAAACTCAATAAAATAGTAATCATAATTCAACAAATCTAATAGTTGGAACTCAAAATGCAACGCAACGTCACCTTTGAACCTTTTTTGAGTCTTTGCGATGAGTATTGGAGTGTCGGAAAGTATCAGAGTGTCAGTGAGTATCGGGAAGTGTCGGACATGACACATCAAAAATTTTGAAGTGTCGGTGTTTGATAACCGAAGTCTATGGGCTGGTTTTGAATGATTAGTGATTACCAACTTGTTTGAAATCCGTTTTGAAAAACAATTTTTTGATTTTTTTTAAAATAAAATAAAAAAACTCGCTTGATAAGATTTGATTTGTAAATAATTTTTTTTTTAAATTGTAATTTTTTACTTTTAAAATTAAATTTAGAGAATATATTTGAATTATTTTTGTTTTGTGTTTTGATTTTTAATTTTTAAAACAAAAAAGTAATAAATAAAAAACACTTGTTTTCGTGACTATTCTACAAAATAATTTTAAGAATAAAAAAATAAAGTATAATTAAATAGGCCCTCGTATTTATTTATTTTTATTTTGTTGGTGATTACAGTCTCATACCAGCACAGTCTCTGGAATCCCTCCTCTCTTTCGGGTGTTGATTCGATTCATTCATGAACCCCCAAGCTGCAAGATTTGGCATGAGCCGCTCATTGTACGTGCCCTTTCACACCGGCGATCACTCCCTGCCCTTGTCAGCTCTTAGGATGTTACATGCCCACCAGATTCCGCCTGGTTCATCCTCGAACCACACCGTACTGGAAGAGAGGCCCTGCTCTGATACCAATTGTAACGCCCGGCCACTTGCAAGAATCAACGACTGTTCCCACACACTAACACGAGACTTTTCAGTGTGCTTTGTCCTCACTCGCACACTTCCCGAGAAAACTTTCTAGGAGGTCACCCATCCCATAATTGCTCCAAGTCAAGCACGCTTAACTGTGGAGTTCTTCTGATCCGAGCTACCGAAAAGTAGATGCATCTTGTTAGTATAGGTAGTATCAATTAATTCTTATAAGTCATTCCCAACTGTACTGTCCCATACCAGCACAGTCTCTGGAATCCCTCTCTTTCGGGTGTTGATTCGATTCATTCATGAACCCCCAAGCTGCAAGATTTGGCATGAGCCGCTCATTGTCCGTGCCCTTTCGCATCGGCGATCTCTTCTTCTCCTTTCCAACCGAAGCAACCACCATCAAGGAGGTGAGACACTTCTTCATCTCATTACTTTATATTTCATGAATCGGTTTAATGGGGTAAACTCCCTTGCATGTGGCTGAGTTCGTGGACTTGGGAGAGTAAAAGAGGGAGAACCTTGACGCCTATATTGGGGACTCTATTCTTGGCCATTTGAGAACCGTAGCTCACTTGGAAGGAGGTAACTAAACCTAAAACCTTAGACTCCTCACCCTGTCTGTCTCGATAAATAGAAAAACATAAAATGAATGGTTCCTCTCAATAAATATACCCTAATAACAACCCTCATAATAATAATAAACATTAAAGTTTTATTGGATCATGATGAAAATTTGAGAATTGCTAGTTTTCATGTAAATATTCCAGTTGAATCAATATAAACAGATCTATTGTATTTAAATCTACATTATAATCTAAATTTATCTTAAACTAACCTCATCAAATTCAAGGCAAGGGATCCATCCCTTCTTGAGCATGTAGTCAATCTCCTTTGCTATGGAGTCATCTGAAAGGGGTGGTAGGTAGCACAGTGTTTCAAACTTCTTATTATTGATGGGATTCCATGTTTGTTTCAAGTTTAAACATATCACAGATTAAAGCTCTTGGGAAATATCGGTTCCCTCTAGCTCGGCTCAGGGGCCTTTGCCGAAGTCAGTCAATGAGATCCTCGATCTCAGATCTCGGCAATACTTTGGCCTGAATTTCACCAGGTCGGGCAGCGCAGCGGAAAAATCAAAACGAAAAACACAGGAGAGATAGAGAGAGAGAAAGAGAGAGAACACAAACAATTTTTAACGTGGGAAAACCTTCTCCAATGAAGAAGTAAAAACCTACGGGACCTAGTCCAGATCAAAAATCCACTATGAAAATAATGGTTACAAATATCAAGATTCACCAATGTGGTGGTTAATTCAACCTCTCCAACAATGATGATAATCAAACCTCCCTAGAGATGTTTCACTCAAACTCTCTCTAGAGATCTCTCAAATGCAAAGCATAAAGCTTTGCTCAAACAATTTTCTCTCAAATATCTTTCAAATAAAATTCTCTCATCTGTCTAGCCACCACCCACAACTAATGAGTATATATAGAGGAGGTGGAAATTAGGGTTAGGGTTTTTAGGAAACCCCTCAAATGGGCTTGGGCTTAGCATTAAAGGAGGAAGCCCAACAAATCTCTCCCTCCGACTTCAATGCGTCGGCTTCAGCCTCAACCCGGCTCCTTCACAGCAGTCTTCAAATTTCCTTGCTGGAACCAGCTTTGTAATCATGTCGGGCCAATTTTGGTCAGTGTGCACTTTGACGAGTTCGAGCTCTCCACTTTCCACCACATCCCGGATCCAGTGATACCTCACATCAATATGCTTAGTGCGGGAGTGATAGGTTGAATTCTTCGCAAGATGGATTGCACTTTGATTGTCACAACCCAGCTCGTACTTGTCTTGATCATGGCCGAGTTCCATGAGGAACTTCTTCATCCACAACATCTCTTTGCTTGCCTCAGTAGCGGCAATTTACTCAGCCTCAGTTGTCGATAGTGCAACACATTTCTGAAGTTTTGGTTGCCAAGAGACAGCTCCCCCGACAAATCTCATCATATATCCTGTAGTCGACTTCCTCGAGTCGGCGTCTCCCCCTAAATCAGAATCCGAGTAGCCTTGCAACTCGGCTTTGCCTTCTCCAAATCAGAGACATAAGTCGGCCGTACCTCGGAGGTACTTGAAGATCCACTTCACTGCTTCCCAGTGCTCTTTGCCGGGGTTTGACAGATACCGGCTTACCATTCCAACAGTATACGCCAAGTCGGGTCTAGTGCAAACCATTGCATACATCAAGCTTCCGACGGCGGATTGGTACGGGACCTTCATCATCTCATCTTTGTCTTCATCAGATCTCAGACATTGCTTCTGGTTCAGCTTTATGTGTCTGGCAAGGGGGATGCTCACTGTTTTGGCTTTGTCCATGTTGAATCTCTTCAGAATCTTCTCAATATACTTCTCTTGACTTAGCCACAGTAGCTTCTTCTGTCTATCTCAGATAATCTTGATTCTGAGAATCTGCTTTGCAGGGCCGAGGTCCTTCATTGCGAAGGACGACCTCAACGCCTTTTTCAGGGCGGCTATCCTCGATTTGTCTTTTCCTACAATAAGCATGTCGTCAACATATAACAACAAGATCAAAAAATCTCCGGCCTCATACCTCTTCACAAATACGCAGTGGTCGGCTTCTGTCTTCTCAAACTTATGATTAATCATAAATGATTCAAATTTATTGTACCACTGCCGAGGTGCTTGCTTCAATCCATAGAGGCTCTTCTTCAACCGACATACCAAGTCTTCTTGGTCTGAAGCTCGGAACCCTTCAGGTTGCTCCATATATATTTCTTCTTCTAAATCACCGTGCAGAAATGTCGTCTTCACATCCATTTGTTTTACCTCGAGGTCCATTGAAGCCGCCATGGCTGACACGGTTCGGACCGAGGTCATTTTCACCACAGGAGAAAAAATCTCCTCAAAATCTACTCCTTTCTTCTGATTGCAGCCTTTCACTATAATCCGGGCTCTGTATCTCGGCTTCTGCCCGTTCTCTTCATTCTTAATCTTGTAGACCCATTTATTCTTCAGAGCTCGTCTTCCTTCTGGAAACTCAGTCAGCTCATAAGTTTGATTTTCATGCAGAGACTTCATCTCGTCTTGCATTTCCTTTTCCCATTCTTCTTTCTCAGAGCTCGTCACAGCCTCATCATAACTCTGAGGCTCACCGTCTTCAGCAACAACAGTGTATTCATCAGATGGGTATCTCGTAGAGGGTCTTCTTTCTCGAGTTGGATATCTCGGATGTTGTTCAGCTTGAGAACCCAATTCATCATTCTCATCCCGGATCTCAACATCAACTCGGACCTCACTCATCATCAGCTTGTTGCTGGTCATTAATTTCTTCATTCTCTTGATTTTCTCCCCCTGCTTCAACTCGGACAGAAGGGATGGGTTCTTCGCGTCTGACAGTAACTCGGACTTTGAGTTTCGAGATGTCATGAATGTTCTCATCTTCATGAAAGATCACATCTCGTCTTCTCACGATCTTCTTATTGATTGGATCCCAAAGTCGGAACCCAAACTCATATCTCGGTGAACCAAGATAGATGCATTCTTTTGTCTTCGCATCAAGTTTTGCCCTTTCATCTTTTGGGATATGCACAAAAGCTCGGCATCCAAACACTTTCAATTGATTATAGGCCGCTTTCCGACCTGTCCAGACTTCTTCTGGAATTTCTCCTTCAAGTGGCCGTGATGGTGAGAGGTTGATCAAGTCAACAGCTGTTTTGACGGCTTCTCCCCATAATGATTTCGGCAATCCGGCATTGGATAGCATACTTCGGACCTTCTCTTCAATAGTCCTATTCATCCTCTCAGCCAGTCCATTCAACTGTGGAGTCTTGGGGGGCATCTTCTCAAGTCTGATCCCGGCCGCTCTGCAGTATGCATCAAAAGGGCCGCAATACTCACCACCATTATCAGATCGGACCACCGTCAATTTCTTGTCAGTCTCCCTTTCAACCATTGCATGAAATTCTTTAAAGGATTGGAGTACCTGGTCTTTAGACTTCAACAAATATACCCACACTTTGCGGGAATGGTCATCAATGAATGAAACAAAGTACTGAGCTCCTCCAAGGGATCTTTCCGACATGGAGCAGACATCAGTATGGACGAGGTCAAGAATATTCCTTCGTATTCTTGGTTGATCTGGTCTCACAAAAGAAACTCGGTGCTGCTTTCCAGCTAGGCAGTGTGTGCAACTCTCCAACGCTTGGCCTTTCAACCCAGTCAGTAATCCTTTCTTGTTCAGAATTTGGAGCCCTTTCTCGCTCATATGGCCGAGGCGCTTGTGCCATAGCTCCAAGCTAGGTTCATCTCGAACAGAATTGGCTTCTCCGCCATTGATCTTTCCTTGCATCACGTACAAGGAGCCTTCCTTCTTACCTCGGGCCACGGCCAAGTTTCCCTTGGCCAGCTTCCATCTAACACTACCGAAGTAGTTCACTAACCGACATCATCAAGTTTGCCTACCGAGATTAGGTTCAAACGCATGTCAGGAACATGCCTTACATCTTTCAACACAAGTCGGCATCCGACATTCGTGGTCAGAGTTACATCACCGACACCAACAATCTTGCTGGTCACTTGATTTCCCATCTTCACGACTCCAAAATCACCACCTCGATAAGAGGAGAAAAAACCTTTGTGTGGAGTAACGTGGAAAGAGGCACTGGAGTCAACAATCCAGGTGTAGTCATCATATGCAACATTCAAATAATTATCCTCACCTAGGAGGAATATCTCGGCATCCGGGTTGGCAGCCACCGCAGTGGTGCTCTTGTCTTCCCTCTTCTTGGGAATAATCTGATCCGGCTTCACTGAGTCGTTCTTCTCGTCATTCTGTAGAGTCCAGTAGTCTGGCTTCTTATGACCTGTCTTTCCACAGTAAAAGCACTTCAGCTCATATCTCGGCTTTGACCGACCTCTGGACTTTTCTCGTCTGTCACGACCTCTACCTCGGCTTTTGCTTCTACCGCGGGAGTCAGATTTCCCTTTGTTCTCAGCAACGTTGGCCTCAGACGTGCTCGAAGTACCTCGTTCTCTTCTCCTGTATTCTTCGCCCAGGAGGCTGTCTGTCACGACATCCATCTTCAATTTTCCATCTGGAGTTGAATTATTCAATGTCACCACCAGAGTATCCCAGCTCTCTGGTAGCGAGCTAAACAACAGCAATGCCTGCAATTCTTCATCAATTTTCATACCAGCCTTTGACAGCTGATTCACAATACCTTTGTAGATGTTGAGGTGTTCAATCTTGCTCATGTCGTCCTTGTATTCAAGCTTAACAAGTCGGCGAACCAGATGTGCTTTGTTCCTGGGAGTCTTCTTCTGAATCATGGACTCTAATTTCGTCCACAACTCATACGCATTCGTGAACTCGGACACGTGATCAAAGAGGCTTTTATCAATATATTTCCTAATCGTGGATACAGCCTTCCGACTCAGGATCTCCCACTCCTTATCTGTCTTGCCTGCCGGTCTCTCATCAAGGGTAATGGGCTCATGCAGATCTTTGCAGTAGAGATGATCTTCCATCATCGGTCTCCAATAAGTGAAGTTGTATGCGGTCAACTTGAACATATGTCCATCATGAGTTATGCCATTGGTCTCCATCTCGTCTCCCTCAGAACCCGTCGAACTCGGGCTCTGATACCATTGTTGGGAAATATCGGTTCCCTCAAGCTCGGCTCAAGGGCCTTTGCGGAAGTCAGTCAATGAGATCCTCGATCTCAGATCTCGGCAATACCTCGTCCTGAATTTCACCAGGTCGGGCAGCGCAGCGGAAAAATCAAAATGAAAAACACAGGAGAGAGAGAAGGAGAGAGAGAGAGAACACAAGCAATTTTTAACGTGGGAAAACATTCTCCAATGAAGAAGTAAAAACTCACGGGACCTAGTTCAGATCAAAAATCCACTATGAAAGTAATGGTTACAAATATCAAGATTCACCAATGTGGTGGTTAACTCAACCTCTCCAACAATTGTGACAATCAAACCTCCCTAGAGATGTTTCACTCAAACTCTCTCTAGAGATCTCTCAAATGCAAAGCATAAAGCTTTGCTCAAACAATTTTCTCTCAAATATATTTCAAATAAAATTCTCTCATCTGTCTAGCCTCCACCCACAACTAATGAGTATATATAGAGGAGGTGGAAATTAGGGTTAGGGTTTTTAGGAAACCCCTCAAATGGGCTTGGACTTAGCATTGAAGGAGGAAGCCCAACAAAAGCATATTGCAAAAGAGGTCGTTGAAAGAAAAGAAAAAAAAAGGAACAGTTTGAGGGTACTAATAAATATAAGTATATAACCATCTTAACAATTATGGATAATTCATTAGATCATTTCACCTTCCTGCAGTGAGTTTTAGAACCATTGGAAACAGTCTTCCTTTTCCAACAAATGGATTCTGTAGTAGGCCAAAGAGTTGACATGTTGGACTCCAAGCCAACAAAGCCAGCCCCAGCAACTGGTGCTGTGAAAGTTCCAACAGACATTTTACACAAGTGGGGTGTTGAAAGGAAGATTGGTTAACAAAGAGAGGACGGAGGATATACAACTATGAATGACTTAGACCAAAGTTTGATCTTGAAGAAGGAAGAATAGTTGGACAAAAGGACGAAAGGAATAGGTAGGGATAGAGTTGTCAAAAAGGGCTCAAGCCCTAGGGCCAGCCCATGTAGCCCAATGTTAAGCCCTATAAAATTTTAGCCCTCTATATAATGGGGCCATTTTAACCACATCCTCTTAAAGCCCTCTCATTATAAGGTTAGGTTAAGGTTGACCCCAGGCTACAATATTCAACCCAATTTACATAAATATGAATCATTTTTAAATGTGACATATCTATCCTTAGCATTAAAATTTGAAAATTACATAAATATGAATTATTTTTAAATGTGACATTATTAAAAAAGTGTCAAATACTGATAGAATTTATCGACAAAAAATATTTTGTCGAAAATAGGGACGAAATTTTTGACAAAAATCACATTACGTCAAAAATAGAGACGAAACAAGATTTAGCCATAATCACTGACATAAATTTTTTCAGAAAAGAAGTCAGTCAAAATTCTTAATAGAATCTAAATTCTGTTGAAACTTTCAACAGAAATATTTTCGTCAAATTTTTCAAGGAAAAATATTTCTGTCAAAAATTTTCGATAGAAAACAATTCTGTAAAAAAATTTGTCGGAAAAAATCTTCGCCAATTTTTTTTACGGAAAACATTTCCATCAAAATTTTAAACGAAACACATTTTCAGTGAATTTTCGACGAAATTTTTTTTTGTAACAATTTGTGACGAAATTTATTTTTAAATAAATTGTTGACAGAAATTTTTTTTTGTCAAAATTCTTTACGAAATCTAAATTTCTTCAAAATATTTGACAAAAAAACATATTTGTCAAAATTTTCGACGAAAAATATTTCCCTTTAAATTTCTAACGAAACACATTCCTTTGAAATTTTTTTGTACAAAGTTCTGACGAAAAATATTTCTGTAAAAAATTTTGACGAAAAAAAAATTCGTCAAAATTCTTTACAGAATCTAAATTCCGTCAAAAGTTTTCGACGAAAATATTTTCGTCGTACTTTTTGACGAAAAAAATTTCCGTCAAAATTTTCTACGAAACACATTTTCATCAAAAAAATTTGACGGAAAATATTTTCAATAAATTTTTTTGATAAAAAATATTTCTATCAAAATTTTCAACGGAACACATTTCCGTCAAAATCGACGAAAATTATTTCTGTAAAAAAATTCGACGAAAAAATATTTCGTCAAAATTCTTTATGAAATCTAAATTTCGTCGAAAGTTTCACAAAACATTTTCCTCAAAATTTTTGAAAAAATATTTCCGTCGAAATTTTCATTGGGACACATTTTCATCGAAAATTTTGGACGGAAAAAATTTCGTCAAAATTTTTGACGGAATTCTGTTTTCCGTCAAAACTTTTGGTGGAATTTTTTTATCGAAAATATTTAAAAAATCATTTTCGTCAAAACTTTTGACAGAAACTAAATTCGTTCGAAAATTTTGACAAAAAAATTATTTTTGTAAAAAAATTTATCGGATAAAATTTCGTCGCCTTTCAATGAAAAATATTCCAATGAAAAAAAAATTTTGAAGAAATTTTTTGTCGTTTGCAACGTAGATTTTTTGTAAAAAATATGATCTTTTTAGTAGTGTAAAAAATACATAAAAAATTTAGAAGACCCGCGGGCTGGCCCTAACCCATAGGGCTTTGGCCTGTGTGGATCTATATGATTGTGGGCTTTTTGGCCCTAACCCACTTGGGCTAGGGCTAAATGGGTCGGGCTAGCCCATTTTGACAGCTCTAAATGTAGGGATCTATTTATCTTATGTTGCATGAGATAATTATCTCATACAATAGAAACAAAATAGTGGGATCCATCACTTTTCCAAAAAAAGAAAAAAAGAACCAAATGGTGGTAGCATGGGAGCTAAGTAAGTGTGGTGAGAGCATGTGTTCGAATCTGTGTGTGTAAACAAAAATCTATTTACTAAAAAAAATTATTTGAGAAGCTGTTATTAATATCTTTAAATGCATAATAATAAAATATTATAATTATGATATATTAAAATTATATTAAGAAAAAATTATTAATATAATTAACTGAACAGAAGAATATAATTAGAGCACATCCTTCATAATATGGGCGAGATAATATACACGAAGAATAGAGCACATCCTTGCCAAAACCCATTTAAAAACGATTTTTTTTTTGACAAAACTGAGAAATGGTAAACACAAATAATTAACTGAACATAGATGACTTAGATTTTGTGGCTTATTTTAATTAGTTAGTTTAGTGATGGGTGTCAAGTTAATGTAATTTATTTTAGGGTAAGTTTGGATAGAGGAGAATGGAGGAAAACTAAAGGGAGGGAAAGGTTTTATGCAAATCTCTCACCCTTGTTTGAGAGTTTTTATTTATTTTATTTTATTTTTATAATGAAGCGAGGAAAATGAGGAATTTTCATGTAATCCTCAAAACCCCTTCGTTATTAATTTGTCTGAACATTTTAAAGTTTCTTCTATTTGGAGAATCTTAAATATTCAAACGCAGGAAGAAAACTTATTGCTTAATCTCCCTCACTTTTTCCTTTCCCTTCCCTCCTGTTTTCCAAATGGATAATTGCACTGATACAATTGACAAGCCACTGTTTTAAAATCAAAGTTAGATTATGACAAATTTTTATAATAAAAAAATTCATTTGTTAAATTACACATCAGACATGCTTAGGATCTGTTTGGTTTATTATAAAAGAATTAATTAGAAAAATAATTTGTATTTCCGAAAGATATTTTAAAAATCAATTTAAAAAAAATATTTTTATTTAAATGAAATAAAACAAAATCACTTTAGAGATACAATCATAAAAAAAAGTTAACACTCAAAAACTGTTAGTGAAATAAAATTAGATAAGGCAAAATGTGTAATTTTATCATTAAAGGTGAAAGCAACCAAGGGAAGAATCAATTAGGAGTGAAAAGACTCTTAGCTATATTTGGAAGCAAACGAGATCAACTGTGCTAAATTCAATTCTTTCGAGAACCCAAGAATTTAAAGCAAACAAGCACTTATAAACATGCAATATGCTTTTTGGACTCATGGTATCTACCACCCACATAATATTGTTATTCTATACAAAATCAGCTTTCTCAAGTAGTTGTAAAAGTTTTTGATTAAAAGAGTAAATTTGCACCATCAGTCCATCTACAAAGATCTCACCCAATATAAAAGTCACAAATTACTTTCTCAAAACCAAAATAAAAACACTCGCCACCACTCAAAAAAAAAAAAAAACTTTGTTGCGTCCAGTTATTCAAAGTTTTAACACTCGTCATTTTTTAAAACCCATTTAAAAACGAATTTTTTTTGACAAAACTGAAATATGGTAAGCCCAAAGAATAGAGCACATCAGCAATAAATTAAACATAATAAATCTTTAAGAAATTTAAAATAAACTTTTTTTTTGTTTTTGAACTCATCCTTCATAAACTCATCGCTAATGAAAAAAGTGCAAAAAATCTTGGGTGTTATTAATCTTATGTTGCATAAGATAGGTATCTTGTGTGGGTAAAACAAAGTTGTGTACCCACAATTTTAAGAAAAAGAAAAAGAAAAAATGGGCACAAGATTCCATGTGTGTACAATATAAGATAGTTGTCTTATGTTGCATAAGACAACTATTTCCCAAAAATCTTTTGCATCAATATGGTCAAGATAGTAAAAACTACCTCCCAAAGTTCACTCGAGTCATGGTTTATTCCCTACAAAACAGTAGAGCACTAGTATAACTAAATTACAATAACAAATCTGTTTACAAAAATGGATCATGTAATTAATAATTTGGAATGGATGGTAATTTTCCAGACTTTTCAATTTTCATACGTCATAATCATAACCTCCATCACCATCATCTACCTCCAATTCAGCATCATCAAATGTAGTCATAAGGGTGAGGAAAACAACAACAGCAACCATCTGTGCTACCACAAAATATTTGGCCCTCTTTTTAAAGGTTTTCTCCTCCTTTGTTTTCTCCCTTTTTGGTTTGCTCTTAGGCTTTGAACCTAGTATATATAAATATAAAAATAAAAAAGAAAGAACATGAGTTTAAAATATCAAATATATATTTTTACATATTATTATGTACCACAAATGGAAACTACTTCACCATAAAAGGTAATGTTATAACCTAAAATCTCACATATTTTTCTATATTTTAAATTGCTCAATATGTTCAGAAGTAAGGTTTTCTGGTCCTATTATCCACATGAAGAAATTGTAAAGACATGTCAAAACTTAGAATGCAACTACTATGAGCAATTATTTCTAATTTTGTTATGCAAAGCATATGATGGAGTAACAGGGTCACAAATCTAAGCTAAGGATTCATTAATCAAGTTTCACCTCAGCTACTACACAAGTAGCTTAACAACCGTGATATGCATGAGAAAAAAATATTGATTCCAGTTACAGGTAATATTTTGCACATAGTAATTAATATAAATTATAAAATTTCAATAGAAATGTAAAAATTAAAAAATTATGTCCTTTTTCACTGATATGATAGATGTTTGAATTAATTCTAAATTTGAAAAAAATGAATAATTAACTTACTATTGTTCAAAGGTATAAGATTTATTTTATGATTAACATGAAATCAAATTACTTATAACTAAAACTTGAATTTAATTTAAGTTTTAAAAGATTAGAACATATAAAAATAGATTTAGTTAATTGATGACCAACATTAACAAGTATGAATATGGAAGGAAAATAATTAATGTATGACTGACATGTCCCATTGGCTTCACTTGCATGAGCTAACTTTCATATAATAGTATGATGACAACAACTAATTTACCAGGAGATTCCACATCAAGAAATGCTGAAAGATTAACTTTAAAGTAAAGTACCTTTTGGGTCCTCAACAAAAATCATGAGATCCAATTTAATCTCTTAGAAAAAAAAAGTCAATTTGTGGTCCTTCTGAAATTCAAAATAGACCTATATTAGTCCTTCTGAGGAACTAACGTGGATCTTCTTTGAATTTAAGAGGGACCACAAGTTGACTTTTTTTTTCTAATTAATTAAAATGGGCCCCGTGATTTTTGTTGAAGACCCAAAAGGTACTGTACTCTTAACTTTATTTCATTGGTTGATTACCCCCAACCCATAACATCTCAGTCACTAGAAACCTACAAATTTCAGAATACTCCAGTCCATATCTACAATTTTGCGGGAAAAGACCTATAAATGCTATTATCCTGGCAATATTATATTAGGCCAGCATATTTCCAGCCACAGTTTCCAAACAAAAATTATTAGCTAAACCCTAAACCCCCAAAAAAAAAAAAAATTACACTAGTTACCGTTGGTTGTCAAGGCAATCCCATAAAAAAGAAAAAAGAAAAAAGAAAATTGTGCATTTACTAAATCCTAAAAATATCTTACTTGATGTTGAATGACTTCTGGAAGTCGATGATGATGTATCTGTATGAAATTGTGGGCCAGAGGAAGGAGATGTACCAGCTTCTATAAGTTCTGTCTTACATTGTTGAACATATCTAACTAAATTAGCATGTTCCAAAAACTTGGTCCGCAGCATTGAAGATTCCTGATGGTACATAAATGCAAGAACCAGAGTTAATATTTTTTTCTCAAAAGAATGTCTTAAGTAATTTTAGTAAGTAATGGCTGATACACAAACTACATGTAACACAGGAGCTAAAAAAATCAAAACATATATCTATGATCTTAATTAAGAGGAAAAGCCTGGAATCTCATGGGTAGAAGAATACAAAAGCAACAAAGTGCAGAGGATTACAAGGCTTTTGTGCCAGAGTAAACCAAATATGAGTTTCCTCGTTCAGAAGTATTATCCAAAATCAGATTATGCTTAAAAAGTAAAATTTCTCAATAAGAAGAAAACTAGGAATGACAAATCATCAATCTCCCATTTGCTCAGTCATCTCATTCGAAATTGCAAATTTCCCATCCAGTGCTCCACATTGCAATTAATTTTTTTATTTCAAGTGACACTGTCATTCATTCTCTTATATTTCTTATACCACAGACAAGTATTCAAGAATAAATACCTCCAAATGGAGCTGAAGACAGCCCAAAATATCTCTTAGTTTAGCAGGTCTAGGAAGAATGACGAAATGGAGCTGATGACAGCCCAAAATATCTTAGTTTAGCAGGTATAGAAAGAATGGTGAAATCGAGGTTGGCAGGCAGATTGTCGGTCTATTGCCTAGTGTTGAGCTGCTGCTCTTAGCCAGCATTACTGTTCTCTCTTTAAGATAAAAACTTTTAATTCCTTCAGAACAATCTTAGTCAATTGTCCCTCATTAAATGCCAAATTTGGCAGCTAAATATTTGGAAACACACTTCTTATATATCAACATCAACAACAACAACACCTTTATCCCAAATTAATTGGGGTTGGTGGTAGATGAACCCAAATAAAAGATACGAAAGTGTTGAAAAAAGATAACAAGAATAAAAAGAAAAAGAAATAAACAAAATAATAATATTTTATATATAAATATATAAATATAAAAGTGATAAAAGAAGGGGAAAAGAAGAAAAGGGGGGGGGGGGAGATGAAGAGGAAAAAGGACTAAAAAGGGACCATCTGGAAAATAGGAATAACAACGGGTCTAACCCTCCACCATGCATATAGATATTCTCCATTTCGTTCTAAGGCACACCGTCCGCCAATCTATATCCCAATCCATTAAGTCTTGCTTTACTACCTTTCCCCAAGTAAGTTTCGGTCTACCTTTACCTTTTTTTGTGTTGAGCTCTTGGCAACAAACTTTTGTTCTTACGGGAGCATCCAGGGGCCTTCTCATTACGTGCCCAAACCACCTCAGTCTATATTCTTTCATCTTTTCAGCCACCGGTAGTACTCCTACCTTTCGTCGAATATCTTCATTTCTCATCTTATCCATCCTCGTATAACCACACATCCATCTTAACATCCTCATCTCTGCTACTCCCATTTTATGCTCATGTTGCCTATGTGCTGGCCAACATTCAGCTCCATATAGCATTGTAGGTCTTACTGCTGTTCTATAGAATTTTCCTTTTAACTTGAGGGGAATTTTGTGGTCATACAAAAACCCAGATGCACTACGCCATTTCATCCACCCTGTTCTGATTCTATGATTTACATCCTCGTATAACCACACTTCTTATACATATATTCTCTAAATGGATTCCCTGAAATAATCCCTTTTCTGTACAGTGTACACATCTCTCTTTCACCAAACTATTAGCTAATATGCTTTATTGATTCAGTCAACAGAGTGCCAAAACCAACACTTAATTCATATTCTGAGAATCTGACCAACTTCATGATAGTTCCCAGGATAAAAAATGTAACCGTAACTATCTAAGTCCACCTTTGATTGATGGGTATAACACAATCAAGCATTAGAGTATCGTTAATTATCTTAAAACAAACATCAGAACTACAGTTGATTGATAGTCATACTTACAGGTAAAGCTTGAAGAACAACTAGTCCATGTGCAAGAAAAATAGCATCCAAGCTTGATGGCCTGAATAAACCAAAAAAAGCATGTGAATACATCAGCAGGAGTTCTGAGTCAATACTTGCTCTCAAAATGAAAAAGAAACCAAAATGTCCACATCTATTGCTCTAAAATAAAAAAACTTAACAAATTCACAAATAACTCAGCAAGAGGAGTCAGTCACCTGTTTTCAAATAAGTAGTTCTGTTCACCTAGCCAATTTGACAGCGAATCATATGCAGAGTTTGCTCTCCCATAAATCTGTCCATCACTAATAACTATACATAAATACCAAATCAAAGAGAAAATCATATAAAGCATTAAAACTATCATGCACAGGATAAAAAAATGAAATTACTGAACATAAGTTAAGAAGAGAAACGGACCTCTTCTTTTTTTACAACAGCATTGTCATTAGTTATCCCATGTTTCTGCTTTACCCAATGAGCTTTCTTCCAAAACAGAACCTTCCGTATGGGCCACGGAAGATCAGAATAATAGATACTATAAGCAGAGGAACCTTCACATCCCACCCAGAGTTCATAGTCAAGTGCATCTGCAAGCCAAGTTGTGAGCATTGCTTTGGTTGATATCCAATCAGGAAGTGTAGAAACCCCACTGTCTAAATCAACTACGCCAATATCTTTCTTCAAGCACTCAATGATGCTATCCTTCTCGTTACTATATGCCACATAGTCACCAACCTCGAAGTAAGGAATTTGATCTAAACAAAACACCACATGCCATAGAAAATAGAACAAGTATTAGTATTGAAAAAAAAAATCCATACCCATAAGCAATCAAAGAGAAAAAAGGAAACTTTATGAGATGAGAATGATAACCCAGAAGCCTCAAACACACAAAAAAGAAGAACAGAGAAATTAAGGAATATGAGGTGTTACCAGAATGAGGGTGGTTTAGGTGGAAGTCCAAGTGGAAGGGAATTTGAGCGAACTTGAGATAGATGTAAGCAGAGAGGCATTGAGGGCAACCGGTTGGGAGGCCAAAGCAGGGTTTTCTCACCACCAGAGTATTCACTTCAGCCATGCATCCACAGAGATAATCAATCGTCTTCAACAATTCCTCAGAGGTTTAGGGTTTATGCGATTGGGTCTTATTTCTTGCGTTGCATTCTTGTGATTTTATTTTGGTAAATGGGCCTGTTATTTCCGGAACTCCTTAATGGTCATCAGCCCAGCCCAAAACAAAAACTAACAGCAACTTCAACTATTTCAGTACACAAGTAGACTCACGTCCGTTTAGATGATCTTGTAAAATTAAAATAAAGCATTATGCTTTATTTATTTTAGAAGTGTTTTTTATAAAAATTAAAGTTATTTAAATTTAAAAAATATTTAATTTTTATTTAAAAAAATTGATTTTTGACTTCTATTTTTTTTAGAAGTTAAATTTTTAGCTTCCAAAACAAACAATTTTTTTTGTAACTTCTATTTTTTTTTTAAAACAGATATCTAAACGAATTTTATTGTAGAATTGTTTTTTTGTGTGAAAAAAAGGCAATTTTTGGCTAAGAAAAAACTCATCCGGGCCCTTTGAGGTTAAGTGGAAAAGCATCACAATTCATTAGTTCTATTGTAAAACATTTATATGTTCCAAAAAGAAAAATTATGTGAATAAATATTTGGTTTCTCAATATATCTTTTTTATTTTTGTAATTATCACTTTAATGATAAATTGAAGTGTAATATTTCCCTATTCATAGTTTGAGTCCTACATAAAATAATTTATAAAAAATGAGATGATTAATGTGATAATAAAATTTTTATTATCATATTGTAGAGTAATCAATGAAATGAATGTTTTCTGTAATTTTTTTTAAACTTAAAAGTAAAAACATAAAACAGATATAACTTAAATATGTTCTCTAAATTTTATTCTAAAAACTAAAAAACAAATTTAATTTTTAGGTTATTTTTACAAAACAAGCATTATTAAACATATTTTTTTATTTTTTAGTTCTAAAAAGTAAAAAATTATTTTTGAAAATAAAATTTAAACAAGCCCATATGATACTTCCCTTTGTTTTTTTCTTACTTCTCTCTGTATTTTATAATAGGTTTAAGAGAGTAGTAAATTTAAAAAAAAAATTAAGAATGATTTTAAATTCAAATTTTGTAAATAGAAAAAGTAAATCTTGAGATAGCTTAATTATCCTAAGGTTTAGAAGAGTAATTTTCCGCACTCTACATATTCATTTATTTAAATCATTATATATATTATATTATATTATATATATATACTAAGAGAATAAACATTATTGGAAAGTTTGATGATGTGTCACTCCCTCCTTCAATTTCACCAATGTGTTCACACTTGAGAAAATTTAAAAACTTTCTTCTTTTGGAATTTTTTTTAATCGAAAATTAATATTAAATAAATAATAATAAAAAATCAAAATCCGAAAATAAGGAAATTGTGGGAGACATCTAATTAATGCCCACTATCATTTCTACATTGGAATTGTAAGGTTCTTAATTGAAAATTATTGGAAAATGAAAAGTCTATTAATGATAATGAAAATTATTCTACCTAAACAAAACTTTTCAGTTCCTCCCATCTCTCAATTATTCTTATAAATACCAAATTTCAAAATGGCATCTTTATTTTTCTCTCATAGCGCCTTTCTCAACTCTAATTCTTCACCCAAACCCATCATTTCCTTTCCCCTCATCCACTCTCATTTTATTTCTCATTTTCTTGAACATTAGTCATGGACTCGATTACCTCTCTCCAGTCAAAAAAGAAGTAAGACAGAATCTTTAGCGAAGAAGATCCACTCTCATTCTTAATATCGTGAAAGGTTTCATCTCAATACTTTATGATGCTGGTCTAGGAATAACCATGTTCAGTCTAGGTACTTCTCTCGAGCCTTATAATTTTTTAATTTTTTTTCCTTCCTTTCATTTTAATTCTGCCATTGTCCTAAAAAAATTTATGTTAATTATTATGAGAACCATTTATAATTATATATACTAAGAGAATAAACATCATTGGAAAGTTTGATGATGTGTCACTCCCTCCTTCAATTTCACCAATGTGTTCACACTTGAGAAAATTTAAAAACTTTCTTCTTTTGGAATTTTTTTTAATCGAAAATTAATATTAAATAAATAATAATAAAAAATCAAAATCCGAAAATAAGGAATTTGTGGGAGACATCTAATTAATGCCCACTATCATTTCTACATTGGAATTGTAAGGTTCTTAATTGAAAATTATTGGAAAATGAAAAGTCTATTAATGATAATGAAAATTATTCTACCTAAACAAAACTTTTCAGTTCCTCCCATCTCTCAATTATTTTTATAAATACCAAATTTTAAAATGGCATCTTTATTTTTCTCTCATAGCGCCTTTCTCAACTCTAATTCTTCACCCAAACCCATCATTTCCTTTCCCCTCATCCACTCTCATTTTATTTCTCATTTTCTTGAACATTAGTCATGGACTCGATTACCTCTCTCCAGTCAAAAAAGAAGTAAGACAGAATCTTTAGCGAAGAAGATCCACTCTCATTCTTAATATTGTGAAAGGTTTCATCTCAATACTTTATGATGCTGGTCTAGGAATAACCATGTTCAGTCTAGGTACTTCTCTTGAGCCTTATAATTTTTTAATTTTTTTTCCTTCCTTTCATTTTAATTCTGCCATTGTCCTAAAAAAATTTATGTTAATTATTATGAGAACCATTTATAATAAAATGCTTTCTTAAATAGGTATGTTCATGGCATTACAACCCAAGATCATTGCCTGTGGAAAATCTGTGGCAGCATTTTCTATGGTTGTTAGGTTCTTGACAGGTCCAACTGTAATTGCAGCAACCTCAATAGGCACCAGTATGCGTGAAGTTCTTTTACATGTTGCAATTGTTCAGGTGAAATATATATGAAACCCACTTCATCATTTAATCAAAGTCCAATGTCGTTGTTCTTAGTTATTTATGATAATAAGTTTAATTTTTGCAGGCTGCCCTTCCCCAGTGTATCGTTCCCTTTGTGTTTGCCAAAGAATACAATCTCCATGCAAATATACTCAGTACTGCGTAAGTGTCTTTTGTAAATCTGTTTTTAATAAAATGAAATAGATGCAAGTGATTGTGTGGACTTATGGCATATAAAATAAATTCTAAAAGAGACTTTACAAATTGTGTAGGGTTATATTTGGAATGCTGGTTGCATTGCCCATAACAATACTCTACTATCTTGGGAAGCAAAAGCAATAGAAAAGAAGTATGATGCTGTCACTGTACGTAAATCCAAGTCAAGCTCAAGATATTGGGTTTTAGAGAAGGAAAGAGAAATTATATATAGTGTATTAGATTTGTTCAAAGTTTCCAGCTCACTCTTCATTCTCTCTATTTGTTAATGGAAAAATCTTTTAGTTAGGTAGGAAAGCAAGAGATTACAACCTATGAGGCGCGAGAGAGTCTTCAGTGATCAATATTTTTATTATATCATTATATATACTAAGGGAATAAATAACATTGGAAAGTTTGATGATGTGTCACTCCCTCCTTCAATTTCACCAATGTGTTCACACTTGAGAAATGTTTGAAAAGTTTCTTTTTTTGGTAATTTTTTTTAATCAAAGATTAATATTAAATAAATAATAATAAAATAAATCAAAATTCGAAATTAAGGAATTAGTGGGAGACATCTAATTAATGCCCCTCTATCATTTCTACATTGGAATTGTAAGGTTCTTAATTGAAAATTATTGGAAAATGAAAAGTCTATTAATGATATTGAAAATTATCCTACCTAAACAAAACTTTTCAATTCCTCCCATCTCTCAATTATTCTTATAAATACCAAATTCCAAAATGACATCCTCATAAAGATGAATAAAAATGAGTTGCCAATCTGATGAATAAAAAAGAGAAATCGTTAATCCTAAGATGAATGAGATGTGAATGGAATCCTCATAAAGATGGGAATGTTCATAATGATAAGATGAAAAACGAAAAATAATTATACAAGATATAGAATTTAAAATCACAGATGAATGAAAGATATTTTATTTTAATTTGAAATTTAAAATATTTTTTTTTGGAGTTACCCAACTCTAATTACCTCTTTGAGGCGAGTTGGCTCCCTCTGGTATCCCCACAAGCTTCGACTCTTTGAGCCGGCTATGGGACTAATCCGGAGTGCGGGGGTCAGTGATGGCTAAAGGTTCAACCCCCTCCCAAAAAATGCATTCAGCGGGAATCGAACACATATCCAACCACACTAACTCAGCGCCAAGGAACCAACTGAGCTGCACCCATTTAAACTAAATAGTTAGTGCGAAAAGAGTTTAGCATTAATTAGTGACAAACAAGTGTATTAATATCCTACTTCTTTTTTAAAATTCGAAATTTGAAGTTAACATAGGTGGGAAAAAGGGTTTAACATCTTTTAGCAGGAGCAGCTGTATTAAATTTCCATCTATTATCTTCATAAAAAAAAAATCCATCTATTATATACTTAAAAGGAGAACCAAAAAAACTGATGTGTCAAGCTCTCATGCAGTTTCAGCTTTGTGTTCACACTTAAATATCAATTTAAAAAAAATTACATAATAAGTTTTTAATTAAATAAAAAATCAAAATTAAGAAATTAGTGGGAGACATCTAATTAATGACACACTATCATTTTTACATTTGAACTGTAAGGTTTTTAATTGTTGTATTGGAAGATGGAATGTTCTTTACTAATGTTACTTGAAAATAGAAAACTCATCATTTGATGTTTTCTTATAACCTTCAAATCATTCAGACGCTTAATCTTCTACCTCCTGTGTGTTCTCACTTGCTTGCCAATTTTGAAAATAAATAAATAACTAAAAATTAAGTTTAAAGTAAATTAAATTTCAAAATTAAAGTGTTAGTGGCAGACATCAAATTAATGTACTACTATCATTTTTATATTGGAATTGTAAGGTTTTTAATTATTCTATTGGAAGGTGAAAGGTGCATTACCAATGTTACTTGAAAATGAAAAATCCATCATTTCATGGAGAATATACACAACCTTCTATGCATGTTTTCCACTACTTTAAGTATGGAAAATTGTTAAATATATTAATAATATTTGTTATTACGTCTATTGGGTGGGAAAATATTTAATATTTCAAAATTCAAACTTTTTAAATTAGAATTTTTGACTTGATAGGTGGAAATGAATTCCGCATTAATGTTTCTGCTGCGGAAAAAATATATAATAAAATAAAATAAAATATAATAAATTATAGATTAAACAAAAAATTATTTAAATTATTTAAAAAAAAATATGTATAGTTGATAAAAAATAATTTAAATTTGAAATTTAAATGAAAAAATTAGAAATGACATATTTATACCTTAAATAAATTAAAAATTTAACATTAAAAAATAGGGAAATTCAATTCTTATGTTACAGGAATCGAAAATTATTTTCCTACTGACTCATGGAGAAGCGTGCCATACTTTTTATGCTTTTTTTTTCTTCAATAAGCAATGGGTCCCACGAATAAGTATGTCTGCAGGAATATGAAATTTTATGATGCAACAGGAGAGACTGAATCCCTAAAAACTAATACAAAAAGATAATTAAAACATTTCCACACAAGTATTTTTTTAACATAAATGTTTTAAATATATATGTATAACCAATATTAAAAAATATAAAAATTACAAATCAAAAGAGAAAAATTAAATTTTTCAAAAACATGTCTAATTAATACAAAAATATTCGATTATATTAAAAACAATTCAATTCAATTCACCAAACATTTGATTTAGTAGAATACTTTTTGTATCAACTCATATTTGTTCATTATAAATGTGTTACAGATATAAAAAAAAATATGCACAATGAAATACAAAAGAATTTAAATAAAAAAATGACATTTATCATTATGTAAAAAATGATAATAAAATTTAATCACTATAAAATATGACTTTTAATTTAATATATAAGAAAGAAATTAAACTTTCATTCTTTTGATGTAAGAGTAAAAAAAAAAATACAATTTCCTATGTCGTAAATGAAAACTAGAAATTATTAATTGAAGAATGTGCACATCCTTCTATGCATGTTTTTCACTACTTTGTGTATGGAAAATTATTAAACCTATTAATAATATTAATTATTATGTCTATTGGGTGGAAAAAATATTTAATATTTAAAATTCAAAGTTTTAAATTTTAAATTTTGAACTTGATAAGTGAAAAAAGAGTTCAACATTTAACGTTTATATAATGGGAAAAAGATATATATATATATATATATATATATATATATATATATATATATATATATATATATATAAGAAATTTTAATTTTAATATAAAATTATAGATTAAACAAAAATTATATTTAAAATTATATAATATATGTATAGTTGATAAAAAATAATTTAAAATTTAAATTTAAATAAAAAAATAAGAAATGATGAATTTATACTTTAAAATAAAATTTATTAAATTTTTTTTTGGTAAATAATTTATTAAAATTTTAACTTAAAAACGTAATACAAAAAGAGAAAAAAAGTTCGTACAAGTAATTTTTTTTAAAAATATTGTAATAAATGAAAGTTCATCTCTCAGATAAAATTTAAAAACCTAGACGCAACTATAAGAACATTTTTTGTGGATAAATATAAAAATCTATTGCATGCTGATAGTTAGAGGTGGAAAACTGGGCTCGGCCCGGAGGACCGGCCTACTAACACCTTTTTATAATTAAATTAAAATTTCATCCTTCTTCTTTTATAATAAAATTCTTAAATCTAATTTTAATTTTTGTAAATAAAAATTTGTAAAATTCAAAATACTAATGACACAAATTCTTGCAAAAAAGTAATTATTTACATAAAATGCTGATAGTTAAAGGTTGCAAACTGGGCTTGGCCCAGAGGGCCTTCCCGCCCAGTCCGCCATCATGTTTTTATAATTAATTTAAAATTCCAATATTCTTTTTTTATAAATAATTCCTAATTCAGATTTCAATTTTTGTAAATACAAATTTATAAAATTCCAAATACTAACGACACAAATCATTGCAAAAAAATAATTATTTATTATTATTTTGTAAATCTAATTGTAATAAATGAAAGTTAATCTCTGAGATAAAATATAAAAACCTAGATGCAACTATAAGAGCCTTTTGTGTGGATAAATATAAAAAAATATTAAATGCTAATAGTTAGAGGTGACAAACTGTGCCACCAACACATTTTTATAATTAAATTAAAATTTCATCCTTCTTTTATATAATGATATAAAACGTTGATAATTAGAGGTGGCAAAATGGGCTCGGCTCGGAGGGCCAGCCTACCCCGCCCGCGAACACATTTCCCCCGCTTATATCTACTGTCTAACATACCTGTCTTTGTATGGTTAAGATAATAAGATTTATTGCTGTAAATATTTCAGAAACAAATATTTAAATAAAATGAATAATCATATTGTGATAAATAAAAGTTCATCTAAACAAAATGAGCAATCAGCGCAATATTTAATTTTTTTCTTCATGTATATTAATTGATTTTATTTTGTAGCAAATTTTGTGTACGGTTGAATCAATAAGACGGGACATATTGAATAATAATGCAAAGTAGAAGGTTCATTGGTGGATATATTTGAAGACTGAATTATTGTGTAAATAACTATATTTAATTTGAATAATAATCAATGCCTCTGATTGTTTGAGGTTGATATTTACAAAGTTCTGTGTGAATGTTGTAACCTCTTAAAGTTCAAAAATATTAAGACATTTTTTTTTCCAGATAACTCTCAAATAATAGGTTTGCTTTTTTATTTTTTGTTCCTTTATGTTTATACCTCTACCATAATACCATTCAGAGCTTGATAGCAAGATGAAAATGTTAGACTTACCGGTGCGATGATTAACCAACGACGGCGGCAACAATTTTGTTTTTTTTTCTCCGGGCATCGCACGGGTAATTTACTAGTTAGAAATAAGTAAGATTTACAAGACATTAACAATAGAAAAGTTAACAATTTTTTTTTCGGTAAGCAGCAAAATAAAATTTTAATCAGTGATGCATTGAATATTTAATACTATTTTTTTTCTTTCTAAAATAGACCATTCAACTCATTTCTGATTAATCGTGATTAAGAATAACTTTCAAAAATCAAAGTTTTAGACCAAAAGAAAAGCCTTACAACTCAAAGGTTTATAGACTCAATCATTTCTACAACGAAATTCTATAATATTAAAATGAAATGGTTTACTTTCCTAATATTCGAATGTTTTCTAAAATGATGATCAGCATTATTGGTTAGATAAGTTTCATGCTTTAAATATCCCGTTGGATTTTTTTCTCTCTTCGGTTAACTATTTTGTCACCAATAATTTATTATATAATTCCAAATTTGAAATATTACATTGATGGGAGGTATTTATCATCATATACTATATTTCATACGTGGATGTAATTGCTTTATTGCATGTGTTTAAGCATAATTAGATTATAAGGTAATCTTTTGATGGAAATTAAGGCTACAAGTCACAAGGATATTAGATTTATAACATCTCTGAAATTTGAACCATTAATAGTCTCAAGGTTGAAGATGATGTTATCTAAAGTTTTGAAACATCTGTGCAAGACGAAAATGATCCTATCTTATTTGCTATGTAGATGTTGGGAGTTATTAATCTTATTTCTCATAAGATAAGTATTTTATGTGAGAGAAATAAAATTGTGGGCCCACAATATTTATAAAAAAAGGAAAAATAAAAGAAAAAATAGGCACAATATCCTATGCATGCAACATAAGACAACTAACTTATGTGATATAAGATACTATTTTTCATATATATTATTGCTTTATTACATGTCTTTAAGCTTTTTTAGATTATACGGTAACCTTTTGATTGAAATTAAGGTTAGAAATAAGGGGGTTAGATTTCTAGTCTACGCATTTATTTGATGTGGGATGTGAAATTCTCGAATTGAAATAGGATATCTACAAGATTCAGAAGAAAACGATTCTTCTTCGTTTAGGGTGGTGGATGAAGATACATTATACTATAAGATGA
Organism: Gastrolobium bilobum; assembly: GCF_033153095.1. Lineage (NCBI taxonomy): Eukaryota > Viridiplantae > Streptophyta > Magnoliopsida > Fabales > Fabaceae > Gastrolobium > Gastrolobium bilobum. The sequence goes on along the minus strand of NW_026897257.1, from coordinate 777,527 downwards.
GATAATGGTGAACAATATGGTGTTAATTATCTTTGAGAAAAGCGAGAGTGATCTGTTGCCTTGCTAACAGTTGTGCAAGTAATGTGCGCAAGTATACGCGACAACAAGTAATATAGGGCTGTTATAGTCCCAGTTATCGTTCCCACAAGGATCGTTGGCGTTTTGAAATGACTAAAATTTGTAATTGCTTAAAACTGAGTTACTATTTGAAAATAGAAGAAATAGAATTGTAAAGTAAAAAATAATCTAGAATGGACCTAAAACACTACTGTTCACTTTTCTTTTAAAATTTTCTGAATTACTTTCCTAAGTTATAAAATAAGAAGTAAGAATGAAGCAACTTAAATGACAGATGTGACAAAATTTTTGAAAACAGAATAGAGATTGAAATATGAAATAACAAAGGAAATTGGAAAATCTGAGTTGATAAAGAGGTTTAAAAAGGTGGGTTGAGTTCTGGCTCTCCTTCCCCACAGTGCTTGAAAATTAATTTGATTAACAAAAAGCTCATCCTAAGATTCTCAGTTAACAGAACTGTATTGTTAATTTTAATCTCTTAAAAATTATTTTATCCCAAAGTTGCCCACTTCCATATCTCTATGCCAAGTGGGATTAGGACTCTTGAGACTCAGGTCCAATATTACATGAGGACTCATTCATTTCTGAATTGAGATCCCTTAGATGATTTCTCATATAAGTCCATGTGTCTAATGGAGAATCCAGAATTAGTTGTTTCTCAACAACTAAATCCTAACCAAACCTCTGACATTCGGCCAAAATGCAGATAATTTTAAACATTAGAAAAAAGCATTAAACAACTGAAATATAAAAATTAAAACCAGAAAATCAAATATTTAACAAGCACTGAGGGTTAGGTATCACCTAAACCCAACCTCTAAAAAGTTAGCCACTATCCATATGGATGAGGCTTACACACAGTAACAGCAAACTAAAGAAATTACAAAAGAGAAATGTTAGAAAATAAATTACAGCACTAGCCTAACAACCAGCAATTTCAGTGCTGTAAATACATGCATCGAGTTCATCAGATGAACCAGAATCTCATTACAAAATAGAAATTAAAAGAAAATAAAATAAAAATTGTTCAGAAAGCAAAAACTAAAAAAAACGATAAATCAGAACCAGAGAGGGAAGAAGAGACTGCTTTGACTCACTCTTCTTTCCCTTTTTATAGGGCTCCTTTCCTTCTTTGCACGATTTTCCTCTCCAGCTCAGCAGGTGTTACGCGCTTCTCGCGCGTTACAGGCAGGTGGTCCCCAGCAGCTCCCTCCTCAGACAATCTGAATGGATTGTTGCTCCTTCAACCCGTACGTAAACTTGTGCCCAAAAATCGCTCAGCCTCACTCTCGAAAAGTATCCAGCTCACCACTCAGTAACGGTTTTCTTTTGTCCTTTTTCTAACTCAAAATAGTGGCTAGGTTCTGGTTGTTTCTCAAAGCACTAATCTTCAATGGCTAAGGTTCCGTGGTTTACGAAATTGTGCGATTTGGTGTGTCAATCGGGTAGAAAGGGTGCAAACGATGGAGATGGGTTGAATGAGGGTTAGGGTTCGGTCAGAGAGAAAAGACGTTAGGGTGTTTTTTTTCTGATCCTTGCTTTCACTTTTGTTTTTCTTCTGATCCCTTCAGCTTCCTCTTTTCTTTAACTTGGGCCTTCAACAAAAGATCCAGCCCAATTCCTCCTCTTATCTTCTTCTCTTCCTTTCCTTTTTTCTTCTGGGCTTTAGTATTTTAGGTCCGGCCCATCACTTTCTTTTTGCTTTTCCTTTTCTTTTCTTCTTGCTTCATTTCCTGATGATTGTTAACAAAATGGACCTGTAAAATAACAAGTTTAAGCCCATTAGCACTTAAGCCCATTAAATTTCAGCTCAACATGAATTTTTGGGGTATTTTAATCACAAAAGTCATTCATTTCTCACCAATTACACTCTAAATCATATGTTCTAAGTCTCATTAAAGAGACTTATCATGATCCAATCATCTTTATATAATACTCGTAAGGGTTTTATAATTCTCATTCAACATGAGAATTCAAATTTTCCTACACACCCTTCGATTTCCGTGCTGACATGAGTCCTACATATAATTTTTTTCAACACATGGGTCCCACATGCTTTTTATCTCTACAACATGAGAATTGAATTCTCAATCAACATGAGAAAATCAAACCCCTACTCGTAAATATGAAAATATCAACTAAAATTTGAGGTTCAATTAAGGGTTTTATATATATCATGTTGTAGGAAATTTGTAGAGTCATGTTATTCTCTCAAAAAGTGAAGGCCCTACCTTGTTTTTTTTTTTCTTCTTTCTTTTTTAGTAGGACCCATATCAAATATATTAAAGTAACATATATAAAACCCTCCAATTAAACAACACGATAATGTCAGGAAACTTTAAAGCCTATATAGATTACCGATTTTGGTCATTAGACAAAATATTAGCAAGTACACTATTATGAAATTTTTGTCCACAAAGCTCATTATTTTAAGAGGTGTGCGTGAGCACAGGGAATGTAAAGACTCAAAAGATTATAGAGGTGGATATCTCTAGATCTTTCCTTGTGCATTTCATGCTAAATATCTTCCTGTCTCAATACGATTCATTCAAAATCTCTCATAATACATATAAAGATAAATGATTTATTGATGAACTCTCTCGACCATATGTGCTCAAGAGGAGAGGAGGGGATATTGCAGAAATTAGATTCCCCCTCCCCCGCCTTTATGTTAAAAATAATCCTATAATCCAATTAAATCTGATCCAAATTTAATGGAGTTAGTTCAATTCAAATCGAGCATTAGAAACCTGCTAAATCTAATACAACTCAATCTCGTTCTTATATTCTTAGTTTGGATTTGATTTTCCTTACAACACGACCCACCCTTTAGCACCCATAAGAAAAAGTTAAGATACTTTCAACTTTTACAATGCATACAAAACTCTCTAAAAACAATGCAGAGAATCTAGCTAGCTATAGGCGAAATTCTCGGAAGGGGAGTTGCATACGTAGTTCCCATGTATTGCACGCAAGTGTGCAATAAGGTAAATATAAAAAAATATGGGAAATTATTATTTTATGTTGTAGGAAAATATTTTTCTCTCCTGCACATACATCGACTCGCGTGTTACTTTTTTTTTTCTTTAAGTGAGTGAGTCCTACTCATAACTATCTCTATGATATAAGAGAGCTTCTCTTATGTCACATGAGAATAATAAAGCCAAAAAATATATATAATTAAACATAAAAATGATCTGCTGTGTATGCCTATATGTAGTTCGCTGTGATGCGCCCATGATAAACTTGGCCACCTAGTTTCAACTTTTGTCACACTCTGTTTCATCACACTCTGACATGTCACAAAGACCAAACCAAACTCCAAAGTAGAAACACAAAAACACAAAACAACCCAACCCCGAGAATACTATAGCATAACAGTGTCTGGAACTCGTGGTTATACTTTTTTTTCATGTACATACAAAGCACGAAGTACAAACGCACTTTTAAATCTTCATCTCCTGCACTGCACTGCACTTGACCCATGATAATAAAAATAATATTATCAATTCAGTCACACTCATATTCATCCATCTCTCTCTCTCTCTCTCTCTCTCTCTCTCAAATTCTGCTTCGAAAAAGAATCTAGGGTTTGAAACTCTCTCATTCTTCACCATCTTCACTTTGAGGAAACTCCAAAAGCAACATTGGTTCATTTCTTCATGCTTCAACTACTTATTCATTTTGATTCTCATGTTTTCTTTATGTTCACGCATTTTTAATTTTGATTTTTTTTTTTTTTTTGTTTAGCATATATTGTGAAATTCCACTATCTTTTCCTTCCTTTTTAGCTTTTTTATACGAAATTACGAATTGGTAATTAATATGGGGTGCTTGGGGTTGTTTGTTGTCCTCGGTGATGTTGCTTGTTTTATGATCGTGGCTAATTTAGTTTGAAATTTTCACTAACAAACTTGTTTGCGTGTAATTTGTAAGAGGAATTCATTTATAATTGAAACTGAATTATACTCATACTGCTCCTGCTTCAAGGTTTGACTACCTTGGAGTTTTTTTTTTTTTTTTAAATGCACTCTGTCTCTTAAGTTTTAATTTTTATTTTTTTCTTGAACATGTTTTATGAATTATTTCCATTAATTTTTCCTTTTGGACATTTACGATACTGTATTTTCCACAGTTTTATCTTATATTGCCTTTGATATTGTTGTTGTTCACGAAAGATTGGCATAGATGCCCAATATCACATGCAAAGCTCCAATTCAGTGTGATGCGAATGCCTTCTCTTTTCGTTTGATTAGTTATGACTTTAAGGAACAATACAATGTCATAATTTAATGCTATGTGAATTGGTTCGTGGCTTTGTCAAAATTGAGTTTTTGCATTGTACTTCGGCAGTAAAGTATTCTGTTTTGATACTATTCCTTTTGTCACTATGTTATTTCATTAGTGTTCTTGTTTCTTGTACTAGCTTACTTCTCTAGTGTAATAAATTTATTTCTAAATAGAAGTTTACGCTGATCCACAATTTTTGGGTGCACTTTAGGTAATGATATGACATTTATCCATACAAAGCAAGGGGAAAACTAATCTTCCAGTGGTATGGCAACTGAGAGTCCAATTAGAATCTCAGAAGCTGGGGGGAAATGGCCATCTCTTAAGGAAGCTGCAACTTTTGGTTTACCATCTCGTAACATGGCAACAGAGGACTTGGGTATACTTTTGAAGGCCCATAGGTTTCATGGCATTGGAAGGGATGTCATACCCAATCGAAGCGGCAGTGCACCTCCAAGCATGGAAGGCTCATTTATGGCCATAGAAAACCTAATTTTCCAGAACACCACCCAAAATGCGAGCTTGGCAACTCTTAACAGAGCTATGCAAAAATGTGAGTCTGAAAACCAATTACTAGCTGATCTTGCTTATTTGGCATATTACTATTCCAATGTCAACCTAAATCCTAGACTTCCCCTCCACCCCTCATATCATGGGAAAATGGCTGTCTTTTACACCATATTGGTAGTTTTAGGCTTTAATCAGTAATTGTGGATTGTCTTCTGCAGATGATATCGTTAAAGGTTCTTCACATTTGTCACGAGGGACTCTTGCAACACACAAGGAGGAGTCTGAGGATGATTTGCCCCAACAGCTGTATGATAATGAGTTAGATAAGACTAGTGGAATATGGCACAGGCAAAGTGCAGCTTCAATGGCATCTCAGCACAAAAAATTAGTAGTGGTGATTATTGTGATATAAACTTCTGACTTTGTGAGATCAATTCAGTTTTCTGCATATAATATATAGGTTTAGACATTTATTTCTATTTCTTATTTCTTCTTACATCTGAACACTTTATTTGTCAGAAATTCACCTTTTTCCGCATTTATTACCTTTTCTTTGGGTACTGATCGCAAATTGTGAGAACTTTTATTTTTTTATTTTTTGGTAAGTTGTTGAGTCCAAGGTTTGACTGGAATCAATTGACTTTTTTTTTTTGCCCTCTCCAGATTGATTTTTTGATTGTGAATGCATAATTTTTGTTTTGTTTTAAAATTCAAACTTTCAGGATGATCTTCCCCATACCATGTCAAGTGTATATAATAAGTCTCTTGGAGTGGTGGATGAAATAATTAACCTAGATGCTGGTTCCAGTTCTTCTCATGGTCCTCTTGTCACCACAGTTGATGCTCCTAAACCTTCTGTCGTTGCAGATGACATAAGGCTGTCATCAACTGTGGATTCCCCTGCCCCTGTCACAAGCTCATCATCTCTTGAATCCACTGGAAGCATGGGCTTTAGTGACTTAGATGTTACAATTGAGTCTCAATTAAGGGCTCTTAGTGCATCTAATCTTCCAAATTCAGAAAGCCAGAGTTATGAAGATAAATGGAAGAACAGCTGCCAGAATAATTTGATGCAATGCCTGCAACAAAACAATCCACGTGAAGTTTCTAGCGCCAATTCTCAAAGTGAAAATTGTACATTTGTTGGTACGGAACAGTTTCTTCACAATCCCAGCAACTACTCTTATGATTTCCAGCCAGTACTGCATTCATCGGGGTTTAGTCCTCCACTATATGCTACAGCAGCAGCTTATATGTCCTCAACAAATCCATTTTACCCCAATATGCAGGCCTCAGGCATATATTCTCCGCAATATGTAGGTGGATACCCTTTTAATCCTGCAGCTATTCCTCCATATATTGGTGCATACCCTCCTCATGGTGCTTTACCACTTGTTGATGGGGCTACTGGTTCCAGTTTTACTCTGCAAGCTCCAGGGGTTTCTACTGAGGGAAGCATTTCTCATGAAGCTGAAATGGTACACGCAAACAAGTTCCTTGGACAAGTTGGATATCCTCTGCAGCCTTCTTTTGGTGATCCTATTTACGTGCAATATCATCAGCAACCTTTTGTGGAGGGATATGGTGTTTCTGGTCATATGCTGGCACCAAGAGCAAGTGTTGGTTGCCAAATCGGCCCTTTTGATTCCCAGAAAAGGCCCAATAGTGGTGCTTATTTGGATGACAAAAAATTATATCATCAGAGAAGTGGTGCTAATTTGAACTCTAGAAGAGGTGGGCTAAGTATTCCTAGTTATTTTGGACACCCACCAAATATGAGTTTTGGAGCGCACTATTTAAGTTCCCCACTTTCTAGTCCAGTTTTGCCAGGATACCCACAAGGCAGTCCTGGCCTTCCAGGAGGAAGGAATGAAATGAAATTTTCTCCAGCTTCTGGTAGAAATGGAGGTATATTTTCTGGATGGCAAGGTCAAAAAGCCTTTGACAGCACTCATGACCCCAAAGTTGTTAATTTTCTTGAAGAATTAAAATCTGGCAAAGGTTGCAGATTTGAGTTATCTGATATTATTGGGCATATTATTGAATTTAGGCAAGTAATCTTTTCAATTATCTTTCCACCTATCTCTATCAATTCCTTGACTTTGGGAATTAAGTTCACCATGGTTTTTACATCCAGCGCTGATCAGCATGGAAGCCGATTTATACAGCAGAAGTTGGAAAGTTGCGGTGTTGAAGAGAAGACATTGGTGTTCAAAGAGGTTCTTCCACATGCTTCTAAATTAATGACTGATGTGTTTGGCAACTACGTAATCCAGAAGGTGTGTTTTTGAAGTGATGTACATTGTCGCTAATTTTATGGTTGTCTGGAATCTGTTATGCCCTAATTATTCCTTTTCTCTGCTAAGTTTTTTGAGCATGGAAGCCCTGAGCAGAGGAAGGAACTTGCAAATCGACTTGTTGGTCAGATACTGCCTTTGTGTCTGCAGATGTATGGCTGTCGTGTAATCCAAAAAGTATGTAATTCATATGTATTCATGTAGCTGTATGACGTTAATATATTTATTTCAGTTGCATGACTTGAAAGCTATTGCAATCTGGTTGCAAGTTATGCTCAAGGATTTTAGTGGGTAGGGGGCGCGACTTTGTTTCTTCCATGTTGAACCATAGCATCTATATCGAGATTTATTTATGATTTGGATATGTACAGTTCTTACTTAGGCATTTGCTAGAATTATAGCTTTTTACAAATTGCAATCTAATAATGGGGTTGCTTATTTTGTAAATTTGTCTTTTCTTCCTGTAGCCAACCAAGGTGTAGTTTCCAAGTATTGACAAAATCACTGTGCTTGCAATAGACGAAGACCTCAACTTGTATAATACATGAAAGTATTTAGTCAGAGTAATATCTGCAAGGGATTGATGAAGCTGTGTCCACGTGAATTTATGTGGTTTTTCTTGTATAAACAACAGATAAAAGATGGAATGAAGTAAGACTTTGTCAAAGAGTTTTTTTTTCTCCATTTTGACTACAGTTCAGTGGTAACACTGTTCTTTCGTGACTGAAAGCTCATGGGTTTGAATCCAGGAAACAGTCTCTTTGCAATTATGCAAGGGTAAGGCTGCGTACAAGGATTTCCTTCAACTCACATTCGCTAGTCAGGTTTAACGGGGAGTGAGTTTTTATTTTATTTTATTGTGACTACAGTTGAGTTTTGTAAAACAAAAAACTCACAAAAGCAAATAGTGCTGACACTGATAAACATGATATTATATGAGCATGTTCCTTGCACTCCTTTTTTAGCACTGATCTTCTGTTAGGAACCCACAAGTAAGAGAGCTGAGAGAGAGTAGGGAAGAGAGAAAGAATGAATAGGTATATGTTATTAATAGCTGAATCTCAACAGAGAATGGAGATGATGCTCCTTCCAAAGGGTTTTCCCTTCACAAGGGATTTTTTCCTTTTACAACTAAGCTAATGCTCAGTTCTAACTAATCAATCTCGATGCCCCCCTCCCAAAATTTTATTAACTGGCTAACTTCCTACAGTGAAGCTGTAACTGCCTGATCCCTTCTAAGTACTCTAACTGCTCTATCCCCTTTATTCTTCCTATTATATACCCTCCAAATCTTCTGCTTATTCTTCCAGGTCCTATCATCCTCCTTTTTTTTTTAAGGTTTCCTTGACAGCTAGTACTAGGAAAAGCCAATGGAATGTCTTTTTTTCTTTTTCCCTATCCCCCTAGTATTAGATTGTAGGACTTGGTGCTCAGCTAATGCCTTTGATTATTCTATAGAAGAATGTACAGTAGCACAATTGAAGGTTGGCTGACTGCTTTCCTGTAACTTTGTTGTTTCAATGTTTTTGTTCAAAATGTGATTCGTTTGTTAGTTAAGAAAGTTGAAATTTGAAAAAAGTTTTGGCTACAAATCAAGCTTAAATTGAGAGGTTATATTATCGAATTTATTTCAATTTTGTGACTGTGCAGGCACTTGAGGTTATTGATCTTGTACAGAAAGCTCAGCTTGTTCATGAGCTAGATGGAAATGTTATTAGATGTGTTCGTGACCAAAATGGGAATCATGTAATACAGAAGTGCATTGAATCTATTCCAATCGAAAAAATTGGCTTTATAATATCTGCATTTCGTGGTCAAGTTGCCATTCTATCTATTCATCCTTATGGTTGCCGAGTCATACAGGTAAGGTTATTGCATTTTCCTTTTTCAAGAAAAAATTAATTTTTCTTTGGTTGCACATTTAGTCCTATGATTTGTTTCTTGTAGAGAGTTCTGGAGAATTGCTCAGATGAGGTTCAATGTCAGTTTATTGTGGATGAAATCTTGGAGTCAGCTTGTGCTCTTGCTCAGGACCAGTATGGTAATTATGTTACTCAGGTTAGTTGCTATCTCTCTCTCTCTCTCTCTCTGTTTATTGTAATATTGATTATTAGCAGCAGGTGGTGGTTATGATGCATAGTAGAAACTGAATCAAGTTGGAGGTATATGTATGCCTTTCCTATCATTTATACAATTATAAATAGCAACATATGCACTGTCTGCATTATTGAATTAACCAGGTTTGTGGCTCCAAGCCACCAACCTCTGATTACATCTATAACAGTCCTGCTTTCTCTTTACAATAGCATGATTTGTGACAGTCTCAGCAGGTGCTACATTGCTATTTCACTCTTCAAAGTTTTTGTATTTTTACTCCTTTTCTATTCTACTTTGCACTTACTTTTTTTCCTAAGCTTTGTTGAATTTTCTGTTTGTCAGATCACTTTTTAACATAACACTCGATCTCAAATGTAATCGTAGGTTTTCCATATTCCTTTTCTGCTTTGATGATTTTTTCTGTTGCTTTTTATATTTCTTGTATAATTTATCAATCATCCTCTCTTGTATATCATCTCATACAAGCAGTTACCCCATTTCAAAGAAATTTCATATAATTTATTGTTGTAACAGTCCCATTGTAATAGTTCCACATATTATAATAATTTTAAATTATTTTGTTGCTAGGATAGGTCATTAGTTCCCGTAGATTGAGCCGTATTTTAGGAAAGTAATGATTTGGTCTAGCCTTTATATTTGTAATGTGCCGTACAGATTCAATCAATTTATTCAGAAATAATATTCAGTCCTTTTCATTACAGCATGTGTTGGAGAGAGGGAAGCCTCAAGAAAGGAGCCAAATTATTAGCAAGTTGGCAGGACATATTGTACAATTGAGTCAGCATAAGTTTGCATCAAATGTTGTTGAGAAATGTTTGAAGCATGGTGATGCCACTGAACGGCAGTTGTTAATTGCAGAGATTATTGGGCATGGCGAACAAAATGATAATTTGTTGGTGAGTCTAAAATTTTCAAGGCTAATCACATTTTACTAGTTAATAAAATATTCATATAGGGGATTATACCCCTAAAACTGGCATCGAACAAAAATTGCTATCTAGTTATTTGAAAAAGTTGTTAGATTAGAGTTTTTGTTTGCTTGCTTGCTTCTTCTTTCTTTCTTTTTTATGATGAAAAATATTATATGGGCAGAAATTGTTTAGCTTGTCCCTTAAAGCGGAGGCTGAACATCAACATTGTTTTTTGTTTTCTAACCTTATACCCAGCACAGAAGTAAGAAATACCTGTTATCATGAAAAGGTGAGGGAAACTAACTATTAAATTTAATTACCAAGCATATTTTTTTCAAGATCCACTCCATTAATTCAGCCTTATATGACTGGATGGTTCAAATTGAAAATTTAATAATAATTGCCCGAGTCCTTTGCTATTTGGCATTGTCAAAAGGCGTATCTCAACTCAAGTGTTGCAAGTGTCTTCCTTGAGAGACTGCTAGCGGTAAATTTGAGTGTCCTTTTAATTCTTTTTCCCCACTAAAGTATTCCTTTGTCCTTTGTAGACCAGCGAACGATCTTAGTTTATTTCTCATATATTTTATGAAGTTTATTCTTGACCATCTTAATTATTCTTGAGCATTACATTATGTTCATTTATAACTAGAGTGAGACGTGCATGTTGGGGTTTGTACTCTTGCTTACTAAAACATGCTTAATTTCTTTGCATTGCAGACAATGATGAAAGACCAATTTGCAAATTATGTGGTCCAGAAGGTTATTGAAATCTGTTCTGAAAATCAGCGAGCAATGTTACTTTCTCGCGTTAAAGTTCATGCTCATGCTTTGAAGAAATACACTTACGGAAAACACATCGTGGCTCGGTTTGAACAGCTACATGGAGGTGTGTTCTCTAGTACTTCGGTTTACTTTGGTTGACAGTACAGAAATCATGGTACTTTAATAAAGCACAATTGCATTCTTCTAGTAATATATAATGGGGTAGGTAGGGAGTTCCTGAGAAAAATAAGCTCCAGCTTTGCCCAAGTGGCATTGACTCTCTTTTGGTATATTGAAGAGAGTTTAACTAAATTATGGGATAAAAGAATAATATTTAATCTTTCTGGTTTGAGTTAAGATAATCCAGTAGAATCAGTCATGAACTTTTGGATTAAACTCGTTTACAGTGATGTATATCAGTATATGGATAGCATCTCTCAGCCTTTAGGGGGACGAGTGACTGTTAAATTTCTTTCTATTGCCAGATATTAGTATTGAGAACATTTTGAGAATGATCACTTGGGGATGTTTATGGCTTAATTCACTGAGAGACGACTCCAAGCAGATGTATATTTATATAATGAGTAAATACAATCATATCCCATCATTATAGCTATTACAACTAAACTGAATCAAAACGAATAATCTATATACGGTTAAGTGTTTAATTTTAGGAAGCTAATGATATTCGACACAAGTCACTGCTTAAATTTGTGGAATGAGGAAACTTATTCCTGAATACCTTAATACATCCAACTGCCTTCAAATGAAACACTTGGATAGATGAGCAACAAACTCCCCCATAAGACTCCATCTTTTATTCCTTCTTATCCTATATTTTTCATGCAGAAAATGAAACACTTGGATCATGATGGCAATACAGAGGGTCTCGCATAATGTTTCTGTTCTGTGGCATGCAAACACCACAGCTAACACGTATTCTGTATCACAGGAGATAGATGAGACGTTGATCTCTGACCTGCTATTGAATAAACCTTTCCTACTACTCCTGTGGCTCCATATTGACCTTCATAGTTACGACATTCATGGCTTCAAGAAACATTGGTGCATGCACATATGTTCAAAACTTAAACTCAATGTAATTATGTCATTTAAGTAATTGGTTTGAATTATTGAGTGTAATTATTTGGAAGGGAAACCTTCCTGATGTAAATTTACTGGATTTTCTCTGCTTAGTGCTTACTGTGGTTTTCTTTGAGATAAGGGCTGAGGGCAGTCAAGGAGTCTTGAACTCAATCACCCCTTCTTTCCTCACCTCAATATCAACTCCCTTGTTCTTGTGGTTATATGTTGATTTAATTGAGCATTGTTAATAGGGGGAGCTGATCCTTGATAAGCTGGAGCTCGAGTTAATCTTCTATAGGTAAAGGATGGCTTTCTGCCGGAAATTATAAGTTCTTTTTTTAGTCTCCTAAACCGGTTTATCCTTTGGACTAATTGGATCCTAAGCGGAGGTGGTTCTCCAAGATCATTTTTTTCATTCACAGGGTTAGAACTCGAGACCTTTCGTTAAGGAATATAAGCTCCTTATCACTTGTACTAATGGTGTTTGGTAATAGACCAAGTTTTTAAATAAACCAATAAATTAAATAAGTCAATAAATATATCTTTCTATGATATTATGACTAAACTTTAATGAGGAAGGATATACTTACCACCAAAAAAGTTTATCACATTTACAACCAACTTAATCACTGTTGATTTTCGTCAATCTAACGGTTATAATTTATTGGAAATTATTGGATCACATTTATTAATAAGTATCAATTCCTAATAAATTATAACTGTTAAATTGACGGAAATCAACGGTGATTAGGTTAGTTGTTAATGTGGTATACTTTTTTGGTGGTAAGTATATCCTGTCTCAAATTTAATATAATAAGTAATAGTACATTACTTATATTTAAGTAAGCTAAGTCTAAAAAAGCTTTATTTTTTTGGTAAATCTAAAAAAGCTTTTTTAATAGCTTAAAACTTAATATTTTTATTAAGTTTGTAAGAAAATATTGAATAAACTTATTTGATAAATAAACCTAGATCTTTATTCTATTAAATAAATTCATTCGAAAAAATAAATCTAGATCTAAATAGACTTAATATGAGTTAAGCCGTTTGCAAATTTTAAATTTACTTATATTTAAACTTAGTTGAAAAAGTCATAGTAACGAAGGTTCTTTGACCATTAAGGGATGCATGAATTATTTTTTTTGTGTCCGTTTGGTACACACCCAAAATAATTTTTTGATAGGAAGCGTTTAGTTTAGGCGTCGGGTTCCCATGAAATTACTTTTATAATTTTTTTAATAAATATTCTGAGGAATTCATTAATGTTATTTTAAGTATTAAGGGCTTTGGATGGTTAAAATCGTGCCACGTGACACAGTTCACGAGTTTCCTATGAACAGATATGTGATACTCATTAAAAAATACAAAAATAATTTCACAGGTCCAGACCGCGGAACTGAACACCTCCCAAAAAAAAAAAATAACTTCGGAAAAGTACCAAACATGTAAAATGCACATTATAACACCCCAAATGATCGAATAACCTCGAAATATATCATTAAAATGACAATGTAAAAAAGTTACAATATTAAATAAATAAATATTAATCTAAAACCACTCCCTTGCACCAGTGGTCAAATGATTAATTTTATTGGCCAATTATTAATTCAAATAAGAGAAAAATGTATATCATTTCAAAGGATATAAAGTTCTATCATTGTAAATGAGAGAAAAAGATAAATAAAAGAGGAGAGAGTGAACCAAAAAATATAAAGTGAAAGAGTAAAATGACACAAGTTGTATCATTTAAAAGGACAAACATTTTTTCCTTAATAACGATGTTAACATAATCTTAAATGATTTTTTTGTTGAAAGAAAAGAAAAGTACTTGTGTATCTGTCGTGCAATGGCATGAACACCACTCCAAAAAAAGAAATAGCAAAATATGAAATGTAATAAATCTGAAACCTTAAGAAAATTGCAGCATAACTCAAAATATTAGTAACACCACACAACTATACTCATCATTTGAAAAACTACTTGTATTCTAGAATAGGCCCCCTGAAATTAAAGCATAAAGGTTACCGAATGTAGGTACTAAGTACTGCAAAAATGAAAGATTTTACAAAGCACACAAAATTTTATGCAAAATGGCCCGGGATCCCCAAGAACACCTGTTATAACAACATACCATAAAAATACCCTCCCAAGGCTACAACAAATTTGAGTGATGGAACGTGCAAGAGTATCCTTCGTGACCCAAGCAAGATGCAGTTCGTAATGCCCATTAATAACTAATAAATGACAAGGTATGCGCACGACTTTGAGGCAAATGCTTCAAAAGCGATCCTTCCGCTTCCGACCCGTGTACTTGGTATCTGGAGGAACAGCATTTCCTCTTCTTCTCATCTGCTCCTTCTTCCTTAGTAACCATTCCCTTCCCTTACCGCTCTTATTCTTTTTCTGTTTTTTCCGGGGTCTGTGCCTGTCTGAGATACATACCTGCAGTATTTGTATTTTTTGTTTAATAAAGTAAACTAGTTATAAGTAAGTGCATGAGTAAGGCATCTAAATAAGCAACTAGTCAACAAATTTCGCATGTTCAGAATCTGGAACAAATTTATAAATAGTTAGTTACTGATTTATAAATGCAACCAACAAATCAAATAAAGCATAAATCAATACTAGGATGAAAGCTATACTTTTAGAAGGATTATTATTATTATTATTTTTTTTTAAGTTCAGTATATCTTTTTAAAGCCCCTTAATTGAATTCATAAATGTGGCAAGACTCACCGTCTGATTTTCTTCATCTTCATTGTCATCATCAGAGCAACTCTCTCCATCTTCATCTTTACCTTTGGACATGGATGCATTTACTGACCGTTGACCACATGTGAGAACAAGAAACTCTTTTCTCCTCTTAGAACTATCATAAGACAATTGTTGTGCAGTTAGTGGAATACCATGTTCAAGAAGACTAAGCAATGATGCTTATCAAAAGAAATCATAGCTAAAACTACATCGAAAAAAACACAAATACCTTTAGAATCAAATATAATAACTTTTGTTTAGGTGTGTGGTAGTGTACATATATTAGCGGCGGAAGATAGGACTGAGTTAGGAGGGTTGACCATCATAATAAATCTATATATACATGAAGTGAGGAGAGGGAATCCACAGTGCAACAAAGTATATCCAGATACATAACACGTTTGTAATAATCCTTGTCGCATCCTTTCCTACCATAGTGTATGCTAAGGGTGCACCTTTTCAGGCAAGGAAAGTATACAGTTTGAGATGATTCATTTCATTTCAAGATATTCAATAAATTTCAGCTGGTGCTTAACAAATAATGTTAAACAAAACAGGCATTGACAGGAAAACAGCAGAATCGATGACAGACAACACTTGAGCTTCATAAAATTCTTTTACTTTTTCTCAGCAAAATGCAAAAACTTAAATTTAATTTTTTTTCACAGGATTGTTAGTCTGTCACATCCCCATCCAGTTTGAGATAAAGGTGATGTTAATGTTGACGGTTAGTTTATGATTAGAGTAACAAACAGAAAACAAAACATATTACGCAGATTGATAGAACAAACACTAAAAAATTCAGAAATGTTTTTCTAACACATTATTTTGATGAAAATAATGAGCCCTAGTAGTATTGTAAGATTTATTCATACCTGTGTGGAAAATCCACCACTATACCACCAGCAAATCCAGCATGCATTGCAGCATTCAAAATTAGTTCACGCTGCTCTATATTTTCAGGATACACTTGAAATACTGCTCTAGCCCCATTTGCTAAGCATCTGTATAAAGATGTAAAAAAAGCCCTACAAAAGAAATTGGCATTATATGTTAAGTTGTTAACAGAGTATCAAATATAAAATCCAGTATAATCAAATCTTAATATAGATTGTAAGGTGAAAGAATAAGTAGAAGAACTGTGCAAGTTTCGCTGAGCTTAGAGTTTAAAGAGACTCAAAATATACAGGTATTGAAATAATGAAAAGCAGCACGATAAATATGAAAAGGAACATACTTCAATCTTAATCGAGGATTGTGAGAGGATTTATCAGCATTGCATAACCACTGCATTATCATATAAAAATCCAGAAAATTAAGAATGAAAACGAGACAAACTCCACCAAACTTGGTAGAAACACATCACTCATTCACATGGGAAAAAAACAAAATGGGGCATTGATTTTCAGAAATCAACCTGGGGAACTCATTCACACAAATCATTTTTCGTTTAATTTTCTCATTTATCGAAAGCACACCTGAACAGCAGATATACTGATGGCCCCATCAATAACTCCAGGACGAATCCCTAAACCCTGAAAGCAAATATAAAGTGAATGAAAAACAGTAAGGCAAGATACAGAACATGCATGTTATTTCCTAGGAAAGAAGTTATTTGCTGTACATCAACATCATGATCTGAAAAATCACAAAAGGGTATTTAATAAAATGGAAAGGGGAAATTGAGATTTAAAATTAATTGGAATAGCAATAATACTGATAAAGGTGAAAGAAATTATGTAAATAATATACCTGACCCATGTCACCAAGTAAAAGGTCACCCTCAACCTCTCGTTCCAACGCAATATCTAAGATTTGGCAAAATAAAATATATTAGCAAACAAGAAGAAGCAAAATAGATAGTAATGAGAAAATTTTTAATTAAAAGAATGGAAAACATACTAAGCATTGATGGTGAAATGTCAAGACCAATCCAATGTTGTCCATTCTCTGAGAGTGTCTCACCGCTAAGTCCCGATCCACAACCTACACAAAGAAATCATTAATAATCACAAATAATACACGGAGAATTTGATGTAAGAGAGAGAATAATTAAATTAAATTAAATTACCAATGTCAAGGAGTAATTTAGGAACGTTGTCATCAGGCAAAGCAAGTAGCTCCACGGCTCTCTCTGACAGAGTCGCCTTTTCCACATACAGAATCAGATTAATAAATATTAATTCGTTTCAAAAAAAGAGAATTGAATGGAATTGTGAAGAAGAAGAAGGAAAACCTGAATTTCCACAATACGGGAAGAAGAGGTGTACTTGCGTGCTTCAGCATCGTCGTAGAATATCTCAGGTGGCGCTACCACCTCTGGTCTCGAGCCCATCGCTCACAGAAATTAATTACCTTTCTATGATTTTTCACACCTCACACAGACAAAAACCCTAAACCCCCATTTTGTGACGCGCCCCAATTCACACCTCGATTAATATTTATATTTTTATTATGGGTTTCGATTTTCAAAGTATATTATTATGCTATATGTAGACACATATTGTGCGGGGCACAAAAATCTTGCTTTCATGATTTATTTTCATATATATTTTTTTCAGATAATATTTAATTTTTTATAAACTCTTGCAAATTAAATTATGTCATTGATAATATACTCTTGAGTAGAATATTACCGGTCAGATATAATGTAGTTTGTAAGTTTATAAAAAACGAATTTGTCAATATAACCCTCTACTCATTCTTTTGTAGGAAATGTTATATTTACAAACTTTTTATTTACAAACTCTTACAAATTACATTAAGTATAACTGGTCATACTTCAATTAAAAGTGTAAGACCAGTCATACTTAATATAATTTGTAAAAAAAAAAATTGTAAAAGGATACTTTTTTTTATTTTTTTATATGTAAAAAGTATTTTTAAATTTTAACATTAAATAATTTTTCCATTAAAAATATTTTTCATATATTACATTTAAATATAAAATAGTTTTAACTTAAAAAAATCCTTTTAAAAAATCAAGACATGAAAATTATTTTTTCAAAAACTCATTCAACAGGCTTGAATTTGTGGAAAAAAAAAATCATATCATATCAGCCGAGTTATTAGTAAATAACCAATTTATATATGTTGTTGCATAAGCTTATGTTGCACTGACATGAAATATGGAATATGATACTATATTTTAACATGTTAATTCTAAAAAAATGTTAGATTCGACACATTAGGATACATTTTGATATCAAATAATATTTTTAATTTACGTAGTGTATATTATATTTAATATTCAATAATTTAACAAAAAAAATAAAGCTAAACTTATAATATCCATAATTTTTGCAAATAAACATAAAATATCTCAAATATTTAAATTAAACTCAATAAAATAGTAATCGTAATCTAACGAATCTAATAGTTGGAACTAAATAGGCAATGCAACGTAACCTTCGAACCTTTTTTGAGTCTCTGCAACGCGTGTTGAAATATTGAAAAATGTGAAGTGTTGAAGAGTATCAGACACGACACGTTAGGATTTTTGAAGTGTCACTTCATAGGCAGAAGCTATACCAGTCATTCTTGAAATTGATTATGTACTAAAATATTTATACTTATAAAAAAAATCGTATGTGCACTTTATTAATGCATATATAATATTCATATTCGTATGACACAATCCACATGATGGGATTTAGTTTTTAAGGATAAAGTAATTAACATATCACTTTTCTTCTAATCTGTTTTTTTGGTGATAACACTTTTATACTAATTTAAATGATCTTTTTTTATTTGGATAACCTAATTTAAATAATCTAAAGCGTGTGTGTGATACATGTCAAAATAGTGTGTACATTAATTGGATCAGTGTGCGCACAAAGTACTGTATCCATTATCCCGAAAATTCTTAGTATTTTATATACTTTGAACTCATTCTTTTTACCCATTGAGACTATTGAAATTGGTGCATTTTCATATATAATTTAGAAATTATGTTGTTCACAAGTGAATATTTGGAGAATCAATAGTATCGTTGGGTGTCCGTCATGCATTTGCCAGCATGCATGTTATTAGTGGTGGAGCTATCTACAGGTTAGAACTTAAAAGGTCATGCCTCCCAAAAGCCATATCATTAAAAACTACATAGTACTGTGTTTTTTCTTTGCTTGTTTGGGCTTAAAGCCCTCCCTCAATACCAAAAAAAAAAAAAAAAAAGACTACATAGTGAGGCATAATGTTTTTTTTTTTTTTGTGTGGATACATGTTTTTTTTTTTTGGATACAGTGAGGCATAATGTTATGTTACGAAATACCAGCTCCAAATAATGGCCATTAGTATTATCATTAACGTTGAACGTCAAAATTGCTACTTGGAGAAAAGGAAGAAATTAAGAATTAATGTTGTTTTCTTTAGTGTGGAAGAATGAAACCCGATGAAGAAAAAGAAAAATGAACAAATTCAGAAGCTGAGTTTTATTGCCTAACGCAAACGGAGCAACAAGTTTATTGATAAACGAAAGCTAGCGTGCATGCATTGTTGCATTGGGTTTGTAGCTAAAATTCTGACTATTTCATGCAACAACCAACCTTCATATGAAATTCATTTCATCTAACTGAATACAGCATTTACGGCCGAGAGTGAAGCAACTTTCAATTTTTTTTTATTTTCCTAAACAGAGACCTATAACTATATATGAGACATCTCTAATGAACCTCTTAAATCATTAACTTTTTTCAGACCTTTGATTCCACAACAAAAGCAAACATGCAAGTAATCTTCAAAGGCTGTTACTCCGTGAGGCCAATGGAACCAACATGGTGTGGTCGCATACCTTTATCAGAGTGGGATCAAATAGGAATCATAACTCACGTGCCAACAATATACTTCTACCGTCCCTCACAAAACTGGCTTTCGCAAGAGTCTACAATAGTTACCACCTTGAAAGACTCGCTAAGCCGAGTCCTAGTGCCGTTTTATCCATTAGCTGGTCGTTTACAATGGATAGGAAATGGTCGTTTAGAGCTTGAGTGCAATGAGTTAGGTGTTCGGTTCATCGAAGCTGAGTCCTTATCAAGTTTAGATGATCTTGGTGACTTTTCACCCTCTTCGGAGTACCGTTACCTTGTCCCAAGTGTAGACTATAGCGTCCCAATTCATGAGGTGCCTCTAGTTCTGATTCAGCTGACGAGGTTCAAGTGTGGTGGCATTAGCATTGGAACAACAATTTCACACGCTGTTGCGGATGGACCAAGTGCCATGCACTTCATTACTGAGTGGGCAAGGCTTGCACGAGGTGAAGCTTTGCAAACGGTGCCGTTTCTTGATCGAAAAGTGTTGCGTGCAGGCGAACCTCCTTTGGTGCCACCATGTCATGATCATGATCATGATCATGATCATTCGGAGTTCAATCTCCCTCCTCTGTTGCTCGGTCAATCTGAGAATACAGAGGAAAGGAAGGAAAAAACCACTGTTGCTATCATCAAACTGAGCAAAACTCAAGTTGAGATATTGAAAAAAACAGCAAATGAGAGTTGGCATAGACCTAGCAATGACCGTGGTTTTACCCGGTATGAGACGGTAACCGGTCACGTATGGAGAAGTGCATGCAAGGCTAGGGGGCATAAACAGGACCAACCAACGGCATTAGGTGTTTGTGTTGACTCAAGGTGTCGCATGCAACCTCCTTTGCCAAAAGGGTACTTTGGGAATGCTACTTTGGATGTGGTTGCTACTAGTCTTGCGGGTGATTTGGTTTCAAAGCCATTAGGGTATGCGTCGAGTAGAATAAGGGAAGCGATTGAGAAGGTTAATGATGAGTATGTGAGGTCAAGGATTGATTTCTTGAAGAACCAGGAGGATTTGACTAGGTTTCAAGATCTTCATGCAATATTAGGGAGTGACAAGGGGCCTTTCTATGGGAACCCAAATCTGGGTGTGATTAGTTGGTTGACTTTACCAATCTATGGGCTTGATTTTGGGTGGGGGAAGGAGGTTTATATGGGTCCAGGAACACATGAGTCTGATGGAGATTCTTTGCTTCTTCCTGGTCCTGATGGGGATGGATCTTTGCTTGTTGCTATTTGTCTCCAAGTGGTCCATATGGATGCGTTTACGAAGCATTTCTATGAAGACATTATGGGAGTATGATCATAGGGAAGATTGCATGGGAAAGATAAAAATAAGTTGTTGGACAGCTTCTGAACTTAAAATAACCTAAACAAAATAAGGAGAAATTAATTCAATCAAATATATGACCATTGTGTTTGTTGCATTGTAATCTTGTTTACTATTGTTATGAACTTAATTATAATATATCATGGTTCGTGTTTAATTACTTAATTACGAAACAAATATCAAGTCCAAAAAGAAGAATATGTCTGACTGAAAATTAATCTTATAGGCCATACCATTTTTCTGTCCTTAAGAAAATTTCATTGGTTTTTATTCGATCTATATTTAAATTTCGTTTTTTAAATTGTTCGCCGTTCTTGTCTGTACGTTGTATGAAGAATTATGAACAATGAATATTTGTTTAATAGTAAATGACTAAATGTCATTGTATATATCAATCTTAATCGTTACTTAAATATGCTTGATGTGTTATGAATTTTATTCCTATCCATGTAGTCTTTTTTTTTTTGATACATGAATCGAAATTCATGTAGTCTTCTAATATTCTATAGAAAAAGATTATTACAGAAAATCCAAATAACATTATTGTAATTACAAATGAGTCAATCTTTAGTAATTGTCTTCTTTTTAAGTGTACTTTATTTTATTTATATAAAAACAGGATATTTCAAGGCAACAAAGAAAAATGATAGAAGCAAGAAAAGGAAACAGATGTAAAATTACGGATGGTATTGAATGTAGAAGTAGTTTAAATTTTATTTTCATAGCATGTTTAGTCAATTTGCCTGTAATTGAGTCAGGTGTGATGATATACGAACCAAAAAAAAAAGTGATATACCACTAACACTAATGGAAATTTTGGGTCAAATGAAATTGAATCAATTAAAGTGTAGGGTGAAATTTATAAATCAAATGAAAGTGATAATTATTTATGGAAAAATTCATGGGGTGAGTTTCTTTAAATATTTAGAATATTAAATCGTAATTTTAATTGATAATTATCAATATTACACTTTAAAATCTTAATCCAGATACTTTATAAAAATGATCAAAATATTGTATGATTTAAACTAACGCAGTACTTCTGATTTTTTTTTTTTGGTAAATAGTACTTCTGATTTTAATTTAGAGGTATATTGGATTGAGATTTTAAAGAATTTTAATGGATTATTTTTGGACAAAAAAATCCATTGGTATTCAATTAAAATTTTAAAGGATTGAAAAAAGTCATGTAATATTTGATTAGGATTTTAAAAAATTATTTTAAAGTTATCCAAATTCGGTGATATTCAATCATAATTTTAAACAAAAGAAGAACAATCTTGTGGTATTAAAAAATCTGACGATTTTAGTGAATTTTTTATTAGTGTGGATTCCGTGTGATTTTTTAGTGAGAAATATAAATAGAATGTCTCTCACAATCTCACTTTAATCCTATGATTTTTTGATATTTGTCTATTGTAGTGTTTTTTTTTTCTTTGACGGGTTGAACCGCCCAAAACCAGGTTCCGCCATAAGAGCTTCGTTAAATTTCAAAAATAACATATTTTTTAGTGATTTTCATTATAAGACAATCCAACAAGATTCTAATATAATCCATCTCAAAAACAGCAAAATTTTAAGAGATTTTGGAAGTTTAAAAATGATTTTCAAGCTATGTCATGATTTTTCTTGACACAAAATGGTGTAATTTTTGTATTAAAAACAACATAAAATAGTGGGAAAAAATCAGGGAACAAAATCCCACAAATCGATTTTCGTTTTACATCAATGAAACAAGATTGATTTAAAGAAAGATTGAAACTTTCATAATATGAACCCTATGTTTCGTAATAATACATTTATGAACGAAATTCATTTGCTATAAGAAATGATTTAAGATAACTTTTGTATCAATAGATCACTAGAAGCTTGATTTTCAAAAACCCCAAAACAATTTAAGGTTTCAATGTATCGATTAACAATAATTAAATTTTTTTTCTAAACTTTCATGTAATAAAACTCAGAAATTCAGATTCAAAATTTTCTTAAAATACTCAATGAAAACATGCATATATATGATGGGAAAAAGAAGTATCATTTAAAAGGATACAAGTTGTGTCCTTTTAGATGATTTACACAAAGTATGACGGTTATACTTTTTGTAAATCTGAAAAGATGCTTTTCTTTTCTATCTCCCTAATCACATCGCTGACGTGTAAAGTGAAGAAAAAGTAACTTTTCAGAATTACACAAAGTATGACCAGTCATACTTTGTGTAAGTCACTAAAATGACACAACTTGTGTCCCTTTAAATGACATCCACCAAACCCATATATGATATATGATTAGAAAACTCTCGTTACATAAAACAAAAATCTCAAGGTTTCCAAGATCAATTGAAAAAAATTTCAAACGAAATTTTATCATGAACTTTAGGTTCTATACACAAATTTTGAATTATTTTAACAAATAAAATAATTATGGTTCTGAATTATAATCATATATGCATAGCTCTGATACCAAATGAAGATGATAATTTTCATCTCATTGGTCAAACCAAAAAGTAGGAATGAGAAGATGTTATTGTGTGGAGGACTAGTATACATATGTGGAGAACTGATGTTTAGTAAGACATAGTTACATCAAATTATTGATTGAGAAAATTATATTAAGTTTTACTTTTTTATTAATATCATTGCATTTTTTTTTTATTGACTCTTGTAATTTTGAATATTTGTTAAAAATTTATATGATTTTTTAAAATCTTATTAATCTATATTGTTCTTTCAAATCTTATAGATTCTATTAAAATCCTTTAAAATCCAATCTTATATAATCTTAATTGTAGAAAAAATCTTTTAAAAAATTCTTTAAAGTCACTGCACCCCGTTAATCAAAAGGATTGATCTTGTTTTCTTCTTCCAGCAAGATGCTATACAATTACAAATCCATCTAGCCAAGAACTTATGTTAAAGAATTTAATTTATATGCACTTTTTGGCTAAAAATATTTATACTATTATTTAACAGGAAGGCTTATATTTATTGGGTATGGTTTATACTTTGCGTGCTGATGAAAGTTTTTGTTATTGGGGTTAGTAGAAAGGCATTTGAAATTCCTTTTCCAGGTGAGTGGGCGGGGGTCCGAGGGGCAGCGCCCCCAAGCTCATAGAGGCCACGTACTGTTGTGGGCCTCTTATTTATTGTTATTTTTCCTTTTTCTTAGTAGTTTAGGCTTGGTTGGACCCATAAATAGATATTGTTAGGGTTTTCCAATTCTATTTATATTCTCTTTGTAAACCGAGTGATTGTAAAAAGTGACGGTGAAGTGAATATACTATAGACAAGCTAGACGTAATCTACATTGGATGAATCAGGGTAAATCACCGTGTCAATTTTCTCTCTCTCCCTCTTTTTCTTTTCGTTTGCAATTTGTGTATTATGTAAATTGTCTATCCCGATAATATTTACAAATTTTATTTTACAAATTCTTACAAATTATATTATGTATTAGGAATAATACACTATATACTGAAATATATTATCCCTAATATTGTAAGAAAAAACTTATAAATATAAGTCTCCCCGTTATTTAACTATACAAGAGAGACGTACTTGACACATTTTCTCTACCATACCATTACCAAAGTTCCTAGCAAGCAGCCCCACCTTAGACTTGGATGGCAATTGCATTGCATGAATAATAGCATTAATCGGTGACTTCAGTTCAGTTTCCCTGTTTCTCTCTTTCTCGCGTCCAATCCTCACAATGCGGAGGTCAGCTTCCTCCGTTACCAACCATTCACGAACTCTTTCTCGCACACTCTCTTCTCCTCAAAATAAAAAAAAATAAAAAAAAAAATTAATTTCACAACCCCAAAGGTAAAAAGAAAAGAAAAGAAAAGAAAAGAGAAAAAACTTGTTTACAGGCATGTTCAGTATTTACCCACTAAAATAAAAGTAGAAACAACAACGAAATTTCTCGTGTAGGTGATCGGTAAAAAAAGGTACTTGTGTTCATTGTTTCGCCTTTCCCCCATTTTGAATTCATTAATTTCCATTCTCTTATTGTTATTTTGAAACTGTGTTTCGTTTACAACTTTTCAATCCATCCGAAATTCTCAAGTCTCACGTCTCATCCCAATTGCATTTAGTTTTATTAAATATTGATACCGTTTTAAGGCATTAACACTGTGCTTAAGACAGGGACTTTTCTCAATGTGATTGAGTTGAATTGAATGGCTGAGGTTTCTTTTTCTCTCAGTTTCACATTTGTGATTTTGACCGTTCCGGACAAACAAACAAACTTTGGTGAATTTAATTTAAATTTCTGAATTTCAGTTTTTACTGTTCATGTGTGCGTGTGTGTTTGCGTGTTGGTTGGGTTTTGTTGCCGTTGGTGATAACTGATAAGCACGTTTGGCATTCATCGTTCCCTCCCTTTCTCTCTCTATTCTCCATTTTTTTTTCTTCTTCTTATTGGTTTATCGAATTTTGGAAATATTGAGGCCTGGAATGCGTTTCATTGTTTGTTTCACTGGTTTAAGTGCATATAAGCTTTTTCTGAATTTTGCTTCGTTTCTAGATTGGTCTGTTGTTTAAATAGAGGATATCAAAGTTTAGTTGGAACTTTGAAAAATGTAGCGTTACATGTTTTTTGTGAAGTTCTGTACAGCGTATTTATTGCATGCACCTGTGAGGATATGTGTGTGTGTTCTTTTTGCTCCAGCTTAAACTTTACAATAAGTATATCATAACCTGAGGAACATTAATATACGTAAATTAGTTCTTTAAGTTTTGTAATTGGACTTCTTAATTGTGATTGGTAATTCTAGAGTTAATATAGGAAATTGGAATTTATACATACGGAATTTTTTGGACAGCTAATGTTATTCCTTATAATACCCAACTATAATCAAACTACTTGGTGATCCACAGATGGGGAAACAAAGTTTGACAAAATTGTAGTGCTATAATCTGGTATTATCAGATTGCAAAGTATTTTGAGGCAACTTAACGAATCTACGGTACGGATGATGTGGTTGTTGTTTTGTACAGGCCAAGATGAGGAAGTTTTAACTGGGGACATTCAATGCAAAAAAAGGTCATGAAATTTTCCATAGATAATTCTTGCAGTTGTTGAGCTACCAAAATTTCAGTGGTATGCTGGATATAAGTTGGTGCATTTGAAGGTGAAGAGGTTATATGAGTGGTGGTGAACAATGCAGTGTGCAGAACTTATGATCCACATTTGAGTTTATGTGGCCATTAATATCAGGTGGAGAAGTGGCCTAAAGATAATTTGTGTAGTGCAAACTTAAAATGTTATTTACCCAGGATAAATTTAAGTCAGTAGCAGTTTTTTTTTATTGTATCTCAGGGAATATGAGCTCATTTAATAGTAGCATAAAACCATAATTTGGCTTGGCTTACAGTTTTATCATTTATTATTGGTCCCCCTACACCGAAGGATCAATTAAACGTGCTTTTATATCATCTATAGCTCTTTGTTTTCTTTCCAAATGAAGTTATTCTGGGCCAAATTTTCTTAGTTGAAAGAAGTTAGTGGAAGCATTTACTTTTTTCACACACTATATGTCAGCTTCAGCCATAGACCATTTAGAGTTTACCTTTCTAGATGACTACGTTCATCATATGATTCATGCTTTTCTTTCAGGGTAATTGTTTAATATATTCAGGCTAGGTTGTGGAAGACCAAATAGTAGAAGAATACTATGGCCGTTTCTATGAGAGATTTGGATCCAGCTTTCAAAGGAGCTGGACAAAAGGCGTATCCTGCACTCGTTAACAACAATATATTGTGCTGTTTCTGATTTATCATATTTTGATGCTGACATAGTTCAAGGTTGCTCCTACATTTGGTTCTGTTCTATGCTTAGTTTTTATTTCTTGCCTGCACACTTTCCAGTGCTTCTGCATTGTTCTCCTTAACCATACTCAGTGGACTTGAAATATGGCGTATTGAGAATTTTAATCCGGTTCTCATCCCTCAGTCTTCTTATGGGAAGTTTTTCACCGGGGACTCCTATGTGATCTTGAAGGTAAGCCATATTTTCCCCATGGTTGTTCATTCATAGAATGCTAGCCTCATTTTGGTATCCATTTTTGCAAGAAGCTTGTATTTGTATTTGTGTCAATGTTTTCATTTTTCTTATCCTCTTCATGTAGACAACTGCTTCAAAAAGTGGTGCTTTGCGCCATGATATCCATTACTGGCTTGGTAAAGACACCAGTCAGGTAAGTTTTGCTGTTTATATATTGCTATTCCCCTCCACCCTTTTTTGGTTTTGATATTTGATGTAATTTCCATTCTGTTTGTCTGCTCACCGGTGATCATAACTTCAAAATAGGATGAAGCTGGTGCTGCTGCCCTTAAGACAGTTGAGTTGGATGCAGCTCTAGGAGGACGTGCTGTTCAGTATCGTGAAGTACAGGGTCATGAAACTGAAAAGCTCCTTTCTTATTTCAAACCATGTATCATACCTCAAGAAGGTGGAATTGCCTCAGGTTTCAAACATGTTGAGGCTGAAGAACATAAGACACGACTGTTTGTATGCAAAGGGAAACATGTTGTACATGTCAAAGAGGCAAGTTTGACATTATTCCTCTGCCATTGACTCATTGAGGTTTGAGTCTTGTATATTATTATTGTGCACCAGTATACAGACACCACACATTTAAATAAACATTATTTTCTGCTTGTTGATTAGCTGCTTGTGATGATTATAGGTTCCATTTGCACGATCTTCACTCAACCATGATGATATTTTTATTCTGGACACTGAGTCCAAAATCTTCCAATTTAACGGTTCCAATTCATCTATTCAAGAAAGAGCTAAAGCATTGGAAGTTGTACAGTATATTAAGGATACCTACCATGATGGAAAATGTGAGGTAGCTGCTATTGGTAAGTGTACAAGTATATTTTAAAGTTTTAAAGGTGATTGCTTCGTATCACTAATTGTATGTATATACTTGAACTTCCATGCAGAGGACGGAAAGCTGATGTCTGATTCTGAAACTGGAGAATTCTGGGGTTTCTTTGGGGGCTTCGCTCCTCTTCCTCGGAAAACAGTCAATGATGATGATAAGCCTGCTGATTCTCATCCTCCAAAGTTGCTTTGGTAATATGCTGTTTCAGTTTTCCCACTGGAATTTTCATTTGTATTTGCACTGTCAGCATATTCCTTTCTTTTTTTAGCAAAATAATATTTGGATGCAATTCATCAATGTTTGAATGTGTTTGTAATCATACTCTTTCACCTACTGTTTTTGTTCCCCTTCGTCTGCAAACTTGTGGTAAGAGTGCTATAAATTTACTATGCTTATAGCCTAAAGTTGTGTATGTTGATAATGTGAGTATTTGGTAATGACACTGTTAAAGAATAATATAAACCATTAAAAAGATATTCACCCAACACCTTAAGATTTTAGGTTGAAGTGGTTCTTTACATGGTATCAGAGCTTCAATGACGTCACGAGTTCGATCCTCACCGCCCCTTGCTTGTAAAATTAAATAAGCATAAGGTAAAAATAAAATAAAATTTGGCCTATGCAATATCCACGTTTCAAGCCCAAATGGCTCTTACCTGACGGGGTGTGTTAGAGAATAATATAAACTATTAAAAAAACCTTCACCCAACACACTTTAAGGTTTTGGGTTGAAGTGGTTCTTTACAGATATTAATTATTGTGACAAGTACATAGATGAATTTTATTTATTATATTGAAATGTTAGATTCCATAATGCTCAAGTTATAATGAAATTATCACTTTCCAGTGTCGAAAAAGGGAAGGCAGATCCTATTGAAACTGATTCTTTGACTAAGGAATTACTGGACACAAACAAATGCTATATTCTAGATTGTGGGTTGGAAGTGTTTGCGTGGATGGGAAGAAACACATCTCTTGATGACAGAAAAAGTGCAAGCAGAGCTGCAGATGTAACACCTCTTGTTTCTTTCTCATTATCGTTGAGCATTTTGCTCTCAGTTTTAATGACTCTTGAATTGCTGTTGACCAAAAAACAGGAGTTAGTCAGTGTTACTGATCGACCAAAATCCCAAATAATCCGTATAATTGAAGGATTTGAAACAGTGATGTTCAGGTCCAAGTTTGATTCTTGGCCTGAGACAACTCCTGTAACAATGTCTGAAGATGGTCGCGGCAAGGTAGCAGGTTAGTTTTAATTAAATTTTGCAGTTGTTGTTGGCCTGAATAGGTTTCTTCACCTTTAAATTGGTTTCATCAGATCATTTGCCAGACTGTTTTAGTGTTCTTCTAATTTGTGTCTAATGTATGATTCTCTAGCACTTCTAAAACGTCAAGGATTGGATGTCAAGGGTCTTTTGAAAGCTGATCCAGTAAAAGAAGAACCTCAACCTTACATAGATTGCACGGGACATTTGCAGGTAGTCTACTAGTTTGTACAGCAAATAATTCATCGGAGCTGATATCTCATGATCTAACTTTTATTGATATTTCTTTTAATTTTTCAGTGGTCTTATATCCCTTATCTAATCAATTTCTTCTAATAAGAGAATCTTTAGAATCACGATCATTGTATCCTTAGAACTCCACTTGTCTCCCATTCTAAATATAATCATCAAAATGAGAAGCTTACAATACATAAGAGGTGTATTGATGCTGAAAGCGCATAGAAAAGTGACTAAACAAAAAGTTAAGATTTTCATAAAAGAGTAACCCTCCCTCCGGTTCTCAATTATAATTATCAAAATAACAAAATTCAACTCCTAGAATAAGGGTCATAAACACCCTTTTATAGACTAATTACAAATTGATTCAAAATTCAAAAATCTAAAATCCTAAAAATAAGAAAACTTCCTAAAATAAATATAACAATGATTAGCTTCTAAAAATAAATAAGTAATTACAATTAAATCATTCAAAATACATCCCAAATCTTATATCTCAAACCACATCAAATGTATTGCTTTACTTTTCTTGCCAAATAAATCAAAATCATATCTGCTGCTTTATTGGAACTTGGATTTGATCGTAATTTGCTATATTTCAAATCACTGCTTCTTTCAACAATTGGGCCACAACTCTGGTTGACTCTAAGCTTCTCGAGTCAATGGTTGGGCCACGTACAATGGGCCAACTGTAAGTGCATCATTCTCTCCTACTAAAAAAAGATTCATCCTTGAATCTCTGCTTCATATTCACTGATATCAATTTCTTTAGACAAAAACTCAAATGATAAATCTTCCTCTATTAGATCTTCATAATCTGATCCTCCACCAGATTTATCATAGATTGGATTATCACCATAAATTGAATCTTCATCATAAAATGGATAATCATCATAAATGAGATAATCATTATCAATCGGATAATCATCATAAATTGAATCTTCATCATAAGATGGATAATCATCATAAATGGGATAATTATCATCAATCGGATAATCATCATAAACTATGTTATGATCGTGGATATCAAAGACAGAAATGTTGATTTGCATATCTTGAAGAGTGAACAGATTTTCAGGTTGTACTTCCCAATTCTGTCCCTGGTTTAGAATCTCCAAGGGATTGACATCCTCTTCTTCGTTATCAGATTTGTCCTCTAATTCCGTTCCTTCTTCGGATTGAATGCCCAACTTTGTCAACGCAAGTCGCCGCTCTAAATATTTGATTTCCATGCTCTGCACCTCCACAAGAGTTCGCTTCAAAATTTGAATTTTCATGCATACCCGCACGAGTCGTCGGTCCAAATCTTGAATTCTCTTTCTCTGTGCCGGCATAAGTAGTCGCTCCAAAACTTGGATTTTCTTATCCAACGCTTGCTCAAGTTGGTGCTTCAAATCCTGGATCCACCTTCCGAGCTCGTCATTTTCTATGTCACGCGAGTCTATTTGATGCGGTTGTCTGTCTCCTTCAGGAATCCACGTCCCTTATCTTCACGACTCCGCCATCGATGACCTCTATGATTCTGCTCAGCCTTTGGTTGAAGGCAATCTAATGCTCTGATACCAAATGATGCCGAAAGCGCTTAGAAAAGTGGCTAAATAGAAAGTTAGGATTTTCACAAAAGAGTAACCTCTGGTTCTCAATTATAATTATCAAAATAACAAATTCAACTTGGTCATAAGCACTCTTTTATAGACTAATTACAAATTGATTCAAAATTCAAAAATCTAAAATCCTAAAAATAAGAAAACTTCCTAAAATAAATATAACAATAATTAGTTCTAAAAATAAATAAGTAATTACAATTAAATCATTCAAAATACGTCCAAAATCGTATATCTCAAATCATACCAAATGTGTTGCTTTTTTTTTCTTGCCAAATAAATCAAAATCATATCTGTTGCTTTACTGGGAATTGGATTTGATCGTAATTTATTATATTTCAAATCACTGCTTCTTTCAATAACTGGGCCATACTTATTGGGCCACAACTTTGGTTGACTCTGAGCTGTCAATGGTTGGACCATGTACAATGGGCCAACTGTGTAAGTGCATCATGTATTCTATCATATGCTTCGAATATGTGAAACCTAGATTAATGTTGGTTCATTTAGAACAAGCTGAGAAGATGCTTAATATTTTCTGTAAGAAATGAATCTAGAATTAGGTAAGGGATGTAATGTAGAATAGAAAACATGATACTTCCTACACAAATCGGATGTATAAATATCAAATCTATGATCCTTAGTTTATGTTAGAATATCGAGAGGATATTTCACATTATCATGATTATATTTTACAATAGTTTAGAGTATCTTAGATGATATCTTAAGATTGGTTTCCATGATAATATCATTATATCTTAAAATAGATTAGAGTATCATAGATGATCTCTTAGGATCGGTTTCCATAATTCCTTATGCTTCATGATTTGTTTCCTTAATCAGAAATAGGAGTCTATTATTAGTATAAATAAGGGTTATTGCTTTATCTTTAGTAACATGTCCTTTATATCAAATCATTATGAATTTGAGATTATTCAGTCTTTATTCTCTCTATTTTTTTCCCTACCTAAATCTCTGTAATTCAAATAGTTTACTTTTTGATTGACCTGCTAATTGTTAGTCCTTAAACAATTTATTATCATATTTATTTTCGGTTTAAATAAGATTTTGGTCCCTATAGTTTCTATCCATTTGGGTTTTAGTGCTTGTAGTCTATTTTCTTACTGGTCCCTATATTTTCACTAATTTGGGTTTTGATCCCTACGATTACAGTATCTGTTCATATATTTTCCACTCATTTGGGTTTTAATCCCTATAGTTTCTACTCATTTAGGATTCAGTCCCTATTTTTTCCGCAAAAGATTGGTTTTCATAGTTTCTACGTACGAAGCTGTTGGTCCCTGATGAACCAAAACCCAAATAGATGGAAACAATATGGACCAAAATCCTACTTAGACCCCCTTTTTTTTAGATTCAATTAGGTGCCGGTCAACTTTAAAATTATTTTTTTTCTCCTACTGGTATTAGGTGTAACTCCTTTAAGGCTTTACACAAGCTCTTTTGCCTAGAATCCTTTTACTTTGGTGAGTCCAAGAATTTTCCCACATTCCACTATGTTAGGATTTAAGGGTTCAATGACATATCTTAATTTTTATCAAAATTATTGTTGAGACTTAAGGCATCAAGGTGAAAGTTGTTTCCAGAGTTTTATGAATGGTTGTAGTTGATATGTTAGCCAATATTTTGTATTGCTTCATGAGCATCTGATGATTAGTATCCCTTGAGGATTTCAAAAGATATGTTCTGTGCTTCTCCCTATTTGGATGGACTGATTATGATTTGAATGTGTACTTAATTTGCTACATCTCTCTTGCTTAATTGCTTCTGTTGCTAACAAGATCTTTACCGTAACTGCATAGGTTTGGCGTGTGAATGGTCAGGAAAAGATTCTTCTTCCAGCCACTGATCAGTCAAAGTTTTATAATGGAGATTGCTACATCTTTCAGTATTCATATCCTGGAGAAGATAAGGAAGAGCATCTGATAGGAACATGGATTGGAAATAATAGCGTTGAGGTGAAAGCTTTGAATTGATTTATTCTAGTTCTTCTTGCAACGTGTGTTTATGATGATTTATTTACGTAAAAAAACTAAAAATCTGGCTGCAAAATATTTGTCTGGAGTTCAAAACTATATTAGTGAGTCACAGCTTATATATTTCGTTACACTTTACACCCAGCACTGGTAACTGTTCTTGGGACCAGAAAGTGTTGAATAAATGCAAAACTTAATTTAGTGTTGCTATAAATTTGCATTAGCCTGTGTAAAGAACCTTGGGATACACCACCCCAAGAGCTAGCTCAAAGGGTGGGAGTGTCCAAGGCCTTATAAACTCCACATTAGTTGCACATACAACCAATGTGGGACTATATATCTTAACACGTCCCCTCACACAAGAGCCCATTGGGCTTGAAGAGTGGACAATGCAACAGGCTCAGCCTACCTGTGCTAAGAAATGCCACAAGAGAAAGTGGGGGGGGAGGCGGCGAGGCTCTGATACTATGTAAAGAACCTTGGGATACACCACCCCAAGAGTCAGCTCAAAGGGTGGGAGTGCCCAAAGCCTTATAAACTCCACATTAGTTGCACATACAACCAATGTGGAACTATATATCTCAACAGCCTGCATTCCTTACAAGCTTTCTTTGTTGAAATTAGGAAGAAAGAGCTTCAGCTCTTGCACAAGCAAGCAAAATGGTTGAGTCAATGAAGTTTCTTCCTTCCCTGGTAATTTACCTTCAAATGTGTTATTTTCAATTTGTTGAGAGATTATGTGTGCTCACAGCTTATGTTCTTATTGATGTTATCCATGTGTGATTGATTGAAGGCTCGTATTTATGAAGGCAGTGAACCAATTCAATTTCATTCCATCCTCCAAAGCTTTATTGTTTATAAGGTTTGTGGGATTCTGATATCCGGGTACCTAAGAAAAAACCTCTTTATATAAATAACTTATTTTTTCTTTATTACGGTCATTTATTTCAATTGTCTATCAGGGTGGACTTAGTGATGGATACAAGAATTACATTGTGGAGAAGGAAATTCCAGATGAGACATACAGCGAGGATGGTGTTGCATTATTCCGCATCCAGGGCTCTGGACCGGACAATATGCAAGCTATACAAGTTGAATCGGTATGGCATCTTGTCTATTTATAATGGCCATCTCTATCCTCTCATTTTTGTATGGGCAATTGACACCTTTGAATTTTACCAATTTTATTTATATACTCACAATTTTTCTTTTCATTTCTTTTGTTAATAAGGTTGCATCCTCCTTGAATTCCTCCTATTGCTACATACTACATAGTGGGGATACTCTTTTTACTTGGTCTGGAAGTTTTACAACTTCAGATGACCAGGAACTTGTTGACAGAATGCTGGATTTCATCAAGGTCTGTCATGTTCCAAGATATACTTAATGTGAAAAATTTGATTCATCGAAACAAACACCAAAAGTTTTGCTTTTGTCAATATATTCATGTTGGACAAGCAGCTAAAAATGGGTGAGATTTAACATGTTTTCACGTTAAAAGTAGTTAACTATACTGGTTATTACCTCACTTGCTATTGGGCTATATTGGATCGGTTCTGGGCTCAGTCCCACTAGGTGGCATTTCCCCGAGCCACATACCCATACTAGAAATTTTACCAAAATAGAGAAAGTTATATTTACAAACTTTTTGTTTACAAACTACACTAAGTATGACTGGTCGGCGGTCATACTTCAATCAAAAATGTATGACCGGTCATACTTAGTGTAATTTATAAAAAAAGTTTGTAAACGGATTCTTTCCCAAATAAAAAATATATCACTGATTATTAATTAATACACATGCTCACCAATTGTCTGCAGCCGGAATTACAATGCAAACCACAAAAGGAAGGTGCAGAATCTGAACAGTTTTGGGATTTGTTAGGAGGAAAATCCGAATATCCCAGTCAAAAGATTGTGCGGGATGATGAAAATGATCCTCACCTGTTTTCTTGCAACTTCTCGGAAGGTAAGGACTAATTTCTTGTTAGCTCTAAAGCTTTATCTGATCTCCACCCCCCAGACCACTCTCTTCTTGAAGGCAAATGGCTGACTTGTTTGTGATGGTTTCTTTCCCTGCCTGATTGCCCAACGTGAAGGAAATTTAAAGGTGTGTACACCCACTCATCTGTTGATATGCATGATTTTGGAATATTCTGACTTAGGTTGATCCCGTGGTATGAAGGCATGTTATAGAAGTTATTGCCTTTTAGTCAATATTTCATTTATAATGTTTTACCTGTTAAGTTTCCCTTCATTGATAAAAGATCAATGATGCAATCCATTTTCAGCACGATATCAATAATTCAAAAGGAATGAAAAACAAGCTAGTTTGGTCAAACTGATA
Organism: Gastrolobium bilobum; assembly: GCF_033153095.1. NCBI lineage: Eukaryota > Viridiplantae > Streptophyta > Magnoliopsida > Fabales > Fabaceae > Gastrolobium > Gastrolobium bilobum. Next base: position 742,249 of record NW_026897257.1, on the reverse strand, counting down.
ATATGGGTAAAACATAAATCTGAGTCCTTAAGAATGATGAGCAATGAAAAACTACAAAATAGGGATGACATACAGTTTTGGAGGACACTTTTTCCAATATCAGCACCGCTGTCAATCAAATCTGTGGCTGAAAAGATGCATTTTTGGGTTTTCATTAAGTTATTATAATGGGATTCTGTATGTGTCTGATCACTTAATCATATGTCTTGTGATATATTATAATTTTACACTTATTGAAAATGTTGCTGACACGGACAACAAAGGTGTAAGTCAAACTCATATACCTGGTTGGCATAATGATCGGAAAAATAGAACAAAATACAGCTATCCAGATCCACATAAAACACTATGTTATGACTTAGGACATGATAATATGTTGCAAAGTGGTTACGGCCATCTTGGCTTCCTTTATAGACTAACTTTGGGTGTAGAATGCTAACAGAAAGACTGGCCAATTTATTATTGATCACTTTTCTAGTATGACATTTCATATAATAAAAGCACATTTAGTATATGCAGGCATAAGGGTGAATTTACTGCTGTGTCTTATGCTTTGCTTATGAAGATGCATGTTTGGCTTTATTCTGCTGCGATGCATTAATCTAAAGCAATGGTTGCAGGCGAAAGAGATATACAACTTTTCCCAGGATGATTTGATGACAGAAGATATTTTCATCTTGGATTGTCACTCTGAAATCTTTGTTTGGGTAGGCCAGCAGGTTGATCCCAAGAGTAGAATGCAGGCTCTAACAATTGGTGAGGTATAACTGGTTTTGCTTTGGCTGGAAGCTATAAACATACTAGTATAATTTATTGACTAGTATTTTGAAGAGTTCTTTATCAATCTAACTTCTTACCACTTGGTCATGTGTTGTCTTTAGCTTTTTAAATGTGGATTTAACTGTGACAACTCTTTATCATTAGAATACCATAAGTTTTTGACTTAGCGTCTTCAATTTCTTTTACATGTTAGTATTTCTTAAGTCAGGTGGGCAATTCTTAACTTATTCTTTGGAATTGTACAGAAATTTCTTGAGCATGATTTTCTTCTAGAAAAATTATCTCGTTTAGCTCCAATATATACTGTCATGGAAGGTAGTGAGCCAGCTTTCTTCACTCGCTTCTTTAAATGGGAGTCCGCAAAATCTGCAGTAAGTTTTTCAATGTAATAGCATAATTTATGACTTTGAATAGTCTTAAAATTCTGACTATCGATAATTCCTTTTTTTGGTAGATGCTGGGAAACTCATTTCAAAGGAAGCTTACAATCATGAAAAATGGGGGTGCTCCACCTTTGATTGTAAGCCATTTTTTCTTTGCTTCCTTCACAATCTTCAATAACTGCTTTTTGAAGAACGAGGAGTGACCACTGGGAACTCTTTCAGTCTGAATTTCCATATTATTGTCACGTCTTATTTTATATCTTTCTTTGATAACTGTTACGAGTGAAATACTTTTATCCTACAAAGGATTCTGTCTCCAACCAAAATCACTTTTCATTATCATTTTTCCTTGTTAAGAGTTTGAGGAATGAAACTGTGTTTCTACCTAAGGGAATTTTTCAAACCCATTTTTGATTCATTAATGTAATGATTATAGGTATACTAATGTATAAAACTTTAAAATAGCAATTCATTATAACTGGAACTAATTAAGGCTGTGTGAATAATGATTAATGGATTAAAGTAGTCATTAAGTTGTACATATTTAGTGCCAATTATATTAATTATCAAAAAGAGTTGGATGCGGTGGAAAGGGAGGCGTTCTCTGAGGGTGAGAACGGAAGTTAAAATTATGGAGAAGGCTGGATGGATTAGTTTTACCGCAATGTCTGTAGGGATATCCTGGTAAAAATAAATAAATAAATACTGAAGTGTGGCATAAGCATTTGAAATGAGTCAACCAAGAGTCACAGCAGGAAGTCAATGATATAATAGAAAGACACTGCTTCTTTTCTACAATTAATTGTTGCTTGGTCTCATATTAAAGCTTGAAGAAACTTTTAAACATGCTTTCCTTATTGCTACGTTGAATAAAATTAGGTAATTTCGAAAGTGAACTACACAGGGTTGATTGAAGAGAATATTATCTTAGTATTGAATTCAAGGATCTGAAATAAGTGCTGATCCTTTGTAGAGGAGAGGGTGGATACGGTTCTGACATGATGTAAAAACCATACTCTTTTGGGCTTTAACTGACATGTGTCTCACTCTCAGAGAGTTCTGATTCTAATGTACTTCATCTATTATTTTTTTTGAACTTAACGGAAAAAAGGTTACAAAGCTGGGCACATTCTTAAATGAGAAATGCCCCTCATATCAGTATCTAAGACAGCAACACAATCTCTAGGTGGCTGTTCAAAAACATGCATGTCCCAATCATCAAAACAATAACCCATGTCAGCTAGTCTATCCGCAAGCGCATTGCCCTCCCTGTAGGCATGGCTGAACTTCAGAGTCCAGGATCTTTGTGTCAATTCTCTAATCTTGTTAACCAACGGGGCTTGTGGATGGTGCCTTTCACATTGGACATCCACCAGCTGCATAACTGTTTGCGAATCCCCTTCCACCCAAAGCATAACTGTACTTCATCTATTAATTTGCTCTACCTTATTGCTTTATAGGGAAAGCACTATTAATCAATATTTTGTTTGTATCTGCATTTATCTGTTTGGTTGTTGAATTATCAGAAACCCAAACGAAGAGCAACAGTATCTTATGGGGGAAGGTCTGTTAGTGTGCCAGATAAATCCCAGCGTTCACGGAGCATGTCTGTTAGTGCTGACCATGTTCGTGTGAGGGGAAGATCTCCAGCCTTTAATGCACTAGCAGCTACCTTCGAGAGCCCAAAAGATAGGAACCTTTCAACTCCACCTCCAATGATTAGAAAACTGTACCCAAAATCTATGACACCGGATTCGGCAAATCTGGCATCTAAATCTTCAGCCATAGCTCGACTTAGTTCTAGTTTTGAACCTACAGCACGAGAAAATTTGATTCCTCGATCAGTGAAAGGTATGCAATGGATGAGTTCATTGACATTTGATATTAGTTTTAGAATTTGCTCTAACTGTAAATGCCTTTTTCTCTTCTCTTGGTTGTTATGATGTGCAGGGAGTTCAGATACCTCCAAATCAAACCCTGAGACAAATGACAAGGAGGATTCTATGAGCAGTATACAGGAAGGTATGCAAGAGGGAGAAGCTGAAGATGATGAAGGTGTCCCAGTTTACCCATATGAACGCATTAATACAGCTTCTACAGATCCTGTAGAAGACATTGACGTTACTAAAAGAGAGGTATAATGAAAATATGTAGATATAGCATCTCTTTTCTTGTCATCTTTTTTCTAGTTTTTCCTCCGTTCTTTGGGAAATTGCATCTTATAATTAAGCTTTATTTCATTTTAGTACTAAATTGTTTGAGCTTCATGCGAGTACAGGCTTATTTGTCATCTGCGGAGTTCAAAGAGAAATTTGGAATGGTTAAGAGCGATTTCTACAAGTTGCCAAAATGGAAACAGAACAAACTCAAAATGGCCATTCAGTTGTTCTGAATCTTAAAGCATGCTTTGCCTTCTGTCTGCTCCGTGCAGTTCAGGTTGCAGGAAGAAGGAATTTGCTTGTCAAAGTTTAATTTTTTTTCCCCTTAGCAACACACCTTTAAACGGTAGAATCTCATGATTAGTGAGACCAGCATGAGATTTCGTTTGTTTATTGAATGGAGATTGGAGAGTATTGCATAGCTCGGGGAGCTTGCTATCTGTTTTGCACTGTGAAACTGAACATGTGGAATGAAAGGGACTGCATCAGTGTTTAACATAGCTGCCTCTGCTCCCAAGAAGCTTTTTCATATTGAAGATAGAAATAGAGTTTGTTTTCTTTGCACTGGTTTGATGTTTAGGGTTCTTTCTTTGATGATAGCTGCTTGGATTTAAATTTATTGGGCAAGGGTTGTTTGTGAGCTTGCCTTTTTGGGTTTCTTGTTAACCATTTTTTCATTCAAAATTGATTTGGCGCAGCAATTGGGCTTGCAATACTTAGGTTGTATGATAACTGAGATGAAGTTGTACAGTGTGTAAAAAATACTTGTTATTTATTTGGAAATAAATGTGTGTTTCTTTTCCTTCTCAATTACAGTGTTTCAACATTTTACCTTGATCATATATAATGCGTGTAGAGTACTTTTGCCTCGACTCGTAAAAATCTGAACTCATATGTCTAAGAATTGATTGTTGGAATCAGATTTGAATTTGTATAAAAACTCATTTAATAAAAAAACTTCAAGCTCCAATTCAAAAGTCTGGTCTTAGAGTCTTTCGGACTGGCCTAGTATACTAATTTTTATTTTTATTTTATTTTTTTTACTACTCATAATAGCTCTCTCTTTCTCCTCAATCCATTTCACCACATTTTATTAATTAAACAAACTTTTTGAATGATTTTGTTCTATATTGTGTTGTTTGAATATATATTGAATTTATGAATTTTTGTAGAATTATTAGTGCTATTGATTGTATATTTTGCTTGGATAAATTTTAGTTGTCTTATTTTTTTAATAGGTTAAACCAGACTTTTATTTTTTGTAAATAAGCTAGGCCATAGGCCGATAATTATATTCATAACAGATAACAGGTTAGGTCAGACTGATATATTTAAACACAGACTTAGTTTTTTAAGACTAAAGCCGGGTCTGGCTCGGCCAATTAACACCCCTGATTGTGCGTCCAAGCACTTGGGCTAAGGAGAAAACATAGATATTTCTTATCAACTTGCTTTATCTTTTTGCCCCCAAGTAATAGTCTATAACCCTCATTGCAAAGATTAATGAAGTTTAATTACTCCAAATATAAATAATATTTTTTCATGTGCTAGCCAAACAATTATGTTAAGTTCTTGCGTAAGGACTCGATATGGCGGATGCATCAAACTGAATGAAGAGCATAACACCATTTTTATAATCTTTGCAATTCATTTGCAATTCACATCGTCTAAATAAACTTGTGAATGTGAATAAAAAAGCATAATTGTCTAAATACAAGTGTGAATATAAATAAAAAGTATCCTTAGAAAAGTGGTCATTTTGACTTCTCTATTCAAATGATGCATCTGAGCTGACTCGCTTGGATTGGACTTTTTTATTATTTATTTTTTTATTTAGAAAATTTTAATAATTGCTAGTTATTTCCTTCTTGTTATTTTAGATTATGTTTGAGTGTGCGTTGATTGTGCGTTATCTCCTTTGATTGCGCATGATTATAGTTATTTACTTTTTTTGTTATTTTGTTTTTGCCTATTTAAGGCTTGGAGAACTCTATTGTTAGGAGGTTGTTTTTGGTTAAATAAAATTAAGAAAAGAGAAATAGTATTTTCTCGCAATCCTTGTGTTCGTTCTTATTTCTGTTTAGTCAATTGGTTACTGTTTTAGGATTATTTGGTAATCAGAGCTCTGGTTGTCACATAAATGGTTGAACAGAACAATGGCGGTCGAAGTCAAGGTCGTGGACGACGGGGTGAGGCGACGGTGACAGTAGAGGGCATGTTAACACCCTTAACGATGACGGCGAACAACCACACATTGACGTGCGACACACCATAATTGTAGCAATGGCTGCTACATTGGCAGAACATGGTAGGCAAATTGCTCTGGTTGTCACATAAATGGCTGAACAGAACAATGGCGGTCGAAGTCAAGGTCGTGGACGACGGGGTCGAGGCGACGGCGACAGTAGAGGGCATGTTAACACCCTTAACGTTGACAGCGAACAACCACACATTGACGTGCGACACACCATAATTGTAGCAATGCCTGCTACATTGGCAGAACATGGTAGGCGAATTCAGGAGCTCGAACAACTGTTTGTCCAAACACAGTTGGACGAGTCAGATGAATGAAGGGAATCTGAAAGATCATCTCATGAGGAGGAAAGGAGCAAAAACTCATTCTGGAATTGGAATGAGGAGCGACGAGGACGAAGTCAACCTCGAAATCAATCCTTTTTTTGCTAATATTGGGTGAAGATTGAGATCCAGGAATTCGAGGGCATCACTCATACAGATGAGTTTATCGACGGGTCACACATCGTCGAAAAGGTCTTTGACATCATAGACTTGACAGAAGACCAGAAGTTCCCGATCTATGATGAATATGATGAAGAGCAAGATGATGAGAATCCTGTTATGGATGCTCCAATTTATGACGAGTTCCCTATCTATGATAAGTATGATTGGGAGCAAGGCGACAAGAATCCAGAGGTGGAAGAAATCTCTTGTAGTGATTCCAATAGGAAGTCAGTTATTAGAAATTCTAATATCTCTGACAAAGATGAAGTTCTAACCAAAAATATCATGCAGAATGATCCTTCACCCAAGAAGTCTTTAGTTTGCAAGCAGTATTATGAATTTGGGGACAACGAGCATAACAACTTTATGCTCAATGGAGATAAAGATTTAGCTTTTGGTAAAAGCTTAATTTGAGATCGTCAAGGGCAATGGGACTTGTTGGTACACCAGACAAAGTTTTCCTACGACGGATCACAGATGCGATCATTGATCCAAACTACAAATGAATATACCAAGAATATCAAAGAATCGCATTTTCAATTCCTAATCTTAATTAGGAAATTTGGTGATATTGTACCAGAAGAGTTACCACCTGGGTTACCACCTGAAGAAGTTCATATCAATGAAGACGAAACAGATTCGAGAGCGAATCTTTTTCAAGTGGAAGAGAATGATGCACTCGAGCTGACTCGCTTGGATTGGACTTTTTCATTATTTATTTCTTTATTTAGGAAATTTTAATAATTGCTAGTTATTTCCTTTTTGTTATTTTAGATTATGTTTGAGTGTGCGTTGATTGTGCGTTATCTCCTTTGATTGCGCATGATTATAGTTATTTACTTTTTTTGTTATTTTATTTTTGCCTATTTAAGGCTTGGAGAACCCTATTGTTAGGAGGTTGTTTTTAGTTAAATAAAATTAAGAAAAGAGAATAGTATTTTCTCGCAATCCTTGTGTTCGTTCTTATTTCTGTTTAGCCAATTGGTTACTGCTTTGGCATTACTATTTATAACCAGATTTTTGACCGTATTAATGAAGTTCTTAGAACATTTTATTGGATCAATATAAAATTGAAATACTTTATCTAAATAATGTAGTGAGACACATATTCAAGTTTCAAATAGGATATCTGTGATCAAGTCGTTGTATGAGATATGCATGACTTTCACAATGACAAACGAGCGCTATATGGAGTGTGCATCCCCTGTCAATAACTTGAACTCTCACGTCCCATGCACAATTTAAATATGTGCATCTCTACATACAACTTAAATGCACACATTCTATAAATGCACATATTTCATTGTATTATTTTAATAAAATCTTTTTAAGCTATACATCAATCAATCAGATAAAAACTTTCAAATTTTGCATGGTAATGAAGCCCATATCGCAGTATCATCCTACATGGCACATAAATTTTTTTTTTTTTTTTTTTCAAACTAGAATAAGTTTTAAATAAGTCTTAAAACCATATCAAGTTGACTTGTTTTTGCGTTTACATTACATTAGGGTAAAACCAAGAAAATGCAAAAAAGATAGAAGATGTTGAGAGAATATGAATAGTCTTCATGAAATAATAATCTGATACTAAGTTCTAATATTTCAAACAAAAACAACCACTGAATAACAACTCTTAATATTAACTCCTAAGGAGTAAGGAACTCAATAGAATCAGCTGTGATTCTGGTACTGGTACAGGGAGCTGCTAATCTGCCTGTCCGTTACTCACAGTAATGCTCAACACATCTTTGAAGATAGCTGAAGGCACTTAGGGCAGTATCTCTTTCAATAATAGTACTAATCTTATTTCAATGATAAGATATACTGTATAAAAATGTTTCATACACATGAACATCACAAAAGACTTGTTCCTTAGATGATATATCTGCGTTTTATTTTCCATATCTATCGTTGCTCTTTCTTATGATAGTATTACAATTTGTATATGGAAAGGAAATTAGCAGTATATTTTTCCCAAAACGTTATTTATGTAATAAAGTTATATTTTCTGTAATTTCAAAACCATGTTTTGAGAAAAAAGATACAGGATATTTTAGTTAAATCAGGAAAGTAAAATTTTTAAAATATTCTAATTTTTTTCCTAAACCCAAAAATAACGTCATTTTGAAATTGTTAGAGATAATTTTATCTCACTTTCCCCATTTTTTGTTATATTTTTTAAAATAATTTTATGAATTTATTTTTTGTTTAACGAAACTGGATAAACATCGAGTACATATAACATGGATCTGTCAATGTTAAGAATTGCTACGAAAAATGGTAAAAATTAATAAGAAAAAATTATAAAAAAAAGTAAATAAAAATGGATTTTAGAAAATAACAAATGAGATTTTCCTACAAGTCTTAATAAAATTAGCCTTGTTACTACAATCAGATAAATAAAATTTTGGAAACTTTAGGTAAAGTGGAAATTTATAAAAAAAAAAAAAAAAAAATGGAAACTTTGATAAAAATTTATAAAAAACAAATAAAATGGAAACTTGCTCTTTGCTTTTAGTTTGGAAACTTTGGTACCCTTGCCCCAAAATATGTAATAGCATATAACCTTCATTGCAAGTCACGGCAAGGAAGAAGCTATCCAGACAATTCTGTTACGTTCTTGTGTGACTAGTTAATGCCTATTGGTGGATGCATCAAACCGAATGAAGGGCACAATGCTATTTCAATCCATTTCGCAATTCAAATTGTTCAAATACATTTTTGAATCTGAACAAGAAAGCATCATTCCAAAATGCTCCATATTCTTTTTCCAAGTAAAATAAGTTATAAATTAGTCTAAAAACCGTGTCACGTTGGTTTCTTTCTTTTCATGTTTACAATACAGGAGGGTAAAACCGAGAAAACTCAGGAAAATGCAGAAAAGATAGAAGATGTTTAGACTTTAGAGAATATAAAAAGTCTTCATGAATTCAAAGAATTATACTGGGATATACAGAGTTCTGATATTTACATGATAGAAAACCGAATAGTAATTCCTAACTAACACAACGGAATCAGTTGTGACTCTGGTACGCCGGGAGCTGCTAATCTCCCTGTCTGTTGCTGAAAGTAATGTTGAACACATCTTTGAAGATAACTGAAGTCACTTAAGTAGACAATATCGCTTACAATAATAATATTCACACACATGAACGTCACAATACACATGAGTTTATTGAGGAAAAGATACCAATAGCCTGTAACTATGAGTAACACAGAGATCGTTCTTCTTCCTCCTTCTCCTTCTCCTTCTCCTTCTCCTTCTCCTCCTCCTTCTTCTTCTTCTCCTCCTTCTTCTCCTTCTTCTGCTTCTTCTCCTGCTTCTGCTTCTTCTCCTTCTTCTGCTTCTTCTTCTTCTTTCTTCCTCCTCTTCTTCTTCCTCTTCCTCTCCTTCTTCTTCTCCTTCTTCTTACTCTTCTTCTTCTCCTTCTTCCTCTTCCTCTTCCTCTTCCTTCTTTTTCTTCTTCTTTCTTCTTCTTCTTCTTCTTCTTCTTCGTCTTCTTCTTCCTCCTCCTCCCCCTCCTCCTCCTCCTCCTCTTCTTCTTCTTCTTCTTCTTCTTCCTCTTCTTCTTCTTCTCCTCCTCCTTCTTCTTCTTCTCCTTCTTCTCCTCCTCCTTCTTCTTCTTCTCCTTCTTCTCCTTCTTCTCCTTCTTCTTCTTCAAGAAACCTCAAATTGTGCAAGGGCATATCAATGGCCTCTTCTTCTGCTTCAAGAAACTACAAATTGTGCAAGGGCATCAATGGCCTCGACAAGGTCCTTATTCACAATGCTCGTGGATGCTCCGCCGAGGTCCTTTTCCTCCTATTTTATACATGCATCTCTTTATCTTGGTTTGTTTCTTTAATGTCGTTTTTTCGGTTTTGGTGGTGTCTTGCGGTACGTCAGTAGCCATTATCGAATGGAGAGTACTGATCTCACATGAGTTTAATTTGGATCAAGATTTGTTATCAACTAGAAAAATTTGATCTCTAAGGACTATTTATATACTAAAACTATTTGATTCTTTTAGGCTAATTCTCAGCCAAATAAATTTTAGTTTCATTTCTGTTTTTATTTTGTTATTTTCAGGTGTACTTATACGGTGGCCATGTGACTTCTTGGAAGAATGAGCATGGCCAGGAATTGCTTTTTCTCAGTAGGAAGGTACAGTATATACATACCATGTTAATTAATATTTATAGGTTAAGTGCGAGATTTGACTGAACAACAATAGGATCTTTCTGAATTTCTACAGCTTAATTTTCTCTTAGAATATTAATCTGAAATGGCCTAACACCAGGCATTATTTATTTGCTGAATAAATCATAATTGAATAAATGCTTTGAACTTTTATTGCAAATGTGATACTCCTAATTTGATTAATCCTAGCAAAAATCTAAAGTGCTGGCCATCTTTTTTGATATTAGCTGATAAATGAGAATGAGAGAGGTGGTAACATATATAGCTTATCATTAAACAAATTTTATTATCGTTTGGCTTCGATGTTGGCTATCTCTTATCTTCTTCATCAGCTGCGTTTTGTTTCATTTGTGAAAACAAGAAGAGTCAAACGCATTGCATTTTCCTTTTGTGTGCACAATGAAACTTCATAACATGTAGTGTTCTCATCTATCAGATTCATTAAGTTTTTTTTATTGTTATTTATCTATCTGCCATTTGTTGCGACATGTTACGTGGTTCAAAGATATATGTTCTTTTTCCTTCGTTCTGTTAGTTTTTATTTTATTTTCTTTGTAGGGCAATAGCCCAAAATCTCAGTTAAAAATAGGAAAATAATATTGTGTCATTCTTTTATTACTTTTTATTTTTTTAATGTGAAAAGGACAAAAAAAACTTAACCTCTTTCTTTTTCTTTCTTTTTTCTTTTTCCTTATTCTGATGATAATTTCTTTAAGTTTTAGGTTTTTTTTGTTCTATTATTGTTATCTGTTATTTGTGTTTTTTTTGTGTGTGTACAGTTCTGGTCTATGCTTTATAAATCAAGAGCAAAACCGCCGGCCAAGCATTTCTATGTAAATTCGACTTGTAAATAGTAACTCGTATTGGGTATTGTTTTGAGAAATTAAAATTAGGCCCAAATTTAAAATGAGTGAGTTGCATATTTGATTAAGCATTATTAGTAGATTTAATTTATGTTAAATATTTAGATTTCTTTAGTTTAACAAATTTTTTATATTTAGTCATTATTCTTTTATTGCTAATAATTCTTTTATCTTATTATTATTTGTAATTGTTGTATATCTGTTAATTTGAGAAAAAAAAATATTACACTTTTATAAAAAGAAGAATCAGTTAAGCTTGATTTCTTAAAATTTTAGAGTAATTTTGACGGATAGTGTGATGACTGGAATCTTATTTTTATTTTAATAATAATAATGATAAACAATTAATTGTATTTTTTTTGGATAAATTTAAAAATAAAACATAAAAAATTAAAAAGAAATTAATTGAAATGTGACAACTTATTAATCTCTCAATTTTTAGTGTAATTTTAACCAGTGACTATTTTAAATAATAGTGTTAGAAAACAGACAAACAACTGTTACAAAGCCAAATAAGTTGAGCTGTATTGTGGAACGTGGATTCTTATGAAGTGAGTGCCAACATCCAGATAAATATTTCTTTAACTTGGGCAGATAGGTAAATAACCTCTGTTAGGAATAATTTTATTTGCAACCTAATTCTGGAGCATTATCATTATATATACCACAAACGGACAAAATTTGCATGGCTGCACTACTTGCCTTGTTTATAGAACTTGGGCTGTTGGTTTGTAATTGTCATGCTGAACTTCTCAGTTTTATTTATTCTTAGTTTTATATATTGGAGAGGATCTGATCATGGGATTCACGTATCAAAACTGGCATGGAAATACTTGTGTTTCTATTTTGGTTAAATTTTGAATATTAAATGTTTTATAAATTTTGGTTAATCTTTTCTCAAAAGTTTTATTTATTCTTAGTTTTATATGTTGGAGAGGATCTAATCATGGGATTCTTAGTTAAGGGCAGAATTAGTGAAAAATATTTGAGTATGGTCTATCAATGTGATTACATTTTTTAAAATTTTCAACTCCAGCAATGAGATTGATAAGCTCTGGTTCATCTTGTTTTATCAATATTGTGCAATATTTGTGCAGGCTAAATTCGAGCCTCCAATGGCAATCCGCGGAGGGATTGCAATAAGCTTTCCTCAAGTATGTACTTAGCATGACAATATTGATTGCTGTTTTCTACGATTTCTATCATCATGATAAGGCTGCTTTGCAATGAGAAGGAGAATAGCTAGAAATTGGAGTAGAAGGGGAGAAAAGAGATGATATGGAAAAGTGCTAATAGCTCATGTATTATAGAGCTTCAAAAAATGATAAAGTTGTAAAGATAAACCCCATATCATTAATTCTGCTAGAAAAATAAAAGCCTAATATCATATCTCTTGTGATCTTATATAATATTGAAAAAAAATCAGATGTACTTTGGTTATCATTGTAAATTGTAATGACCCTATAAAATTGGTCATGTTACTGCAATCAGATTCTAGATTAATTACATGATCAAGGAAACTTGCTCTCTGTTTGCAGTTTGCAAGCCATGGCGAACTTGACCCGCATGGATTTGTTAGAAACCAGTTCTGGACCATTGATGATTGCCCTCCCGATCCTTCAACAAATAATTTGAATAAAGACTTTGTTGATTTGATTTTTAAACCCACAGAAAACGACATGGAGATTTGGCCTCACAGGTATATATAGGAACATTAGACACTTTTAGCTACATTTAAGAGAACATTCTTTAACCCATATGGCCTTTGTTTATATTATATTTCTTTCAGATATCATATGTCTTTCTTTTTGCATATAGTTTTGAAATACGTCTTAGGGTAGCTCTGGGACCTGAAGGAGATCTGATGTTGACATCTCGGATTAGGAACTTAAACACTGAATGGGAGCGGTTTTCATTCACCTTTGCTTATCATGCATATTTCTGTGTGTCAGATATAAGGTAAGTACTGGAAATGTATTCTGTCTCAAACTTAAATATGAAAATTTTGTATTAATGTGATTTTATTTATGTTGTTGAAGACGGTGGGTAAATGATCACCAAAAGACTTAAATTCGTATGTAACACAGATATTTAAAATTAGATCAACAGTTAGAGTACAGTGAGAAAAATAAGAATAGAGTCACATTATGTAGGGAAAATAAGATTAACGAAAGTATGCAATCCTTAAAACGGATTGCGCCTCAAGAATTAATGATGACAACTACCAACCAAGAGCCCGAATGAACAAGTGTAACAGAATGTCTAAGGAATCATAGGAATCTATGAATGTCTAAGTAACGATGCAATGTCTAAGGAATCACAGGAATCTAACGATGCAGCAAATCGGATGATTTTTCTGACGCCTATATATAGAAGCCAAAAAGTCACAATGAATCGCCACCGGCTAACAGCCACGATGGACGGCGGCCAAGCAATGTGACCGGTCATCACAGGAATCTATGAATGTCTAAGGAATCTATGAATGTCTAAGTAACGATGCAGCAAATCGGATGATTTTTCTGACGCCTATATATAGAAGCCAAAAAGTCACAATGAATCGCCACCGGTTAACAGCCACGATGGACGGCGGCCAAGCAATGCGACCGGTGATCTGTTCGATTCAGAATGAAACCGAAAGATAAGAACCGGTCGGTTCAAAAAAAAGTGGGAAGCAACGTCTTGATTTAAATAATTCAGATGGAAACAACGAATAATACTGTGAGATAGGAGTTTATATACCTTCTCACTTCTTATTAGTTGTCCAATGTGAGACTTTTTATAACCCACATCCTCCCCCTCTCTCTTTTTTCTTCCAAACTCCTTATCCATAACTCATGGAGTTTTTTATACTCAAATTCTAACAATTTATTTATTAATTGACTCTGTTGTCAAATTTAACTAGTAACTTTTGGATTTGGTTGAGAACCGGTTCTAGATCCAGAACAAGCGAATAAAATTATGCGAGAGATATAAAATAAAATTGTAAAGAATTATTTTAAATTAAAATTTTAATCTAATTACGTTAATAATTTTATATTATATTTATGTAACCACATGAACTTTGAAATCTATTCCTTATTAAGATTGACTATTTTTTTGGATCTGCATGACAATGTGGATATTGTCTTTCAAACTTCTAAAATCGACCTTTGGATTTATGGCTTTTGGTATGTGAAGGTGCAAAAAATTTCAAAGTGTTTTGAAATAAAAATAGAAATAATTTAAAACTATAATTTCTTGAATTAAGAAGCATGCAAATTCCATCACTTTGACCATGTACATTTTTTAAGGTGCATATACATAGACAAAAATGTATCTTTAGTGTTGTAAGGTATTCAAGCTTGGTTAAATTTATGAACCTTTGTGATCAAATTAGAAACGTTTTGTTGTATATATCCTATAGTATCTTTTGTTTTTCTTCATTTTATTTACTAATTTAATTTTCTCTTTTTAATTGACCTTTATTTTGGATTACTGTCAGTTCAGTGATTTATTTTTATTTTTATTTTTTTTAGGGATATACTTGAAGCCTGTAGTTTTGAATTGCATTTATCTAGTTTGTTTGCTTGTATTCAGTGAAGTTCGGGTAGAGGGATTAGAGACAGAGCATTATATTGACAACCTGAAGAAAAAGGAACGCTTTACTGAACAGGGGGATGCTTTAACATTTGAATCAGAAGTAAGATGCGTTTATCCTGTTCCACTTTGCTTTAGAAAGCACAGATGCTGGTATTATAGTAAATATGATAAAAGTAATAAGTCGCTTTCTGTAAAATGTAGGTTCTAGATTTATTAGGGTAAATTGAATTAATTGTTATGAATAATATATATATATATATATGGAAATCATCGTTTACAAATTCTTTTTACAAATTACACTAATTTTTGATTATAAATGGTTAACAAGATTTACTGTGTAAAATGTAGGTTCTAGATTTGCTATGAATTAAAAACACCATCAACCAATTTTTGGATTGAAATGGTTGTTTAATTTACACCAATGCTGATGTAATGATGTTTCATAGGCTTTGGTGAGTTCAAACTGATGCTCCTCTTTTTCTTTTCATATGATAGGTTAACAAGATTTATCTCAACACTCCCACAAAGATAGCAATTATTGATCATGCCAAAAAGAGAACAATTGAATTACGTAAAGATGGTCTTCGTGATGCTGGTGAGCATTATCAGGCTCATCTTGTGTACTCAGATTGTGCTACTGATTAAGTTTACTGCTGCGACTCTATTATCTGAAGCTATATAATTTAAGAATATAAAATTATGCTTTGTAAATGTGTAAATAAAGAAAAATGGAACGAGATAGAGGGAAAAGTCAAGTTTATCAGTAGAGTACATAGCTTAAAGCATTTATCTGTTTTCATCTCCGTGTCTAAATTACATAAACCTTTTTCTTAGTTTCCCCTCCCATATTTAAGAAACCTTTTTTTTATCTCATTAATTATTTATCTATGCAGCGGTATTGAATCCTTGGGATAAGTCGGCAAAGGCTATGACTGATTTTGGTAATAATGATTATAAGCATATGCTTTGTGTAGACGCTGCTGCTTTTGAAAAGCCTATCAAATTAAGAGCTGGCGAAGAATGGGAAGGAAGACTAGTACTTGCAGCTGTTCCTTCTAGTTATTGTAGTGGGCGCGCGGCTTGATCCTGTACAGTTAATAACTGCATATTGGTATATTTCAGAGGGACCTATAGTTTTTATTTTTTAAAAAAGATTAAATTGGAATGAAGATCCAAAATATACTTCACTCGAGCTTCCATCTTCTAAATTTGGGCTTGGGCTTTCAAATTAGGGCCGCATCTTAAAAGTACCCAATTGTGGTTTTCATATTAGACCAAGCTTGACTCTTGTGCTTTGATACTTGGAGACCTGATTGATCAATCTTGTCCTTTTTTTTCTTTTTTTCTTTTTCGGATACATTGTTCCGTTGTCCTTTCGTATTCTGTCATTTACATACACATGTTGGTCCAGTTAAATATTTCACTAATATTTTAGAAAAATATTTATCAACAGGTAACTTGTTGGTAGAGCGATGAATGATGAAAGGGAAGTTTTTCCTAGAAAATTTTCTCCTCCGTGTTCCATTTGAACCTTCGTTGTATTCGATCATAACAAACTGACGTATAAGTAGAATAGTCCACACTTATTACCCAAAAAAAAAAAGAATAGTCCACACTTGTTATGGAAAATCAAAATTACAGACTATAATTCACCAGATTTTCATGTTGGGTTGAATGGCCCAGAACAGATGAATTACAATTCAACACGGGAATATGCCAAATCAAAAATGCTTTTTTTTCTTCATTTGGTTTAACATCCATTTGTGAGTGATATCATCGTGTGCTGCCGTGGTGATTGATCGTGATGGAGGTGAACTCAGCCGCAAACATGGGTTTGAGCTAAGAAAGTTAATAAATTTAAATTTGTTAATTTGATTTAATGCGTGGGCACTTGAGCAAACTATATTTTGAAATAGCAAATTATTAGTTTGGTCCTGCCACTTCAGAATTGTTGATTATTTGGATTAATTTGTTGACTTGTATTTTTTTAATTCATTTATACAATGATAAGTTAAATATTAATTTTAAATAATTTAAATTTTTAAATTAATTATGAGAAAAGTATTTCTCCAGTCACCGGACATAAAGTTATCTCCAGTGAACTTAAAACGACGTCGTTTTGGGATTATAAGATTAAAAAATTATAACGATAAAGACTAATATACCCCTGCAATATATTATAATTATAAAAATACTTTAATCTCGGTCCCAAAACGATGTCGTTTTGGACTCACTGGAGATAATTTTATCTCCATTGACTGAAGAAGTCATTTACCCATTAATTATTAGTATTGAAAAGATTTTAAAATTATTATTATTACTTTAAATAGATGTATGCATGTTTGTTTTAAAATTAGATAAAATTTCAAAAGAGAAATTTAATAAGAGGAAGGTTATACTTACAACCTATTTCCGTTTACAACTCCTTACAATCATATCTTAATAGCTGATTTTCGCCAATCAACTGTTATCATTTATTGTAAATTAATAATTAATTAATAAATTTGATTTATGAAAATAATAACCATTGATTGATGAAAATCAACGATTAAAATATGATTGTAAAATATTATAAATAAAAATAGGTCGTAAGCATAACCTTTCTTATTTAATAATTATAATACTTAATTATGATATTTCATACTAGCCATAAATTTATGGTTAATATTATAAAATGATAGTCTTAATTATGACACAAATTTATCCTACAATATATCTTCAATATCATCAGAGTAGATACTCTTTCACTAAAAATAAGAAAAAGCATGACTCAAGTGACATTAATCATAAAGGAATAGTGGAATAAGAACAGACAAATGAATTTTTTTTAACTATAGAAAATGATATATTGAGTATTTAGTACTAGGGAGTGTCAGAGATATTTTCCTACCAAAGACTATGCTATCTACCAAACCGGCTTAGTTTCTCTCCCTCTGTCTTGGTTTCCTCTGCTTGCAGTTGCAGAGTTACCCTTGGCTTTTTTGGTAACTATCGTATATACCTAAGCAACTCATAGCTTGTCTGTGATTATGAGTTTCCAATTTTGCCTCTCAGTTTTTTCTTTTATAATTTTGCTCTTAACATCAAGTCGACGATAATGTTGTTTTTCTGAATGACTTTCTATGCAATCCAACTTGAAGCGGCCACTAGGCAAGGCTTCCATATATATATATATATATATATATATATATATATATATATATATATATATATATATATATATATATGTCATCATCATTTTATATCAGTGTAAATTACATTCTCAATCTTATTTGTTGATTCCATTTATATCTAAGGGCTTAAATTTTTTAATAATGTGAGTCATTGAATACAAGTGGATCATATCAATGATCAAGATTGAGTGTAAGACTTCTAACTCTTACACAGGTAAAAGAATATCCTATCCATATATATATATATATATATATATATATATATATATATCAGTCCCTCGTAGTAGAGTTACGCGCGAGTCATGGTGTCCGACTCCGATGCATTGCTTTTGTGGTAGCGTATATATATACATTATCAAATTGCTTTGTGGTAGCCGATATCATTGGCATATTTGTTGTTCGTTTATGATTGAATTACAAGAGTTGGTCAAACTTCAAAGTTTGTACTATTGTTGCCTTGCGGTGTCATGTGCTTGGATAGAATGTGCTTGTTCATGGTCATATAATAATAGTAATAAAAAAATAAGGATATCCTTTTAAAAAAGTATAATAATGTCTCATTATCATTATTGGAAAAATAGCTTCCCTACTAGTCTTTGGTCGTTCATTTGTGCAACTCAACGTATTAATTTAGTAATCATCTAGCTGGTAGACTAGTACTTACTGAATGTTCAAATTAAGATGCCATATTATATAATGATAAATTGAACTCCCACTTGAGAAATTAAATCAAGGTCTTAAGAGTTATCTCGAAATTGGCCAAAATTAAGGTACCTCTTGCGTCTTGGCAAACTTGACATAGGCATAAAGAAGAAATGGTCTCATTTGCTACCTCTTAACCTATTGGTGTTTTTTTAAAGAGAGATTCAGGCGTTGATCAAGGAAATCAATCAACGATCAAATTCAATTGTTTATTTCACGTAACATGTATTTACTTACATACCCAAAAAAAAAAAAAAAAAAAACATGTATTTACAGTAACATGATAAAAGCGTGGAAGAAAGAAGGAGGAACAAAACTATATACTATATAGACTAGAAGACCCCTAAACGTTGAAAAGTAATACCTCAATTAACGTCGCCTTTATACTAGACGACTTCAATAATAATAATAATTATTATTATTATTGATGGTGTCATATATATATAATTTAGATAACAAAGTTTGTAATATGTTAATTTAAAATAAGAGTAGTGATAAACTTATTAATATTTATTTAAAATAGCATTATTTTGCACACAAAAATATACCTTAATTCCCGGTCAGTTCATAAATTAAAATTCCGTTGATTATCGGGAACATGCTTATCCGTGGTCCCGCACGCCTACCATCCCTTTATTACTATTATTATCGTCATTCATATAAAGTATAAGAGTAGATTCTATGACAGCCCAATCATCCCTCGCCAAATTCAACACGCCGATTAGATGCTTCACGCAACATAGTAGTCCTCAATTTTTAAAGGGTTAACTGTAGTCAATGTGGCCTCCTCAATCATCCACTATCTCAAAACAAATATCAGTTGCCAGACTGTCCATGTTACAGACCTTTGCTCTTACTCTCATCATCATTCATTAATTATGCTCCAATTATTAACTCCTTCAATTTCAACCCTTTTTTTGTTTCTCATTAATTTACATGTCAACTGTATTTATTTATTTTTGGTTGCTCAAGCTCAAGCTCAAGGGTGGGGTCATATATGCTGCTAACTGCATATCTATAAGTGGATAGATAGATAGATGTTGGAATGAGCAGCAAAACAAAAAACAGTTAGTGATGGAAGGTCCTCCTCGGTTTGTGGTGTTATCGTTGGTTATTATTATGTTGAGTATTACCACAAGTACATGCTCAGCTCAACTGACTCGTGGCTTCTACGGAAAAACATGCCCAAATGTTGAGCAGTTGGTACGCTCTGCCGTGGCGCAGAAGTTCCAGCAGACCTTTGTGACTGCTCCTGCCACTCTTCGACTCTTCTTCCATGATTGCTTTGTGCGGGTGTGTACACCTCCTTCGTCACTTTCATGTTTTTATCACGAGAGAAGATATTCTTATTACCAAAATATTCTACTACCAACTTATTACTTATCTAATTACCATGGGATCAAAGAGAGAATGCTAAAATGTTTTTGAAAAAAGAGAAGATGGTGATCCAATGATGATTAGATAGGTAGTGAGTTGATAGTAAAAAATTTTAGTAGTAATAATATCCTTCATCTTTTATTATATACATAATGAGATATGTTATATTTACAAAAAAAATTGTTTAAAAATTCTTATAAACTATGTTATGGGTAAGTATTACTCATAATACGTAATATAGTTTGTAAAAATTTAGAAACAAAAAATTTATAAATATAATCCTACTTCTATATAAGTTATCAAATAAGTTATCGTGGTTTGAGTTCACATAGCTCTTTCTTAATTCCCATTTTCTAGACAAAGTATACAAAATGATGTCATTAATTTAGTTATTGTGGTAATTAGAATAAAAGTTCCAAAACAAAAAATATTTAGTTTGTTCAAATGGTAAGGAATTTATTTTCCCTAATTAAAGATTTTAAATTCAAGCTGAAAATGAAGAAAATTATTTTGGGAGAAATGCCCTTTATATTAATAAGTAATGGATGAATTGATAGAAATATAAAAAAAAATGTAAAATGTAGCTAGGAGCTGGATTAAAGAGTCTGTAAAGTATCCCAGCTACTATTTTTCTTTTGAATATTTATATATGTGCACAATTTGGCATTCATGAACCTACACAAACTATACAGGTCCTATATGGCTAATACAATTGCTCTGTGCTTGTTAATATATGGATTATGCAAGCATATTCTAAAAAAAAAATTCCAATTAAACTCTAATGAAATTTGTGCATGTTTATCGTTTATACTAAAATGTAAATAGTAGTCTTTCAAAAAGGCTATTGATTTCGTTTTTACTTGTTAATTATTTTTGTACGTATGATGATGACAAAGTTGTTTGTGCACAGGGTTGTGATGCTTCGATTTTGCTTTCTTCTCCAAATAACAAGGCAGAGAAGGATAATCCTGATGACATTTCACTTGCTGGGGACGGCTTTGACACTGTTATTAAAGCCAAGGCAGCTGTTGATAGCGATCCTCAATGCCGAAACAAAGTCTCCTGTGCTGATATACTCGCTCTGGCTACTAGGGATGTTGTCAATTTGGTATCATTTCACTTTCTTTATTATTGTATCACTTTAATTTGATTCATGAAATTATTATTAAAGAATGATATAAACAAAGTACTTCATCCAACACCTTAAGATTTTGGGTTGAGATGGTTCTTTACATAGTATCAAAGAATATCCACAATTCAAGTCAAAGGGCTCTTGCGTGAGGGAGTGTATTAAAGAATAATATAAATCATTAAAATTGCTCTCATCCAACACCTTAAGGTTTTGGGTTGAAATAGTTCTTTACAGACCAAAATCTCTATTAGTTTACCTCCAAGCCAAATAATGAGCCAACTCCAACAATGTGTATTAAACATTATTACTCAAAATGAAACAAATTAAGGGGACAACAACTTTATAACCTTATTATGTCAATAAACAATCCTTAATTTCCAAGTCTATGCTCAAAAACAATACTCTGCATGCATGCATGCTAAACATCTTTTTACTACACTAAACTCTGATTATACTATTTGGCATTACTTTACTATTTACTAATAATAATCCTATAACTGCGTATTGTAGGCAGGGGGGCCATTTTATAATGTTGAATTAGGAAGGCGTGATGGGAGATTATCTACTATTGCTAGTGTTCAACATCATCTTCCTCACCCTGATTTCAACTTGAATCAACTCAATTCCATGTTTAGCTTTAATGGCCTCTCTCAGACAGATATGATTGCATTATCAGGTAATTTCATTAGCATAAAGAGGAGAGATTCTGTTTTCTTCAATCTTAAACCAGTTTTTTTTTTAATACGAAGCCTGAAAAGTAATGTGTTTTAATGTGTTAGGTGCACATACAATTGGGTTCTCTCATTGCAACAGATTCTCAGGACGAATCTACAACTTTAGCCCCAGAAGAACAATTGACCCAACACTAAATTTGCAATATGCCTTCCAGCTTAGACAAATGTGCCCTTTAAGAGTTGATCCTAGAATTGCCATAAACATGGACCCTGTCACGCCTCAAACGTTTGACAATCAGTACTTCAAGAATTTGCAGCAAGGAAAGGGTCTATTCACTTCTGATGAGGTGCTGTTTACAGATGCAAGGTCAAAGGCCACAGTTAACTTATTTGCATCAAATGAAGGAGCTTTTGATAGTGCTTTTGTTCAGGCTATTACCAAGATGGGAAGGATTGGTGTTAAAACTGGACATCAAGGTGAAATTAGGATTGATTGCACTCGGCCCAACTAGAAATTTTTTCTGCACTACTGTGATATCGTCATTCCTTTTTGGGGTTTATAGTAGTTATGTTCATTTGATAGTTCATTATTCTATTAATAATTGATGGAGTTCTTTGAGCCCCCATGCTATCATCATTCCCCTTTTGGGGTTTATATCAGTTATGTATAGTTGATCGTTTTTATTTATAATTGAAGGAGTTATTTGAGCTGTATTTGTAGTTTCATGTTATTAGATCACTCTATTTGTGAATTTTTCTTTTATTTTATTTTACATTTTTTACTAAATTACCTTCTATTCAGTTAAATAACCGCTAAAAATATTTGTGTACTCCTGCTCTGAATGGAATTTAAATCATAGTTTTAATATAGGGTTTCATTTTTGGGACATTGACTCATCTGTCACAATTTAAATACTATTGACCTCAATGTCACATAACACAAATTTTTTTTCAAAATATCAGGTCATCAAGGTCGCTGGTTATTGTAGCATCTTTTGTTTGGCCATGTGACGTGTTTATTGAGACTACAAAAGTCGTTAAATAGTGTAGAGACTTTTGTGATCAAAATGTCAACTTTTTTGACACGTGGTAGAGAGGTGAACCAAAGTCTCTGGATAGTGTAGAGACTATAGTGCAACCAAAGTCTCTGGATATAATGACCCTAAATGGTAAATCTTAATTAGAGATTTAATTTAAGGATTTAAATGTCATAATTAGATTCAGTGAGTGATTCCGAGTATTTTGACTGTAATCATGACTATGTTATGAACAGTGCGTTCTGTCGGAGAATTCGCAGTCTCGTGAATTAACCGGTAGAGCTTAAAGAAGCAAAATTATTTTAGAGACATAATTTGACAATTCTGACGATAAATATGAGTTCAGAATGAAAAATTGTATAGTCTGGCACTTTCCGTGAAAATCTCGTGAATAGTGTTTCTACCGGGTATTTTGTACTGCTATTTGAGCAACCAGTAGAGTCCAGAAATAAATAATTGATGAAATAAGAATAAGAAAGTCCAATATATGCCAAGCAAGTCAATATAGACCCAAGAAAATGATAAGTTTATAAGTTTCAAATTTTATAAATAAACAAAGTACAGTTAGTGGGTTTTTGTGCATTTCGTCAAAAACGGTGCAGAAACCACACTGCAAATTATGAATAGTGCTCCTTAGAAAATAAAAGTTAATGTAAATGACTTTAAAAAAATAAAAATATATTAGTATCTTTGAGTTAGATCCGGGTTAGTTTAAGTGAAATACGCGAGAGAAAAACATCCGATTAAAATAATGCCACATGGGCTTAAAAGAACCAAACCACTCATCTCTCATTACCCAAAAAGCATTTTCTCTCTCTTCTCACCCTCCCAAACCCGTGGCTGCTTGGAGATGGAGACCTAGGGTTTTCAAATTTTCTTTCCTTCCATTCTCACTCTTTTGGTCATCAAAAGGAATTATGCCTTACATGAAAGTTATGGGAAAAAGTCCAATGAAGCTATTCCAACCATCAATTTGAGTTTTTGTTGAGAGCTGGGTGAGTTTTCCCTCCTCCCAAATCTGAGTTACTATTCATCCCAAGGAAAAAAAAGTGGAGCTTCCATGGAGTTTTGCTTGAGAGAGGTCTCCTAGGCTTTGGGTAGTTGCTTTAAGGTAACAAAACTCTAACCCTATGACTTAGTCTTGTGATTTATGTTGTGAAAAATATTGTGAGCATATTTTGAGTGAGAAATAAAGTAGTTCACCACTTGGATTGATGATAGATTATGAAGGGGTGTTATATAGGAATGGAAGTAAGTATTTGTATATGTTTAAAATGGAAAAAAATCCACGGTGTGGGCTTCCTTTTAATTTCGGCCTTCATAAGATTATGAGGAAATGATGTATAAAATTGTAATCCATGTAGTTGGAAGGCTTCATGTGTTGAAATAAGTGGAAAATTGATGAATGAGTAAGAATACAAAAATAAGAAAAATATTAGGGTGTCATGCCTCTAGGCTAGGCCATAATGTGCCATTGAGGGGTCTATTGTTTAAAAAAAAATTTAATTGGACATAATGTATAAATATGCATGTAGGTGCAAGTTGCAAAATTAAGGAAAAGAAATGGAATGAAAAGAAAGAGCACCCTTGGCCTTTCCTTTAGGAATTCGGCCTTATAGGGTAAAAATAAGGAGAATTAGATTATGTCCTATTTTATTAAAGTGTTGAGTATCCAATGTATGAAATTAATAAGATTATATAGTGAAACGGTCTAGACTTGTGTATTGGCATAGGATTGGCAAAAATACAAAGAAATGAAAAGAAGCGGTAAAATGTATGCCTTATGTGAAAACTAGGCATGATGGCATTTTATTAATTGGTATTTGTGGATTCTTGCTCTAGGTGTACCTAGGGACTAAAAAGGAATCAGAATCTCTTGAAGATATATAAGTAACTTGAGCCACAAGTAAGCTGATTGTTAAAGCTTCAAGAGGTAAGCTCTATGTTTAAGGAGTCTTTTCCTGCTTGAGTGCTCCACCATGGTTAGTGAACTATGGTTGGACTGTATGACTGTTATTTAGATGCTTTGTATAGATGCATTCATATAGAGTTATTTGATAACATGATATGTCTTGCTCTGATATGACTTCTGTAATATGATTTCTGTAACAATCTCTGGCCATTGATTGTATAGTACCCGGACGTCCGCTTTGGGGTCCTCCCTCGGGACTGATGGTGTACGCCTCTGATATGTCTGGTTCCGCTTTGGGGTCCTCCCTCGGGAACACGTGCGTTGATTTCCGCTTGGGGTCCTCCCTTGGGAATGACGGCGTACATCTCTGATATGATATGGATATATGCTCTGTTCTGTTATGATATCTGTTATATGTTGTATTCGTATACTTTGTATCTGAATTTCATGCAGGAGTGAGCCAGGGGTATGGAGAATTCTCTATAAACCTGGAGCTTATTGAGATTTGTAATCTCACCCCTCTTTGGGGACACATTTTCAGGTGCCCAGATTCTCGGTGAGTCCTCACTAGGCAGGGACACGACACGTGGCTGAGGCAGTTGACAGATCGGATTTTGAGTGGCTGTAGGCTACTACCTTTTTGGAGTGTTTGATGTATTTTAGTATTTTCGCATTTGATGGATCATGATATTGATCCTTTATTTTGTATATGGCCTGTATATGTTTTGTACACGTCTGTCGCTTTGATGCATGTACATTTGGGTATTCAGGCACGTTATGTGATGAGGTAGTATTCAGATATGTTTACCTGTTGGATTGCATGCTGTTAGATATAGTGGCACTGAGCCAAGTTATGCATGCGCCCATGGATGGGCATTTGAGTATATTTGTATAAACTGTTTATCAGGAAATGCTTCTGTGTGGGATTGGAAAATCCCCAGTTGTCCAATTTATAGAGGAAACTCTGCCCGATTTTCGTTTACGACGAATGAGAATTTAAAAATAAAAAGAAAAAAGTTAGCTCGTATTTTCAGAAGTTAAGTCTTCCGCTGTTTTCTGTTTTATCATATGTATGTTAATTGAACCGGCTCGAGACGGGGATGTTACACTGGACAATGCAGACTGCAGACACTATAGTGCAACGATAGTATCTATACTTTTTTGCCCAGCTTAATTTATCAAACAACATCCTATACCAGTTTCATTTTATTTAAAAAATTATATGCAATTCCTAAATCTACATTTAAATTTATACGGTGCTTTAAAACAAATTTAAATTTATAAAAAAAAAATTGAGAAGGAGAATTTCAATGCTTCGAAAGATGATAAATAACCATCTCATCGTCTAAGATCAAAAGAATATTCAGTCTTTCTCAATATATTTCACACTCATTATATTAAATGTGGCTTGATTATACAATTGTACATGAAAATTTCAACTTTTGATTGCTCAAGAAGAATAAAGAGTGCACAAAATAGAAAATACGGTTCCAGTCTTTTTCAATAATTGCTTAAATAATGGTAATATTATAATGGTAAAATTGTTATGATAAAATATAACTACATACTACCCGTAATACATAATCTTTTTTACATAAGATAATTTTTTTCAACAACATAAAAAAATAATTTCCCTTTAATATATCTCTATTCAAACCTCGTTGCTTTTAATGTGTGTATAATATCAATATGTAATTGTTTTTATCAATATCGATCATAGATCTGGATATTCTCATTTTAAAAAAAAAATAACATGATCAAGTAGGAATCTGGATTCTCTCATATATAAAAAATATGATATGATCATGTGGAGAATCATAATCATATAAAAATAAATCAATGATATTAAAGTATGAGAAAAAAATATATTAAAATAAATAATTACAAAATCATAACCGATTATTCTTTTATATAATTATGACACATTGTCATATTTTTTTTCACAACAACGAGAGACAATCCATTTCCCAATACCATAGTCTTTCTACTCAATCGCCTCAGATTTGAAGTAAGCTTTTAATGCTTATATAACGTGTCAATATTATAACCATAATCAAGAACATGCATATAACTTATTACAGTTTACTTTACATCATATTTGGTTAACTCTGGCACAAAAGCCATGTAATCCTCTGCACTCAGTTGCTTGTGCATTCTTGTACCCATGAGATTCCTGGCTTTTCCTCCTAATGAAGATCATAGGTATATGCTGTGATTTTTTTTTAGGCTCTTTCGCTACATGTAGTTTGTGTATCAGCCACTACTTAATAGTTATTAGAATTACTTATACATTTATTTAAATTATTTCATTTAAAGACGAACACAATTTAAATTATTATTTTTTTGCAATTAAGAGATTATGCAGTTGATTTGTCTCTTTCCTTTAAGAGGATTAATTTTTATTTTTTAAGGAGTTGAGATATAGTGAACAATGACGAGTGTTTTTATTTTGGAGTGAAGGGATTAATGTTGCTTTTATATTGGGTGGGATCATGTTCTTTTACTTTGTGGGTGGACTGATTGAACAAATTTACTCTTTTAATCAAAATCTTTTACAACTTATATGAGAAAGATGATTTTTTTTTAGAAAAATAATATTTTGTGGATAGTAGATACCAATACCATGAGTCCAAACAGTGAAAAAGTTAGAAAAGCATAGTGCATGTGTATAAGTGCCTGTTTGGTTTAGATTCTTGGACCCTCAAGCAGACGTTGGCATTCAAAATAATTGAATATAGCACAATTGATTTCGTTTACTTCCAAATATACTGTAGCTAAGCATCTTTTCACTCCCTCTTGAATTGAGAGTGTGTGGAAATGAAACATAAATAAGAATCGCATTATCATTCAAAAGACACAACTTCTGGGTATACAAAATCGTGAACCTACCTGCATACTGTGCTGGGACACAGTTCAGTTTGCAAGAAACACACACTGGAAAGCAATGATAGCCATTTATATTTTAGATGTTGCCATGTGATGTGATGCTCTTAGCCTACTTGGTGACAGTGCATATCATATTCCAAGTGAGTATTGTATTCTGTTTTGAGTTTATTAGTCTTTTGAGAATGGACTTTCTTAGATACACTTAAAGCGCTCACTAGCATTAAGTTCAACCTTTACAACAACATTAGGCTAGAAAAGAACCTGTTGGACATGAAAATAATTAGAGAAGTACCGCAAATTAACTATCTATTTACAGAAGTAGGTGTATAAACTCTTTGTTTTGTTTATTGGAATAAAGTAGAAACTAATCTAGGAATCTGAATGCATGAACCATATAAATTCGGTGGTCCATGTGTAGAGTTGAAAAGATAAGAACAAACGAGTTAAACTGCTATTTAAGCTTTAAACCTTGAGAAAGCCAATGTGGCCCCTTTCTTTCCTGTGTAAAAGTCACAGTGGAACTGCTTATTGGGGTAGTGGGGTCACTGCATTCTCCTACTCTATCTGATTTGTGGGAGGTAGATGAATTGAGTTCCCTAGTTTTCCCACTGGGTGAGTCTGAGCATGCTAATTGAGGTAGATGAGAGTTTTTAACCTGGCTACCTCCTATACTTAGTGTCAAATCCACTTCCATTTCTTTATCAGAGCCACCAGAACTTATTTTACAACTCTGAAATGCAGTACAGGAGCTAGGCCCTGCCTCACCTTCATCAAAGCCACGCACTCTAATAAAAATGTCTTCCTCAGCAGGCTTTTCGAGATCAAAACCTCTTCTCATTTTGATTGTGTCTTCAGAGCAGCTTTCACTCCTTTCTATTGAGCTCATATCCTCTCTCAAACTTTTAATATTGAAATCATAGCCATATGAATTTTGTGTTGTTTGATGCTGCTGTTCAATGGCATGAGGATGCCTTACATCTATGACATTCGTGGGGTTCCAAAATTTCTGTTGTCTAATTCCGTTTTTGAGCTCATCCATCAGCTTCTTTTGCACACTGTATACCCGGTGTAGTTCTCTTACCTGCAAATTCCAAATTCTCATAATTGCTAACTAGTAAGAAAAAGATTCAAATTCTTGCAGATAACTATGTTCTTTCAACGGTGTTGACACTAATATGGTGGCTGCTTGGAATTATTGAACAATTGATGAAGTTCATACAATGATAAAAATATGGTCATGGATACGATGTCACAGAATGAAGGACTTCATGCAATAAATGATTCTGACACCAGTATGTTCAGTGTCCAAACATCATGATTGCATCTGCATTTTACATGCAAGATGTAATAATAATAATAAAGGGGACAGATCCGTTTACAAACTTTTTTGAATTTTTTTACAATTTACACTGTATTCTCCCAGGAGAACATAGTGTAGTTTGTAAAAGTTTGTATTCTCCCGGGAGAATATAGTGTAGTTTGTAAGAGTTTGTAAACAAAAAAGTTTGTAAATATAACCTGGCCCATAATAAAGTGGCCCTCCAAAGATAAAGAACAAACACAGAAATGTAAAGCCACTCCTTCAATCTGAAATGCTCACGAATTTGCAGTCAAAGAAGCCTACTAAGACACTTGACACATAATGTAACATTTGTGGCACCTATTGAATGGCAACCTGAATTTTGTATTTGTTAAGATGAGAAGTTCAATCATACCACATTTTCAGGATACCTGGTGTTTGAAGATGTCCTCATGCATCTGCATTGTCTTTTTGATGGATTCTATATTGTTTCTATCAAGCATCCTATCCATGGGACCTCCCAATTTATTGATTCCAATCCTGTGACAGTTATTGGTCAGCCCTTTGTTCTGATAATGCTCCCAGACATCCACACCGCCCACAGCTAAGTTGTTGCTGTCTACAAAGGTTGCTAGAAGATTTATGGAATATTCAATTTTGGTTCCCATGCCTGAAAAGAAAATAAATACCATTTGTTCCCACACCATGTAAGTGTAAAGTAATGCCTAAACAATTTAGAAAATTGCTTTTAATTGTGCAAATCCTTGAGAGAAGTAATGAATAAAACATATTGTTCCTTTCTCTGTTTTTTAAGCTAATTAATAGAGTTATGATCTGTGAAGGTGGGGACAAAATTCAGTTTGACCAAGGTTGGAGAGTTTGATTTAATATCTAAACAACAAAGATTAAGGGAACTCAGAATTCAGGAATTCTGGACATCCTAACTGGTAGGTAACCAAACTTGATGCCATAATCAATTCCATGCCAAGAAACTGAAAAGAAAATCCAACAGGATCAGTCATAATAAGCTGACATTATCCTGCAAGATTCTGTCGCTTACCTTTTTGGTGCACAGACGCAGGCAATATATAGGAAAGATTCTAGCTTGTTTTGTGAGATAATTTGTCAAAACATGGGCTTCCACTTTAGTAACCAAAGTGGAGAGAGAGGGGACCAAGATAATTTGCATTGAAATGTTCAAACGTGTAATCAAATATTGCCAGGACTGTGTAGCAGCATGTGTAACATGAACATTAGATGTAGCCTGTAGGCAATAGTGAAACCAACTAAGATTGTGGGTCTGTGATTGTGTGATGACAGCAGCACTAGGCACTAACCATAAGGCCCAGAAAAGTTCCACTTTCTCCTTGACTCTAATAAAGCTAGGCTCTTTTGAGCTATTCTAAAGACAACAACTTAACTTTATATCCGGTGAAGCCAAAATAGGGACTCAAGAAGAATTCAAGAAAATTCAAAGATTACACGCATCGCAGAGACATGAAGAGTTTACATGTCAAGCAATAGTGCAAGTCAACTTATTTTCTTTTATGTTATTCTTGAAACTTTTGATGTATCACTATGGATGGATAATTGATAATTTGATATCACTTCCATGGAAATTAAAACATAAAAAAGATGGCCTTCAATGTGATGAAATACTTGAGAAGCACTAAATCTCAGAACTGCAACACCTTCACAGGCCATATGTTTGGAGACTCCACATCAAGAAAATAAACTGTATTCATTAAGATATGGTACCCAATTTAAGATAATGGAAACATATCTGTGGGCTGTAGCTCTAATACCTGAAATAAGTACCAAAATTGCAGCTTTCTCTGATGATGGTCATTGAGCATCTTCCTCCCTCATGCCAACATTTTTACCCATAACTCAGCCTTAAAAATAAGACCAATATTACAAGTGGCCAATTATTTCATGATCCTCCTTGAATCATTTCTGAGACAAAGGAGGGATCAATCCAAACAGTGCACCAACTATGGAATCCGGAGAAAGCTCATAGACAGCATCAAATCTCTTAGAAGGTAAGAACCATTCAACCCTTTACTAAGAAACAACAAAGGAACCAGCTCAATTTTAAAACTGTAATCATGGGGTTAATAATTCAGGCTT
This sequence comes from Gastrolobium bilobum, assembly GCF_033153095.1. Lineage (NCBI taxonomy): Eukaryota > Viridiplantae > Streptophyta > Magnoliopsida > Fabales > Fabaceae > Gastrolobium > Gastrolobium bilobum. Next base: position 711,240 of record NW_026897257.1, on the reverse strand, counting down.
GACAGGCTGTGAGGCAAGGAGGCAAGAGAAAATCTGGAGTAGCAATGTGTGTGTGTATGTGTGAGTGACTGTGTGATATTTAGAGAGAGAGAGAGAGAGAGAGAGAGATGTATGTTTATAATATGAATATTTTGTATTTGTAACATTTACTGTAATTGATTGTGTTTTTGTATATATTGTTGCTTCACTGTAACATGGGAAAGGATAGGAGAGAGGGGACCACAAAGTTGTATAATAAAAACAAATGACACTCCTAAACATGAGCCAATGTAGGCCAGTGAACAAGATATTCCAGACAAAGTCTTGCAAGACTTGATCAAGATATGCATGAGCAATGAAAGTTAGTGCTTCTTTACTATAGCACTATAATCTCTCTCTCTCTCTCTCTCTCTCTCTCTCTGAACTTTCTTGTTTTTGGAAATTCAACGATTGGGATTTGATTATTCTTTCCGTATATGCGGAACAATCCTTTGATGTGCTTGAGATTTCATCAGAATGCCAGTCTCAGGTGTTACTAGGATTCCATATAATGAATTTCATTTGACAGCAGTAAATTCCATGGGCTTGGAATTTTGAGATTGATAATGACTACTTCTGTCCTCATACACTGGAGGGTGATACAGATAATCACAATTTCTGTTTAGAGGTTCTCAAAAAAATTTGCTTTTATTTCGAATGAAAAGATTGGACTCTTATTTTCTAACAAAACCAAAAGAAAAAAAATGATCTTCCTATAATCTGCTATATATAAAACCTCAGGTTGGTTGTTATTAACTAATAACTGCAAGCAATTCAAATACAGCCCTCTGGGAAAAAAACAAAGTTTTTGCTTTCAATATCAAAATGATAAAGTGAATTCCAACCCATTTTGTATTTTCCCCATGAAGAAAAAGAATGAAATAATGCCTTGATTGAAAATGGAGAAGTCTTTGATAACTTTTATGTGTCTGCTCATAACGATATGTCCAATACCTTGAAAGATGTATATGTATGAACCAGAAACAGAAAGCATAGTCTAATGATGCATCCAATGGATGTTCCCACTTGTCCCCCATCTTCATTCTTTTGTAGTTTTCCTACTGCATTTTTCGTTAAAGATCTGTTATTCTTATCTTGTTTAAAAATTTATATTTTTTCCAAAAAAAAAAAACTTTATTTTATTAAGTAATAATATAAATGATCAACTTATCACAAGATTCACAACATAAGAATAAGACCTCTAGCATTCATTATTAGATGTTAATTTTAGTTGTAACTAAGGGTTCTAATTTACACCAATGTTAAACTTAGTGTAAATTATATTTTCATTCTTTATCATTAATTTTACTTGCATCTAATAGCTTACTTGATAAGAACAGAAGAAGAGAAACTTTCTCACCCATCACTTTCTCCCTAAAAGTCGAAGGGCAAGAAATACCATATACCTCCGTAGTGTTGGGACGGGGTCCCTCAATCAACACAGAAACGATTCGCAGGTTGACACGTCAAGCTCGCAACTCGGCACTTCAAGGTTAATCTGAAATTACCAGGTCGACTAAATCGCAGAAACAAAGAAAATGCCAGAAAAATGAGAGATGGAGAGTAAAACACAACAAATTTTAACATGAAAAACCTTCTCTAATGCAAAGAAGTAAAATCCACAGGATCTAGTTTAGAAAATTTTCCACTAAGAATAGTAGAGTTCTAAAAAAAATTAAACTTTCTTAATCACAATGGAGGTACGCTTAAACTTCACCGATAATGTTGGTTACAAGTTCTTCTTTAAAAAGGTTTCACACTCAAACTTCTCTTTAGAGGATTTTACATTCTCAAAATTGTCTCAACTTAGGTAACCTATTACAAAGGTTTCATATGTTTATAAATATGAAGAACGTTACACCTTCTTCTAGAATCTTCATCAATAATGAGATGAGCAGCATTCATTGAAGTGGTTGTTTAGACATTGAGTCATGTACCTACAAATGTGATGCATACTTAGTCACCAAACATTGAATGGTGGAACACACCCCATCACATAGACTTTACAAGCTTCCAAGACTCCAAAATTCAGATCCGGAAAAATCAGATCCACACACAAATATATGTTTATCCAATTAAGGATTCTGATCACCAAACAATGCATAGATTTTGCTATTTACAATATACTTTCATCATGTACGTGGGCATGGCTGTCTTTGTCTCTTACTTGTTTAGTTTTTGTCCAGATTGCCTTTAGTTTTATATGGTGTAGCCTTAAAGGCCACAATTGGTTAGGCAAATTGATGAACACGCATGACAATCTGTTGCTTCAATTAATATGACTTCTTCTTCTTCTTCTTTTTTTCCTACTGGGTACCTTTAATCACTTATAACGTAGCTTTAATTTTTTTATTTTTAAAGAAAGTTATAATTTCTATATATAAAAAATGTAGATTTAATTTTTATAATAACTGAAAATTACACATTTTTCTCAGAAATTACAATTCTATAAAAAGAATTGTACATGATTTAATACATTTTAAAATGTTTTATTAATATTTTTTGCAAAATTAGCCTAACTTATTTGGTTAACTTTTTAACTTAAATAAGCCCTTTCATTTTGATCAATAATAAGTATACGAGAAATCGCCTCATTTTATTTGCATCAACACCTTCAAAAGGATGAGAAACTTATAATCACAGTTTTGATGAAATTGCCTAAGGATGAAGAACCATGACATAACTATAGGGTCGGTCGAAATTATCATTTCACAGTATAATACATAAGAAAAATATTTCTATTTTTGTTATAGAAATATTTTTTCTGTCATACTCACATAAAGATAAATAAATCTTATTATGAAGAAATGAGAGAAAAAAATAATTAAATCCATTTATTTTTATGTGAGTGTGACAAAAAAATATTTATGCAACAAAAGAAAAAATGTTAAATCCTTAAAACATTGTCCATTCCTTGTTGCTCATATGCTTTATTGAAAAAATGCTAATTGGTACAAAAAGATTTTCGCATAATTTTTGCGAAAATAAAAGGGTAAGATAGTAATGGATAGTAAATGTAAGTAATTATTTTCTAAAAAAACTCAATCTTTTGACTACCACGTGTTTGTACGTATTTCCTAGTTCGTACCGAATTAAATAGCATCGCTTTCAAACTTCTATTCACCTTTCCTGGTGATTAATGAATCTATCTCATGAGATTACTTCAAGTCATTAAGATTATAGTGTGAACGAGTAACAACTTGATGCGTTAGGGATGGCTTAATTTGTTGGAGATAAAGTTTATTTAAAATGACATTATCTTTAAAATTAATAAATAATAGTACAATTATTCTTAAGTTCTAGTTTTGTAATTTATTTGTAATTAAATCAAAAATAAACACATTCTTATTTATTTATTTTAAAAATAAATTGATTTTAAAATACCGTGAACCCTCTCGTCACAAATGAGGCTGTCAAAGAAACACCACGACTAAAATACCAGAGAGAGAGAGAGAGAATTTTCAATTTTCTTGGAGAATGATGTTGTTACCTATGTGATTATATTGTCCGTTTTCGTTTACCAATATATATATATATATATATATATATATATATATATATATATATATATATATATATATATATATATTGTCCGTTTTCTAATAAAATTAATTACTTCATATTCTTTGCACACCAATAGACAGATATGTTACACGTACCAAACAACAACCAGTGGTGGACATAAAAGGTTGTCAAAATCAAAGATGAGATTTATATCCAGCTTCACCTAAAACGGTGTTTCTTTCTCTGCTGTCATGAGTTACTCTCAGCATGACGTACGGTAATCAAACCAAGTTCTCCCAGATATCACAATTATTTTAGTAGTTTGGTTAGGTCTATATGTTTTTGTTTTTTGGTTGAAATTCAGATCCACACACGACATGTGTGTGTGTGTGTGAATCACTTAACTTTATTGCCGAACTTTATTCCTACACAGAACTCCTATTCATGATGTTTTCATTGAACAACCGAATGGCCTACCCATAAATAACCCGAACCACCTTTTTCTTGGCTATTTTCAAAATTACAGGTAAACCCTTTTTGGGCTTTGAAGATAAACTCAGAGACGGGGGTTGGGGGACAAATATATATATAATTATATACGTCTGAAGGTACGCATGATTAAAGAACAGTCCTAGACTTCAACTTGCAGTACCTTCATATTGGGTCAGGAAAGGCACGCGTTGTAGCCTAACAAAGGCACACGGCGTAAGAAAGTAGACCCACCAACCACTACTCATCTATGCTTTTTTTAATTTAGTTTGATTTAAGGTAGATTATTCTTATACTAAGAAATATTACACTTATTTTTATGAGATAGGATATTTTTATTATTAAGTTTTTATATTATTATTTTATTATTACTCTAATCATCATTAAATTCAAAAATTACTTTTCTTTTCCTTGTGTCTTCATTCAACTTTTTCTCTAATCCAATGATGATTAGAGTGATAATAGAAAAAATCGATAATGAGAATATCCGACCTCATTTTTTATTATGAATTCATTTATAATTAATTCTTCATATAAATAAAATTTTAAAATTGTTAATCCTCAAAGTTAGCACAGTTGGCAATTGAGCTCCTTTGAATTTGTTTGGGCTAGAGATTTAAACTCTACTTAAGCAAATTCTTGAAAAAAAAATTGAGGACTAGAGGACGTGTCTCTTCTCGAATGGGAAAGATTAGTCTCATCTTTTCTTCGGTGACGAATCTCAATGCACTCATTATTCTAATGAGGTGATAGCCTTCGGAGCCGTATTCCGTGGACAAGGTGATCGGAAGAGATTGAATGGAGATACCTCCAAGTTATACCAAAAAAAAAAATTAAAATGTTAAATATGTATAAGATCAACTGTGAAATTTAAAAATATGAGTTGTACTAATATAAAATGATCATAAAGTTGTTCAATTTTACTAGCTTAACTCTAGTACGGACTAAGTAATAATAGTACCGACACTCCTTTTATTTATCAAATAATTAAGTTTATCAATCATGATCATCCAAACCCATAACAGATTCTTTTCTCATGCTAAATCCAAACAACTACGTAGTTACTCGTCACACAAGCCTTCTCATCCCCTTGTTGCTACTTTGTTCTCTTGTTTTTTCTTTTAGTGGCTTCTGTCTATATTCGCGATTCGTAATAGCTTCAAGTCTTGTCAGTTTCTAAAAATAACACTTAAATAATGAACCATTAGAGACGGTCATTATCTGCCTTGTATTTGCCCCCATCACCATAAATAGCTTTTCTTAAGTCTAAGAAGAACATGGTTAAAAAAAAACAACACCCATTAACTAAACAAAAGGTGCCCACTATCTAATAATAATCCCATCATAATAAATCTTCAATTGGATCTCAATCTCGAGCATATTTCTATCTTCAAGATGCTTCTTGGCGGGGCCCATTGTAGAAAAATAAAAAATTAAATATGATTGGTCACTTCAAATTTGTTGCTTGAGTTTCCACAAATGGTTGCCACATTAAGTGCGGTCATGATCCTTAGATTCATAAGGTCACATCCACACTCATATATTTTTTATAGCTTGTTGATAAGGTATGACAAGAAAATGTTGTGTGATATGGGGTCCAAGAATTGCGGGGATGACAATTGTTTGTCACCCAACCATGGAAATAATGGTTCTTAGTACTCTTATCAAGTTGTTACCAAGTTTCAACCGAGTGCAGAAGATCTAGTGGTCACTTTGTGATTTGGCCTGTTTTGGGATCAGTTGTTGATTAGTTAAGATATTTTTCCATGGGGCTTCACTGATAAGCCATTAGATGGTTGATTAAAGAAGCAATTGACTCTAGATTGAGCTTTGCCCTTAAGCATGCCACTATAAAGCCTATTTTTCCTTTTCATTGATTGATTAAGGCCAAAGGAGCTCATTTCTTCATATAAATGAATCCCATCAGCATCATGCCTACTTTATGTCTTAATAGTTAATCCTCATACAGCAAGAGCATCATGCACCCACAACATGACTGATTCGTGGATCTTTCTCATTGGTAGAAGACTTCAGATTGACTCCCCCAGTCTCATATTAAATGCCACTACATATTTCCAAGACAAATATACATTGAATTATAGTAAAAAAAAATTAATTTCATGCTTTTTAATAAAATAATTACGCATTTATTACAATTTTGGGAATAATTACAGATCTATTGCACAATGTGACGTCCTTTTTGGGCGTCAGATGTGACGCCCCATATAATAGCCCTAACCTAATTAATTAGTAAATTACATGTAATTAAATAATTAAGCATGTATTAGTGAGTAAAATTAAGTATAGGACCTAATTAAGTGAATTGGGGTCACTTTCGAGGTAAAAAAGTGTACTCAGTAAAAATTAAGGGATATAAATGGGTGTAGGCAAAAGTACCCAAAATATAAAAATGAAAGTGGAAATATTCCTAGAAAAATACTTCAGACTTATGGGTAAAGTTTGGTAGTGAATGGAGTTAAATAGATAGATGAGCTAATACCCGCTCAAAACAACTTAACTAATGTTAAGTGACTTAAAAGTGAGAAAATCCATTTCCCCTCCCCAAAACCGTCGAACAAGGAAAGAAAGAAGAAGAAGAGAGGGAGAAGAGAGAAAGGAGAGGGAAACCCTAGATCATCCAATCCTTAACCGTTTTTGTTGATTCAAAAGCCTAAATCACTCCAAATCCTTCTCTCTTCTTGAATCCAAGCTAGGTTTGTTGTGGGGAGCTTTGTGTTGTGAGATTTTCTCTCTCAAAAATCCGCCCCTTTGAAGGTTGAAGGAGTTTGGGGAGCATTTGGCTCCTTGGAAGCTTGAAGAATCATCACTCCTTGATTGTGCAACCATTTATTTTCATGGAGATTGCATGATTGAGGAAGATGATGAATAGTGTTTAGGGTTTTTATGAAAATGTGAGTAGATTGGCTATGTTCTAGGAGGATTGAGACTTAGTGGATGTTATGAAAAATGCTAAAAATGACATTTAATCGGTGAAAATGAGCTTAGTTAGTCATTGGTGTATACTTTGAAAATTGCAAGATTGAATACTTGATGTTGGACTTCCTTGCAATTGTGATCAATGGTTGGGTTTGGTAGGATATTGATTGTGTCCTTGTGTTGTCTAGGATTGAGGCAATTGGACCAACATTGAGAGACCAACCGTTAGAGGGAGCTATGGAAATTGATTAGCTCATTGGAATAGGTGGTCGTATGTGAAGTTGAGAATTGTAATTGTGAAGAACAAAGGCTGAACGGAAACTTTGAGGTAAGCCTTCGGACCTTGGGTGTAATTCCCTTGATTGTTCCACCAAGCCCTGAATGGGTAGTGGTAGTGATAGTGTATATAAATGCAATGAAATAGTTTAATGCTTTGTTATACGTATATGTATGCTTTGGTGTGGCATAGGATGGTGTTTCCTTATGTTGGTATGTTGCATGACGATGCGTAAATCATACTTGGTAGTTTAGCTGGCCAGTAGGACTATTTGCATCTGAGTATCCTTAGGACAGCTTGAGGGCTCGAGGGATTTCTCCTAGAGATGTTGTTTACACATTGCATAGATATGTATTTATTGCATTATTATTGTTATTGCTATTACACTGTATTGAACTATGGGGTGGAGAGATGCTCCAAGGGCCCCTGGTTTACTGTGATATATTCGTATATCTCACCCCGTGTTGTGGGGACCCCCTTTCAGGTAAGGATGCTGCAGGAGCCTCCAGTGGCAAGTGGCCATGTTTGGATTAGTATATGTATGAAGATGTTGCATTCTTTTGGGTTATACATGACATGTAGTTGTACCTTGTATAGGATTTCATTTGAAAGCCAATTGCTATATCTATGTCATCTTCTATTTTGATGGACTTAGCCTATGCTCATCGCTTTTGGTACCTCTTTTGTTGATGAGAGCCAAGGGATTGATCATAGTGTTTTGTAGCTAAGTCTCATGATTTGTAATTATTGGATATATGTATATGATGAAATAGCATGCATGTTTCTTTTGATGTATATGTACCTTGCAAGAACTGAGGATCATGTATCAAAGTTGTATAATGTCTATTAGGTGTAAGGAGAATGGTGAAAGTGGGAGGAAACATCCCATGGTGTCACATGAAAACAGGGGAGGACATGTTTTGCCCAGTTGGAGAGCGTTTTAGCGCAGAAACGGGCGCTAAAACGCCCTAAGTTCGTAAAATGGAGAAAGGACCTCTGCCCTTAGACGTTTTAGCGCTAAAATGGGCGCTAAAACGCTCTAAGTTCGTAAAATGGAGGAAAGGCCTATGCCATTAGACGTTTTAGGGCTAAAATGGGCGTTAAAACGCTATAAGTTCATAAAATGGAGGAAAAGCCTCTGCCCTTAGACGTTTTAGCGCTAAAATGGGCGCTAAAATGCTACAGAACGTTTTAGTGCTAAGTTTGGGCGCCAAAACGTTCTGGAGACCTGTAGAGGGCAAAATCCACTGCTTATGGGCGTTTTAACGCCCAGTTGGGCGCCAAAACGCGCTACTCGAAATCAGCAAAAACGTAGTTTAGTAAAATTTGCATAACTCGAGCTACGGAGCTCCGATTTGAGTGCGGTTTGAATCCACTGGAAGCTAACAAGGAGATCTATAACATAGTAGGAGATGGAAACTATAAAGAAAGTATAGAATTAATTTAATAATAAAAGAGATGAAGACATTTAACGATGTATGGTCTAATAAAATGAGAATATGATGTTAAGCTTAGTTTCACTATTCCGCAAAGTAATATGGTTATGGTCACGCAATTGGTTATTTTAAATTCGGCTTGTTTAAAAAGAAAAATTTATCCGGATTTCTAATTGAACCAATGTGATTGTAACTGCGCTTAATATCATAAAGCAATGTTAACAAACCGGTTCTAGAACGAGGTGTTACACTCCATTGAGGCGTCTCACCCTAAGGAGAGACGCCTCACTGGGGCGTCACTCATCAGATGTTGACATGTGTCATTTTTTTCAAAAAAAATTAATTTATTCATAAAACTTCTGAAGGCCATAACTTTTGACTCAGGTATCCAAATCAGATAATTCTTTTTTGTTTCCACATAACTTTTCGAGATCTACGCAATGACATCTCATTTGACATATTTTATTTATCACAAACACAATTTTAATTTGCAAAAATGATATTATAAGAGCGGTTAAACTAAGAAGCCTCTGAGTTCTGGGTTTATGATTTAATATAAATAAATAAATAAAATTTTGATTTGTGATTTAAATTTTTTTATAATTTTTTTTATTATAACAAAAATTTGGTTTGTGATTTAAATTAAAAGTAAAAAAATATTATTAATAAGGAAAAAAATAAAGATTTGATTTGTGATTTAAACTAAAAAATCAACTTGAAAAATCTATAGAAATAAAGGAAATAATTAAATAAATATTCTAAATCTCTAAGGAAGAAGGATATTATTTTTGAAATTAATGATTAATGCTATAAGCTTCTGGTTTATTATTCGTGGTCTGAAATTAATGATGTGATTGCCTCTTGATTAGGTGTGATTGCCTCTTGATTGAAACCCAATTTAGACGTGATTGGTGATGTGTCAGGTGTTGACATGTGTCACATTTTTAAAATCAGAAGCCTCTGAGTTCTGTGTTTGTGATTTAATATAAAAAATAAATCAAGATTTGATGTGTGATTTAAATTAAAAAAATAATTTTTTTTTTATTATAAAACAAATTTGGTTTATGATTTAAATTAAAAGTAAAAATTATTATTAATAAGGAAAACAAAATAAAGACTTTATTTGTGATTTAAACTCAAAAATCAATTTGAAAAATCTGTATCATTAAAGGAAATAATTAAATAAATATTCTAAATCTCTAAGGAAGAAGGATTACCTGATTTAAATTTAAATTATGTTTGTGAGAACTAAAATATATAAAATGAGATGTCATTGCGTAGATCTCGAAAAGTTAGGTGGAATCAAAAAAAGAATTACCTGATTTGGATACCCGAATCAAAAGTTATGGCCTTCAGAAATTTTATGATTAAATTAATTTTTTTTTTTGAAAAAAAAATGACACGTGTCAACACTTGATGAGTGACGCCCCATTGAGGCGTCTCCCCCTCACTTGGGCGTCACATTGTGCAATAGATCCGTAATTATTCTCAAAATTGTAATAAATGCGTAATTATTTTATTAAAAAACATTAAATTAATTTATTTGCAAATTATACAAATTTAAAAGAGAATTTATATAATTAAATTTAAAAAAATTAAAGCATTCTCAAACAAAAATACTTTAATTCAATATAAACTAGTAAATTATTTTATTATAACTGATTATAGAATCTATTTACTGCATCATCTGAATGCAAGAAAAATAAGACAAATTTGATTTATCTAAATATTAGAATTGGAAGTTGTCAACTTATCATAGAATCTATTTATTAGATAAGAAAAGAATGGAAGGAAAAGTCTGTTTGATTTTGTTTGATTAAAACTGTTTCGTATAATAGTTGTGGAATTAAATATTTTTTATTTTTTTTTGTTTTGAAAATTAAAATTAAAATATAAAATAACTTAGATATATTCTCTAAATTTGAATCTAAAAATAAAAAAAATACAAATTGTAATATTTTTTTTATAGAACAAGTATTATCAAACATGTTATTTTATATTTTTATTCTGGGAACCAAAAAATTATTTTTAGAATAATATTCAAATATGGCTTTTTTAGCTTTGAGTTTCTACTCTGCACACACAATCAACAGCCTCACACACACATATATATCCAAAAACCTGGCCTTTTGACCTTGATGCTGTTGTATGTGTACTGTATGACCGGAATGATTTCACGATGGAATGAATTACCGGAATAATGCATGACGACGCGGTTGGTTATTGACCGTTTTCAGACGCGTCACGATTGTTAACGCGATACATGCAATTCACAAACGACCAAAACGATAGATTTTGAATTAGATGTGATGGGACTGAACGTCACGTTCCAGTCGTGTCAAGAAACACCTGGCGCGTTCCCCGTACAGACGAGTCCTACCAGCCAATGGGGGACCACCTTCTCCTGCATCCTTCGCGGTTGGCTGGCAGCCGCGTCCCCAAGGCGTTACAACAGGTACCGCATTCAGCCACCCATGCAGCTTGGGGCAGCTTCTCATTGTCTTCCAAGTTGAATCCTGTCCCAGTGAACGCTGCGTCTGATTCTTGTGGGGGCTTCTGGTTTGCTGTTGTCTATTATTTCAAGTAAGTAGTATTTATACTTTAGCTCTTCATGCAATGCATTATTTTATAATCTGATATAAATGTATTATAATCATATGAGGGTTAGAGTTTTGATATAATTATTATTAATCTTAAATCATATTTTATAATCTAGTCCACCATGCATTAAAATATTAGATCTCTGACATGATATATGCATAAATGTATTATTAGGTATTTTAATTTTTTTTTTTGACTAAAAATGTTAGAATAGTGAATTTAATTGTGATAATTTGCTATTGTTTATAATATTACTATTTTTTATTTAATTGCAAGAAATATTATTATTATTATTATTGTATTAATAATTCTATAAAATTTGTTAAATATGCTATATTAATATTTTAGGGAGTGGTGTTATATTATTGTATGCATAATTTTATTTTTATGTTCTTTAAAGGTCCCATTATTTTGGCTAAAAATCTTAGGTTAGTATATTTAGTTTTTAGAATTTATTATCAATTTTTTATTACTGATTTATATTTAATTGCATAAAAATTTATTATTATTGTAATAATTATTCTATTAATGTTTTTAAATACGCTATATTTATATTGTTAAATTTGTTAAAAATATTATATTATTATTATTATTATTATTATTATTATTATTATTATTATGTTATTGGTTTTAGCCTTATTAGTATTAATGTTTTATATTCGATTGCATAAATGCTATTATTGTTGTATTAATTATTTTATGAAATTTGTTAAATATGATATATGATATATTAATATTTTATGGTAATATATGCATAATTGTAATGTTCTGTAAAGGTCCGATTTTTTTGGCTACAAATCTTAGGGGAGTATTTTTAGTTTTTATAATTTATTATTAATTTTATGATTTGTAGCCAAAAATTTTTGATTTATGATATAATTTTATTATTAATTTTATCATATTTAACAAATTTTATAAAATTAATATAGCATATTTAACAAATTTTATAAAATTATTAATACAATAATAATAATAATATTTCTTGCAATTAAATACAAAATAGTAATATTATAAACAATAGCAAATTATCACAATTAAATTCACTATTCTGACATTTTTAGTCAAAAAGAAAGAATTTAAAATACCTAATAATACATTTATGCATATATCATGTCAGAGATCTAATATTTTAATGCATGGTGGACTAGATTATAAAATATGATTTAAGATTAATAATAATTATATCAAAACTCTAACCTTCATATGATTATAATACATTTATATCAGATTATAAAATAATGCATTGCATGAGGAGCTAAAGTATAAATACTACTTACTTGAAATAATAGACAACATCAAACCAGAAGCCCCCACAAGAATCAGACGCAGCGTTCACTGGGACAGGATTCAACTTGGAAGACAATGAGAAGCTGCCCCAAGCTGCATGGGTGGCTGAATGCGGTACCTGCTGTAACGTCTTGGGGACGCGGCTGTCAGCCAACCGCGAAGGATGCAGGAGAAGGTGGTCCCCCATTGGCTGGTAGGACGCGTCTGTACGGGGAACGCGTCAGGTGCCTCCTGACACGACTGGAATGTGATGGTCAAAGTATCACGTTCAGTCCCATCACATCTAATTCAAAATCTATCGTTTTGGTCGTTTGTGAATTGCATGTATCGCGTTAACCATCGTGACGCGTCTGAAAACGGTCAGTAACCAACCGCGTCGTCATGCATTATTCCAGTAATTCATTCCATCGTGAAATCATTCCGGTCATACATTACACATACAACAGCATCAAGGTCAAAAGGCCCAAAAACCTTCTCATTAAAAAAAAGTTTGATATTCTGCAAACGTCATATTCAAGTTCTGTACTAGGAATGTCTAAATATTACGGATTTGTGGTTTCCGATAACTTTCAGCGATCTCAATAACTGAATAACAAATTAAAATGACGTTATTTTATTTTATTTTTTTATAATGTAATGTGACATATAGTCCACGACGATATACGGCCACCTAATATTGTTTTTCATTAAAAAAAACTTTATAAAAAAGAGTGAGAGAAAGGGGAATCCTACAGGTTGGTTCATTAATAAACAAGAGATAAAAATAAGCACGGTTCTCGGGTTCTGTAACATACATAAATAAATAAAGTATGGCTCTTAAAATTTTAAGAGGGAAGGAAAAGATTGCATCCAATTCAGCTCCCACATTCAATGCATCAGATTCGTAGCATTGTGTTTGTGAGTATGACTTCCTATCAATAAGCTTAAAATAAAGGACAAAAAGAATCTCCCCATTTTGGGTCGAAGGCTTATCTCTTCTCTCGATCCAATACCCTCTCCTCATTCTTAACAATATCCTCATTCCCCCGTTATTCTAGTGCTTATTGTTTTTTTTTTTTAATGTGTTATTCCAGTGCTTATTGATATTAACATTATTCGCTGCTCCTCGATATTTTTAAGCCCCGCTCAATCATTATTGCCGAAATTATTATATTTTACTTTACCTTATTAATTTTCCATTTGTTATCAAATAGTGCGCACAAAGTATTAATTTGTACATGTCAGTAATAAGACATCGGCAAGTAATAAGTATTTGAAGTGAAATTTCAAGTATCCTCCTCTGGATTTTTTTTATTCAATCATCAATTCACAACTGTAATTACTTCTAGAACTTAAAGTTCGAAATAAAAGGAGCTCTACTAATTACCACCTTTAGCTTGCAAAAAATTAAACTCAATAAGTTTTCGGGTTTAGTTCACAAATTCAAGCAAAAGGAAGTGAGGGATAATAGTCACTACTCACTAATAATGTTAGGGTTTGATTTCATCCAACTCTCCAAAAGTACTACGTTCATGCAAGTCCTAGTTTTTTAATTCAGATCAAATTTTCTTAAGATAGTTAAAAGTTAATTCATTGAGACTATATTTATCCTAAAATTGAAAATATAATTTCTTAGATTTTTTAAATTAAGATAAGCTTTAAGATCTTGAGAATTTACAGAAGATCCAATACATAATAATACTCATCCCAAGATCATTATCATATATGTTGATTTACAATCATATCTGATTATCAATTATTAATTTCCCAATTGCATAAATAAATCTAAACTTAATTGGTAATTAATCAGGCCATTGAAGCATGTAAATATACATAAAATGATCTAGATCATGTCAGATGGTATTTTAAAAGGTTAACATTTTAAAATTTTAAGCTAACTGAATTTTCGGTTTTAAAGGAGATCGAAAAGAAGAAGGACAGCTACAATACTAGAGAGACATATACATAAAATACAAAAAAGAAAAAAGAAAAAAAAAGAGAGAGAGACATATACATACATACACACACAGATATACAGTTGTTCCCATGCCTTTCGGCCTTTTCTCCATGCAATCATAAACCAAAAAGACGAAGGAAAACCTTGAGAATATTAGAAGAAAGAAACTGTGATGCTTTATTTGAGATGAAAAGGAAGGGCCATGAAAATAAAGATGAAAAAGAGAAAAAGGCTTTCTTTTTGCGCATAGGATAGAATTGCTTTTTCTTGGTCAAAAGATATATGTGCTAGAAGTCTTGTTCCTTGATTTGGATTATCCTTTAGAAGGGTGTATTTAGACAAACTTTAAAAAAAAAAAAATGGATTTTATGAGCATCACCCAAAAAAAATTTTCTACATACACAATTAAAAAGCGGGTTCACATTTTTTTTTTCTTTCATCATTTTACTTTCTCTCTCCTTTTTATTGTGAGTGTAAGAAAAATTTCTTACATCATGCAATATTATACTCATTAAACCAAAAAAAATTATGATATATGTAAAGAACCATTTCAACCTAAAACTTAAGATATTGGATAAAGTTACATTAATAGCTTTATATATTTTTAACACGTTTCTTCACAAGAAAGTTTATTGGATTTGAATTGTGGATGATAGCAAAGAAATTCCACACACAAAATAAGAAACGTTAAGGATCGAACCCGAAATACTAAGACTATGATATTATGTAAGGAACTATTTTAATCCAAAAATTTAAGCTGCTAGGTAAGATAACATTATCTTTTAGAAGTTTTTATTTTTTATTAAAATATAGTTTTTCTTTAAAGAAAAAAGAGAGAGAAAGAAACAGAAACTATATCAAAATGTCAAAGAGTTCAATCAAGAGTGAAGGGTGAATCTGCAATTGTGCTTCAGAGGAAATGCGCTATTTGGATGCAAGTCACTCACTTGGTTGGTTGTTGTGGCAAACCCCAGTGCGGTAGTAAATGAAGAGTGCTGAATGGCTAACTGGAATGAGTATGACCCTTGTGGTTAAGTGTTCCACTGGTCATCTTCATCCACGTCACCGAAAATTCTTAGTGATTTTGGAATAAATTTTTGTGTTATTGTTGCACTAAAGATTCAGTACATTTCACTAATAGAAATATTACATGTCAGATAAATTTTTTTCTCTGCTAAATTTTCTCTCTCTCCTATGATATGTAATGCTTCCATTAGTAAGATGTACTGAATTTTGGTGCAATAATAACACCAAAAATTTATTCGTGATTTTGGAGTTTAAGTGATTTTCCTTTTCTGAATTATTAAATATGTATCAATTTTTTACTAAAAAATTTGTATCGATTTAATTATGTGAATCATATATATTTATTGGGATTTGCATTTTTCATTTAACATGACACAACAAACTTTTCTACACAAACAACATTTTGTGAGCCTACACTTTTTGAAGAAAAAAGAAATTACGGCACGCAAAACGAATCTCTATAACATTACACAATCACTTTTCCTACGATATAACTCATATAAAACTCATATTTATTATTTCAACTACAATTTAATATTATAACTAAAGTAATATACATTTAATGGACAACAGCAGGCACAAAAAAGCAACATGACATCTGTGATTTAATGACTGGTACTCACTCATCAACCCCTTTTGGCCTTTACTCCCAACTCTGTCCTCAAACTAAGCATATATAAATTAATTATTGGACTTTAATTATTTCATGCACAATTAATATTACTATTTTTCTTTTTGTTATTATTTATTAACATTCATCATATATTATTGGGCAAAACGATCGTACTATAATTATTTTGTAAATGTATTACTGAAATGAAACACATTTCAAAAGTATGGCCGAAGTAGACCAGTCAAACACGTTAGTTTGACTGACAGGATCAATTTCGTCACTGAAGAAGACGTGATCGGAGGTCACGTTAGATTGTGCAGCATTCACGTCAGGTAAAGCGACGAGTTCTCCACTAATGTCGTCAATAGTGTTGACATCTTCCATTCCCACCAGGAAACTTGACACTTGACGCGACCATCAAACACATACACTAAGTTTTTTTTACCAAAAGGCAAATTACATTGTTTATTAATTATTATGAGCGTTTTTTTATGCCTAAGGTTTCCAAAAAAAAATTTATTAAATAATGCAGAATATTTGAAAAGGGATTTAATAACATGCCAAATATGTTAATTATGACACTAATGATGACATTGTTAACACATGCAGGTTTTATTTTAGTGAAACTATTTATTATGATTAAATCATTAGTTACAAAATATAAAGCAAATTAGTAATATTAAGCAAATATAATAATTAGTAAATTTGTTGTAATATATTTTCGGCTTTTAGAAGTGGTCCATATAAAAAAGCTAAAGACGTGTTAATTATTTTTGTAATTAATGAAGGTTTTTTGTTTTGATACAAATAATTAATGAATTGATTAAAATAAATAACAACCTAAGAAAAAATCTGTTAAGTAAAATAAATAATCATTAATTATAAAAGAAACAGTAATTAGTATTAGTGTTATAATTAAATATGAATCATGTTATTAAATTTTTGTTTGTATAAGTGGTAATTATGTAAATCGTAATAACTATTTTAAATATTTTGTAATCATAATAAATAGTTTCACTAAAATAAAACCTGCATGTGTTAACAATGTCATCATTAGTGTCATAATTAACATATTTGGCACGTTATTAAATCCCTTTTCAAATATTCTGCATTATTTAATAAAAATATTTTTGGAAACCTTAAGCATAAAAAAACGCTCGTAATAATTAATAAACAATGTAATTTGCCTTTTGGTAAAAAAAACTTGGTGTTTGTGTTTGATGGTCCCGTCAAGTTTCCTGGTAGGAATGGAACATGTCAATATTATTGATGGCATTAATGGAGAACTCGTCGCTTTACTCGACGTGAATACTGCACAATCCAACGTGGTCTCTGATCACGTCTTCTTTAGTGACGAGACTGATCCCGTCAGTCAAACTAACGTGTTTGACTGCTCTACTTCAGTCATACTTTCAAAATGTGTTTCATTCCGACGATACATTTACAAAATAATTATAGTAGGATCGTTTTGCCTATATCATTGTCTTTCATCAAGGATTCCTAATGAATTTTTTTACCCTGAATCACCAAAATGGTTTATAAGGTAAGCATAACAATGAGCGCAAAATTGGTCTTCAAGGAAATGGCCCAAAGAAATTTTCATTGGCCCAATACATCAAGCTACCTCCTCCAATACAAAGTCCTCCAAACATCATAATGAATTGAATTAAATAAATCATCAATTTTATGGAAAGACTTCACAAGTTTGCTTAGCCTTAAAACAAATATCATAAGATTCATCAAGAAACAGATGACTTTGGTTGCTTTTAACAATAGGCAATAGAAAGACTAATTTGATTCGAAGCATGTGTTATAAGTGGTAGGTCGGCACTGCTGTTCGGAATAAATAAGCACCCTCTTTCTGTTCAACCATACCAATGGAAGTTCTCAAAATGTGATCCTGTATCACACATAATTTATCAATTAGAGTAATTATGCACTACAAGTCATTGATTAAAGATGCCAAGGAGATTTAATTGCAATTTAATTGGGGCATGTAAAGAACATTGTGTAGTTTTAAGTTGGCCCCAATAATTATTTTAAGTTGGCCCCAATAATTAAAGTTCCTTCTTGCATAGCGCACGTAGTTGTTCCATTTGGAAGAATGATCGGTGAGTATAGGATAGCTCGTAAAGTAGTCATTTGATTATTTCCCATAATGTGATATCATTGTTGTCAAAAATTAGTGTAAAAAAATAGAAATATAAAAAAGTAGAGTAACTCCAAAAAAAAGAAGGTAGAAACACAGTATAAAAATATGTTAAAACGTAAATAAAAATGATTCTTAGTAAAATTGGGTAAAAATGGCACGTAGAAACACAAGTTTTTAAGTTTTTACTTAGACTCAAATTTATTTATTTTTTTTAAAAAAACAACATTTTTTCCAAAAATTTTAACTCAATTTTCTCTTTTTGTGTTTTTTGACTTATGTCTTATATAGTTATGTGTCATATATTTTGAATATGAAGTTATTCATTGAATTTTGAATAGTAGTTTGTGCAATTTTTTTTACATATATATATATATATTTGTATCTTGATCTTAAATAGTAGAAACTTTATGTTTCGTATGGTTTATACGATTTATATTTCTACCATTCTTTCCTTTTCTGCGTAAAAACTCGATTTTGATTACATTGTGTGATATGATGCCCGTTTCAAAAATTCATATATTTACCTAAAAACATTTCTTTACCTTTGGTATGAGAATTGTTTATGGTCGAGAGAAAGGCCCATTGTTCGTTCATCCATTTGTTGATTATCAAGAGCCTTGATTAATAACAAATAGTAGATCCTCAGGTTAGCTCAAGATAAGGGATGGGGCAATTTCAGTTGATGATGACTAGTGAGATATATGAACTTGGACTTTGAGCTCAAGTTTGTACTCAAGAGCAAATAGGAGATTGTTGGATTTTGCTCTTTCACTAAAGTCAAATAGGGCCTAGTGTGAAAGAAGAGCCCAAAAAACCTAAAGCCCATTCTGCTTATGGTTAGGGTTTCTTGGAACCCATATATATTCTACACTTATAGTCCTCAGCCTTTCTAGTCTTCACTTGGTGGTTGCAGAGGCTGAGGTAAGGTCATCTTTCTGAAAGTGAGAGAGTGCCCACACACTTCCCATTTCCCCTTGAAACATAGTCTGGAAGATCTGCCATAGTCCAGCTTAAGGAGGTTGTTCGTACTGCAGCGCTGAGGAGATTAGTTTGTGTTGTGACGCAAAGACTCTAGTTTTTGGAGCATTATCTCAGATCTGTGCTACAAAAGGTAATTGTAAACAATGATGATCCTATACATTTAAACTGCAATGGTCTAAACGTTTTTGCATGATCTAATTGCTCCTATAATTGTAACAATAGAGCATTAGTTTGACTCATGCATTTAATAAAGGGTGTTTTTTTTAAAATAAAGAAAGAAAGAAAGCAACTCAAGAGTTAATGGTCTAGTAGCGATTTAGTTAGATATCAAATTTAAAGTGTCCAAAGGATAGTAGTGGGTTTAATTCTGAGAGTCACAACTCCCATAAAAAGTGGAGAGATTCAAAGGCAAAAAAATTAAAATATTACTATTTTAATAAATAATTACAAATAGATGACAGTTTAGAAACTAATTTCGAATATGTAACAGCCATTCACGCCCAAATGAGGCGTGAATGATTCACGCCTAAATTAGGCGTGACTATTCACGCTCGGGCCAGGCGTGAACGCCCTGGCCTATATAAACCCCTAAATTTTCACTTTTCCTTCTCACACCTTCTCTCTACCTTCTCTCTAAAGTTGCTCTAACTTCTCTCTAGATTATTTGTGGAGAATTTCGCGCGGCGAAGCCCTGTCGAACAAGCAAGTCCTCATATATGCTTTATCAATTTTTTAAATATAGTATCATACATGTTATAATAGTAATTTAGGGACTTGCGCATATAACTGTTATTATAGTGATCTAGGAATATGTTAAAGTAGTGTCTTAAACCCTAGGAATATATTAGTGACTTAGGAATATTGTACACATGTAATTTAATATTTTTTGTAACACATGTAATTTAATATATTTTGTAACACATTTAATTAATGTAATGACTTTTGAATATATTAATGAAACCAATTAATTTGTAATTGTGTATAGTACACTATTATGGCTGACTCGTCATCGTCCGAGTCACCTCGGTCTCCATCTGATACTGAGACTCAGCCTGAGCCTTCAGATCCCAGGACACATGTGCTTCCAGAACCATACAGGTGGGATGTACTTCGGAGGCACACGCAGCACACACATATTTCACAGGTTGTGTAGAATGAAGAAATGTCGCCAGTGCAGGACTAGACGCGGTAAGAAGCAGGGGGACCATCTCCTGATGCTATTCCCGACATTGTGGCGGACTACCTGTCACAAGCTGGCTTCCTACATGTCGCACGCATGCGACATATTCAAGTACGCATATAAGAAAGTACCAGTGATGAGCCTTTTAATTTAATAATAAATGTGAAAAACTTAGTGTACTTTATAGTATCGTTTATTTTGATAGTTTTTCTGCATTTATTTCATATTGATCCCATGTTGATCAGTGCTCTGGTGGAGACCAGAGACACATACCTTCCACATGACCCAGGGCGAGATGACCATCACGTTGCAGGATGTTGCGGCTATATTGAGTTTGCCGACTGATGGGAGAGTGGTTACGAGGGTTACATCTACGGACTGGCGGGTCGTGTGCCAGGAGCTGTTTGGTCAGGCACCCGTCGATGCAAAGCAGCCTTATGGGGATGTTAAGCTCTCATACCTTCAAGCGCTAATTTTTAACTAAATTTTTGATGTAGTTCGCTAAGTGTTGAGTTCCGCATGATGCGGGTTGGCCTTTGAGAGCCTTAAAATATGACACCATGTCGACCTTCCATTTTCCTACCATTATAATATAAAACAACACGAACAAAATTAGAATGTGAACTCATTATTAACTATATTAATAAAAATACACAAAACAGAGTATGCATAAGCAAGTGAGACTGTATCGAAGACTAAGAAGTTAAGATGTAGAAGAGTTGTGATGAATGTGGAGATGGTAGGTATTTATATAAGGAATATGGGTGCCAATCACGCTTAGATTGGACAGGAGATGGGGTTGAGTCACGCCCAGATGGGGCAGAAAAATACAGTAATTCACGTCTTCATGGGGCGTGATTAGTCACACCTACTTTGGGCGAGAATGACGTGGCATTCACGTCTCATTTGGACGTAAATTGTCGAGTCCTTTTTGGGTATAACTGACTACTACAGATCCAAAATTAGTTTCTAAATTACCATCTATCTATAATTATTTATTAAAATAGTAATATTTTAATTTTTTTTTTGCCGAGATTCAAACCCAAAATATTAGCTGGACCCTTCGAGTGTTAACATGGTATTGACCACAAGATGCTTTTTGAACCCGAAACTGCTTCTCCATTCTAACCGTCATAAATTGGTGTCTTCAGTAGATTTTGTCTCCGTTTCAACTCAGAAGATTTTAATCTAGCAGGTTTGACTAGTGAGATAAATCCATAGAAGGAAAAGAATTAGCAAAATAACATAACAAGTCTGCAGGGTAGGGCAGAGAAGTTAGATGATGACTCCCCAAACATATCTTTTTTTCCCTTTCTAATTGCTATCAATTTTGAATGGCTTAAAGAATCATCAAGAAATTTAAGGCCGTGAATTTGTGGTTGTAAAATCTTATATTTTCTTGATTCTTTTTAAATTAGTGTAAATTAAAACTTCCCCTGAATGAACATGATGTATCTCTATAGCTTCGTTGCTTCGTGTTAGCTATACTCCAACGCTCTTTGTAAAACTATTTCATTAGAAAGCACAATATTGCTTCTCTTTCAAGTATAATATCTAAAAATACATCAAATTAATTGATCACCATGGTAACTGTGCCATTCTTTAAACATCTATTTAACAATCTCTCATAAAGTATTAAAAAGCTTTTTGTACTGCTAGTAGTCATCATCTTCATTTCTTGACCCAAAGAATCTCCTCACAACTGCAGCAGCAGCACCAAGAAACAAAAACAGAACTATAGTATCAAATCCACCTCCAATGCCTATAGCTACACTGGGACCTGGTGCAAAGAAAGAAAATGGAGACCATCCCCAGCCACCATAGAATGGCCCACCGAAACCATAGCCATAACCACCAACTAGTGGAGGCGCCACTGGAGGATTGACATAGATATTGGTCCTGTCAATTGACATAAATTTCAGAAATAAGATTCCCAAGATGAGACGTGTGAAACTTTACATTTTCATATGGAATTACTGAACAAGAATTCCATCCAAAGTATAAAAGACATTCATTTATGATCTCTAATGATACTCCAGAATATGAATATATATCCATTGACTATAACCAAATAGAAAAGATCTATATCTATTTTCAGCAGAACACTAAATTTTTATATTTTTATATAGAAACCTTCAAATAACATTCTGCTAGAATTGCCACGGTAAGACACACTATATGCAAAGAGTGAAAAACAATTTACTTAGAAATGACTAATCAAGACATATTCATGACCAGAACAACTTAATCCACTGCTTATACTATTAATATTGATACTTCAAAAGGCAAAAACGAGGGGAAACCGTTATGTGCTTTTTTAAGAGAAACAGATCAATAGTATTCTTTGAATTTTTCAAAAACCAATTTGGGAAGAGCACGGCCGGAGCTAGTTTAATGGTTTCGTCATGAATATCATCTCACTTAAAAGCTCAAGCTATTAAATCAAGGCTTCTCAGATTAGATTTTCTAACACATCCCATTGGACAAAAGTCCATTGGGCTTGAAGAATAAATAATGCATAAGTCTACCTATCTATACTAAGAAATTCCTCATTTAAGTATGGGCTTTATTAATCACATGCAATAGGAGAGAACTCTCTCATGCAGTAGAGATAATCATGTGTGGAACCCAACCCCTATAGAAAAAGAAAAAAAGAATAAAAAAGTAACACGAAAATCGATGTATGTGTAGGAGAGAAAAATTCTCTCTTACAACATAAGAGTATATTTTCCCTTTTAAGTATTTATTAGAAGAATGGAGGTGGTGTTGGTGCCCCTCTGATACCATATTATATAACTATCACACCTAAAAATTAAAGCTATTAAATACGGATCACTTTAATAGTTTTATGGCAAAATTATTTTTGTAGTTGCGGCAGAAATAATTTATCTGTCATATACACATATTTTCCGGAATACGATATCTGATCCTGATAATTAAAAAAAAAAAAAAAACATTGGGTCTCGCTTTTGTCTCTTTTTTTGTGCCTGCGGCATATATTTGCTTATTTGCTTTCTATTGACTACCGCTGCTGAAGAAAAACCGAACCCCATTACACTTTTCTAACAGACGGCAAACTGAAGACATCATAACCGTGTGTCTATCCATAAAACTTTAGTGCCTATGATATACTTTTCAGAAGCCAGTAGATTTCAGGCAAGCATATTCAAGCCAACCAAAAGAGTATGACCTAGGATGATGAGAACAATTTCAACTTTGGTTCTAGGAACATAATCAACCCAAAACATAGAGCATCGATTTGCAGTAATCAATATCAGCAATATTCCTACTAAAAATTTACCTAGAGTTGTTGTTGATTCTCGGTGAGGAGCGAGGGGCTGATGACCTGAAGGCCTGGCCACCAACTCTACCACCAGTCTTGGCGGCCGATGCATCATGAACTGACCCCAGTGTTAACACCCCAGCAGCCAGTGCAACTATTGCTAACTTTGCTATCTTGTTCTCATTCTTCCTGTTAATAACAACACCCCAAAACAGCAGCAAAAAAAAAAATTCATAACCAATTCAGTCAAATTCATCCTAGATTCAAAAATGAATGAAAAAAGAATACATCAAAGACCATAAATCGGGACCAGCTGAACTTAAGTGATAATGAAACAGTGTTGTTGTGTGTGTTTGATTAGTATTAAACTATTGATACCTTGGAGGTTGAGGTTGTTGTTGGTCATGTTGTGGGCAACTGCAATAAACGGTTTTAACTGAAGAGATAGTAACGGTGCTGCTTCTGCTGCTGAACATGGGCTTCAGGGTTAGTGGAATAAGGGCGTTGGTGAGGAAGCTTTGCTGTGAAGAGGCTATGCTGCACATTTCTGCAATCACCAAAATTCTTGCTGTAAGATGTGAATGTGAATAAGTGATTCTTGTTTCCTGTGCTCCAAACCAATCTTTTTTTTTTTTATCACAAAAACAAAACAATGAATCTTCCGATATTTCATTTTGCAATTGTTTTGTACGGATATATATCATCCTTTTCCCTGGTTCTCGAGTTGCCACGTGGCACTATGTCCACTTTGTTTATTATCATCATTATTAACTGCTATTAATACAAATTGAATTTAGAGATTTTTATACCATCATAATATCATGTATAAATTCACACATTATTATATTAATTGAATCCTAGTTAAAAAACCAAAATATTTTTTATGAAGGACTGGACTCGTTCTTTCCTGGGCTTTTAATTTTGATCTGGGTCCATTTACGACGGGCTTACTTCGTTGTTAATTATTTTGAGAAATGAGAAAAAATAAATCCAAAGTTTGTTAAAATGGGCCTTCCTTCTTCTATTATTAAACGTTTGTTAAATTTGGTTGGCATGTGGCGTAAATGGACCATTTTTAATTTCGCCTATGAAATTTTGTCGTAAAATTTCTAAAATTTTGGATGAAAATATATTTTGTGATACCTATAAAGTTTTTTATAGAGCCAAATCCAATATTATGAATATATAACTATAAAAACTTGTTTAATCTAAAAAATAAGGTCTTTTACTTTTTACGGTTAAAATTTTTTTAAACAAGATTTTTTGGATCAAACAAGCTTCTATAGTCATATACTCATAATATTGTGAACTTGACTCGCGTAACCTGAGAGGAAGCTTTGTGGGTATCACAAAACCTATTGGCATTACAAAAAATTTGAAAATTTTAGAGTAAAATTTTGAAAGGCCATAACTTTTGACTCGAGTATTCGAATTGGGTACTTTTTTTTTTTATTCCACATAACTTTTCGAGAGCTATGTGTTGAAAAATTTTCGTTGGAAATTTTTTGAACATTTACTCAAAACATTACCCATATACTTGAGTATATTGCGTGGAACAGCAAATACTCGAATATCCGGGTCCTATACTCAAGTAAATGTTAAAAAAAATCCAGAATGCAAAATATACTCAAGTATAAGATCATGTACTCGAGTATATGGATCGGTCAACGGTTAAATAGGAGTAGATTGATGAAATATATTGAAATAGGGGCAAAGTAATATTTATTTTGGTCGAAAAGGATACAATAGTAAAAAAGCCCAACATAAAGAGAGTATTTCTCACCACTACACATTATTACTAGCAGTGTCGTGTTAACGGGATACGTTGATCTATCCCTTTCCACCCTTTTTACGGCAAAAATAGAATTATTCGATTGTGCAGTTTCGCATACTTGCGATGTAAAAATATGCAGGAAAAAGAAAGCCTATGACTTGCTTTATAAATAGGCTTTTCTTGAAGCATCAATTTGTTTTATTTAACTATATATAATAGGTCAAATCCGACTTGATATAGACGAAGCCGTAAATCCTTATTAGACCGATTAACTCATTTACATCCCTAACAACTACGAATATTGCACGAGAGAACAGAGAAACACCACCCGTAGGAGATTAATTTCTTCCACAACCACCAGGGCACGTCAT
Source organism: Gastrolobium bilobum (assembly GCF_033153095.1). NCBI lineage: Eukaryota > Viridiplantae > Streptophyta > Magnoliopsida > Fabales > Fabaceae > Gastrolobium > Gastrolobium bilobum. The sequence goes on along the minus strand of NW_026897257.1, from coordinate 685,375 downwards.
ATTTAATCTGTTATAAATTAATTCACACGTTGTAACCATCACATATATTCAACATATGCTAAATCTAAGCTAGGACAAGTATACATATAGTGCTTTGTTTTATACATTGCAATATGAAATCGATTATATAATGAATAGTATGCTATTATAATTGGATTTAATGTTTTTGCTTTTTTGGCAGAAAAAAATTTCTGTCATACTCACATAAAAATGAATGGATCTCACAATAAAGAGAAAAAAAAAAATAGAATCCACCAATTTTTATTTGAATGTGTCAAAAAAAAAATATTTTTTCCACTATAATTATTGTTTATAAGCGTGCAATATTCAAAGATAAAGTTAAACTTAATAATAATTATAATCCTAACATGGATTTCCTCGCCGGACAGAAGAGCTGGATTAGTAGAGGTATACGAAATTTGAGTCACTGCATAACGACGATAGCAACCAAAAAAATTAAAATTGGATCTACCAATATACCATTACATTTATATGCTGAATTAAAACTACTTTGTTTTTTTCTGATTGAAGATTGCTTCTATTTAACTTGAAATCCAAAATGTTAGTGGTAACTTGAGTCGCGCAAATCTTTGATTCCCCAACCCTTCAGCTAAAAATGTCTTACCTTCCAAAACCCAAAATCCAAAAGTCTAGCCCCCCAGCCCCATTATGGAAAGTTTGTTGAGTACTTGAGCATTAATGATTAATGATATATATATATATATATATATATATATATATATATATATATATATGGGGAAAGTACTTCTTATGTGACTGCAGAAGGGAAAAAGTGCAGCAACACTTACTTTTATCAAGATACGCGTCCGAATACTGGTTTTTTTTTATAGAATCCGCACGTGTATCCTAGTGTTAAAAATTTACTGCAACTTTTCTCATCAGCAGTCACATGAGAAGCGACGGACCTGTATATATATATATATATATATATATATATATATATATATATATATGTTTGTTTGGTTCCCTTATAAGGGCCTTCAGAAAAGATCATTTGAGCAATTCACGTAAATGCTAGCTAGTTGTATCATCATTTTTTATGTAGCACTGTCACATAACCGAGATTTTGAGGGAAGGGGAAAATTGAGAGAGAAGGGAATCACAGAGAGGAAAAGAGAGATTTGTGACAAAATTCCTATGCCTTTTCTGATTATTCAACTTCAATAAATAGAGATTATGTAAAGATAAACTATAATCCTAATAGAATTTAAATGCAGCAAAGATAAACTCTTATCCTAATAATCCTAACAGAATTTAAATGCAACAAAGTTAAGTTCTTATCCTAATAGAATTCAAACGCAGTAAATATATACTAATTGTGATAAGTCCAAATCGCAAGATAATATAAACAAACTAAATATAATCAGCCCATCTTGTAATCCTTGAAGTGCATGGGTGGTTTGGTGTCTCTCTTGGGCCTTGTGTATGTTTGGGTTGCAACATCCGTCGGTCCATCAAAGAGAGCCTTGTCCACAAGGTTCTGAATGTTTCTAGAAGAATTGCTCTCAGCATCTGGATCAACGGATGGAGTATGATTAGCTGATACATGATGGGTGGTCATGATCATGTCTTGTGGGTTGGTCAAGTTGCCAATTTCACTGGTAGTAAGGGTGACTTCAGCCTCATCCTCCCATGTTGCAGTTTTCGGTGGGAGGTCTGACCATTGAACCAAAACTTGTGGGATGCTACGCCCGCGGCGCCAGACGGACCGACGAGAAACAATTGCTACTGGCGTGTGTATCGGGTGTGTCTCATTGGAACAAGGAAGGTTGTGGATCTTATAAGTCCGAGCAGCATGAAATGGACGAAGGAGTGAAATATGGAAGACTGGATGGACTCGACTTCCCGACGGCAGGCGGAGGCGGTAAGCAACAGAGCCAACCTTCTCTAATATTTCAAACGGACCAAAAAATCGAGGAGCAAGTTTTTGTGATGAACGTCGAGCGACAGACAGCTGGCGGTAGGGGCGCAGGCGTAGAAGAACCATGTCACCGACGTTAAAGGTAAAGTCTTTCCTCTTTTGATCAGCTTGGTTTTTCATGTGAGTCTGAGATTTTCTTAAATTTTCCTTTAATGACTGGAGTATATGTGATCTGTTGGACAACTCTGAATCGATGGCTTCAATGGAGGTTATGCCCATGGAGTACGGCAACAAGCAGGGTGGGGTTCGGCCAAATGTTGCTTGAAAAGGGGATGTTCCAATGGATCGATGAAAAGCCGTGTTATAGTGGTATTCAGCCCAAGGTAAGAATCGTATCCAATCTTTCGGATTTTCGAAAACAAACGAACGGAGGTATTGTTCTAATGTTCTGTTAACACGTTCTGTTTGTCCGTCTGTCTCTGGGTGGTATGATGAACTGTAACTCAATGTTGTTCCATGTAGCTGAAAAAGCGTCTTCCAGAAAGAACTAAGGAAAATAGGGTCTCGGTCAGATATGATGGATTTTGGTGGGCCGTGGATCTTGCCAATATTCTCCCAGAAGGCAGACGCAACCTTAGCGGCTGAAAAATATGTAGGAAGAGGCACAAAGTGAGCACCTTTAGTGAGGCGATCAACGACAACAAAAATCACAGTAGAACCTTTGGACGGAGGAAGGTGAGTGATGAAGTCCATGGTGAGATCAGACCATATGGATTCTGGCGGTGGTAACGGTTGTAAAAGGCTAAATGGTAAGTGGTTTGGTGGTTTTGTCCTTTGGCATATATCACATGTATGAATGAACTCTTTAACATCTTTCGTCATTGATTTCCAGGTAAAAGAATGGGAAAGACGGGCCAGAGTACGTTTAACACCGGCATGACCACCAACTGGCGATGAATGAAACTCTTGGAGCAACGACTCGATCAACGTTGACTGGGAAGGAATGTAGATGTGGCCCTTGTGGAATAGTATCCCATTTTTCATTGTCCATTCCCCATTTTTATTTTTGGATGACTGTATTTCCCCTATAATCCCCGTTGCATAGTCATCTTTCTGTAATTCTTTCTGTATGACGGTAGCATAGTTAGAAAGTGGTCCTGTGAGGGCTGCAAATAGAGGGACTAGAGGCTCCTTTTCTCCAGATTGTAGCCGAGATAGCGCATTGGCTGCAACATTACTTTTGTCGGATTTAAATTTAATAGAGTACGAGTACCCTATGAGCTTGGCTAAAAACTTCTGTTGCTCGGGGGTTTGAATTACCAGAGACATCAGGTGATGCAGACTTTTGTGGTCCGTTCTGATGATGAAATGAGACCCCAATAGGTATTGTCGCCACTTGGCGACACTGCTAGTAGTGGCAAACATCTCGCGTACGTACGTTGATTGGGCCTGCATTCGTGGAGATAATTTGCGGCTATAATAAGCCACGGGTTTACCATTCTGCAGTAGCACTGCACCTATACCACTACCCGATGCATCTGTTTCAATTTCAAAAGGTTTTGAAAAATCTGGTAAAGCAAGGAGTGGAGCTGTGGTCAGTTGGTCTTTGAGGGCTTGAAATGTTGTCTGTACAGTAGTGGACCAAGAAAAATCTTTCTGTGAAAGAAGATCTGTCAAAGGAACAACAATTTTAGCGTAGTTGCTTATAAAGCGTCTGTAATAGCCCGAGATACCAAGAAATGCCCGCACTTGAGTGACTGTTGTGGGGATAGGCCAGTCAGTTATTGCCTGTACTTTGGAAGGGTCAGGGGAAACACCATTAGCAGTGACGATATGACCTAGGAATTGTATAGTATCAGTGGCAAAAGAGCATTTTGAACGCTTAGCATACAATGAGTGGGTACGTAGTGTACCAAAAACCTGTCAAAGGTGGTTTAAGTGTTCAGACAATGAGGTGCTGTACACCAATATGTCGTCAAAGAATATGACCACAAAACGACGGAGGAAGTTTGCAAAAACTTGGTTCATTGTTGCTTGAAATGTGGAAGGAGCATTGGATAGGCCAAAAGGCATAACCAAGAATTCGCAATGACCTTCGTGTGTGCGGAATGCAGTCTTGTGGATATCTAAGGGGACCATGCGAATTTGGTGGAAGCCAGATCGCAGATCTAATTTTGAGAAAACTTTCGACCCATATAACTCATCTAGCAATTCGTCTATGGTTGGCATGGGAAAATGGTCACGCACGGTGATTGCATTTAAGGCACGGTAATCAACACAAAATCTCCAAGTGCCATCCTTCTTCTTAATTAGGAGCACTGGGGAGCTGTAAGCTGATTGGCTGGGTTTGATAAACCCGGAGTGGAGAAGTTCATTTACCATCTTTTCTATTTCATTTTTCTGGAAGTGATGGTAACGGTATGGTTTAACTTGCACTGGTTTGGAATTGGGGTGGAGGTGGATTTTATGGTTAGTGGGGCGATCTGGAGGTAGGGAAGTAGGAGTGACAAAGATATCTGGGAATTCATTTAAGAGGGCTTGGATTGCTGGTAAAGGGTGTATGTCAGGGGAGATTTGTGGTTGAGTAAGTGATAGTGGGGTAGAGAGGCACATAAAACAAGCAGAGACTGATTTCGCAGCAACCATTTGATTTAATTGAGAAGATGATACCGTATTGAGGTGGTGCTGGTTTTCCCCTTGAAGAGTAATTGGAGAGTTGGCAATTTGGAAAGACATTGTAAGCTGAGAGTAATCAGTTACTATTGGTCCTAGAGTGGATAGCCATTGTACACCCAAAACGATGTCTGCTCCTTTTAAGTCGAGGACATAGAGGTCAACGGTAAATGTATGGGATTGCATGGATAATGGAATAGAATAGCAAGCAACGGTACATGAGAGACCTTCTCCATTTCCGACTTGAACCACAAAAGGGTTAATGTGTTGCATTACTAGAGATAGATGGGTAGCCATTCTTGCTGTAATAAAATTGTGGGTGCTGCCACTGTCTATTAAAACTTGGACGAGTTTACCAGCGATAGAACTTGTTAGGCGAAAGGAACGGGTTGATTGGTGACCAAACAGTGCGTTGAGGCTAATTTCGGGACAGGTTCAGGTTGGGGTAAGTCATCCTGGTCAATGGTTGGGGGTTGGTCCTCTTTAGAATCTTCCTCTGTGCCTTCTAAATATAACAAAACAGCTTTCCCTTTACATTTATGGCCAAATATGTTTTGCTCATCACAGTTGTAGCAGAGGTTCTTGTCACGTCTAATTTGCATCTCAGCAGCAGTAAGCCCTTTGATTGGTAGGGTGGTTGTGGAATTGCTAGGTTTAGAAGTAGGCTGTGATGGTGATGGTTGGGTAATTTGGTTTAGAATTCCATGGTTTGAATGACTTAGAGTCTGTTAGTTGATCTTCGTAGAGTTTTGCCAATCCGAAAGCTTCATGGTGGTCATTGGGTCGGTGAGTTAAAACTGCACGCCTAATGTGGGGTTTTAAGCCAGAGATGAAAATGCTGCGACGAAGGGTAGGAGATAAGCCTGGTACTCTGCAAGCAAGGGCCTCGTAAGCTTATTGGTATGCAAGAACTGATCCTGTTTGTTGTAATTTCACCAGGGAACCTGCAGTGTCATCAAACTCTGAAGGACCAAATCGATGGTGAAGTGCGGCAACAAAAGAATCCCAATCGGGAATCAATCCATCACTAAACATTCCTTGGAACCATCTGGAAGCAGGTAGATCCAGGTGGAAGGACGCTATTGTTAAACGGTCTGCCTGTGCAATGTTATTATAATTAAAATAACGATTTGCAACAAAAATCCAGTCTGTAGGGTCTCCATCCGCAAAACGTCGAAAATCCAATTTTATGGATCTGTTTCTGTTCCCATCTGTTGCCATGCGGGGTCCATGGCCAAGTATTCCAGCGTTGTTCTGGAATGTTTGTTGGGCTTCAGTGAGGCGGTTTAGCTCTTGATGAATAAGGGCAAATTGATGGTCTTGGCTTTCTTGTAATCGAGTTTGGCTTTCTTGACGAAGCAGTTCAGAGGCGTTGAAATTTTGTTCAAGTGTGTCTAAATGTTGGGAAACGTCTTTAAGACGTGTATTTTCTGCCATGGAAGGTGAGTATCAAGATGAAAGCACCAATGTAGCACTGTCACATAACCAAAATTTTGAGGGAAGGGGAAAATTGAGAGAGAAGGGAATCACAGAGAGGAAAAGAGAGATTTGTGGCAAAATTCCTATGCCTTTTCTGATTATTCAACTTCAATAAATAGAGATTATGTAAAGATAAACTATAATCCTAATAGAATTTAAATGCAGCAAAGATAAACTCTTATCCTAATAATCCTAACAGAATTTAAATGCAACAAAGTTAAGTTCTTATCCTAATAGAATTCAAACGCAGTAAATATATACTAATTGTGATAAGTCCAAATAGCAAGATAATATAAACAAACTAAATATAATCAGCCCATCTTGTAATCCTTGAAGTGCATGGGTGGTTTGGTGTCTCTCTTGGGCCTTGTGTATGTTTGGGTTGCAACATTTTACCAGCTGACAAAGGTCTCAAACAGTCTCATTAATTATGCATGACTTTGCTGGTCCAAAAAGGACAGTTTGTAGAATGCGTAAACGAGGCCAAAGCAAGTGTTCAGATAGGTGGTACTGGGAAAACAAAGAAGAATATTACACGCAATACCTTATTTTTATTTTTATTAAGTATCATACAAATGAAAAATATTAAGTTACCTGCTATTACTTTAAACAGACAAATATTCGCAGTTCTAAATGACCATCTAAACTAAAAACTCAAATTAACCAAACTGCACTGTCATCCATCTTATATGTGGCCATTTGTGTGTGCATATGCGTAAGAAGAATATTTATAAACTAAATCCTCTTCATTGCATTGGAGATAACTGGAGAAAGAACCTTAGTATTCTTTCTTCGAGTTTTTTTTGTTCCCTTCTTTTCTCTCCTAAACATGTTAACTTGAAATACCCAAAATTTCCAAAACCATATTCAAATTACAACAACAATAAAATATGCATGCTATAGTTTCTTTGACAATATATCTTGAATTTAACATAGTTTATGGCTTTGTGGAAATGCAAGACATATTAATCAACGTGTCTCTGCCAGCAGGCATTGAAGAACGTTCACCTGCATTTGCAAACAGCTTATATAACTTTCTACTTCAGAAACCATTTGTTCATCACACATCTCTTCTCCTCCAGGTATCAACCTTCTGAGGCTCTTGAACTGGTTGTTGATGTCCTCATCTTCATTATCTTCTTTGGTTAAATCCTTTTTCATTTCAGGCATGTCCTTGCACTTAGACTTGCTCCCCAAAATCTCCTCCTGAGACTTTGAGCTAGGGTTTGAAGAGAAATCCAGTGGGACAATTTCATTTTGGTCATAAATCCTTGATGAACCTTCACTACCAGCCTCATTTTCAAGAAAGCTAGTGCTTGTAGCTACATTGACATGATCCCTTTGAATCTTCACTTTAAGGCCATTACTCCATGCAAAACCTTGGGCTGAGAAGACCATTGCCATGTCCACTTCATACTTGACAACATTCATAATATCAAAATGGCTGTTATCTTCTGCAGAACCCTTTTCCCTTATCTTCATCAAAGCTGGAACTAAATAGTTCATATAGTTTCTAGTAAACATAGATTGCACTCTTTTGTTCGGTTCCAAAGAGTAAACACGTCTGCGTTTAGCTGGTTGTCCCTCCATTTAATTTAATCCAAGAAATTGGACAATAATGCTGCCACCAAGAGGAAGAAGGTTGGGGGTGATGAAATCAGAAAGACCTTTTTGTTCTCTAAGAAAATAAAAATAAAAAGTTTAAGTAGTAAAAGGGAATATTAAAGAAGAGGAAGAAGAAGGATTGTTGGTGATAGTGGAAGAAGTTATGGGATATATAAAGGGGCTAAGACAAAGCAAAGTAATAGGACATAGTGAAAGTAAGGTAGAGACACAGTTGGAGCTTGGTATGCTAAAACAGAATGGAGGTAAAACAAGCTTATAACTAGATAGTGCTGGTTCTAGAGAGGTTACTCTTGAAGCCAGTTCAAGTTATGGGCTCAGGAACTGAAGCTCACCAAAGTGTCCTTCATATATAGGAGGGCTAGCCCACAAAATAATTGGAGTGATAAGGAAATTCAATTATGAATATTACAACCTCAACCAAGTAAGAATGTAGGCACAAGCAGAGAAAGATGACCACAGGCCTAGCTAGAAACTGAATCCAATGTGAGAGTGATTATAGGGAGTCATCACAAAGATTTTGAGTGCAAAATGTTGGGAGCGGTATATTTATTTAGAAAGGCACATGGCCTCACATGCTTCTTGCTTTTCACAACTACTACTCACAGAACGGAGTACTCTCTCCCATGTGCACTAGAAAACAAAGAGACTAAAACCCCACTATAAATGCCCTCACATGACTCTACCTATTTAAGTGGTGTACTCTTTCCCTTTGCTCTTCCAGGGTCTCCCCTACTTATAAAGCTTTTCCCCTTATTTCAAATCAACCAGCTCATCCTGCTATGCTACCCCTTTTTCCTCTCTCTCTCTCTCTCTCTCTCTCTCTACAGTTTTTGTTTCCTTTTCCAAATTGTTGTTTTCCGTTCGAATATTTTTTAATTGCTACGGGTTCCAATAGACACACCACCACAGTATGAAAGTTTCATAATTAGTGATCCAGCAATAATCCCAAATCAACACTATGCTGTATATTCTCATAATATATATGGGACTGTATATAATAGCTAGTACCATAAATTTAGCATGATAAGAAAGTGTATGCTTTGAAAGGGTACACAAAAAATTTAAAGTCCAAAACCGAAATGTTCCTACTCTAATGGGATGGACACAAAGCTATAAATCTAAAACTTGGAGTCGTGTAAATAAAGTCAAAAAAATCTTGTCTTCATTGAGAAAAAGCGAAAAAAAGAAGGTTCATGAGGAAGCTAGATAGATAACTTGATCAAATCCTTGATCTTCTTGCTTCCTAATATAATCACTCGTCCTATGAGAATATTCAACCCATATATGTATTTTTTATTCCAAAGGGGAAACTGAAATAATAAAGAAGTAATAAAAGATGAGAAAAAAGAAGAATAAGAAGATCAAGAAGAAAGTTAGCTCCTTTTGCTTTCAGAGGATCCTATACCTGATAGATTCCAAGTCTAGAGTAAAACTAAATGCCAACCACCCTTTGAACATTTGTGGGGACACGTATGCATGTGCAGAGTCTCAGAATTCAGATAATTAGCATAAGGTACGCTTCTGATTCTCATAGTTAATAATTGTTACTACTATTGATGATGTTATTCTACCTGAGGCAGAAACAGTAAGACTAGGAAAATATTCATTTGTATTACATCTCATAGCTATGGATGACATAACCAACTGTGTTTTTTTCATTGGGTGTGGCCTATTGCCATGTCAAAGTTCAAAAGCAAGCATTGAATTTGCCGTGCTAGGAAAGAGATGAGGCATTAACATTAATTGAGTGTTGGATCAGTACATGAGAATGCATTGAAGAGTCATACACAATTAACGGGTTAGTGAAATTGTCAGAGGGAGATATTGACTGGTCTATGGACTATGGTGATAGCATAATTCGTGAATTGTGATGTGAGGATGGATAAATAGCAACACAATACTCATTAAAAAGAGCCTCGTAATCAGATCATATATACATAAATTGGGAAAAAGAAACAAATTTTGAAAGAGATGGTAATTAAAGTGACATATATAGATGGGGAGATTTTCACAAGTGGACCAGTGATTTCAGCAATTTCATCTTAATTTATTAGTTCTTCATACCTCTTCAATTAATTTCAGCATACCAGCTCAATGTCACCCCAAAGTCAATAGTGGTTATGCATACTTATTTTTCTGTTCTATATATACTTTTAGTAGCGTAATATTAATTTACTTATCAAAGGAAATAATTGAATAACTTATCAACGATGTAGTGATCATAAGAATTTGGTTTAATAAGTAATTCTCTTAATGAAATTGGAAAGCAGATTTATGACTTGACTGAAAAACTTTTACCGAAATTCCTACCAACCTAACCATATATAAAGCTCGTTCTTACGAGTAAATAATAACCATTAGAAATAGTATAGTCGCATATGCAACCAGGTTATTTTTCCACTATATGTAAATAATCCATCTATATATATCAGTGACACACAAAAAAAATAAAAAAATAAAAATTACAAGATACGGTTGGATTTAGAGGGATACCATGTGGAACTTGGCTCATGAAGTTGGGTTTTGTACTTTAGCCTAATTGGGTAGTGTAGTTGTAGTTGGAACAGTGGCTTCACGTGTAAAGTATACAGGTTGACATTAATGGGAACAGTTGAAGCATATTGTAGCTCAACACAGGGTCGTGTTGCCCTCCAAACGAAAGGCAGGGATTGCACCACGGCCTCCAATTCAGGATCACAAAGTTGTCTGTACGGACTCTATCTTTTATTCGGTGGAGGAGATTGAGAACGACAATGCAATGCTTTCTCACCAGCTGATATGTGAGGCCTGAAAACCAGAAAGAGGTAAAATATATATAATATTTGCTCTGCTCACTTTGATTTGCTAATGACTTCACACGAAGCTTGTTTGAGCGGCATATCCAAGTATGACCACATCCTCTACCTCCTTGGATATCTTAGATTTACAATTGCAATGGCTCCACCCGTGAGCTAATTATATATATATGAAAAATATTTAGATAAGGATATTTACAACTATCATTTATAACTGTGTTCTTCCGGGAGAAATTATAACATTAAAGTTGTTTTTTCTCTCTCTCCGCGTCAAGAAACAAATTCTGTAGGAGAGAAAAAAAAAATAACTTTAATGTTATAAGAGTAAATACCCTTTTTCGTCCCTGGAAATATTTGCGAAGCACAATTTAGTCCCTCAGTTTAAAAAAGTCACATTTTAGTGTCTAATTTTTGAAAAAAAGGGACACGTTTGTCCTTCTGTTACATGGATTGTGACGACCCTGTTGACGGAGGCCAGGTGGAACGTTAAGTGGCTGACTCACTAACGTCCTGGCCACGTGGATAGAAAGCGACGTCGTTTAGGTAGATGTCTTGTGTCTATCCCAATGTTTGGACAGGTGACCCTTGCATGAAAGGGTCAGTGACCCAAATTCGTCCCTGACAAATTAGGAACCCTAAATCAGCCTAAGCCATGAACAAAAAAACCCCCAAAAGCTCCCCACGATGAAGATTGAATAGAGTGTCAAGTAGAAGGTGTTTACTGGCTATTTTCTGGTGCGTAGAAGAAGATGAGTATGTCATCTGGCTTGGGGGGATCAAGTGGGAGTACGTCTTTTGGTTGTAGAACAAAGGGACTACCTAGCGGTCGAAGGTGCAAATGTGGGAGGCAAACAATTGTAATGTCCCACATCGGTTGGAGAGGGGAACGAAGCATGCCTTATATAAGGGTGTGGATACATTTCCTTGTAGGAGGCCTTTCGGGGTAACCCGAAACGTAAAACCGTGAGCTCGACAGTGCTTGTGCGCGGGGCAGAGCGGACAATATCCTGCTACAGGGTTTGAGGCTATTACAAGTGGTATCAGAGCAGGGCCTCTCTTCCAGTACGGTGTGGTTCGAGGACGAACCAGGCGGAAGCTGGTGGGCATGTAATATCCCGGGCGCTGACGAGGGCGGGGAGTGATCGCCGGTGCGAAAGGGCATGGACAAGGAGCGGCTCCTGGCAGGCTTCTAGGGACGGGGGTACATGAATGAATCGAATCAACACCCGAAAGAGAGGGATTCCAGAGGTTGTGCTGGTATGGGACGGTACAGTTGGGAATGGCTTATAAGAATTAATTGGTACTACCTATACTAACAAGATGCATCTACTTTTTGGTAGCCCGGATCGGAAGAACTCCACAGTTAAGCGTGCTTGACTTGGAGCAATTCTGGGTTGGGTGACCTCCTGGGAAGTTTTCCCGGGAAGTGTGCGAGTGAGGACAAAGCACACTGAAAAGTGTCGTGTTAGTGTGTGGGGACAGTCATTGATTCTTGCAAGTGGTCGGGCGTTACAAGTGGTATCAGAGCCTGGCCCTGGACCGGTGTGTACAGCGGGGACGCTGTATTCCCAGTGGGGGAGGATGTAATGTCCCACATCGGTTGGAGAGGGGAACGAAGCATGCCTTATATAAGGGTGTGGATACCTTTCCTTGTATGAGGCCTTTCGGGGTAACCCGAAACGTAAAACCGTGAGCTCGATGGTGCTTGTGCGCGGGGCAGAGCGGACAATATCCTGCTACAGGGTTTGGGGCTATTACACAATCGTCTATACCTCCAAAACAGAGAGAAACCCAAATAGGGCATTCTTTGGGTGCCCTAATTTCAAGGTATACATTTGTAAATTGAGTTTTGATAACTTGGAATATTTGCTTACGGTGGACTGAAATTTTGGCAGGATAAGAGGCCCTTTTGTAATTTTTTTAGATGGGTAGATGATGTATGTAATGAAAGCTTGGAGCTTGAAGATGGAAGAATCAACAAGGTGGAGTTGGATGTTGCTGAAATGGATTTCAAGCTGAAGCATGTGGACATGATAATCAGTGACCAATTGCAAGCTAAGTTGAATGACCATGGTGTGAAGATTAGTGAGCAAGAACTGAATATCAAGGTGCAGAAAAGAAAGCTGAATGAGCTATACCTGAAGATGGTGGAGGAGTTAGATAGGATGGACAAGGAAATTAGGCATGTTGGTAGGGCAGCTAGGGTCTTAGTTACTACTTGTGTAGGGTTTTTGATGATTTATTTTTTGATTGCAATTGTTGTAACAATTAAATGTAGTGATCGAAATGTTTTTTTTTCTTCAATGAAATGTAATGACAATGTAGTTCTGTTTGGTGATGATTAAAATTCACAAGATGCCATGATTATATGGCTTTGTATTTCTGTTTTATGTGCTATAAAATGTGAAATTGTGTATACTCGACCCTTTCATGATATACTAAAAATATGGCAATAGCAATTGTTACTGAGTTTTGGAGTAATACAGCCCACATGGCAATGAACATATGAAGTTTAATACTGTTATGATTACACTGTCATGATGGGGCATAAGCTTTTTTTATCTGTATATTGAGGGTGGACATTCCTTATGTGGTGGTGCATGGACATTACATACAAATGACAGTTGCATGTAGTGAAATATCCAGTCAAATCCTTGTGGCAACTGGGAGAATGAGAAGTGGATAGTGGTATGTAATGATGGAAATAAAACCCAATTGGGTCCCTGAAAATTTGCATCAGGGGCTAAATTAGTCCCTGAAAAATTCCATCGGGGCCCTATTTGGTCCCTGATAGTCAAAAAATGGACATGACCTGTTTACAGCAAACATGGCCTGCATAAGTAGCAACCACCAAACAACAAACAACAAAGAAACTAACAGTCCTGCATTGATAGGAAATATGACCTGCATATGCAATAGACAAAATTTGAGAACCGAATTCCCAAGGCAGCAAACATGACCTGTAGTGAAATTATAGTCTTGTTGGTTGACAGTACACAAACATAAACCAGCAAAAATACACAATGGTAGCAATGGAGAGACATATTGCAGCAAATTTGATAGTACACAAACATATGAAGTTTAATACAGTCATGAACATTGTTGCCTATAAAACAAAAAGTGAACCCCTATACAAAAAACTATATCCAACAATCATTCAACACCCGGTGGCGGAGGCTTGTAAGGCTCATCTTCTACACTGTCGTATGAATCAGATGACAGTCCATTGCCTTCTCCCTCTTCCTCTTCGCTTTCATCAGCAGAAAATGCAGAGAATGATTTCAACTCACACGAACTTCCTAATGAATCACCTGAGACCCCCTCCTCATCAGCACTTTCAGAAGGTGACCCTTCTCCAGGACCAGCCAATACATCAGGAAGTGCAATGCGATCATCAAAGTATATAGATATTTTGTTCCCATTACTTAAGGCAGCCTTCACCATTTCACAAACATCTGAATCCTTTTCAAGAACACATAACCCAACATCCAAATCAGTCTCATATGAAGGCTTCAGCCACAACATCTGTTTACACCCCTGATAGCCATACCCCTTGAACAGAGTATCAAGGTCACACAAGTTGACATAGTCTGCATCCATCTTAGGTAAGTCATCCACTCTCCCATTTACATAAGTCAGCTTTCCTTTGTCATTCCTAACCAACACACCCCCGTGATGATATCTTATGACTATATATTCTTCCATCTGCATAGAAAACAGAACATAATCGTTTTTTACACTACCATCATATTAATTTACAATATCATACAACTAATCAAAACTCAATTTACAAATGTATACCTTGAAATTAGGGCACCCAAAGAATGCCCTATTTGGGTTTCTCTCTGTTTTGGAGGTATAGACGATTGTTTGCCTCCCACATTTGCACCTTCGACCGCCAGGTAGTCCCTTTGTTCTACAACCAAAAGACGTACTCCCACTTGATCCCCCCAAGCCAGATGACATACTCATCTTCTTCTACGCACCAGAAAATAGCCAGTAAACACCTTCTACTTGACACTCTATTCAATCTTCATCGTGGGGAGCTTTTGGGGTTTTTTTTGTTCATGGCTTAGGCTGGGTTCCTAATTTGACAGGGACGAATTTGGGTCACTGACCCTTTCATGCAAGGGTCACATGTCCAAACATTGGGATAGACACAAGACATCTACCTAAACGACGTCGCTTTCTATCCACGTGGCCAGGATGTTAGTGAGTCAGCCACTTAACGTTCCACCTGGCCTCCGTCAACAGGGTCGTCACAATCCATGTAACAGAAGGACAAACGTGTCCCTTTTTTTCAAAAATTAGACACTGAAATGTGACTTTTTTAAACCGAGGGACTAAATTGTGCTTCGCAAATACTTCCAGGACTAAAAAGGGTATTTACTCATGTTATAACTATGTTCTATCGTGAGAACATAGTTATAAATGGTAGCTGTAGATAGTTTTATCTAAAGTGATTGTAAAAATATTTACCGCATATATACATGTATATATATATATATATTTGATGTTTGTCATTTTAAATTACATAAGTTATGTCATTTTAAGAGAGAGATAGACACAAGAAACGAAAATCATGGAAGAGAAAGTGGTTGATTTTTTTTAATTTAAATTTTAAATAAAAAAATTTATTTTGTGTCTATCTCTCTCTTAAAATGATATAACTTTATGTCATTTAAAATGACAAATACTTTTCACACACACACACATATATATATAGGGCTTATCATTTCTCAAGCTGCCGGAGATAATTTTATCTCCAGCTACTAAATCATAATCGTACAAAGATGGATCAATGGTAATGAAGGAAGAGAGAGAAAAAGGGAATTATAACCATTCAAGGGTGAATCAATCAATATAAGGAAATAAATAAACAAAACGACGTAGTTTTGGAGTGGCCGAAGATAAACTTATCTCAAGTTGCCGGAGAAATGTTTTTCCCATATATATATATATGGGCTTATCGTTTCTCAATGTTGAGATATATAGTCCTACATTGGTTGAAGAACAACTAATGTGGAGTTTATAAGACCTTGGGCACTCCCACCCTTTGAGCTAGCTTTTGGGGTGGTGTATCCCAAGGTTCTTTACATGGTATCAGAGCTTGAGGTTCGATCCTCACCGCCCCCACTTTAAAGTGGAAGCACAAAAAGGTAAACCAAAGATTGGGCCTGTTACATAATCCACGCTTCAAGCCAAGAGGGCTCTTGCGTGAGGGGGCGTGTTGAGATATATAGTCCTACATTGGTTGAAGAGCAACTAATGTGGAGTTTATAAGACCTTGGGCACTCCCACCCTTTGAGCTAGCTTTTGGAGTGGTGTATCCCAAGGTTCTTTACACTCATGCTGCCGGAGATAATTTTATCTCCGGCTAATAAATCATAACCGTACAAAGATGGATCAATGGTAATGAAGGAAGAGAGAGAAAAAAGGAATCATAACCATTCAAAGGTGAATCAAATAATATAAGGAAATAAATAAACAAAACGAAGTAATTTTAAGGAGGCCGGAGATAAACTTATCTCAAGTTGTCGGAGAAATGTTTTTCCCTATATATATATATATATATATATATATATATATGGTTTTAATGTTTCTGAAGTGGATGTAGATAAGTTATCTACATTTGCTCCCAAAACAACGTCGTTTTGGGTTGAAAAATTAAAAAATCATAATAAAAAAGACTATTATAATGAAAAAGATTGTTTAATAAGTCATTGGCATGAATCCTTTGATATAAAATTCATGGATGGATTCTAGATTGAAGAAATGGGATATATTGTCTATCAGGTGATGTTAGGACGGTGGAAATTATCCCTAGATATCCGAATTAAAACGAAATGCCGTCAGATTTATTTTAAAAGATGTGGGGTGCAAGAAATTATCATGTAGCTTTAATTGAACAAGAAATAATTAGTTGATTGCAATACAAAAGAAAATAAACTTTTATTCACATTTTTATGTTAAGACTAATAGTGATTTATAAAGCAAGCTTTCACGTTTATTTAATTAAATATAATGTGTTTAATATCATTATTGATGTTAACAAACCGATTCTAGAACAAGGTATTACAAACTCCTATGTACCAGTCAAACTGTGGTATTACAAGTGTGAATGATGATGATCTCTCGCATCGGTTTAAAATGAATAAGTGATGACTATATAAATAGAAAAGTCTTACAGACTATCAACTTTAAAGTTTTGGATTTAGATCTGGTATCAGCCACTTAATGCGATATGTTGTTTGCCTCATTAGTAGAGATATCCCTTGTGCTTACAAAAAAAAAAGAGAAAGATATTCCTTGCAAAAGATTATGAACTCCTCCCCGTACTATTCCAACAATGACAAATATAAAACAATCACCTGGTGGTAAGTGGACTATGCAATTATCCTCGTGGTTGAGGTTCGATATTGATAGCATAGAAGGGGTTCATATGTTTGATTTTGCTAAATATAAATCTAAAATCCCTTCTAAAAGTATTCAGATGATGTGTTTGTTGATTATAATACGTTATTTCTTTACCGTATTAAGGATTTAAATTTTTTAATTTATCATATTGTTTATATATACATCATTTAAGCCCGTATTGTAATATTTTTTAAAGAGTTTGACAATTATAAAAATTAATTTTTTAACCCTTTTAAACAATTTATCAAAACTAGATTTTTATTTAAACAATATATCAAATTTTATTATTTAAGTGAAAATTATTCTCATTTAAAAGAGTGCAATAAACTCAGCAATTTTGATGAATAACATATGCATTGATTAATTCAAAGTCAAAGTCAGATATATCCCAGAGT
This sequence comes from Gastrolobium bilobum, assembly GCF_033153095.1. Lineage (NCBI taxonomy): Eukaryota > Viridiplantae > Streptophyta > Magnoliopsida > Fabales > Fabaceae > Gastrolobium > Gastrolobium bilobum. The sequence continues at coordinate 668,108 of NW_026897257.1, read as the reverse complement.
TTAATCAATAAAATTGAAGTTATATATATTTTTCAGAATTAATGGAGTTTATTTTCAGATAAAAAAAAATTCTAGTTATATTAGTTTAACACTAAAAATTCATTCTTATATATTAAATTAGAGCCTATTATGTTAAAAGTGGTTAAGTCTCATAGCATACTCTTCCTAAAAGATTTGTTTAGACACGTCATTCTTAATTTATTTTCTTTTACTATACATATCTTATCTATAATTTTAAATATTTTTCATATTTATACTTTTTATATTTTAATTGAATTTATTATGTTTATTTCTTTTGTAATTTTTTTATGTTTTACCTGAATTTAAAAACAATCATATAATACATGGATACTTACTAGTTTAAAAGAAAGTCATTTCATGTATTAAAAATTGAAAGTTATTTCTCTATTTCAAATAAATTATTTAAATTAAAGCATACGATTTAATAAATTGGAAATTTAAAGAAAATATAATTTCTAGGAAATCTGAAAATTCTCTAGAGACACGTCGTTACCATAACTTGAAAACGTACCTCTAGTAGGCATCCGTTTTTTGCACTACAACAATTAAATGTATTAAAATTTGGCTGGGAGATCTTTGTCACCCATATGGTCTTATCTAAGGTAATTAAAATTGAATTTTTACTTAAAAATGAAAGGGGATAAAAAAACATAAAAAAGTAAAAGTGCTTTGAATGTTGATTAAAAAAAAATCGTAAAAACATAAAAAAAACATTTTAAAATGAGTTTTTAACTAATTTGGTCCTACCCGACTCGAACCGAACTAATCGAGTAATCATAAACTGATGAATAATATTAAAAAAACAAACAAAGTGACTCCAAACCTTGAAGTCTTGGTGTTTGGATGGGCTTTTTCAAGTCAAAAGCTGCTCTCTCTTTTTTGAAAAAAAGGACTTCTGGATTTTTTGTGATGTTTGGATGGTGGTTAAAAAAATTAAAATTCTACTTTTTTAAAAAGCTAAAAATTGTGGCTTCTTGAAAAAGCAGAAGCCAAAAGCCATCGAACAAAATTGCTAGACTCATTTTACCCTCACTCTCTCAAGAACAAACTCAAATCCTCACTCAAAAGCCAAAAGAGATTGAACGGCGCCACGGACGACAGCCAAGGATTGCAGACTCCAGCGCGACAACCACAACCTCTGCCATGGAACATACATGAGCTCGACGACGACGATTCGACGATGACCAACCTTTTGGTCTCTCAACCCCTCCAGGGACAATCACATCTGCGTCGGGTTTCAAGAGAAAGAGGGTTCGGATTATCGGGTGGTGGTGTTGATGATACTCCAGTGGAGAAGAAATTAGGGAATTTGGAGTTAAGGGAATTGATTGATACCAAGGATTCGACTTGGGGTCGGATTCTTCATCGGACCATCAATGCATTGTTCTGGCTAAAGACCTTCTTAATGGAAAGACTGTGCCTTTGAAGAAAGTTAAATTTGATAATTTGGAGCTAGAAAGTGTGAAGTTCATGGCAAGATAAAAAACAAAGGACACGGTGGAAATGGCAGCTGAAGCAAAAAAAAAAGAAAAAAAGAAGGCATAATAGTCATTTTATATTTAAAAAGTGCTTTTTATTTTAACATCCAAATAATATTTTTACTCAAAAGCATTTTTCAAATATTGCATCCAAACGTAAAATAATTTTGGTTTTTAAAAAAAGTAATTTATGAAAAGTTCTTTTTTTTCAAAAGTCCATCCAAACAGGCAGTGTATCATATAAGAGAGGGAATGGATTTGCCATACTTACCCTCCAAGCTACCATACGTAAGAGTAAATACATTAGTTTACCAAAAAAAAAAATACACTAACTATTAATAGAAGTAATGACAAAGCAGTAATTAATTAGCTAAATAGAAAGAAATAATGAATTTGTGAGAAACTATTTTTCTTGTCTAAATTTTATTTAACATAAACAACCAAATAACAAGAGAGTTCTTTACGCCTTAAATAAGACAAACAAAATAAAATCGAACAGAATAAAAGGGAGTATGCATTATGCACAATCAAATAGATAACACATAATCAAAAGTGAAATCAAAGAAACAACCGAAAGATAAAATAACGAACAATTACTAAAATGCTATAAACTATGAAATAAATTAAAAAGGTCCAAAAATCTGTCTAGATGACTCCATAAAGCTCAAAATTGCTGGTGCTTATAACGAGGCGACAGGTCTTATTTAGAAACTTGTTTTGTTGTCCAGCCAAATTTGAGCCCAATCCTGATTAATAAACCTAAGTGCATCTGAAACCATGCAAAAGTATTAGATTTTGCAAATTAAACTGCGAATTTAAGTTCTCAAGTAGCAAGCTTGAGTTAGTAATATAAACTTTTTGGTTAAATCATGTGATCACAAGTATTCAGCTAAATTGATTCTTTACAAATTTGATGCCGCAAATAGGATACATAAATGTATTTTGCCAAACAAAACACAACTACTGCTAAAATAAAACCGTCACAAAGCAATTGAAATTGACAGTAAGTCAATTGGACTTGTCAAGCTTATCCTATTCGCTTGATTTAAGGCATATGAAACTATGCAAGTCAAAACGAAGCCAATTATTGTTTATCAATAGTACTCTGGCATGTTTAGTTTGATCTTGGTAGGAAGAACTCAACCAATGGTTGAATCACACTTTTCAACGATTGACAATTTGATGTGTTCAGTTCAACAAGTAAAGGGTTGGAGTGGGGTCACATTTATTTGCTTTTTTTTTTTTAATTATTATTCCTCTTTATATCCCGAAATCTTACTCATTTGGTAGGGATGTATATACATTATTTATTAGACAGAAGATTTTCTCAACACCGAAATTTCTTCCATTCATCGGGAGTACAAACTTTTACCAAATAGAGAAAAAAAATTCATTTTTATCCTTGCTTTTTTTTTTACTTCGCTTCATATCCCAAAATCTCATCTCTTTTGATAGGAATGTACATACATCCATTGCACAGAAAATTTTCTCTACTCTGAAATTTTTTTCACCTATCCCGAATTCGGTACTTCCTTTTACCAAATGAGAATTTTTTTATTTTTATCCTTGCTTTTTTTTTTTTAATTTCCCTTCGCATCCCAAAATCTTGCCTCTTTTGGCATGGATGTAAACCAGATGCACAGATAAAATAAATTTAGATAAAAGAAAAAAATAGTATAAATTTCAATATAAAATCATAAAAAATATGGCCCCAGAAGTGCATGATAAATACCGCCAAAACCCAATACTGCAGAAGAAATTAAATGAAGTACTCCAGACACAAAGTATGGAAAGGTGTCTATAAATACATTCGCTGCTCGTAAGGTTTTCTCCTCAAACACCAAACCAAACCAAGGCACCGAGTACCCTAAATTTTAATTGAAAGATTGAATTTGAAATTCAAACAAAATTCTATTTGATTTTACATTCAGATTCTCTCTTCTTCTTCTTTTTGGATAATTCATTCAGATTCACTAAAACATACAAAGAATCTGAAGCCTTAATTATGGTATTCGAGATTTATATTGCACTGACATCGATACAGGATACGAGACATGACACGATACTACGACATGTTAATTATAAAAAAAATATTAGATTTCGACATGTTAGGACATGTTTTAATATTAAATAATATTTTTAATTTATATAGTGTATATTATATTTAATATTCAATAATTTAACAAAAAAATGAAATCAAACGTGTAATACCTATCAATTTTGCGAAAAAACATAAGATATCACAGATATTTATATTAAACTCAATAAAATAATAAATATAATCCAACCAATCTAATGGTTGGAGCTAAAACTCAACGTATCCTTAAAGTATTGGTGCATCATAAGTGGAGGTAATGCGCAGGTATACTGGAATCGATGATGTTTCTTAAACAAACATCGAAAACAATTAAGGTGAGCCGTGGAAAGTATAGAAAAAGTGGCAGAGAAGAAAAAAAAGAAAAACTAAATAGCGAAGAAAATGTGACATACGATGAGATACTTTTCTCTAAGGAGGCATTTGGTGGAGGAGAAATTTTTTTTTATCCGAGAATCTCAATTTTCAAAAATATAATTTTTATATTCAGTTTACGATAATATCCGAAAATTTAAAATTTAGAAAAATTCAATTTCTCGGAAATCCGGCCAAAATCCTTGTACCAAACGCACTCCCTAAGTATTATTATTTATTACGGAAATGGAACCCTCCAGTTCTTCAAGGCACATTATTTCAAATCCACGTTTTGAAGGTTAGAAGAACAGCAGCCATTATTAGTACTTGAAAGTCTTTAAGTAGTGTTTGGTTTGGGAGAAATTTTTTTTTATTAGAAAAATGTAATTGATAGAGAAATGGTTGGAAAGTGAGTTTGGTAGGAAAATGTAAAAAAAAATTGTTTGGTTGACCCAAATATTACCAAGAAAATTTATTTAAATATGCAAAATCTATGTTCGGGAGAAAATTTGCTCCTATTTTTTCACTTCTCCAGTTATCTCAAAATAACACATCTCAAGTGGTATTTTGTAACAGTGAATTTCATCAAAAAATCAACACAAAAGTCATTTTCCCATCTATCCTATTTGTCTGGTATTTCTTGAAAAACCCTGAACCAAATGTGGTATTTTTCAATATCCACTTACACATTCCCATCAATCCCAAAATAAACCTTCAACCAAACACTACCTGAGAGACTATTTAATTGCAATCAATAAGTCTCTCTGTATGTTTGACGAAAACTTAATTTGGAATTTGTTACTTTCCTTCATGAAAGGAAGATCGAAAACTATGCCAAACTTTATGAAAGCATTATCTAAATACTGTCATACTCATTACCCGAAGTGTGATAACTTCATTAGCTAACCTCCTCCACACAACAGCTAGTTAGCACAATCTCCCTAGTTTCTTTTAGAGAAAAGTTCACCAATGCCCCTGTGGTTTACTTCAGAATCACTTATGCCCCTGTGGTTTTTTTCTTATCACATATGCCCCTGTGGTTTGTAAAAGGGTATATTTTTTATCACATATACCCCTGTGGTTTCTTATTTTTTACAAAGCACAGGGGCATATGTGATAGAAAAAAAACCACAGGAGCATAAGTGATTCTAAAGCAAACCACAAGGGCATTGGTGAACTTTTCCCTTTCTTTTAAGGGTAGATTTATCTTTAAGCATTTATAAATGCATACCTTATTTCAATACCTGTTGTTAGATCTTTTCTGATGAGTGTTTCCTATAGGTAAACAAACATCAAAAGGGAAATATAAAAAAGGGACCCAAATTAAAATTATATTGACAAACCAAGTCAGGGTTTTAATCATTTTGCATGATGACAGAAAAACCTTTCAAAAACTCTTATTCTCCCACCTTAAAAAATCCCAATATTGACATTATCTGATCAATGCCACCTTGATGTAGCATACAATTAGGAAGCACCCAAAACCATATGAAAGCAAGGGATAAATAAGGACTGAAACTAACACTATTTTGCCCCTATATTGACACGCAAAAATAAGAGAAAGACATAAAGCCAGAACTGAAAATACATGGAAAAAGGTAAAAACAGACTCTGAAAGCTATATCACAGGCTAACTCTCCCTTCCAAGTAAGCATTAAGTAGTTAGGCCTGCTCCTTGTCTCTTCTTGTTTCAGGTATGCCACTGAATTTGGCCCCTTTGCTATCTACACTTTTCGAGTGTTTTTCACACAGTGTAGTGCTGCTGGATGTTATCAATGTCCAGACCTTTAAGCTTCACCACAGACTCAACATGTCCCTTAAGTGTGTTAAGCTCACGAAGCCTGTGAGCATAGGAGGAAAAGAAAGAAATTTCGTGCATTAGTTCCACTGCAAGACTGGCTCTAAATGTCAATAATAATGAGACATGGAATAAATCTTTCTATTCTAATAATCTCAGAAGACAAGGGTATGGTTGCTTACCTTGCAACTTCAGCTCTTCTCTTTGCTTGCTCAGCAATCTCAGAGAGTTCTCTGTAACTGCTCTTTTCATTGAAAATACTTGAAGTTTCTGGTGGTTGAAGTCCATGCAGGGTCCTCTGAGCAAGAGCCCACTGAGCTTCCCTCTCTTCCTTACCATAGTCTTTCTTGGTGGTGAAGGCAGTCTGTCACGCATAGAAACAACAATTCAAATCTATTTCATGAAAATTTTCACCATTCGTGAAAGAGAAAAAAGTTAATTAAAAAATACCTTGTTTTCTAGCATATTTAGCCAAGCCTTGCCACTCAAGATGTAGCGGATAGCAAACTTCAAGAAGTCAAGTGGAAAATAGAAGACAACACTGTAGAGCCATATGACTCCTGCCCAACCCCAACCAATTCCTTTGACCTTTGCAAATCCCCAGTCGGCATAAACTGCTATGATTGTAGCAATCTGCAAGACCATATGGTCAAAACATTATTTAACCCTTCTCTCATATTAGTTGTTAGAAAACACACACATTTTAGTTGCATAATCTTGGGAGAGACTAAATGTAGTATCATCCTTACCAGCTGAGCAATAATGAAAGCAATGACCAAGAGCAATCCAGGGCGTTCTAGAAAGGACCAGCTACGGGAACGGGTTACAAATATCAGAGCCTGGCTAACTATACTGACTTGTAGATACAGAGCAGACATCATTTCATCATGAGTCAGGTGTCTAACTCCAAATTTGTCCTGCAAAAATAATCAAGGGTATGTTATATATTTGATCCAACACAAGAACTTGAATATATGCTAGTTGAATATTTCTTACAGGGAAGAAGGTGTTTTCTTTCATTGCCCAGAAGAATATGACAGTCATCAGTGCCAAGTAACTTCCAAGAACAATCCCAGTAGCAAATATTTCTTTCAGTTTCCAGCTATCAGGTAAGGGAGATGGCTTCACCCTGTCCTTTGAAATTGTCATGATTGTTCCTGATAGTATGACAATTATAGTGTCAGACATCCATTGCCAATCAGCATAGTCATGAAGAGAATTAAAGTCTAATTCAGAGGAATATCTGCTAAGAGATTTACCATCATTTAAAATAGCAATAATCAAAACCATGAAAGGAGAGAAGTCGAATTTCCAGATCAGTGCAATGAACATGAAGCCAAACTGCATTCAGAAAAAAAGAGAACCCAAACTGATGAATATTCAGTCATTCCTTGTCATAATGAATTACATAGACTCATAATAACATTACCATCCACTTACCACTATACGGATAGTGATAGATACTGCATATATCTGAAATACAAAGAAAATAAAGCAAACAGTATTAATTTAGAAACAGCGAAAGCAAAACAGATTATGTTTATGGAGAAAGCAGACAGCAACCAACCGTATAGTTTTTCATTCTTTGGAAAATAGCTCTGCTAGTTAAGACTGCACTAATAATAACACTCAATCCAGGTTCTGTCAAGACAATATCAGAAGCACCTCTCGCAGCATCAGTAGCATCAGCAACAGCAATTCCAATATCAGCCTTTTTCAGAGCAGGAGCATCGTTGACACCATCTCCAGTCATTCCACAAATGTGCTTCCTTTCTTGCAACTTCTTTACAATTTCATATTTGTGCTCTGTAGGTACATAGATAAGAGATGATTAAGACAGAACTAGAAAGTATACCATTTCAAAAAACATAGGTAGAAAAGGAAAGAAGAAGAAAAAAATCATCATAGTGGAAGAGGTAAAGAGAGTGAACCTGGAAATACTCCAGCAAATCCATCTGCCTTCTCAATCAGCTCTTCTACTGGAAGCGCAGCAATATTTGCATCTTTGTCTTGACCAAGCAAAGTAGAAGATGGGTACATATTAGTTCCCATCCCAAGTCTCCTACCAGTCTCCTTAGCTATGGCAAGTTGATCACCTGAAGAGTAGAACAAAAGTAAATTGAGGATGCTTGATAATAAAATAATCTTTCATAGTGTAAACTCTTTTTGAAAAAGGGAGGGAGATGGGGGGAGGGAATGACTTAGATTAGTTACCAGTAATCATCTTGACATTTACACCAAGATGAAGAGCTCTACGAATAGTTTCAGCACTGTCATGCCTCGGGGGGTCGAACAGTGGCAACAAACCAACAAACTGCCATGGACCACCTGCGCTTTCTTTTGTTTTCTCAGGAACTTCCTGCAGAAGTAGCACAAAAGGACCAAAGGCTTAGTGAAAGGAAATGCAGAGTTTCAACACAAACTTCAAATATAAAGACTAGCTATAAAAACCTGTCTAGCAACAGCAAGTGAACGAAGCCCTCTCTCTGCAAACTTGTCAATAATAGCATGGCACTTTTTCTTAGTATCTTCCCTGAGGTTACACAGGGTCATGATCTGTTCGCCAAGTAAATATATTAGCATCGATAGAGTAACTAGAAATCTCACATATCCTGAACAAACAGAATCATGAAGTTACCTGCTCAGGAGCACCTTTGCTTGCCCGGTGCCAATATCCATCAGCATCAATGTAAGTCAAAGCAGTTCTCTTGTCAACAGGATTAAATGGTAAGAAGTGCACCTCTCTTATCCCAGCCCTTGCCTACACAAGGCATAGATTTGTTCAAGATAATCAGTCAAATCAACATTTTTCTAAAAGTAAACTGAAATATAGTAATTGATGCAATTGAAGAGAAGTTAAACCTCTTTTGGGTCAGCAAGCATTCCAACAATAGCAGCGTCTATTGCATCCTGGTTTTCAGTCCTGGAAGCCCTTGCAGCAAGAAGCATCACATGTTCCTTGTCCACGCCATTTGCAAAGACCTCAATCAAGTTCTTGTCGACGCTCAGCTTGTTAAGTGTGAGTGTACCTGTCTTGTCACTGCAGAGGACATCCATACCAGCCATTTCTTCAATGGCAGTCATTCGCTTGGTGATAGCACCCTGCTGAGATAGCCTGTGAGAACCAATGGCCATTGTCACAGACAACACAGTGGGCATAGCAATGGGAATTCCTCCAATCAAGAGGACCAAAAGGTTGTCAATTCCATCTCTGTACTTGCGGTGTTGAATTGGGTACATGACTATAATCTCAGCAATTATACCAACTGCAATAGAACAAATACAGAAGTTTCCAATTGCTGTAAGCACCATCTGGAAATGTCCAACTTGGTTGGTATTATCCACCAGGTGAGCTGCTTTCCCGAAAAATGTGTGGACACCAGTTGCAATGACAACAGCTTCAATTTCACCTTGTTTACAAGTTGAGCCAGAGAAAACTTCATCCCCAGGATTCCTAGTCACAGGAAGTGACTCTCCGGTCAAGGCGGATTGATCAACCTTCAAAGGATCTCCCTCAAGAAGACGAGCATCAGCAGGAATGATATCACCTAGTTTGATGCTTATGATATCTCCAGGGACTAGAATTGCAGCTTCTTGCTCAGTCCATTTACCATCTCTAAGAACCTGCAACGAGGCGTAAGAATTTTGAATCAGTCATTAAAACAAGCTTAAACCTTTTACTTCTACATGCTCAAAGAGTTCAATAGTATATAACCTTGTAACAAAACAATGACTCTAGAGTTCATAACCACTTGCATATAGTTAGTTAAAATACACATATATTCGCTTAATCATTAGGCACATGTATGAATAGCATCAGATGCATCCAGAGTTACTTGAGGCAGGACACAGACACAAACTTTAATTTATTACCTTTGTCTTGGGAGCAAGACCAGCCATAAGAGCAGCAGCAGCATTACCAGCATTATTTTCTTCAATGAAACTGATAGTGGAGTTGATGACCAACAAGCAAACAATACCCACAAAATCTTGCCAATCTGGGGGCTTCCCATCACCATTTGCAAGAGCAATTGCCATTATAGCTGCAGCTTCCATGACCCATGACAGAGGATTCCACATGAACCCAAGAAACTTGAGTAATTTGCTTTCCTATATCATTCAAAATTGTTACCAATTAGCAATTGCATTTAGTAATTGTATCTTAGAAATATATTATCCAATGTATAGTAAAGGAAGAGGAAGGAACATTTTTCTCCTCTAGCTTGTTTGGCCCAAAAATTTGAAGCCGATTGGCTCCTTCGTCCGCGGACAATCCTTCTCTGGTACATTTCAATTGCTCGAACACTTCCTCAATAGGAATACGTTCCTGTAAATTAACAAATGATATCAAAAATTAATGCTGCAATAACAAATTCAGTTACTCCTTAATTACCACCATTCTTTCTTTCTTTTTTTCAAAGCTTTATGAATGCAATGTTTATTCCTTTTTTATTTATTTATTTGATTTTGTACTTATTTTTGCTTATTGCAACCCTTGGTGTGTAGATTACTAAGATTCAATTAGATATATATTTGAGAATTGAGATCCCTTTGTTGCAAAAGAATCACGCTTCTTGGGGTTGAGACGTTGGAATTGCATTTTTGTGTATAGGCACAACGATTCTACCTTGATACAACTATTACGCATGATTGAGTTGCATTTCAAACTTGTATTTCTGCTACATCAAATTACTTTTCCTCTATATGTTGACAATAACATTGGCAAAAATACAGAAATACAATAATATAAATATCATACTAATAAGATCAGTAAAAAGTGAAGAAGTTCAAGGTACGAGTGTAGGAATATGTTAATAAAGATAATGTTTTACAAAATATTTAAAAACCGGATTAATTTTTAATCAGAAACCGCCACATACTATAAAAGAATAAGTTTCTACTTTCTAAAATTCATTTATGGAAACAGAATCACACAGATTCATTTTGATTTTTGAGTGTCCTAAAGAAGAAGCAAATTTAATGTCAAGATTTTAAAAAAGAGCTTTCTATTTTGACGATGATTTTGATTACCAAAGTTAGAACTAAGCAAAAAGTACATGCGAAGAAGTTGTCATGTGATGATGTTATTTGATCATAATCATAATCACTTTGATTCATTCCCAAGCGAAAAGCAGTCTAATTAAAAATATATAAGCCAAACAGGCCCTTGGGCCCCTGAGTAACGGCGCCAGCCTACTTAGCCAGCCAGCCAGCCAGCCAATCACGAAAGCGTTGACTAACGCACTTCGCACAATCCAAAAAGTGCTTCTGTCAGACGAGACAGGACAACTAACCCTCCATGTGTTACAGCTTGCACCGGCTTCCATTCCACATATTAGGATCCGTTTGGCCAAACCAGTAAAAATAAAACTGCGGGTCTTATAACCACACAATTCATAGTTCACATCCTTAACGCCAAAATTAATTTTTAAATTGAGATAACAATATAATTTTTTCCGTTAATAATGGTCTCGGTCGAAAATCACAAAAGATATCGAGGGCAAATTGGACAAACAGATTAAGCGTTTAATGCTGTGGTCTGTGGACCCTGTTGTGTCAGGAATCAGGACCGTTAAATCATAAACTTGAGTTAACATAAAAACGGTTAATCCGATGAGGGGGCATGGGTGAATAGAGTAAAAAAAAAAAAAAAAAGCCGAAAGTACCACGGAAAAGTACTTAGATTTATCTCCTCCCAAACAAGGCGCAGACACAGAAAGAGACAGATGACAGACAGAGAAAATAATTATGTATACAACCTTGGACAAAATAGGAAGAAAATGAAGCGTGTTGAACACTGTATCTTCTTATTTGCCGATAACACGTTTAGATCCAGATGAATAAAAAATAAAAATTGAAATTCATCTGTTTGGTAGCAGAGAAAATGAAGGAAAATTAAAAATTAAAAAAATTAGTATCCTATAGTTGTGGGTTGCTTTTGGAATCATACTCTGTCCCTTTCGCCGGCCTTTCGGTGCATGTTACCTCACCTAATATTATTCCTTAATTTTCTCCTCAATGAAACTGATGGGGTAGAAAAAAAATAAAATTATATCCGAAGATAAGAAAAAAAATTTACATGTTTAGACCATTCACACCCAGAAATTAAAATTGATGGTTGAAGTGAACTGAGTTACCAGAGAAGTTAAATGAGATGAAAATTTTAAGAAATCTAAACTTTTCTCTGGTTCAAGGAACAGGGGAAAGGTAACTCTGAAGGCAATCAAAGATGCATAAACAGAAAAATCAAAACTTTTTAAAAGATTTTGCTGTAGAAACACCTAAACACATAGCAGTAGAAGAATAAATAAAAGTGGGTACCAGATCAACGGTCTCGTTCTTGATTTCCTCGAGGCTGATTGCACCCGCCATGGGTGTTCAGATTCTGAATAGTGATAACAATGGAGGAACAGAAGAGAGAGAGAGAGAGAGAAAAGGGGGGTTGTGTGTGTTTATAGAAGGGTCATGGGGATTCTGTCTCTTGGAGAAGCAAAAGGAAAGGGATGAGAATGAGAGAGAGTGAGGAAATAAACACAGCTACATGCCTATGTTTTTATACCTCAAAGAGAGCCTCACAATTAAGACTAATGAATGCGACTTCTCCTTCACAATTATAAATGTTGACCATGGTGATGTCTTGGGTTTCAAAACCTTCTCATTAACTTAACGACGGTCCCACATCTCTCTGGACTATGGTTGAGTTGCCTAGGCCTCATCCCCCACTTCACACTATAACAACAACAAATTATTTTTTTCTAAAGTTCTTGTCATATCTTCTAATTTCAATTATCACAGATTCTAAATGTTTAATAAAAAGAATCAATGAATATTTAATAAATTAACTGAAGGATTATTAGTGTCTTGCAAGATAAATCGTTGATATATTAAATTAAATAGAAACGGAAAATTTTACACGTGTTTTGAATTGAAAACAAAGCATTTAATATAGTGGTCCCGATGTGATTTATCCTTTTGTTTGATGGTTACTCAATAGTTAAAAATCCAAATAAAGAATAATTGTGTGATTAGTGATCATATGATGCAATGAATGTGAAACCAATGTTGGAATTCTTATAAAATTTAAAATGTTGTGAATAAAAAGTTGGATATGAAGAAATATGTTTTTTGATTGTTGAAAAAACATAACTATTTATAGGTGAACAAACATGACTTTTCACTCCGGAACAGACACAAGTCTTCATCATCAATAAGTATCATTCATCACGACCATTAGTGGTTTATAAATAATGGAAGGAAATCAAAAAAAATAAGAGACTTTTCTAATTTTCCTCCCATACCAAAACTCCATAAAAAATATATTTTGAAATCTTTTGCATTCATTTTGTGCTATTGATCAATGTTCGTTGTGTCCGCCGATGTTATTTCTTCCGGTTGTGCCACTATCAAAACAAAGGTAACTTGTTTTTTTTTGGAGACATTTGTTCATAAACCTTGGGCATCGTTGAGGGGACAGAATTGTCTTAAGGACACAATATTAAATACTAGACTCAGGTTTAATATTTTGCAATTTTTCTTCCTTACATATTGGAATAAATCTTTAGTACTACTGTTGCATTAAGATTCAGTGCATTCACCAATGAGAGCATTACACAACATAGGAGAGAAAAAAAAATTTGTCAGAGAAAATAAAATTTTAGCTGACATGTAATATTTTTATTGGTGAAATGTACTGAATCTTTGGTACTCCACTAACACCAAAGATTTGTTCTAGATATCTAGTTTCCTATGATTGCACTCCTTTCTATGTGTTGTTGTGTTTCCATTGTTATCTCATAGCATTGATTTTTACACTGCCATTATGATTCGATTCTTAGACGTAATTGAGCAACTTATTTAAGAATTTTTATTTACTTTTTTAATTCTAAAATTTATTAGATTATCAGTTATTTTAGGAGTATAAATGTATTTCTTTTTAGGAAAAATTATTTATTCTTTTAAAGTACAGTTATTTTAGTTAAAATTAACTTTTTATTGAAAATGTAAATTAAAAAAAATCTCCCACTTTATCTCTCCATAATTTTTACTGTGTAATTCTTTCTCTTATTTAAAATAACATAATTCTTTGTTCTTTAAAAGAACAAACATCATGTATCAAAAAAAAAAAAAAAAAAGGACCAACACCAAATCCTTCTTTTTATCATCATTCATGTGAAATAGAAATTAAGGAAAAGTCATAAAATTATATTCAAGTAAGTTATTTTCTAATTTACAGTCATGCTTGTTATGTCTAAATTTCATTATACATTTATGGTATCAGAATCCAAACTTTAATTCGCCCCATAGAGTAGATCAATTTAAGATACTAACAATTATTGAATTTCTTTACTTTGATTAGTCACAACTTACCATTGTGATTTTCTGAAATAAATTTCACCGGTAGGCCATAGTTAAAATAAAATTAAAAAGAAAAAAAAAACAACAAGCAACATTTAATATAACAAGCAAATAAAACCGGTGTGCATAAGTAGACTAGTCAACCATTTTATGTCAATATATCTCTGGTCACAACTAATAAAACATATACAATATATATATTGAGGGTTTTCTTAATGGCAGTTAGAAAATAAGAAATAGAACTGTTATATTTAAATTACCAATATTTTTATTTTTTATTTTATTAATTAAAATAAATATTAAATATTATTTTTAAATCTTAATTTATACATTGACTCACACGTTACAAAAATTATATTATTTAAAAGATAAATTATTGTTTGGTATGTATAAAACTCAGCACGTACAATTTTTTCAATACTTAAAAGATTTGTCGATTTTGAGTTCTGATAAAATCTCATTTTATTTTTATTTACGCAACAAACAAAATATTATTTTAAATAATTAAAATATCACCCGTAATTTAAAAAAATAACATAAATAACAACTAAATTAGTCTTATAAGTTTTGGATACCTTAATTTTTGGGGGGAAATAGTGTATCCAATCCATAAATTCTAAAGAACAAATTTAAAGGTTGAATCTTAAAAATTATTTAGGTGGAGTTTTTATGTAATAAATAAAGGGCAATGTTTTTCTCATGCTACATGAGATAGTATTATCTCATGTAGAGACATAATTGAGTGGGTCTTACGGTTAAACGAAAAGAAAAAAGAAAAAAAATGTTGACTCAGATTGTTATGTGTCTGTGACATAAAATAAATTTTTTTACGTAACCGGAGAAAAACATTTCTCATAAATAAATAGCGAGAGATTGGACTATAAATTGAACTGGTCGGCAAGTCGAATTCAGATTTTCAATGTGCAATAAGGAAGCTTGAGTGGGCACAACCTGTACTTATCCACCGTTATTCTTTCCAACGTCTGTGATTCTTTTATAACAGCGCTACCCAGTAGGATAAGAATCAGATGCGGTTAAGCCCATCGAAAACCGCCCTTTCGCTGGCTTCAGCCCCCTTGTGCTTAGGGAAAATGAAAGGTTATTTGTTTTCTTTGACTTTGACTTTATTTTATTGAAAAATCATGAAAAGGGAACAAAAGTTCTAGTCTCGTTGGGAAATTAGGAATATAGCCGCCTCCTTTTTGCTGAAACACACGTTTTTTTGACATTGAGACAATTTTACTGGCCATTTTCTCAAACTCGTTCCTTTGGGTGTTTGCTTTCTTTCTTAACTTATTTCTTTTTCCTTGACTTTTGTGTCTGCGTTTCGTGGAATATAAGTACAATAATTATTTCTTACTGCATCCACGTTGGCATTATCAATCCTACTGTAAACAGATGAACAAGAAGAAAATTTTACTAAGGCTACCGTTTTCTTATGAATTTAAACTTCTAACATTATATAAATGTATGTATATTAGTTTCAAACTTATTTATTATTTGATTCATACCTTATGACGTGTACGTGTATCTAAATGAGACACATGTCTCATTTTCTTGACTTTTAAGACACTTAAAAAAGTAATGAAATCATAATAGCAAGTATATATACATATCGTTGCTTATAAAATTATGATGCACTTTAGTTAATAAAAGAAAAATATTGCAAGAGCTATATACCATCCTCGTGTACCCCTCCCTCCGCCACATCTGGTCTTTATAAGAGCTAGCTAGATAATACTAAAGCCTTCCCCTAATAACCCCTCCCAACTCCACTGGTTGTTTTGTGAGTAAAATGTATATGGATAACTATGATCGATATGATTATAAAATTTTAAGATCATAAACTAAATTGACTATACGAAAGTAATCATGACAAAAACAATTGAGATACGGAAGCATCAGTTGACAATTGGGTTATTTTTAGCAACTTAAGCGTGTAAAATTGCTCTTCCGAAATTCATTATTTTCGTAGTAAGAATTTATAACTAAAATTTTATATATATTTTGGAAGAGTTTAAAGTCTTAATATCGAGACCCGCCCTAAATCGAACTAATTGCAAAGCGATCAATCAATTGAAATATCTTCAAAATTTCATCCATCTAACTTAATTATTGTGACTTAACCTTTAGTATATTATATAAAAGGAAATATGTTTCTTCAATCATTGCAAAGACATTGTTCCGTGCAGCCGTCACAATATTTTTCAGGAGACAAAACCGTATCTTAAAAGTTATATGTCAGCCGCAGATAACTACCCTAAATTAGATAGGTTATATTTATAAATATGCAGACATTGTTATGTCCTCTCCAATTATCCATTGGCTTTTGCATAACCATCTAGTTTTCTTAACTTAAGCAATGTAGGGTATTCGTATGCCCGTGATTCCATTTATGATTCTATATATATATATATGGGCAGGTTATATTTACAAACTTTTTTGTTTACAAACTCTTACAAACTACACTAAGTACGACCGGTCATACTTTAATCATGCAGTGTACGACCGGTCGTACTTAGTATAATTTGCAAAAAAAAATTGTAAACGGATCCTATCCCATGTATATATTCGAATCTCAATTGTGTTTAATCATTCATTTCTTCAACTTTACATTGAAACTTAATCTTTAACCAAGAAAAAAAAACAAGGAAAAAAGCTAGAAATATATGATGCAATAAATTTTGACTTTTAGGGTCTTGTTAATTATATTGTAAGGGTTTATCTTTTCTGATGTTACTTTAGATAACTTTATCTAATGTTCATCAAAACGATGTCGTTTTAAGACGGAAATCATGGTTTTTTTGTAATTTTAATTTATTATAGAGTTATAATAGTCTTTATCACTCTAATTTTTTAATTTTTCAACCCAAAACGACGTCGTTTCGATGAACATTAGATAAAGTTATCTAAAGTAACATCGGAAACTTTTTTCCCATATTGTAAATAATAATAATTGTCTAAATGACGCTTTTTTTTAATCACTGGATAACAACTCATCTCTACTTATATTTTTTTTAGTAATCCAATGATTTTAATTTACGTGGTCCTCTTTCATTAAATATCAGCGCGAAATTTCTTTATATCGACGAAAGGTAGCTCACGCATAGAACAATAAAGAAGTAGTTATAAACCCTCCACTTCTGGAACAAGAAAAAAAAATGCTGATAAACGGGACAGGTGGTTAAATTTCTACAAGAGGAATCTCTGTGTGTCATATAATATACTTCATATCAAGTTCAATGGTTAACTTTTAGTACAAACCATCCGTGGTGCTATCTCTAACAAACACATGACAAAGACACAAAAATGTATGACATTTGTATATTAAGAAAGAAGGAATTGGATGACTTGAATGTACCAGGCACACTTTTTTTTTCTCATATATACCATCATCAAGTAATTGAAAAACAAATTCTTTTCCTTTTCAACTTGTAATGGGTTTTCACAACTAAAGTCTCACGCAGGCATTTGCAAATATTGTTGCAATTTCTATGAAGGTATTGTTCTTGTGGAGAGTTCAATCAGTGACAATTTGCAAGCTTCTCCTTTATTCAATTAGTTTGTTTATTTTTTTCTTTTTTGTTGGTTTATTGGCCTCTTTATGCCAAGGTCAATTTGTTGATGCGCACATGGACAACTTTTGTATTCATTTGTATTCATTCACCAACCCATTTCTATACAACTTTATCTTTGCCGCTCATTAGTTACCTTATTCTTTGTCTTTAAGGTTTAATAGTCAAAAAAAATAAACTCATCCTAGTTGCGGCCAAAAACAAAGGACTTCGATGAACCGTAGAAAACTAGTACAATAATATAAACCATAAAAAAAAAAGTCTATAACCCAATAGCTTAAGCTTTTGTTTTGAATTGGTTCTTTACATAATATCTGAGCTTCAGTGATCACGAAGTCATAAGTTCAATTCTCACCAACCCCACCTTCTAGTGAAATTAAATAAGCACAATATAAACTAGAAATTGAGCTTGTGCAATATCCATACTTAAAGCTCAAATGGCTCTTGCATGAATAAGTGTGTTAGAGAATAATATAAACTATAAAAAAACTCTCATCCAACAATTTAAACATTTTGGATTTAATTGATTTTTTACGTATACTATAGAAATGTTAATTCAGTTAGTTTTTTTTAGGTCATGTGAAAATATATGTATATCCTTTACAAATATAGTAATCTTCACATAAGTAGGTTGTTTTGGATTAAATTTTTTTTTAAAAAAACTAGAAGTAACTCCCAGAGTTGACACATTTGGTTAGCGAAATATATTTCAAAGAAATATTAGATTCACTTGGAAAGATTCTTTGAATCTAGAGGCAAAATCTTTGCGCTCTAAGTTTTGATAGAGGATTAATCTCACCTTATCTCCGATTTAATATATCCTTTTATTTCAATTAGGAGCAAGCTCTAGACCATACTCAGAGATCAAAGTGGTTGAGTGGTATACCTCATGGATTTTAAATTAAAGCATGCACAAACTCAAATGCTAACCAATTTTTATAAAACAAATAGAGAAGATAATTCATTTCATCTAGACCAATACACTCCCCTCCCCAGGTGGACAGAGTGGAGGATCAACGATTTAATTCCAAAATGGTTGAAGGTTATCAATTACAGCATAGTCATCCTTTTATAGTGACTAAAATGTAATCATAGAGGTCCATTATACATGTAAATATAATTTGGCAATAATTCTGTCAAACTCAAGTTTATTTGTTTTGGTCGGCCATATTTCCAAATAGGAATCATGGCCGATTCTGCTATTCAGGCAATTAGCCATTGAAGCGAGTGCTTAAACATGGCCATTCTTGAACCATGATTCTATGAACATGATTAATTCGAAGCTCAGTTAACAAAGAACTGTTATAAAATAAAAACTTGCCGCAGCACATACATTAGATAACGTTCGTGAGACAAATTGCCTCTCTGATGAAAAAAAGGGCGCCCTCATTGTAGCACAAACTGTTAAATATGATTGCTCCACACACTAACTAACATGTATACATGTGGGGAGATATATGCCTATGTATCTCACAAGAAATTCATTATTTGTTCACATGTACACTCTCTTGGGGTAGGTATCAATGTATCGTGGCTATTTGACCAATTGGGGTTTGTTGTGATTTTAATTTATCAATTTGGTATTTGGTTCAAAGTATTTACCAACAGGGGTCATTTAGTGACGCGAGGGGACCCAGCGTCACTGAGTGCCGTTACCATCCCCCCGCGTCACTCACACTTTTTTATTTTATTTTATTTTTTTTATTGAGTGTTGCCCCCTCCCTGGGGCACTCACAGAATTGTGTCAAGTAGCACAATCTCGTTAGTCCGTAAAACTTCGGAAAGCCATAACTTTTGACTCGGGTATCCAAATCAGATGATTTTTTTTTATTTCACATAACTTTTCGATATCTACGCAATGACACCTCATTTGACATATTTTATTTCTCACAAACATAGTTCAAATCTGTAAAAAAGTGTAATTAGTGTTACAAATTTGAACTATGTTAATGGAAGATAAAATATGTCAAATGAGGTGTCATTGCATAGATCTCGAAAAGTTATATGAAATCAAAAAAAAATCATCTGATTTGGATACCCGAGTGAAAAGTTATAGCTTTTCGAAGTTTTTATTGTAATAGAATTAACGAGATTGTGACACTTGGCACAATCCTGTGAGTGCCCCAGGGGAGGGGGTGACACTCAATAGAAAAAATAATAAATAAATAAAAGAGTGTGAGTGACGTAGGGGATGATAGCAGCACTCAGTGACGCTGGGTCCCCCTCGCGTCACTAAATGACCTCCATTGATAAATACTTTGAGCCAAATACCAAATTAATAAATTAAAGGAATAAAAACCCCAAATGGGTGAAAGAGCCAATGTATCATACTACATAGGCGCGGTCTGGATTGGATCGGTTTTGGAAGCAAAAATAATTCAATCCAATCCATTCGGTTTGACCATGTAATCATCCATTCGGTTTGGACTTTTTTTCAAATCCGATCCGATCCAATCCAATTTTTTTCGGTTTGGATTGAATCAGATTTCGGTTTTTTGAAAATCCTAAAATTTGTTTCATGCAGATAACATCTTTTGTATATATATTGGCTTTGTAAAAAAAAAAGTTGAAATACAAAAGCATCAGTGAACGATAATATAGGTTTTTTTTTTGGGCAATGAGATATGAAGCTCTACGCAGATGAAATTTTATTGATGAGATGTGACTAGATTTTTTCTTGGGTTTAGTTGATGGGTTAATGAGTCTTGGGTTTAGAAATTCTTGGATTATGATTGGAGAAAGACCAAAGTAAGTAGATGGAAATTAATATATTGGATCGGTTTGGATTGGATTGGTTTTCATTAAGCAATCCGAAAACCGATCCAATCCAATTAAAAGTTGCAGTTTTTTTTCGATTTTCGATTTTTCGGTTTTCGATTTGTTCGGTTATCAATTTTTGAATTCGGTCACCGAGATTTGAATCGATTTGGATCGGTTGATGAACACCCTAAGTATTACATATAGGGATGGCTATCCAAGAGAGCACAAGCTATTTTAGCTCAAACGTCTGTACTTCTTAGTTCTTGCTAAGGGAAACGAGTTCAAGTTTTGTACTACTTGAATCAATTATTGTTGATTTAAGAATTATATTTTTAAAATACTAAAAAATACTTAGTCTTATCATTAAAAAAAAGGTTAAGTATGTGTCCTTTGGTAATTAACACTATGTACTATCCGTAGTACATGGTGTTACTTACTTAAATGAAATAACCTTATATCTTTTTATAGGACAAATCTTTTTTTCTTAAAAAAAATCACTTTCTTTTAAGGAAAAGGATCCGTTTACAAACTTTTTTATAAATTACACTAAATATGACCGATCATGCACTTTTGATTGAAGTATAATCGGTTTGTAAGAATTTATAAACAAAAAATTTATAAATATAACCTTCTCCTTCTTTTAAAGCATCATATTCTTCAGAAATTTGTCAATATTTTATTATTTACAAAACATAGCCCATATACAACTTACATAAATTTAATAAAAAATAACTTTATTAAGAGAAAAAAAACGTAAGAGAAATAATAATGTTTACGTTGCAAAACTTTCCTTTCGTGGGTTATGCCTTGCTGCCTAGGTTTGTGTTACAATATCTTATGTATTATACCAATACTTTAAATTTAGGAAAATTCAAAATATTTAAAAATTTATTTAAAATTATAAGAGATATATGCATAATTGATTTAGAAAAATCTAATATATATATATATATATATATATATTAATATAAAAATTTTAAATTATAACAAAGATATGTATAATCAATTCAATGGTCTACAATCAATTATGAGAGTTATGTGACTCTCAATATTATATGAAATTAACATTATTTTGAATACAATAACTGCACTAAGATTCGAACCTATAATTTTATAAAAAATTATAATTACCTAAATCCCTCGCCTGGTTTATGAAAATAATATTATTCAACTAATGCACACCAAAAAAAAAATTACTCAACCAAAAAATAGTAATTATTATTTAAAGTTGAGTTATTAATATAATTGAGGAGTTTTTTTTTTTGGTGCAGATAATTGAGGAGCTATCATACAGAATATAAGTTAATATTTGGATTAAATTTTTACAATATATAAAAAATTATAAAAAAAAAAGTCACGAAATATCATTATATGCTTCACAGTTTTAAAGAGGGTTAAAAAAAGTCGTCCATCATAAGTTATAACGAGACATAGCGTGGGGAAGACTTCTGTTATATATATGTAAACAAAATTATTAGATAAAAGAGGAATGGACATAATTTATTAAGTTATATTTAATAATTAATTATTAATTTATAATAAATCACAAGTCAAAAAGATCCTCTCCTATATATATTCCTTCATAGTGCTTCTTTCTAATCGCATTCTTTGATAAAATAAACAGAGTATATTACAAGTGAATAATCAATCATATTTTATCATTAAATAATCACTTTAAATAATAGAAATAAATAATAATCTGAAAGTAGTATTAAGTTTATTTAAAATAGTATCAACTTTTTTTAAAATCCATTTGACTTCAAGTTTTCTTTTCTTGTTATTATTCTTTTTACGTTCTTTTTTTTTTCCAAATCCAATCATGCGAGCCCCAAAAAAAGAAAGGACCAAGGAAAAGTTGGTATCCTTTGAGCTTCCTTCAATCCCATTTTCCTCCACAAATCTCAAATTGGGTGCATGAGATGGCACACACGAAGAACAACAGTAAATGGTGTGTTTTCTTCTTGTTAAATATTGCATACATATCCACAATACCATATATCGATCCTCATCACTCTTTAAAGTTCTACACTTGGTGGATTCATCCAACTCAATGAAATTACGAAAGTACTTTGTTGTATTTTTTTGTACCTTTGTTGGACCTAGCTAGTTGTCTCTGGCTTTGCAAACTCCTCTTAGGCAGCTATATAAAAAAAATAAAAATAAAGGATCGATGACAAAGAAAGGAAAACCAAGTGGGAGTTATTGCCTCTAAAAAGCAAAGCATGTGCAATAGGAATCTCAGGTGATCGTGTCCGCACTCATCTCTGTCTACCTCTTCCCTTTTGGCATCATTTCTTTACCCGCTTTTCATTTTGGCAGATTCCTAAATTCGGGTATGGCAATAGTTTACAATATAGAAGAAATAAATTGAGGCTAAAAATAAAAAGAAATTAAGTTGTTAAGTGAAAAGAGAAATACTCATAATAATTTTTTTATATATAATAAAATCATGAAATTTTAATGATCATTATCATCTATTAAACTAGATAATTTGAATGTTTACGGCTTTGAAAATTTTGGAGAAAGTGTGAATGTTTTCCAAGTGGTTTTTTTTTTTTTTTTTCTTGCCCATTAATGCCATTATTCCACTAACCCTGCCTACGCCTTTTCTCCTTCTTTCAAGTGGGCCTCTCAATTTTTCAGTTGAAATGCTAAAACATGTTATAACCCATGATCCATCCATTGAAGCACAACTAGCTATTATTATTATTATTATTATTATTATTATTATACATATTGGGGTTCACAAGACTTTCAAGCCTATGAATTATAGTGGCAATGCGGCAAATGATATATGATTAAACTCAATAAACGTACAATGACATAACAGGTTGGCCTTTTGGTGCCATCACTGGGAAGGGAATGCCGACCAAACATGTCATAAGCCAAGGCAAATACATTAAAAAAAAAAAAAAAAGGTAAGTCAATAAATTTTCACTCTTATGTTTTGCTTTTCCATGAACTCATCCTATAAAATGATGACGGCTAAATCATTCTATAATTCTTTAGTTGTTTGCCCCTCATGAAACTCATGTGAAAGCAGTCTCTAGGTGAGTTGATCAAAGAGGAAAAGACTATTGACTCGTATATAGGGCCCTGAGTCAGTTGTGAATTGTTACAAGGAAATTGCTGCACCAACCTCACCTAACACGTTACAAATCAACCAAAACAAATGTAAGACCACTGACCTGAAGACCATTTTGTTCGTATGCACACGCTATTTATTTTTACAACCACCCCATCCCAATGAGGAGCTTTCCCCATTATGAAGTTGTACATGAAGGAGTTATAGAAAATCAATTTGCTTTCAGGAACTTTTATTCTATGTCTTAGTATAAAAAAGAAGAAAAAAGTCTACAGGAAACATCTTTACCAAACATTACGTCCAATTGCGCTCAATGGTGCTGTTCATAATCAGGGCTAGAGTTAGACCCAAATAGCTTTTGAGGTTTTGATGTTTGCGCCACGTCCACACTGGCTTTGGTTTATGGTAAGTCAACTTGTTATTGAATCAAATCAAAGACCCCTCTCCTCTCCCCAAGAAGACCCAAAAAAAAAAAAAAGGTAAAATAAAATAATCAAAACTGAAATTTAATCCTAATCATTTCGAGTTTCTCGAAGTTTTTGACGGCGAAAAGGGTCAACCTTTTAAACTTAGAAAGATAATTACGAAAAGAAAACATGCACACGAGATGTTAGTATCAAAGACAACTTTATCAATAGCACCGTGAGAAATAATCCCCTGAAAGCACTGATACAGATGCTTTATACGTTGATTTTTTGCTAAAATCTTATACAGTAGAGTACCTTTCATGAAAAAATAATAATAATAATAATAATCGGAGGATGCCCTCACATGTGAATTTAAATAAAAACAAAACATCCGAGCAAATTATTGATCCCTTAGTTTAATTTGAAAAGATAGACCAGTTGTTTCTTTTGAGGAAAAATAGATATGATAAATATAGGTAAAAGTATAGGGTTGAAACACCAATTGATATTTCGCATACGTTAAATTAACACTAGGAGTAACGAAAGTTCTGGGTTACAAAGTGACAACTCATTACTTTAGGAAGAAGTTGAGGATAATGAGCAGAACTGAAATGAGGAATATAATATTAGTAGTTAAATTATGCCTACAGAATGTTATGTATTGGTTGTTATTTGTGTTAACATTATTATCTCGATAAGAAAAAAAATTATGCTTGTACCATACAAGGGAAATGAACAAGTAGCTAATTGAACCCCGAACGATGTAATCCAACAGCGGTAGCATTTAATTTTCGTATTGAAATTTGCCTATTTCGTTTTTCAATACATGATTTCGTTCACCAAAATATTTTCATACGGTTTCGATATCGTCAAACCACGCGGACTGTCATAAAAATCGTATGGACATGTTTAACAGAAAACACTCAACTAATAAGAAAAAAAGGGGAAACGATTCAGCCTTGATTTCAAATACAACAAGTAAGTTTGGTATGCGATTACGACGTTAGAATCACCAAAAAAAAAAAAAAAAAAGAGGCCCTCCTCCCAACGCCTCCCCCCTTAAAGGAGGGGCCATCAAGTGTAGATGATGCGTAGGGCAGTCAATAATATGTCTACTCGTCAAATAAACAAATTTAAAATGAATTCCCATCTTGATCACCTTTAATTTCTCAAGGTCCTGAAATCAATGGAGGAAAAAAAATATCAAACTCTGAAGCTCCTAGAAAAAATGGATTTATAGCATGAAAAGCAATACGAGCAACATATCTGAACAAACATAATTTTTCTACCCCCTCGTTTTTTATTGAAAAGAAGGGAGAAGTATGTGCAATAGTATACAAACCTTTAGTTGAAGGTTCAACTTGAGGTTTCATGGCAGGGAAGAGAAGAACTTCCTGTCACCCAAAAGGAATGAGGATTGTAAGAGGTTGCAAAACACAAAGTGAGCATGCAGAGAGATAGAGAGAAAGAGCAAGAACCTTAATATTCTGTGAATCAGTCAGCAACATTGTCAACTGATCAATACGTACCCAAACCCCAACCACCAGTTGGTGGCAAACCATACTCCAGAGCCGTACAAAATGTTTCATCTAAAGCCATTGCTTCATCATCACCTGATTGCCGATCCTGACATGCAGGAACGCACATCAAACCGTTATTCTTATTATGCGTAAAAATTATCAAACAAACTAAGCAAAATCAATTTAGTACGGTACAGTTGTATCATATCTCATTACCTTGAGTTGTTCAGCATATCTCTGACGTTGTACTACAGGGTCATTCAATTCAGTATATGCATTGCAAAGCTGAAAAGTAACAGAAAAAAGTGAGTAATAAGAATCAAAAGGTGAGTAACTTGTTTTTAATGATAATCACCCAAGTTTTATGATCTTACTTCATGCTTATTAACAAACAATTCAAAACGTTCCGTCAGGCCTGGTTTTGATCTGTGCCACTTTGCCAAAGGACTCGTTATCTCAGGATGATTTATGATGAATGTAGGATTCACACACGTTTCTTCCAAAAAGTGCCCCACAAGCTGCAATATGACCAGCATAGCATCACGTATCTTGCAGACACCTCCTAAAGAGGCTCAACATAAAAAATAAGATCCAGATGAACAAGAATAGACAGCATTTAAAGCCCAACTGACACCTGTAATGATGTTTCAAAAGAACAAGTGCAATAAATTATTATATATATATATATATATATATATATATATATATATATATATACACACGGGTGAAGATCATTTTAAGTTACACTCTCAATCTTGTCCGTTGATCCCACCTATATCTAAAGGCTTTAATTTTTTAGTAATGTGAGTCATTGGATATAAGTGGATCAATGGTCAAGATTGGGTGTAAGACTTCTAATTCTTACACCGATGTAAGAATATCTTGCCCCTATATATATATATATATATATATAGGTTGGATCATTTGACACCAGTGTCAAATTTAAATTTTGACACCTTATCTGAGAGCCCTTAGATAAAAAAAAAAAAAATCAATGATGTCACATGCTTAGAAATCAGAGCCGTTGATTTTTCTTGATCTAATGGCTCTTAGATGAGGTGTCAAATTTATATCATACAATAGACACTTAATTTATACTTATATTTAAAAGTTAACTTTATATTTAAGTATGTTTTATAAAATTATTTAGATTCACATTTATTATATTTTAATGAATTAATTTAGAATATATTTAAAAAAATTTATATGTATATTTTAAAAAAATTACTTATTTGTATTGTATTATTTTTATGGAATTAACATTTCTCGAGATAAAGTTATATACTGCAATCTTAAAATAATATCATTTTGGTGTTTAGATTAAAAAAGAGAGTATTTTAGTAGTTTTTCTTTTTTTGGTAAACAGTAGAATAAATGTTGTTATAGGAAAGTAAAAATTTTAAAATATCTTTTATTTTTTATTCTAAACCTCAAAATAATATCGTTTGGGATTATAGGAAATAAATTTATCTTCAGTAACACGAGAAATACTTTTTCTATTTTTATTTGCATTTATATTATTTTATTAAAAAATAGGCTTGAAGGCTAGCCCTTTAAAAATTGATTTGTAGCCTAATTTTTAAAGATACTTTTTAATGAGCCCAAACTTGTACTAAAATAGTTCAAGCCAAATCACACAGTAGGTCCTGCCAAACCGTCTCACCCATTCCGTCATTGGATTTCGTTCAATTCATTTGCAATCCAAGAACAGCGTTTAGATCCGAAACTGGGTATATTTGGCATATATAATAAGCAAATTTTGCCATGTGAACAAAAAACAAAAATAAAAAGTTTGTCCCTTGTTAATGTTTTCACCATTTTTATAGGAACTAATTAATCTTTATTCGCGCTGGAATTTCTTTTCGGCAGAAGTATTTTTATTACAATCTGTAAATCTTGTTACAAGAATATCCATCAATCAATCACTAATTAAATAACAATTCTTGTATATATGACTCTATATTTATAAATATTCAAAGTTATTATACCTAATATTGTTATATCATAACACATTATTCTGTTAAAAATATCAATATATCCTTATGTCAATAGTATCGCAGCCAGATAAAATTCTATTGCAGAATGGGCTGAGCTTGACAGAAGACCTTAACCACAACTTAAAAAATAACTTAATATTTCTGTAGTAACCCGCTCAACAGTCAAAATTTTATCTAAATTTTATATTATATATTACTTTAGGTTTAATTTAACGACATGTATAGTTATACTACCCAATTGTTATAGTTTCAGTGATGCGAGTGTAATTCATAAGAATTTCTCCAAGGTTGGGCTTACAGCTGTTCAATTTATATACATGCAGAGGGTGAAAATGAAGAGCAATGAGACTGACATTAAAGAAAACAATAAAGAAAAGAATAAGAAAAGAACAAAAAAATAAAATAAAGAGAAATGATCATGCTCGAAGCAAAAACTTGTTTGTTTGTTTTAAAATCAACATTAACAATATCTTTATTCACAATTAATTAGGGCCGATTAAAGATGAACTCAAATAAAAAATATGAATACATTGAGGGGGGGAAATTTAAAATATATATAACATTATCCATAAAAAATAGCAGTAAACAATTAAAATAAAGATAGAAATACCGAAAAGAAATAATTCTTCATTTACAATTGCCAATTAAAAACTTAAAACTAATGTTGAGACACAAAGCTGGCCTGCGACAAAGCCAGCACCATTTAACCAAAACTAATTCTTAAGTCAACAATGCCGCTTCATTCTCATTTAACTAAAGGTATGAGCAAGTACTCTGCGTAAAATAGCTGCAATAAGAAACAAGATATCAATACAAGATCATGTTCCACTTTATATGTGAAAGGACATGACATAGAGCAAACGATTCGGAAATAAGTATACAGATAAACTGGCAATGATTCATGTCCAGAACAGTGTTGAATTTTCCACCAGAAAATAAAACTAAGTTCACCAGCTTTTCTTTTCTCTTTAATGATCAAAATACTTTGAACAGCTTATTAAAAATAAATTTATTTTAGGTAGGACCTCGTAATGTTTGAAGAAAATTTATTGCCTTGACCAATATAAGACTAAGTTTAGTAGCTTTTCTTTTATGAGAAAAATATCATGTTTTATAAATTAGATAATGACCTAATAATTTTACATAGAGATTCATATTCACAAAAATACTTTCACAGTGGCTACTGTACCCCGGTTTGTAGTTCAATTGGAACTTGGAAGTCATTAGAAATCAAACAACCATAATGTGTCAAAACAAGGTAATAGTAATCAAATAGCTATTTCTTTTGAATAATAATCTTGATCATGAACTCCTCAAACGATAAAACAGTCTTTTGGTGATTACCTTCCAGATAAACATATAGAAGGATGTTATGGAAGCTTTGCTTCTCAAATCTACAGATTTGGCACGATACCAGAGAACTGAAGCCAGAACAGCATGTCCCAGACCCTAACACATTGGCAGAGAATAAATTTCAAACATTGCTGAAATGTTCAAACAAGTTTACATACACTTGATATCGATCTGTATAATGATAGACCTTAGCTTTCTCCTAAAATAATGCCTTTAAAGATCAATTTTTACCTTTCACACTAATATCAAGATTATAAAGTTGGAATTTTCTATGCAACAGAGACAGCTTTCCTAGGGAGATATTTCCTTATTCCAGTCCAGTATCTATATATGTCATATTTCAAGCTTATAATATTAAACTAAACTGAAGTCTTCTGCACTCTTGTAAACTCTATGCCGATTTTGCAAGAGTGACTGAGCAGCTTAATTCAGTACTTCAGGGGACCCTTGTGGAAAAAAGACCATTGCCAAATGTTGATATTAACCAACCAATATACAGTAAAAATGCAGCATGAGAAGGAAGGCAAGTATATAGGTCACCTTCTTTGTAACTCACTAGTCTAAAACTTGTTAATCAAAATCACACCCCACCCCCCCAGGTACAAAAATAACTGCTTAAGTAAAAGAAGGATATAGCACACCTATAACTGCAACCTATACATGTAATAAGCATCTTACCGCAACAATTTTGCTCCAAAGGCAAGGAGATGCTGCTCCCACCAGGAGGGCGATTCCATAAGCCATTTCAAGAAGAGAAACACAAATCCAGAATACCTGGAAAAGATTAGTTAGGGACAAGAAAGGGATAAAAGACGGCATGGACACAACCAAGTCTGCATATATGTTGCATTTGAAGAACATACCCGCTTCTGACCTAAACGTACTGAAAAAGATTGGATGCCAAATATTTTATCTCCTTCAATGTCAGGTATATCCTATATAAAATCCAGTAAAAGGTTTACATTAGGTATACACATTGAACCAAAAGTTTGATGTTGAAAAGTGAAAACAATCGCATGTTCTAAGAAACTAGAGGCTTTTACCTTGAACAATGCTATAACTACAGAGAAGAAGCTCATGAATGCAGTAGCAAAAATCAGGGGTCTTGAAAAGACAGCCGGCCTCTTGTACACATAAGTCTGGACATTGTTCCATGAATTAGCAACCAAAAAACATCAGACTTCCAGGAAGATAGATTTGTTGGATGGAAAATTATGACAGACTAGTCAGACACCAATGATATCAACACTACAATTGTTAAAATACATCTGTTCCTTTCATCTTTCTCAGTTTAGTACCGTGGAAGGGTTATTAAAGAATACAGGCCTTCCTAGGACTAGATGGTGGAAATGGTTTAGTCCAGACAGAAGGTGGTTTCAAATATTTTATCATAATCCAGCCAAGCCAAACCTGAAAACTTGGTATAAGGATCTGTTATTGCTGCTAATGCATGCTAATCCAGAACTAGAAGTCTTTAAAGCATAATTAGCTAAGACAAAACCTGCATGTGAAGGAAAAATGCAAGTTGAACCACTACTGCCCGAACAGCTAGAATGCACATCGCTGCAAGCACTGCAAATCTTTTCCATCTAAGCAGGGGCACCTGAAAATTTTCAAAAGACGGATAGTTATAAAAAAAGATGTCACCATCAAATAATTTTGCAAAATGAAGCTTTCTTCATAGTGTCTCTAAAAATACGATATTTTTTTGCCTGCATGCTCGAACATGGGTAGAGTAAAATCTGTATCAATTAGGACATTCGAAAATAATTTGAGAAGTATTCAATAAACTTGGCAAACCCGATGCCCAAGGCTCTCTGACTTGTGAGGGTGGAGGTGAGGGTTGATTGTACACAGTCTTACCCCTTGCATTTTAGAAAATAGGTTGTTTCTCAAACTCGAATCTGTGACCTATTGGTCACAAGGAGTAACCTTATCGCAGCTCCAAAGCTTGCCCTCTTGAAAAGTATTCAATAACCAGTAAAAATGCAATCAAATTTTCTATCCGAACAAAATGAATATCAGTCAGCGCAGCAATTGTCTCCTATTAATCTATTAAGAATTTACTACTTGAATTAATTGCTATTGCTAAAATATGAATCTCATGTTAATAACAAAGATACTACTCTTACACAATTTCAACTCTTAAATCCCCACCTCCAACTCGCATAGTTTTCCTCCTTAAAGGAAAAATAAAAGAAATTGATACTATTTGACATTTATTGCGATGACATTTGACAATACAAGTACTGAGCTGAACCCTGAACAAGTACGATACCGCTCATATAGATTTCCAAAATGAAAACATTGTATCATGACCTTTACATAATTATGCTTTAAATAATATTGGTGTTTTTTTATTTTAAGGGGGGGGGGGGAGAAGGAGTTTAACTGCAATCCAAAAGAACTCACATTGATTGAATAAGCAGTTCCTAGCGCAAAACTGACAAAAAGAGCCCAAAATAATGGCCATGAACCTACAACCCAGCCAAGCCAAAAACTCTGTAAAAGAGAATAAAACAATAAGCCTCCTTCTACCTGTCAGTAAAGTTCATCTTGAAAAATATCATTGGAAAAAGGGATGAATCTATATGGTACCAGAATTGAAAAAGATGCAACAATAAGGACACCAGTTCCAAAGGAATATTCCCCAGATGCTAATGGAAGATATGGCTTGTTTATCTGCAGTAAAACATGTAGCACGGATCAATAATAAGACATCCCAATGTTGTTTCCTCAGGAAAGTTTGTAAGCTATAAAAAGTTGCATATTTTCTTCACCGCATCAGAGGCTAAAATAATTGGGGAAGCTTGATAAACTAATATATAAACCACAGTTTGGTGGTCAAAATCAAATAAACGGCTCAAACTGTGCATTTGAGCACAGAGACTCTTGTATACACCTAGTCTATATATGTCTCTAAATATCCAACTTCAGATAAACCGACATGAATTCTACCACGATCATCTTTTTTTTAGTGGAATAATCCAGAAACCCAAAAGACACAAAAAAATCATTGATTAGGTATCCAGATTGTTTATTTCTATCAGTAAGTATCATACCTTGTCTATTTCAACATCAGACAATTGATTCAAACCAACGATATAAATATTCATAAACAGGGCAGCTACCACAGCCTGAAACATTAAGAAAAAAACTCAAAGTATTAATGAAGTTTCTTTCTTTTGGTGGGGGGAGGGGGAGAGCAATTGGCCATTTGAAGAGAAACAACATATCAGGGGTCTCACCTGCAGCACACCAGTAAAAAATAGTGGAGATAAATCTGAAATTTTCTCCACTGCAAGGAGAGAGACAGAAATTATGCTTAATGCCTGCCCAAACACAAATAATTGAGCCCTTTAAAACATCCAGAATATTACAATTATCCAAAAAAGTGGTTCATACAAATGAATTGTATTCGGTATTAACCATAACATTCAAGTATTAATTCTAAGAGTAATTATAGAAAAGCTTGAGCTTAACTGTGCCAATAACTGTGTGCGGCCTGGAAAACCTGTAGAAAGCATCCAAAGAATGCTTGACAGAATCCCAAATGCTTTTTGGATCAAAAGCTCGAGGTTCAGATTCAAAAGATTGTCCAGAGGCCGCTTTCACAACATATCTTCTATTGCATTCTTGACATGCAGACACTCCCTCAATGCCTTTGTAAAAAAGGTTCAAACTTTGCAGCCTAAACCTCAAAAAATTACATTCCTTTTGGATTTTCCTTTTGTGCAATGAAGCTTTTGGTGCATAAGAACCTAGAGAACCAAATGTTAGATATTAGTGTCAGTGACCATGCAGAACAAAAAATAAAAATCATTTCTTGCTTTAGAATGAATCAGAAATGAAGAGAAATCTATTAAGGGAGAATTTTACAATCAATGTCCAAACTTCCGGAAAGGGTACATGTTACTTGCAACTCTACCAAGACATATACTGTTCTCGGTATATAGACAGACATAAGAGAGTCAACTGATTGAGATTACTATCATCTATGCTGACTTCTCAAAAGAAACACAAAAAAGTTACCACACCACAATTAACATCACAAAGCATGTTCATTACCAATTGATAACATACTGCTTCGGATCATCACAACTGGAGAGTTATATATTCATAAATGCTCTTCCCATAGAAGGGAAGATTTCTAATGCACGCATGCTTCTAGCAATCATCAAGATTTTCAACATTCCCTTTACTGTGATCCAAAGAAATGACTCTGCAATTTATCATATTTCAAAATTTGAATGTAATTTATCATTTTCATGTCAATGTCAATATTTTCAAGGCTTTATAAAGTTACAATATAACTAGTTATGCTGTTCCATCCAGAAACTGTAAAAGTGATTCCTACTGCTAAGGATGCCATTGTATACACATTTTGAAGAATGGAGGATTAGCAAAGGTGTAAGAACAAGAACAACAGAAACAACAACAACATAACTTTGGGCATGAAAAGGGGAGGCGTGAAAGG
This sequence comes from Gastrolobium bilobum, assembly GCF_033153095.1. Taxonomy (NCBI): domain Eukaryota; kingdom Viridiplantae; phylum Streptophyta; class Magnoliopsida; order Fabales; family Fabaceae; genus Gastrolobium; species Gastrolobium bilobum. The sequence continues at coordinate 634,833 of NW_026897257.1, read as the reverse complement.
GAAGGGATGGGAATTGCCAAAATATATAGGCAAAATGTATCATTTGATGCAGTGTTAATTCTGGTCCTTTCCGTCCATGACACCCATTTTCACTCCTACTGACAACACAAGATTCCACGGCAACAGAATTACCAAGATCCAAAAGGCATGCAACCAACGTTAGACAAATTGCAGACAGAAAGTTTTTTCAACAATGCCACTTCTCCATACATTATAAAAACATGTGTAGAATTCATATCGTGGACCACTCTGATAATTCATATCCAAAAGAAACTGGATTTGACATTTTTATAAGATTCCTTATTTTATATCAAAATCTCTTCAAAATAATACTAGGGTGGGAGATCAAGTTAGACTTCTACATAAGCTACCTAGAAGTAGAATGACTAGCGTAAGTGCACACCATGAATGTGTTTTTTTTTTTTTTTGGGGTAGAAGAAAGTATAGGGGTAAGGGAGGTTGCCTCATTCCAAGGTCAGGGCATGCCACAAACCTTAGCAAGGGGTTACAGTGGTACTCACACATGACCTACTAATGAAAGACCACCAGCAGGAATCCTTCCTGAAACCTTGTTGTTAACGCTATTCAATTCTACTGGTTGAGCCAATAGTCATTGGCTATGTGCCTTATGCATAAAGAAGGAATGAGAAAACATGTAAATATGAAACACTAAAATAGTAATGAAGTTAAAGAAAAAGGGGGATATATCAGACAAACCTGCATAGTAATTCTTGGCATAATTTTTATTACTACTCCAGAAATTTCCACCTACCACCACCAATGGTTCCTCGTGTTAGTCAGCAAATAATTTTGTAATGAAAAAATTGACCAAATGGATCAGTGGTTCATCTTTAATAGTCATACCCTCTAAAAAGAACCGATATTAAAAAAAAAAAAAAAGGAATAACTTTGAATTACTCTTATCAGCACATTCAAATATGAAAATTCAGTAGCCATTTTGCAAAACAGAAGATGGGTATGAGGAAAAGCTCAATGGAAGTATGGAACAGCCCTTTTCCTTTGTCATTTGAACTTAAGAATTGATAGGTCTTAGCATTTTTTATTCAAGAAGCATAAACGTTACTGATGTGAGAGCATACTTACCAGCCGTAATTGAAGAGACATTAGGAAAAGATCCAATAAGCACCGAATCCATCTAAAATGTGTATATAAATTCTACTGAAGTTGGATTGAAGTTCAGTTCAGTTGAGTTTTGATGGAGCCACCAACAAAACACACTTTCCCCCTTCGCCCTTAGAAAGCGTTCAAAACCACTCTTCTCACCTCAATAAAACCAGAATGGGTTTTTTTTTATTTTGTTTTTTTTTTTAATCTCAGATTTTTCCGAAGACACAGTGTCATTGTCAACACATGTCAAAACACAAAACTACTTGAAAAGTCTAAAACCAAGCTAGCAGGGCAACACGTGTGTGTCCTCTCGGGAAATAGGTTTCAAAAGACTAGATTCTCTATTCCACGCAACAAATACTTCGTTTGCTCCACCAATAATATATAAATATAAATAAAAGTAAGTGCGGTGCGGCTCTGTGTGTAGTGTGTACTGTCCACCAGCATGAGAAATGTGAGAATTTTCTGTGCTACTGCCTACTGCACCACATGGTTCTTGATCAAAAAACAAAAAAATAGAATATTAGTGAAAATAAATATAAAGGTAAGGGTAGTACAAAAATATTGTTTTTTATTATATTTGGTGAAAAGAAGATGGAATATTCTGTGATTCTGGAGTATTAATAACATCTTCATGAGAAATATACCCTCCTCAAATGAAACAAAATTTCGGTACCGCATATCTTTGTCAAATATGAAAAAATAATATATTTTTATTATTTTTATTTTCATGATTATTTTTCCTTTTTGTAAGGAAATACCTACTTCTATTGCCTCCAAAATGTACTTCATCCTTAAATGACAGGTTTTGATGTAAGATATAAGTTTGTATTGTGGTAATTATTTGAAGTCCAAGTTAATTATAAAAAAAAAAAATTGAAAGTTTCTTAATGCTAGTGTAAACAATTGACTAAAAATCGAAAAAATAATTGGATTGAAATACGTGTGAATTTATTCACCTACTAACCATAAAGAAGGCCTAAACAGTTTCTAATGGGTCAGTAATAATTCAAGCAGGTGTTAAACGTCTTATACATTTTTTTTTCCTTGTAAGGTAAACTTAGGGAGTTAGGATTTTATAAATTTTTATAATTTATTAATTTTACCCATCAATTATCCTTGATTGTTTCTTTAAAAACTAGTGATTTTAGTGTTTCATTACTAGCAAGCATTCGTGTATCATACGAGTAATTTTAAATTTAAATAAAATTATAATATTATTAAGTTTAAAAAAGTTTATATTTAATTTATGTAAAAAAAAATTAAAACAAATGCATGCCTACTTAATTTAAAAGAATTTAAATTTGAAATTTAAAAAATATGCTAAGATAATATGTCACATTTGAAAAAATATATTCTAAATTAATATATTAAATTGATTTAAGAGTATAAATAATCAAAAATTGAAAAGAAATAGAAAAATATTATCACAAAAAAATGAAAGTAATTAATATAATATTTTTTGAAAAAAATCAATAATAAAATAACGTGTCTTAAAAAGTATAATAAAAAATTTGTTTATTTTTAAAAATAATAACTTTATTTTGTTGTATAATGTATTACTACACGTTAAATCTCGTTGAAAATGATGCTACCTTTTAGATTTTGATTTGAAAGTTGCGTTTTGTCTATGATATAAATGCGTAACCTCACTGGCTCTTTTTCCATACACAACTTACAAAGGAAATTCAGTATAACGGGGCTTTTTGATAGTGAATGTTTTCTACTTTTCTTGCGGCATCTTTGCCCTGTTTATTACTTTTTTTACCCAATGAAAGAAAGAAAAAACAAGGGTAAATTATACAAAATCACCCTATACTTGATTGCTTTTTCAAAATAGCACCCTAAACTTTTAATTACAATAATTTACCCCAGATACTATAATATTATAGCAGTTAAATATAGAGAAATTATACTCTTATGTCACATAAGACTCTTCTCTCATTTTACACTCACATAAAAAGACTTGTCTCTTTTTTTTTCTTTTTTCTTTTTTTAAAAATTGATGGATCCCACTTAATTTATCTCACAACATGAGATAACTTCTCTCATACAACATGAGAGAAGTAAAACCCTTAAATATATTTGAGTCAAAATTATCCTGATTCTCTCCATCTCCCGGTAGTTGTCAGTCACTTGTTGCTGCCTATCATCGTATGTTGGCTCTTATGTTGTGACTTATCTAATTTTCTCTCCCTAAATGAATGGATTTTGGGTTTTTTGATATACTAGTTCATTTTTTAAAAATTTTAACCGGATTAATTTACTGGTCAAATTTATTATCAAATTAATGCATATAAACGTGTCACTTGACATGCTGTGGTGTCTAAACAACGGCGGACCTACATATGATGGAGCTGTAATAGGTGACCGACAATAATAGAGGGCTGTATCAAGGGAATAGGGGTAATTTTGTCTTTAACTGGTCAAGTATGCTTAATTGCGTTAATGTTATAGTACGAGGGAGTGAATTGTTTCAATTTAAAATTTAAAGTGCTATTTTGAAAAAGGAATCAAGTACAGAGTGGTTTTGTATAATTTACCCAAAGAACAATGTAATTGGCAAATGATAGTTGATTTTATTTTTGGATTTTATAATTCTCATTTAATATGAGAATTAAAATTTTTCTACACACTTTTCAATTTCTGTGCTGACATGAGTTCTACATATAATTTTTTTTAACACATGGATCTCACATATTTTTTTATCTCTATAACATAATATTTCAATTCTCATTTAACATAAGAATTATAAAATCCTTTATTTTTTACTTTCAATGGACAGATAAACAATTAAATAAAAAAACGCATCCGCAGCGGGCACTTTTGCACAGATAAGTTACTGTATGATATTTGCTTAAACTGAAGCAAAGATACTACTAATTGCAGTAAGAACCAAGAACATAAGTTTATAGCGCTGAAAAAAAAGGAATTTAAGTAAGAAATAAAAAATATAGAAAATAAGTATTGCAAACAATATTTTTATGTGTATAAAAAAATATTCTTACTTATAGTAATAATAAATTCTTAATCTAATTAAATAAGAAATAGATCAGGAATGTAAGAAAATATAAAAATTAATCTTTAAAAAATATTTAAGATACTTTAAAATATTATATTATGAGATATTTTTAATATTTTAATAATACTGAAGTTTAATTGTCTTTTAACTTTTGGAGGTGAATTTCATGCTCTCTTGCCTATTATTGTGCACACCCACGCTTTTGACGTCTATATCTCAATATTATTATCGTGTATAGTGATTCGCTACTTCTTACGGTATCTCTTTCATAGACTCACCATCCGTATAAATATTTGTGTTTGACATACCAATCCTCCGGAGTATCTCCTAAAATAAGTTAATTTATCCGTAAGATCAAGCTGTCTATATGTTAAATTTGGAGGGGGGAAATATAGAATATTTATATTGCTAAAAAAATAAAGGGTATCAAATGAATATTCAAAATGCCACGGATTACCTAAGAAATGCGACGGCAGCGATGGTGCTGTCTCACTACATTCGTCAGAATTGATGCTCGAAATATTTGTTGAACTTCGTGCAGCTGCTTCAATGCCTGATTTCCATTTAAGAGCTACACAGCTTCAATATGTAAGGGATTGGGTGTAAGCAATTTTAGTTAATTTTAAATATGAATCTCCTCATTACAATATTTTGCATACTATTTGTGTCTTTTTTTTTTTTTGTATAAGTATGAAAATTAAAGCAAGCAAAAACTAGTTACAGTCTGGGTCCATAAAACCCAAACAATCATCTACCACTAATTTACTACACCCAACAGGGGGAAAACTATGCCAAATAGTATTCCAGTCCAAAGGAGAAGCATGTGCAGCCATCCAGTCTGCAACTTTATTCCCTTCTCTAAGAGTATGGGATATTTTCACCTTCCAAATTTTCCCAAGAGCATCTTTCATTCTGTCTAGCAGCGAGTGACAGGGATGATATGCAGGACATCCTTCCTGGACAATCCTCAAAGCTTCCATAGAATCTGTCTCAAGGTTAACCTGCTGATAACCCAACATTACAGACCATTCTAATCCAATAACCATGCCCCAAAGCTCAGCCAATAACACATTCCCATATCCAATCTTTTTTGAGAATCCAGCAACCCATTGACCAGCAGAGTCTCTAACTACACCCCCACAACTAGATGCACCTCCTTTAACACAGCAAGCTCCATCTGAGTTGATTTTGATCCAATTAGGAGAGGGAGGTTTCCAAGACACTACCACTTTTCTTCTTTCAGGAAGGAGGCCAACCTTCAAAAACAACTCATCAGCCACCACCATATCCAAAATAAATTTCGAGGTTCGATACACCAAATCAATGGGCAGACATCTCGAATTATTGAAAATAAAATTGTTCCTTTCCTGCCAAATTAACCAGCACATGACCCCAAAGAATTTCCTCCATTCCAAATTAGCTTCCCTCCTACTCAGGTTCTCTTCTAACCAATCTTTAAATCCTCCAGCATTATAGAGACTAGTATTCTTCCCCTTGCAGACCAACCTCCAAATATGTTGGGTCCACTCACAGCCTCTGAAAATATGATTACAATCCTCCAAAGGGTCATTGCACCTACTGCATCTTGCATCCACACAGAGATTCATTCTATTCCTTCTGTCATTAGTAAGAAGATTCCCACCTATCAGAAGCCATAGAAAGGCTTTGATTCTTTGGGGTCCCTCCCAGTCCCAAGCCAAATGCCACTTTATACAGTCATTACTAATCAGAGGGGGGGATAGGAACTCATAAGCTGATTTTACTGTAAATATACCTGATGAAGACTGGCTCCATATAACCCGATCAGGACCATTATCAACTGAAGGAGGGTGAACATCTTTAATAATACTGATAATCCCATCATCAAGAAACTGTTCAAATTTAGAGTAATGCCAATCTCCATCTTGATTTATACAGTCCACCACCAGCCACTCTTTATCACCTTCTGGAATTGGACTTGTTACTTTATCAATTAGTCTTCCCACTTCTGGAACCCAGCAGTCCCACCAAAATTTTGTACTGCAGCCATTACCAATACAAATTCTTGACCCATTCTGAACACAACTCCAATTATTGTAGATCCCTTTCCAGATGCTAGAACCATTCCTGTTTTCCTTCAACACAGGGACCAGATCACTGCTCACCAAGTATTTACTTCGCAGGATTTTAGCCCAAAGAGCATCCTTGTTGGTCATCAAACCAAAGCCAATCTTCATGGAGTAGGCTTTGTTGACAGTTCTCTGATCTCTCAATCCTAGCCCTCCTTCCTCCTTCGGTCTACAAACTTTACTCCACTTAACCAAGTGCATCTTCTTTTTCTCAGAATTTGATCCCCAAATAAACTTTCTGGTCACCTTCTCCACCTCATTACACACATTAGCAGGAATGATGGTGGACTGCATTGTGTAAGCAGGGAGAGCCTCCAAGACAGATTTTGCCAATGTAATTCTTCCAGCCAAAGAGAGAGAAGACTGGTTCCAAGATGAAAGCCTACTGCTTACCCTCTCTATTACGTTGATGAGAGAACTTCTAGAAGCCCTTTTATGACTCAAATTGACCCCCAGATACTTCCCCAGATCATTAGTAATCCTTACTCCGAGCTTGTCACCAATCTCCTTAGCTCTAGCCACACCCACATTACTTGAAAACATGACTCTTGATTTGTCTACACTAACTTTCTGCCCTGATGCAGCAGAGAACACCTTCAACACCTGGTTAATGATAAAAGCTTGGTTCACAGAAGCTTCTGCACATAAAATAATGTCATCTGCAAAAAACAGATGTGACAAAGGAGGAGCCCTCTTATTAAGGAAAACAGGTTTCCAAGCCTTAGAGTCCACAGCTAGCTGGACTAAATGAGCAAGTCTCTCAATACATAAAACAAACAGGTAAGGAGATATTGGATCTCCTTGCCTAATACCCCTTTTCGGTTTAAATTCCCTGGTCATGCTACCATTCCATAGAATGTTCAACTTACTAGTAGACACACAGTTGCAAATAAGATCAATAAGTCTATTATTGAATCCTATATCAACTAGGGTCTCCTTGATAAAACTCCAGCTAAGCCTATCATAGGCCTTCTCCAAGTCCACTTTCAACATCATCCACCCCTTACTCCCTTTCTTCTTTCTCATAGAATGGACCACTTCTTGAGCTATGATGATATTATCCACACTTTGCCTCCCTTTGATAAAGCTGCCTTGGGTAGGAGTCACCAGCCGAGACATAAAACCCTTCAGCCTTTCAGTTATAATCTTTGTCACAGCTTTGTAGACTACATTACAAAGACTTATTGGTCTAAAGTCCTTCATAGTCTCTGGACTCTCCTTCTTGGGGATAAGACACACTAGAGTCTTGTTAACCTCCTCCACTCTTTTAGGATCCAGAAAAATCTTAGATATTAAGCTACAAACAGAGGTTCCCACTATACTCCAGTGAGAATGGAAGAATACTGCTTGAAGCCCATCAGGCCCAGGAGCTTTAAACTTCCCCATTTTGAAAATAGTCTTCTGGATCTCTTCATCAGTAGGAATTTTGGACAATTCATCTTTCTCTTTACCACTCAAATTAGGAAAGAAGCCTTTCACAGGGTAAGCATCTACTTCTTCCTCTTCAGCAGAAAACAAATTTTCAAAATACTTAACTGCCAAGTTGACTAATTCCTCTTTCTCAGCAATCCAGGCTCCCTCTTCATTTCTAAGAGCAATAATTCTGTTGTGTCTCCTCCTAGCCACTGTGGATGAATGAAAGTACCTAGTATTCTTATCACCATATTTTAGCCAATTACACCTGGACCTCTGGAACCAGGCTAGCTCTTCCCTCACCAGAATCTCTTGAAGTTCTGACCAAAGCCTTTTTTGGAGAATTTCCATGCTGTGATCATACCATCCAGACTGATAACTATCAATGCCACTAAGTCTGGCATAGATTTTGTTCTTCCTTTTGATATTCTTCCTATAGACATTAAGATGCCACTCCCTGGCCTTTCTCTCAAAATTACTCCTAGCAAAAATCCAGTCAGGCTGGTTACTCCAACTATCCTTCACCACATCCACAAAACCTTCCACTGTCATCCAGGAAGCCAAGAATCTGAATGGCTTATCCTTATCCTCCAACCTACTGGCCTGATCTTGAATTAATAAGATAGGCCTATGGTCAGAGTTAAAATAGGGCAGATGAGATAGAAAACTATTAGGCCAGCTTAAATTCCAAGCATCATTCGAACAAGCCCTATCAAGTCTCTCTTGGATTTTACCCCTCTTCCAAGTGAAATCTGGGCCTTTAAACCCCATGTCCCCAATATCACAGCTAGATAAGCAACTCTGCATGTCAATGATGTTACTGCCAGTGATTTCCCTGCCCCCAATCTTTTCAGAAGCATTCAAAACTGAGTTGAAATCACCTAAAACTAACCAAGGGCCAGCTATTTCCTGAGCAATAACTTCCAGACTCAACCACAAGGATTGTCTCTCCAACCTTCTAGGACTACCATACACAAATGTGACATACTCAGATTTCATCTTATCCAAATAAAGCACTTTAGTATGAATAAATTGATGTTGAGCATCAATAATTTCCACCTTCACCTTTTTCTCATCCCAGAGTAACCAGATACCCCCTGAGAATCCAACAGCATCTTTTTTGAAGTTTCTAGCAAAGCCAAGTTTCTTTATTAATCTGTCCCCTCTATTGCCACTAATTTTAGTTTCTAACAAGGCCAGAATACTAAAATTAAACCTATATCGCATGTCTCTAATTAAGGCAGGGAATTCCTTTTTCCCCACCCCTCTACAATTCCAAGAGCAAATAAACATGACTTTATTTAAGAGGGAACCCACACCAACCAATTAATGGAAATTCAGAGTTCTAGCCCCCCTAAGGGAGTTAGAATTCAACTCACGCACCTGATCCACCTGCACCATATGGACCTCTCTAGACACAGCAGCTAACCCCACTCCTTTCCCTTTGACCTTAGCTTGTTGAGATTCATCCATTGGACTACCACATCCCATTGGCAGATCTTTGTTTCTGCTATTCTGTTTATGCCCAGAATCAGGGGCGCCCACCAAAACATTAGGTGGCATATTCTCCATCTCACCTTTTTTCTGAGACCCACCTTTACTATTCTTCACACCACCAGTTCCATTTTTGCTCCTGTTCTCCTTAAGCACACTTTTCTTCTGTCTACCAGCATCCAATTTATTGATCTGAAGGGAAGGGCAAGGACTGGAGTTACCAGGAGTGTCCCCCTTAGTAGATAGACCACCCTCTATAATCTCAGAACCCCTACTAGGAGCACCAATGGGATTTTGAACTATAGTAGCCTCTTCCTTGATGACAGTAATATTAACACTCGGGATATCAATCCTAGCCTCTCCCATAGTGGCCTCAACTTTCTCAGCATCCTGATTCACCGTGACTACCCCAGGATCCTCATTCACACCAACCACCTTTTTCATTGGCACAACTTTGGCTTTCCCCCCTCTTTTAAATCTCTGGATAACCATCCAGCTGCCGAACGCTTCTTCCTCTTTCCCTTTCTCCCTAGCACTATCAATTGCTTTTCCCTCCTTAGGATTCTGGATCCCTGGTGCAGAACCCAACTGTTGACCCTGGTCCCTAAGCTGGTTGTCCACACACTGATCACTCCTGTGGCCATACATGCCACACCTGAAGCAAATTAAATGTAAACCTTCGTAACCCACTTGGTAAACCTTTTCCCCAATCTTGAACTTCGACAAGAAGCTTCTTCTTAGGTCCACCTCCACACAGATTCGAGCAAACTTTGCTCTCTCTGTAATGACATTATCACCAAACTCACTTCTGCGAAGTGAATTTCTATCCACTTTCAGAGTCCTTCCAAACAGGTTCCCAATCTTCCATAGGTACTGAGCAGTATAGAATTCAATAGGGAGACCAGGAACCCTTATCCATACGGCCAGTTTCTTAAACCCATCATCATAAGGGTCAAAAAATGGACGCCATCTCTGGATCACAACATAATGATCCGCGACAATCCACGGTCCCTCCTCCAGCACATGCCGATAATCTCCCTCATCCTGGAATCTCAGCAGGAGATGACCATTATCCAGATCAATCAATTCATACGTTGATACCAGATTCCACAGCCTCTGTAACCGAGCCATTAGGAACCTCGCACCAATCCTTTTCCCCAATAGCTTGATGATTAGGGCTTTCCTCCATTGACGACAGTCTTCCTTATGCTGACTCTTGGAAAATTGCAGCGATGGGCAAAGAGGATCATCCTCAGCACCTTGGATCAGAACCTCCTCAGCACCATCTTCCTCTTCCTCCCTACGCTGGACCTCTTTCCAGTCATCTTCGTCAGTCTCTGATATGTTGTCACCTCCATTTAACCTGATTAGCTTGTCTCTGTAAGAGATAAACTTCTTATCAGGCACTTCATGCATGAGCACCACCTTCTCCGGGAAGGAAGATTTGGCACCCTCACTGTCACCAGCCTCCTGCTTATCGAGCATCTCATCATCCATGCTCACATCAGCCATAGCCTCACCTTTCGCTTTCTTCAAACCTCTCAGGATCAAGTCTTCCTCCTCCACCATTCTCTCACGCGCTCCACGCGCGCCATCCTCCTCTGTTTCCATCTCAGATCTACTTTCTCGCATACTATTTGTGTCTTTAATAACACTTGCATCATTGCACATAGTTATCCAGATGAAGGATAATAATAAGGGAAAAGTGTGTATCATTTTAAAAGATGCAAAGTTGTGTTATTTTAAGTGAAAGAAAGAAATAGATAAAAGACGAAAGAGAGTTGACAAAAAAATATAAAGGTGTGGATCTCACCTCTTTGTGAGAGTGAAATGACACAAATTGTGTCATTTAAAAGACAAACACTTTTTCCTAATAATAAATACGTAAATCTGATAGCGTAGTTTTCAACTTGTTTGATATAAATGTAAAACCATTGCCATAAGTACTGACATCGAAAGCATAGTAGAGAAGGAAATTTGGCACGACACATTCATAATGGAGGTGCCAGTTGATCCAGAAGGCATAATTTGGAGGCTTTGGTGAAGATGGTTCAATGTGCTCTTTGACCCATTTGGAATTTTTATTCCTTTAATTTTTGAATATGATATTTGATGGCTAAAGCACCATTTTAAAAATTTTGAGTAAAAGAATTGGTCAGTTAAAGTTGATTGGATAAGTTTTTTCAAAGTAATGCAATCAAACATGTCACATATGCTGACGGGACTAGTCTCGTCACAGAGACTGACGGGACTCGTGCCATGTCAACGCCACGTAGGCAGTCTCATTATCGTAAAACTTCGGAAGGTCATAACTTGTGACTCGGGTATCCAAATCAGATGATTTTTTTTTATTTCACATAAATTTTCGAGATCTACGCAATGACACCTAATTTTACATATTTTATCTCTCACAAACATAGTTTGAAGATCTTCTGGATTTGAACGCGTGATTGTGGTACAATTGTTACTAATTCAAATTATGTTTGTGAGAGATAAAATATGTAAAATTAGGTGTCATTGCGTAGATCTCGAAAATTTATGTGAAATAAAAAAAAATCATCTGATTTGGATACCTGAGTCACAAGTTATGGTCTTCTGAAGTTTTATGGTAACAAAACTGCCTACGTGGTGCTGACGTGACACGAGTCCGGTCAGTGTCAGTGACGAGACTAGTCTCGTCAGCATATGTGACATGTTTGACTACATTACTTTGGAAAAACTTATCCAATCAACTTTAACTGGGCAATTCTTTTGCTCAAAAATTTTAAAATGGTGTTTTTCCCGATATTTGATTCATATTATTTATCAATAGGGTGATGTGATAGGACCCAGTGGCACTGAGTGTCATGACCCTTCTCCGCGTTACTCACACATTTTTTTATTTTATTTTCAATTGAGTCACGCCCCTCCTCTGGGGCATTCATAGGATTGTGCCAAGTGGTACAATATCGTTAGTCATGTTACTGTAAAATTTCAGAAAGCCATAACTTTTGACTTGGGTATCCAAATCAGATAATTTTTTTATTTCACATAACTTTTCAAGATCTACGTAATGACACCTCATTTGGCATATTTATCCTTCACAAACATAGTTTAAATTTGTAAAAAAAAATGGAACTATTGTTGCAAATTTGAACTATGTTAATGAAAGATAAAATATGTCGAATGAGGTATCATTGCGTAGATCTCGAAAAGTTATGTGAAATAAAAAAAAAATCATCTGATTTGCATACCCGAGTCAAAAGTTATGGCATTCCGAAGTTTTACGATAACAATATTAATGAGATTGTGCCACTTGGCACAATCCTATGAGTGCCCCACAGGAGGAAGGACGTCACTCAATTGAAAAAATGTGTGAATGAAACGGGGGAAGTCGCGGCACTCAGTGATGCTCGGTCTCCTTGCGTCATTAACTGACCCTCGTTGATAAATACCGTGAATCAAATAACACATTAATAAATTAAAACCTCAATGAGTTAAAGAGCCGGGTCAATGGTCCCTTTAGATATAATGTTTGTATCGGTTTTAATAGACATTGTGTTTCCAAGTTTCAAAAAATTAGGGTATGAATCATTTTAATTCAAAAGCTTAAGTTTAAAGTATTTTATATTTCTCTAATTCAATGTCTTTCATCAGAGCTCATTGGATTGATTTGAAAGATGAATAATGTATTATTAAAAAAATTCATAATATTTAATTATTATAATAAAAACAATAAGAGTCAAATTTATGATCACTTAATCACGTTGCCTTAAACCACGCAAAGTAGTTACATTACAAGGCAATACAAGGGAAAAGTACATTTTGTTTCCTGTGCAGCCCTATGCTTTTTACTACCAAACGTGGAACTTTCGGACTCAATGAGAATTACATTTGCATTCACACACACTGCACGAAATCTCCTTATGGGCACATGTTAGGATGACTCGTTCATGGCAACTTTTTCCTTGAATCCTCGCTAAATCCGCACTTTAAGCATTTTAGTTATTCAAAAGCTTAAAAGAGTAAAAATTTGTCATGTCAAACTTCACAACCTAAATACTTTATCATCATCATTACTATTTTATTTATGGTGTGTTTGGTACAAGTTTTATTTTGGGTTTGATGGGAAAGTGTGAGTAAATATTTGAAAATATCATGTTTAGTTCAAGTTTTTGAAAAAAAATACTAGACAAATAGGGAGGCTAGTAAATGACTTTGGTATTGATTTTTGGGTGAAATTTACTGTTACAAAATATCACTTGAGATATAATATTTTGAGATAAATGAGAAAGTAAAAAAACTAGAACGAATTTCCTCCCAAACATAAATTTTGCAAATTAAAATAAATTTACCCGGTAATATTTCGGTCAACCAAACATCTTTTTTAAAACTTTTTTATCAAGCTGAATTTCCTACTATTTTTTCCAATAATTATATTTTTCCTCTACCCATTAATTGAGATAATTAGTGAATTATCTCAATTAATTCTCCCTCCACAAAAAAAGTTAATAGAGTGAAGACAAAAGAGGAGAGTATAGAAAAACTATTAGAAAAAAACGAGGGAGGGGGGCGCCAAGCACATGGAATGGTCCAATAAGGCGCGTGCACAAAGTGACATGCATGCCTATTTATGCCAAAAATACTAAAAATTTTCATCAACAAAAATCGATTCGGATGAAATATTAATGTAAGAAAATCATGTGCCCCAAAAAAGAAAAAAAAAATGATGTGTGTAACATTTAAAATTTTTAAAACAAATTTATTAAATAATGTTTCCCTATATTAATAAATACATTATAATTTTACAAGCATATATCCGACGAAAAAAATCAAAGGGCAGGGCGGTGTCTATATAAAGGGTTTAAGTGTCCAAACGAAAAATTGAAGAAACCTAACCGAAACCAGATTTTTTTCTTTTCTTTTGAACTAACTAAAACCAAAGGGCGTGGTGCTTGTATTGTGTATTGTATTGTATGTGGAAGAAAGAACCTGTTTATTTTGCGCCACTCGTTTTTATGCCTCACCCTCTCTTTCTTCGCTTCGTTCTTGTTCTTGTTCTAGTGCTACTCCTTTCTGGTGTTACTGATTCTGGTTGATTCGTTCATGTCATTGTGTATGGGTTGAAGAAGAAAGAAAGGGAGATTTTGGAAATGGAGTGGGATAGCGATTCCGATCTAAGCGGAGACGACGAGGAGGAAGTGTTCGTCCTCAACAATGATGCCGATTGTCCTTTCCCTTTCCCTTTCCCCTTCGAGAACCTTCTCCAAACGTCGCCGTGTGGCTTCGTCGTCACCGATGCTCTCGAGCCCGATCACCCTATCATATACGTCAACACCGTCTTCGAGATGGTCACCGGCTACCGTGCCGAGGATGTCCTAGGTCACAACTGGTTAGTCTCTACCACTACTTTTTTTCCACTCAATTTCAATGCTTCGATCACATGCTAGGTTTAGGTTTAGGTCTTGAATTTGATTGGCATTCCTATACCCCGTGTGTGCTGTGAGGAGGCAGGTTTGTAAGTCAATAAAGAGCGTGTTGCGATTTTGAAATGAATTTTGGTAGGGAAGACTCTGTTCTTAACTATTTTGATTATCCATAGGAATAGGAGGTGATTTTGTTGCTATTATGAGTAGGGACAAGTAAAGATGAGGAGGGGGAAGGATGAAGAAGTAAAAATAAGGGTGAGAGGGGCAGCACATGAAAAGAAACATTGGTTAAGACTTAAGGAGTGTAGGGGTGAGAAGGGTTCAAATAGAGAAGGGGTCAGCAGGGAGGCTTGGCCCCTCCCTGGCTTAACTTACAAATTGCTATTTTGGCGCTCAAGGGCTCACTGGTGGCTTTTAGGAGAAAGTGAAATTACATGTTACCAAATGGAGGTTACTATATATTGTTACAAACTTATTTTTTTTTAATTGTTTAGTTTAGACACTTTTTTTTATTGGTATTCAGTTTTCGAACTTTTACTATCATGTAACCTGTGAAAGATGTTTAGTTTTGACTATTGAGTGCCAATTAATGAGGGAGATTGAACATGTATATTTGGTCATTCCTGTAGTCCAGATAGCTTTTAGGAATTTTATTGTTTCTTTGTATTGAGCAAACCTTATTACATTTTTACGCTGCTGGGTGAAGGGCTGGGAATCTGAAGGCGGGAAGATGCTCTGGGTATCAAAAGTGTCCTGGTGACTTTTACTTTCTGTATCCATGATCTGAAACTGAAAGTATATTATTTATTGTCAGCAAAGTTTTAGTATTAATGTCCTATCCTCTTTGTGGGTTAGTAATAGAAAAGATTGTTAGTGCATGTTCAGGTTTCTCCCTTGATGATTTCATTGGAAATAAGCATTGCTTCGATTCTGTTTGGAGCTTGTAAGTATTATTTTTAGATATTTTAGGGCATATTTAAAAGTGATCAATTTTGTCATTGTTGATGCCGCAGGCAGGGGTGTATAACATGTTAGATTCCATACATTTCCTGCTCTGGTCAGGATTAAGTCAATTAGAAGTATATGATGAGGTCTGTGTCAGGAAACACTAAGGTAATAATGTTGAAAATACCCGAGAAATTATGAAAATCTTGATGAAAAAATCATTGGTATTATGGATATCATCAAGTCCAGTGGCGGACTGACACTAGTGCCTATGTCTGCACATGCAGACACAAAACATTTTTTTTTTTTAAAGGGGTGGGTGATTTAGGTAAGTAAAAAAAAAAAAAGATTTAGGAAGATTGAAAAAAAAAAGTAAACATGGGCCCAATCATGGTAGTTAAAATTGGGATCTTACCTAAAATTAGAAGGAGGATAAAAAATCATAAAATTGTAAAAGTGTTTGGAATTTTGATAAAATCGTTTTGATTAAACAAAATCGTAAAATCATAAAATCACAGATTTAAATCGGGATTTTAACTAACATAGGCCCAACCCAACCAATCCCTATAATTAAAAGCTTAAAGCTTAAACCCTACCCCATTGCTTTGTCTTTTCTTCTTTTTTTAAAACATAAACCTTATTAGCTCCAAACCTTAATAGACATCGATGATTCCGGAAATTCAATCTTCATCAAGTGGAGGAGAATCGTACGGGATTTTTCACGTTTTTTTGTGAAGCAAAAGTGGCCAACTTTGGATCAAATAGACATCAACAGAGGTGGATTTTTTATCATTATTTTTTGTATGTTAAGTTAAAGTTTTCTTTTATTGTTTATATATTTTTTAATACATTTAAAATTTTCTTTAAAAAAAATCTTCGGGGGCAGATTTATTTTTTTTAAATTTGCATAACATAAAAGGTGACTAATCAAGTCTAAATGTGCAGACATAAAAAAAAAATTCTGGGTCCGCCACTGATCAAGTCTAACTGTGACAGATCGCGTAAAAGGTGACTAATTGCGTTACCATGTTGGTGCTCAAGGGATTAGGAAAAATTAAACTAATAGGGAACATGATAAGATATCGAGCAACGGTCCTTTTTTACCAAATGTGCTAGAAGCTTTTTGATTCATACTGAATTCTGAAACTCCACTGTTCGATAACTATGAATTATTTTAGTGCTAATTAAAAAGAGATAGTTGACATTGCAAATATGGTCATTCCAGATAGCTTTTCGGAATAAAGCCTTGTACCAAGTCTATGTATTGAGAGATTCTCATTATTTTCTAGTCTTTTTTCATTGAAGATAGGGTTAGGAATCTAAAGGCCGCTGGCTGCTTTGTGTATTGAAAGATTCTGAATGACTAATACTTACAAATGGTGTGCACTGTGCAACAGGTTTTGACAATGGAATTTAGGGTTGTAGGATGCTCTCATTAATATTTTCTGATGAACTGTTAATTTTTATTTTTGATCACTGAACATATGACTTTTCATGGGGAGGAGCTCATTCCTCCATTTAGAAGGTCCATTACCGTACTTTGTTGACAGCCTCTGCAGGTGGTGAAGGCCTTATTCTACTTCAGTGAAATTAATATATGCAAGCTGCCACTTAGTGAAATTTTAAAATTTGAATCAGTTGGCCAACATATGTTGGTTGATGCATGTCAGGTTTCTTGACCTTGGCTTCTGAAATTTTAAGTGGGTGGTTAGCATTTCAAATCCAATTGCACTGGTTCAGGTTTAATTACATTAGAATCCATATTGGTCTTCATCAAAGTAGAAGTTGCTAGTGAATGTCATGATGAATTAGAAAGCAAAAGGAGAGAAAGAAGAGAGAGAGAAGGGGGGGGGGGGGGGGGGTTCACATTCATTACAACCTTCTGGGACTTCCTTATGACCTACCAACTACTAGTCTGGTATTCTTGTATGTTTCATATTCTCCCGCTGCTTGCAGTAATTGTCTGCATTATAATTTCTTCATTTTTGTGGGGGCAGTGATGTGTTTACATTTACTGTTATGGTTGCTTGCAACTGATTTAAGACAATGGTATTTGTGATTGGTTGTGATGTGATTAAATGCATAATGTTATAAGTGTGTTACACACTTACACTTATTATTTCCTTAAGTATGGTATCTTCACTATATTAAATTATGCCTTTGAATCTTCCTCTGCGTAGACCCATTTGGGGAATTTTTTTTGTGGTGTCCAACAATGCAAACAAAGCATATTTCTATGTAAAGCAACTTCTTGGACTTGTATGGATAATGGAAAACACTAAATGTTTTAATAGCAGAGTCCAATAACAAAGATTTATACCAAATGAGAACATCTAGCATAGCTTTTGCATAGCAGGATCACTACAATTGTCCGTATTTATTGGGATGGTCTCCAATTCTCAATAGGATTAAGTCGGGGCACCTACGTGATGCTCACTTTTTTTATTCTTCCCTTTTAAAAGGAAGACAGCTCTAAAATTGTTATGTTATGTACTATTAGTTAGAAAAATATAAATGATTGATTCCAATTCTCCATATTAGAACAGGATTTTGGATCTGCTTAAAGTTTATCATTTCTTTCCTTCTCCCCTTTCTTTGAGACTTCAGGCTCTTGTTTATGGGACAAGTGTCTCTGATGGATACTTTCCCATATATCTCTAATCTACCAAAGAGAAGTATTCGCCTTGAAGTTATTGTTTTTAGGATGTAGAGTGAGTAATCTTTTACTGCCTTTGGGAAATAAAGGAAAGAAAAGAAAGCGGAAAAGCATTCCATATGAGTAAACAAGCAATATTTGCTGGCCCTTTAGCACATCTGTTACTCGCTTGAGTCTCTATCAGTCTATTGCTTGGTATTTCTGATCCAATGTGGTTTTGTTTTAATCATATCAAAATATCTTGCAGCCGCTTCTTGCAGTGTCGAGGTCCGTATGCCAAGAGAAGGCATCCGTTGGTGGACTCAACAGTAGTTTCAGAAATTAGAAGATGCCTTAAAGAGGGGATTGAATTCCAAGGTGAATTGTTGAACTTCAGGAAAGATGGATCTCCGCTGATGAACAGGTTGCGGCTGACACCTATATATGGAGATGATGAGACTATAACACATGTCATTGGAATCCAGTTCTTCACTGAGGCAAACATTGATCTTGGCCCTGTTATGGGTTCTACAATTAAGGAATCTGCTAAATCATTTGATCGATTTCGTTCTGTGCTATCCTCATTGCAACCTCTTCCAGTGGGGGATCGGAATGTATCTCGTGGAATTTGTGGGATATTGCAATTGAGTGATGAGGTACTCTCTCTCAAGATACTTGCTCGATTAACTCCTAGAGATATTGCATCTATTAGCTCTGTCTCTAGGCTATTGTATGAGCTGACAAAAAATGAAGACCTTTGGAGAATGGTGTGCCAAAATGCATGGGGCAGTGAGACCACACGTGTTTTAGAGACTGTGCCCGGGGCAAGGAGACTTGGATGGGTTCGGCTAGCAAGGGAATTGACCACTCTTGAAGCAGCAGCATGGAGTAAGTTGACTGTTGGAGGTGCTGTTGAACCCTCACGCTGTAATTTTAGTGCTTGTGCAGTTGGTAATAGAGTTGTTCTATTTGGTGGTGAAGGGGTTAACATGCAACCTATGAATGACACATTTGTATTGGATCTCAATTCTAGTAATCCTGAGTGGCAACACGTCCAGGTAGGCTCTCCTCCTCCTGGTCGTTGGGGCCACACGCTTTCTTGTGTTAATGGTTCTCTTTTGGTTGTATTTGGAGGCTGTGGAAGACAGGGCTTGCTCAACGATGTGTTTGTTCTGGATCTTGATGCAAAGCCCCCAACTTGGCGGGAAATTTCTGGATTGGCACCTCCACTTCCAAGATCATGGCATAGCTCCTGTACTCTAGATGGTACTAAGTTGATAGTTTCTGGGGGATGTGCAGACTCTGGAGTACTCTTGAGTGACACTTTCCTCCTTGATTTGTCAATGGAGAGGCCTGTCTGGAGAGAGATACCAGTGGCATGGACCCCGCCTTCTCGTCTGGGTCACACATTGTCTGTTTATGGTGGTAGGAAAATACTGATGTTTGGGGGTCTGGCCAAGAGTGGGCCCTTGCGTTTTCGTTCGAGTGATGTATTCACG
Organism: Gastrolobium bilobum; assembly: GCF_033153095.1. Taxonomy (NCBI): domain Eukaryota; kingdom Viridiplantae; phylum Streptophyta; class Magnoliopsida; order Fabales; family Fabaceae; genus Gastrolobium; species Gastrolobium bilobum. The sequence continues at coordinate 615,181 of NW_026897257.1, read as the reverse complement.
ATGGATTTAAGTGAGGAGGAACCTTGCTGGAGATGTGTAACAGGGAGTGGAATGCCTGGTGCTGGAAATCCTGGGGGCATAGCTCCTCCTCCTAGACTTGATCATGTGGCTGTTAGTCTTCCAGGTGGGAGAATTTTGATATTTGGCGGGTCTGTTGCAGGTCTTCACTCTGCCTCTCAGCTTTACATCCTTGATCCAACCGATGAGAACCCTACATGGAGAGTCCTTAATGTACCTGGATGCCCTCCGAGATTTGCTTGGGGACATAGTACATGTGTTGTTGGAGGGACAAGAGCTATTGTACTGGGTGGTCAAACTGGAGAAGAATGGATGCTTAGCGAGCTCCATGAACTTTCTTTGGCAAGTTCTGTCATCTAGATCCAGTGAATAAACACTGCTGTAGTGAATGGAATGCTATATGGCTCCGCATGAAGTTGTGAAAACATCTTGAGTAAAAGATGGCGGGGAAGGACTTATTGGTCACTGATAGATAACTTGACAAGCATTGCTCTGGTCAGAACGTGTGTATTAAGTAGTTTCTACAATGCATTTGCTTGTATGGTTGGTTCTGGCTCGAGAAGAACTTCTCGACCAGTGACATGAGACAATGTTTTTTGTAAGGTTGTAAGACTTTGCCCCTCAGTACCCACAGTGAATTATTCTTCCCGATTAGATTAGTAGTGGTAATGTATTAGGGTAGTTCCTCACTTGATTTGCCATGTGTTTTTTTTCTTTCAAATTCTGTAATTTAAAGCACGACAGGAGAGAAAAAAAGAAAAAATGTATGTTCAGTCACGTTATTAGGTCTATTATATTTTACGGACGTCTTTACTATTAATATAAGAAAAAATGTGTCTCCATATAGATTTAGGTTCTTTTAGAGAGATAGACAAAAAGAGATGGAATTTACATTTTTTTTATGTCTATTTCTCTGTTAAAAAAGACCCAAGTTCATGTCCTTCAGAAAGATATATATTTTTTTCATTAATATATGCTTTTGAACAAGAGTGAGCTGACATTTATGGAAAGCCTAAATCAACGTTGTTACATAGGAATGCCTAAAAGCTTTGTATATTGTTTATTTATTGAGTAGATTACTGCCAGTTAATACCTAGTTTTTTTTTTTTTTTTTTTTTTTTTTTGCCGTTGTCGCGGTGGGCCGGGGTGGCATGCTGATGCTGGGTGATTGCGATTCTGTTGGATTTCTTAACATAGGTCAAAAGAACTGTTGCGGGTATTCCTCGTGGTATAAGTTATACTAACGTTGGTGTACCCTATGCTAACGGGAGTGACTTGAGGTTGTAAAATGGTCCAATGTGTTGTTGGTTGACAATTGACACGTTTAACCTCTGATTGGGTTGAAATTTTTAACCTGCCTCCCATGGAGTGAATTGGGCAGTTGGTGAATTTTTTTTTTTTAAACTATGAAGTAATATTTTTTTTAAATATAGCCTACGCGAGGCTAATAAGTTAAGTTAGATTCAAAATATTTTGCATAAATCTGATTTATTTAGATCAAAGCTTAATCTAACTTATCTCATATACACCTCTAGGTAACACATTATAATAAGTAGACTTACCTTGGGGAGGATTTTTATCAAATTGCTTATTATTATTGTTATTTTATTTACTTATTTATGTAAACTTACTAGGTGTCTCCATCTTTTTGAATTTAAAATTAACAACGATTTGTTTGTATATTTTAAAGAAAAAAAACTAATGATGCTTATAACGTGATTAAATTTTTAATGATAATTGAATAATTTGAGTTTAAAAAAAAATAAAAATACAAAAAAGTAATATTTTTTCTTATAATATGTTAGAAGGAATATTAAACAAAAATAATATTTTTCATGTTACAAGAGATAAATTTATCTCTTATATATACATAAAAATATGTGGGATTCATGTTTTCTTTTTTTCTTTATTTTTTTATATGGGTCCTATACAGATTTATATGTGTATTGAAGATAAATTTATTTCTTATAAAAACATTAAACCCAAATTTTTTTTTAAAAGAAAGCTATATATCATAGAAAAATTCGATCAAGAAATCCACTTAAATAATGTTCAAATTATCAACTGAGTAAATAGCTCATAGCTGCTAGTTTGTGTAGGGGACGATCCATGGATGCATCATCATCTCATGAAATATTTTATATTTCTCAATTAAAAAGTAATGGCGAATTTTATTGAAGTTTTTAGATGACTATGTAAATGCCTTTATTATATAGAGCTAAAACGAAAAAAGCGAATTGCTTTTCGCTTTAATGTAAAGTAAAGCAGTAATAAATAGATAAATAAAAAAATGTAGAGTTGGGAGAAAGAAAAGAATGCACATTGTGTTTGCACAACAAAACAACAAAAGTACAAAGGATAGGAAGACACAAAGGTCCAACTAGTTTTTGTTGTGTTGTACTGTGTTGGGTTTGGGGTTGGGTTCCCTTCGCTCTTCACTCTTCACTTTTCACTCTTTGTTCTTCTTCTTCTTCACACTCTCCAATCAAATCGCTTCGGATTTTCTCTGATTTTTCATTGGTTGCAGCAATGTCTATCAACAGCGAAACGACGCCGCCACCTGTGATAGGAAAAATCGGCCCTTACACCGTTTTCATGACGCCGCCTTCTACTCCGAAGCCCGCCGTCGCCGACCCCGTCGTTCTTCATTCTCCGAACAAGATCGCTCCTCCGCCGCCGCAGATTCAGAAGCCCGTTCTTCCTGAGAAACCCGTCTCCGATGGGTCCCTTTTGGGGTTTTTCAGAAATGCTGTTACCAAAGTGCAAACTGGTACATGCTTTGCTCTTTTACTCAATACATGCTTAGATTGCGTGTGTCTGAAAATGATATGAGTCACAATTAAAAATAAAAGAAAAAGATAACTCAATAACTTAGACCTGGACTTGGTCTAAGTCGTTTAGATTATTTGAATTTTGAAATGGATTGTTGAATTTACTACTTGATTTATGCTTTCTATTTTTAGATACACTTTGATTTGATAACCAAAAATATATATAACTCAACAATTATTATTATGACTGAGTCTACTGGGATTTTATTTTATTTTATTTTTTTGTTTCTAGGATTCTTTTTAGTGTTTGCTCTTTTGGACAAAACCCATTTTGCTCTCTTTACGTGCTGACAAAAAAATAAGTCTCGAACAAGTTTTTTTTTTTTTTTGATGTACTGAATATTTGATATTAGAAGCCTGATATTTTTTAAATAAACGGATCTAAGTAATTATTCCTACACGCGGAATGGTCTCAATCTGGTTGAGGTTGTGCTCTGTCTATTTCTGGTGTTTTGCATTTCTTGCAAAAATCTATGAGTAAGCATATATTACCCTCTTTTTTATTGGTCTTTAGTTGAGGTTTTTTTTTATTATTATTATTTCTCTTGTTTATTTTCTAAGTAAATACCCATTACCTTTCCTTTTACAGCCCACTCAAGTTTGGATGATCATTTGGCACGTTGGTTTGGGTTGAATCAGTCAAAGTATCAATGGGCTCTCGATGATTATTACGAGAGCAAGGGAATGGTGAGCAATTAATTGGATACTAATTTTTGCAAGATTAGTGTTTATATGCTTTTAGTAATTTTCATTTGGCTTGGTGTTGTTGATGGAGTGTTTATATGCTTTTAGAATTGGATATTCTTCTACTTGTTTTGTTGTGGTTCCCTTTGATTTGACATGACTACTTAACTAGTTCTAGACTAATAGTTTATATTCTTTTTAGTGAACTTTTGTTTCAATAAGAACCTTTTCTCTGTGGAATTCTGATATCACAAGCACCAGTAGTTTGCTAGTTATGCCACGTCCCCAACTTGGGGCTAGTAGCAAAAATCTCCACGCCTTATGCTACGAAGGGGATTAGTCTCATCCAAATGGCCAGGGACACCCTGGGAAACAAAAATAAAAAATAAATAAAAAATCTCATTTTAGAAAGACTATTTAAATGGCTCTAAAGTAAATATAAGTTGTATACTTGTTTCCGCTAATAATTTAAATTTGTTGGGAGTAGTTGAGTTGTGTTGAGTGTCAGAGAGCATTAGTATTACAGGTTTTGTATTGACTTGCTAATGAGGGGGTTTGGCAGCGCATTTTTTTGTTTCCTTTTTTTTCCAAGTGGAGTTGCATCAAATTTAATGTAACAAGAGGAGTATCTTTGCTTTTGTGACGTCACAATGAAGGAACTCAGAAAATTTAGCTTGTGGTCTTGACATTGTGGGTTTTATGTTATGTACAATTAATATTCATCGGAGGGATCCTTTCCACTGTGCTATTTGATGAAGGAAGAATCGAGAGGGACCTTTTGTTTGAGTTTTTCAAAGATGAATAGCCTTTTAAGTTAAGTTTGCCATGCTTTATGTGCAAGTTACTGTAGAAGCTGCAACTTGAACCTAAAAATCATGTTAAACAGGGGACTTTTCCCTTTTTTTTTTTATAATTAAAGTCAATTTGAGGCTTAATGACTGCAGGAAAAAGGAGACATTAAAGTCAAAGAAATATCAAACAAAGTACAGAGTGTTTGACTTGCCTTGGGCTGGTAATAATGCTCCCTTTGCTTTGCAATATTTGTTATCCTCGAAATGTATGAATCTTAACTTGGCAATGGGTATCATTATGCAGGATTAATCAAAAGTGAGGTGTGAAGACTCTTGCTTTGAATATATTTATACCTTTGTATTTACATGTGGAGTAGAACAACTGAGTCTGATATGTGAAAGAGTTCTTTGACCTACATCCATTGATCTGATTCAATGGTTATTTTTCAACTCCTGCTGTTGAGTCCGATTATTTGACAGTTTGTTCATGTGATCCTATTATTATCAAGTTGTTCTCTTGGGCAAATGTTTTGTTCTTGTGTTCTAGTTTTAGTCGTGTTTTTTAGTTTCTGTACCTCGGAGTTGTTTCTGTTTCTGTGCCTTCTCATGATAGCAGGGTTATCTCCGAAGCATATTGTGTGCCCTATGAATTCCTAAAATAGGAAAATAGCGAAGGGTCAAATCACACACAAAGACGCATATCATTCCCGTAGTAGTTATCATCTTCAAATAGTAATCGAGAAACTAACCTTTGTAGTTCTAGTCAGATGCTCCATTCAAATTCCTCTTTGTCCTCCTCTCAAGTTTGGCTTATATTTGATTCTTGTACATATAAAAAAGTTGCCTCGCCTTCAAAAGAACAAGATTATAGTACATCGTTGCGTGAATTCGAGATTTTAGACTGAAGCTAGATTTGGAGCATAATGCATATAATTAGGAGAGATCTGTTTACCTTATACCACCACATACATCAAATTCAGATTTGGAAACTAATGATGACTGGTAATTGATTAGCGGTTTCATAGAGAACATGGAAGAAGGATGAAAATTAGATAAGGGTGTTGTTGACTCTCTATTTTCATTTTCAAACGTTTATTGATCACCAACAAATGATCATGTGGTGATTGCATTCTCAACAACTCTGCTGTGTATGAGTGATAACGATTTCTCCAAGCATGTGTAGATAATATATTATAATATAATATTATATACAATATAATTTAGAGTAAATACTCTTTTTCACTTTTTGGTACTCATCAAATCTCATGATGTCCGCTTTAGTCCCTAACAAATAAAAAGGCTATTCGTAGTTCTTAAGAAATTCAAAATGAACTCATTTAGTTGAAATCGTGGTTCTTCACAAATTCAAAAAAGACCCATATTAGTTTCTCAAAAGAACTAGAATGGGTCCACTTTGAATTTCTTAGGAACCACGAATAGCCTTTTTATTTGTCAGGGACTAAAGCGGATATCGTAAAATTTGCTGAGGACCGAAAATGGGTATTTACTCTATAATTTAATATAATATTATATATATAATATATAATATTAAAATTTCAAGCACTTACGATATATGACACTAAAGATACACACAGAAATAATAAAAGATAAATAATCTAAACCAAATTATTGTTAGGGTGATTTGAAATTTTCTTTACCTTCCTATAACCGTATAATTTCATTATTTAATAATCTCACCATTCTATAGTAAAAACTTATTTTCTAGAGTTATTATACACTTAAATATTAGTTGTATATGGAAAATAAATTATATATGTGCAAATTTTTATTTTCAATAAATTATATATAAAAAATAAATGTTGGCTAGTTTGTGATTTTGGTAGTCCTCATATTTTTAAATGTAAGTGTGTAGTCCAATTTGTAAATTCAAACTCATCTTCAATGATGCATGTGCACTGAACGTACAAATTATATTTGCAATTTATCTGAATCCTTAAAATTTATTCAATTAATGTTATTATGTATAAATTATAAATTATTTATGGAGGTACATCATCTTATATGGAGGGTATTTATTCAATTAATGATATTATGTATAAATATTAATAAAAAAATGTATTTTAAAATACAAGTGGGCATTGCAAAATAGACTCATGGCTTGATTTTTTTACAAAAATTTAAAATAGGCTCAATCTTGTTCTACTTGTTAAACAGACAAGCCTAGGAGTAGATGGATATTTGGTAGAGGAAAAAACAATTTATCTTGAAATTATGATTGCTAAAAATATGGTGAGAAAAAAAATTTGCGATAAATGTCATCAAAAAATTAATTGGTAGACTAAAATATTTCTAAAAATGTTGGATTAATTTTCTTGATGCTATATGTGATTGTGTTAAATTTTTCTCTCTTATGGGAATCTAGAACAATAATAATATATTAATAAATTATTAAACATAATTTAGGAATGAAATAAGGGCCTAGGGTTGGTATTAAAAAAACAAAATAAGAGCCAAATTAAACCCTAGTTCCGTATAAAAACTTCGAAAACGGTCGACAGGGCCTCCATTGTTTCTTTCTGTGTGTAAGTTTCAGTTGCTGGTAAAACGCACCGTTTGGTTCGGGAAAACGCGGAAACCCTAGCAATAGCATGATGAGAGGAGGGGAAAGCTACGTGGGTTGTGCTCCGGCGTTCTCAAACGACGGGAAGCGTCTTCTGGTTTGCAGTGGCTGCACCGTCTCCATCTTCAGCACTTCCACTGGCTTGCGCGTTTCCTCTTTGGAAGGCCACACTGCACCTGTCACCTCCCTCATCGTCGTTCCCGCTTCCAAGATTCTATGCTATTGTTGGACCTCTTCTCTCGATGGAACCATTCGCTACTGGGACTTCTCCGTTCCTGAATCAATCAAGAAACTTGATCTTCATTTGCCCATTTTCTCCATGGTAACCCTTTTCAGTAAAGTTTATAACTTTGAAAATTCAAATGTCTTTAAAGAAGTAAGCTAAACTGATACTAGGATATAAAAACTTGTTGCCACTTTGCCAATTGCAGCGGTCGTTCAACTAATATAGCGTAAAAGAGTGGGGATTGTTGTTCCCGCCAGGATTCATGTATCAATCAGTAAGGATGGTAGTGAAAGGTTTTCAATATTTCAAATTAATAAAACAGAATTTTAAAAATAATATTTTTAATTTTCAAGATTAAAAACCAAGAACTAAGAATGCAAACTAGGACATGTTAGGTGATTCTTTGGGTCTGCTAAAGTAACAAAGATTACAATTCTAAGTGTTTAAACTTCAAACAATGGTTTAATATCGCTGTGGTGAATGTTTTCATTGCTTAGTCCATCTGTTTGTGATTGTTGATTAGGAACTACTGCTGTGTTTATTTATTTATTTTCATGGATTTTTATATATAGGGAAATGATGGCTGTCTTGTTGGCTAATAAATTCTAAATCTTTTAGGTGATACCTTCAATCTTATCCCCTCCAGAAGAAAACAATGCAAAGGCGCCTAATATTTTTGCTTATGTGTCTGTTCAAGATAGAAATGCCCAGGACAACCGGCCCAATCCTCTTTGTGGACAGATCAGGAAGTGTAATTTGAAAAACTATCAGACGGTTAGCCACCTAATTTTGAAAGAGGTAAAATTTGATGAAAATTTCGTGCTTTGCAAGTTTTTTATCTTTTAAAAAGATTTTCTTGTGATTGCGGACGTTGTGAATAATAGTATAGTCTGAGGATTGTAGAAATATGCAAGGCTCATTTAAGTGCTCACACTCATATAATACATATCAATTATTGTATAGTCCTGTCCTGTCCAAATAGCAATGTGCTGATTTAGCTGGACAGGTTTGAAAACCTATATGTGCTGAAATTGTTAAGCACTTAAGCATTGCCTGCAACCCATCCTTTGATTCTCACTGACCCTGATTGCTTATGTTGGTGTTACTTCTTAATGGATCCTTGGTTAATGTGATAACATTATGAATTATGACTATATCAGCTTCTTACATGTCATGGATATTGAACAAAAGCTTAAATTATGTGGAATTCAAACTCAACAAGAACATTTTTTTCCAGTTTTCAATCAGTCATGGGCATTCCTATGTATTTGCTAGATATACACAGCTTGTTTTGTTGTTTTTGCAGTGTATTCAGTTTTGTTATCTACGTTTATTGCAAAACACGTTAGAATATAATTAGGGTCATTTTTGTTGAGTACCTAATCCCACAAAGAGCGGGTGTACAGGGATTGAGAGAGCAATAGCCAGGCATGATCTCATTTGGACTGCTTGTTTTATATTTTTTACTCAAACTTTATAATTTGAAAAATCCCTAAAGATGGTGACTTCTAAAGCAATGTCTATTTATATTTATATTTCCTCTAACCAGAACAGAATTAATTTGATTTCTGTTCATACTAGTACGTTGCCAACATATATGAGAATACAATTTAAATATTATCTGTTGTTGTTGCTTAAGTGCTCATATGTTTTCTCTCCTTTTGACAGACTAAACGACCAGAATCTTTGACCATTAGTCCCTCGGGAAATTTTTTTGGCATAAAAGACAAACGCAAACTTCATATATGGAAAGTTCCTAAAACCGACTCTGACTCTACTGTGTCCAAGAAGATTGTCCTGCATCATACAAAGACCTTTACAGTTCTTGCATTCCATCCAACAGAGAGAATAGTGGCTGCAGGTGATGTAACTGGAAGAATTTTAATTTGGAGAGGATTTGGTACTCAGAAGTTTCTGGATAGTAGTGGACTAGTGAACGGAAGATCAATGAACGATGGGGAAGATAAGGGTGGGGTAAGGGAAAATGATGACGCTGAATCATGCGTCACATGGCATTGGCACTCTGCTGGAGTGAGGCTTCTATCTTTCTCTTCAGATGGAGCCTACCTGTACTCAGGTAAACTATATTGCCTGAAATAAATTGTAAAAGTCACCGAACTAGGGATTTGGGTGTCTGCGAAGCCAGAATTAAGTAGTTTTGAATATAATTCTTTTGCATGTTGTTTAGTTAGAAAACTTTTCCAATAATCTTAAGTGGACTCTAATTTCTTGTGTGTCAGATGTGGCGTGCCCTATGTTATTCAATGGCTCATATGTGAAATATCTGCTACAATTAGGCTTTTTTTAATGATCTACTTAGTAATTGTCTTTACAGTTTCAAGTTACCCTTAAAACTGTTTGAGTAATACTAATGTGTATATCTTATATGCACGCTTTGAAATTCTCTATGCTCTGTTGAGCAATATAATATTTTGTTTCTATTGCTTTGTTATATATTAGGTGGGGAGGAAGGAGTTCTTGTGCTTTGGCAGTTCGACACCGGAAACAAGAAATTTTTACCAAGAATTGGATCACCGCTTCTGTATTTCATAGATTCTCCAGATCCCTCACTTTCCTCGGTAAGGATTACCTATGTGAAGTCAAACATATAGTTAGAACTTAGACTTCTCTTGCTCTGTCCTGACATCAAACTAGCTCATTATACTGTCTAACTAATTAAGGGTCTGCAGATATCTTGTACAGATAATCAAATTCATATTTTAAAGACCCCTTCAATGGAAATAATGAGGTCTATATCAGGGATCAAGGTTAGTTCCTATATTTGTTCTCTTCTTTTTCTTGTTTTTCGGCTCAGTGTGTCCCTAATATTATTCCTAATTCATTGAAAAGCCTCTCATGTTGATTATTTGACTACATTTTAGACATTATTTGATTCTTTAGAAAAATAAATTATTGACCATTATTATAAGATTTGTCTTTAATTTAGGCTTGCAAACTTGCAAAATAATGACCATTTTAAACAAACTATTGATTTTGATGTGGTGAATTTTTTATAATTCATTTCCACGTTAAACTGTACTGAGAAAATATAAGAACATTTATGTTAAAGGAAAAAATCCTGTAAGAAAAATGACAAAATGAATTTGTTTTTTATTCATTTTATATCAATATATAATACATTTTCTGGTTGCTTGCATAAAACTTGCGTTTGCTGGAGCTTGATATAACCTTTGCATTATGCTTTTTGTTTTCAGCCTCCTTTGTCATGTCAAGAAATATGTGAAATTCTTTCTAGCCGAGCTGCCTTTGACTGCACTTCTGGTTTAGTGGCTGTACCAACAGAGAACTATGGCATCCAGTTCTACAGCTTGTTTGCTAATCGGGGACTTTATGAGGTAATAGCTTTTTCTTCAAGTTTCTTTGAAATGGGTTGACCAACCCCCCCCCCCCCCCCCCCTCCCTCCAAAAAAAAAAAAAAAAAAAAAACTGAAGTTGGGATATTTCCTTTTTAGTGTAAGGGAAGTTATCAGTTATCACTAATTTTAGATACAATTAATTTAAGTTATAAACCTAGTATTGGAATAAAAGATACCTTCTTGCCTCTACCTCTATATACGTGGGTGCAGAATAGGGATAAACTTTATTTTTGGTTGTATTGAGGATCTTCATTTCTTCCTCTTTTCTCCCTTGGTCCATTTACCCCTGTATTTTTTGATATGATGAGATTACAGTCCATATAGACTAATTTCTCAACAATCTTCTGATGTATTTCATTGTGTTTTAATATAAGTTATATTGTTTTGGTGTTTGGTCTGTTGTTTACAGCATGACTTATAATTACTTTTTAGGTGTGATAGCAGCCTTAACATTAAACACATGGGATGTAAAATGTTGACATCTGTTTTTTGCAGGTTCAAGTCTTTGAAAGAAACCATCAACCAGTTGATGAGGTCACGGTATGTGAAGTTAATATGATATGTAGACAATCTTGCTTAAAAGTATTCTCACATCTAGTCTCAACTTATTAAGCATTTGATTGATGATTAAATTTTTGTCATGGTATATTGTGGTTATAGGTGGTAGTGACCTTGGTGGAGCTGTCTGTTGATGGTTCTATGATGAGTACTGTTGAAGTCAAGCTTCCTGAAGAAGGAATAGGAGGTCTTGTTTGTTTGAAATTTTGGGATTTAGATTCAGATAGCAAAAAATTTTCAGTATCCACCCTTATTTATGAACCTCACAGGTATGTCCATGGATTTTTTTAGCTAGAAAATTAAATAAATCTGAGAAGCTATATAATGGTTATATTTTTAGTCCCGGTGTGCCTACTTAATGTAGGTAGTTAATAGAATAGTATGACTTATTCAGGTGTTCAGTATTGTGGTTGCTTTTTTCTACTATCTCATAGCATTTCCAGAATAGTGCTTCTCCCTCTCTAGCTGAATGTTAGGTGTGTGGTGGCTTTAGATGTTAGAATATTTAGGAAATATCTCATAATCATGCTTGTGAATAGCGCTGCTTTAGCGGGGTTGCCTCGCGGTGCGGCGGCCAGCTGTTGCAGCCGCTATTGCGGCTGAATAGCAGCGCTGTTGCGCCGCTACATCATGCAAACAGATGGATCTGAGAAGAACGAAATGAAGGCCGCGACCCAAATAATCTCTGCTGAACGAAGTAAAGGCCGATCTGAATAGAGGACTGTTAGAGAATAATATAAACCATTAAAATGGCCTTCACCCAACACCTTAAGGTTTTGGGTTGAATTGGTTCTTTACATGGTATCAGATGAACTTGGAGGATAAATTTTAATTCTTGCTTTCTATAATTGGCTTGTTAGGAGATTTCTGTTGATTATCATTCTGGCAAAGTCTTTTCTTCCTTGTTCATGCAACATTCCAACTATCTCTTCAAACTAATGATCATTTCAGCCATCTTGATGAATTATCCTTCCGACAATGCTCATCTTTCCAATTTCTACAACATCCCTGATTTGCTTTTCCAGACATGTTTTGTGGAGCCTAGATTTTTATTATTTTCTTTGTATGGTTCATTTGTAATAAGCTTTGGCTTGAGGGAAGTGTTAGAATATCTAGAAAATATCTCATAATATCATTATTGTATCTTAGAATATTTTAAAGGATATTGGATGATCTCCTAGGACTAGTTTCCATGTTTTATTATGATATTTCCTTATTTGATGAAGGTTAGGAGTCTGATACGAGTATAAAAATAGGTTTATGCTTTGTCTTTTGTATCATATCACATCAAATCAATAGCAATTTTAGATTCTTTACTCTCTATTTTTCTCTCTTTCTTCTTTCTCTACCTAAATCCCTATAATTTCAAGAATATATGTTAGAAGGGGTGTGGTTGACACATTTCTACTTGTTGATAGGGATGCTCATATTTCTGCGGTTGCTTTTCATCCAACCCGTCATATGGCTGTCAGCTCATCTTATGGTGGAGATTTCAAGGTATGTTTAGATAAATTGTTGTTATTCATGCTTAGGAATTTTTTTTCTGGTGACAATTATTTATTCTTTTTCATGTTTCAGATTTGGGTCTGCAAAGAAGATATTCAGCAGAATGGCCAGATGCTTCAGAATTCTGGTTGGATGTGCCATGCTGTTGGGTCATACAAGTATACAATCCTACATTAATTCTTAGAACTAATATTTGCTTGTGTAGGCTATAGATGTTAAAATGCAAGGTGCACCAACCCCAAGTCACCTCTTACTTGTTGGTTTGTAATAAAGTGGAATAACTTTATTGAACAAGGTAGTTAGTTGTCATCTAAATAATCAAAGGGTAACAGATTGTGGATATGAGATAAGAACAAAGTCTTTCTGCTAGATTTTATTTGAAAAAAAAGAAAGAGGATTACTGGTGGTGTGAAGTTCTCTTCTTTGAATTTTCCAGATCCCTTGCTGAACCCTCTTAATTGGCTGCAGATGTTGTATTTTATTTATTATTTTGTTTGTTGGCATTGTACCTTTGCTACTCTTCAGTAAGATTACTTATGTTCATAAATGAAGAATGTACATTTAATCTTAGGCGGGACAAGCAAAAAATGATGTGACTGCTGATTGCTTCTGTTTGAGATTATGTTAAGTTGATGATATGACTAACTCGTTCTCATGTTGATGCATCATTTCCTTTGCAGAAATAAAGCAATGAGAGCTGCTGCTTTCTCAGCTGATGGTTCCGTACTGGCAGTTGCAGCAGACACTGTTATTACATTGTGGGACCCTGATAAGAATGTGCTCATGGCTGTAGTAGGAGAGACAACTACGGTAATTTTCTTGAACCCTACTCATCTATTTTATTTTATTTTTAAATGTTTCCTCATAGTAAAACACTATATTGTTAAATGTGTTCCATTTTAACAAATAAGACATGCTAACCCCTAACCCAGAGACTTGTGAAGTTTATTTGCCGGCACTTGCGTGATTAGTTTCTGGAGTTTGCATGAGGATTTAAGGCTACTTGTTGGAGGCAGAAAAGCCTGTGATTATTGGGTCCTTATTTGACAGCATGCATCAAAGCATCAAAATACAGGACAGAGAGAGTAAGAAAAGAAAATGCGAAGAAAATAGAATATTGTGAACAAGAGAGAATGCTTGCAATGTTTGACTGAAATGCTTGGTTTTATTCTAACCAAGCACTCTTCATCTATTTATATACAAAGAATAAATGCATTTAATATTTGCAAGAGACGTTTACTCTCCTAGATGATTATTTTCAATGCATTTTTAATTCCTAGTGCACCACTATGTCTATTAATTACTAATCATGATGGTTCATCTTCCCGATACCATATTTGCATCAATTACGGTTTCCCACAGAAAAACAAAGAAGAAAGAAAACACTGCACAACAATATGATTTCTTTCTGTTGTATTCTAGCGTACATGCCTGATATGGTGTTGATTATGGGTTCTTAATTTTAGGATTCATTAATTTGCACCTGTACTCATTTCCCCCTTTTCTCTTATTTTTTTAAATTTCTTTCTTTCTCTTTTTTTCTTTCTTTTTTGCAGCCAATTGTGAACCTCGTCTTTGCTGGAAAGTCAGAGTATCTTCTGTCTGTATCTCGTGGTTCAAAACCGCAGCTTTCTGTTTGGAGTATGTCAAAGCTAGCTGCATCTTGGTCATACAGAATTCAAATTGAAGGTCTAAAGACTCAATATTTTCTCTATGATAATTTCTACTATACTCAATGATTTTATTGTCTCTTGTAATTTCAATTTTGGAAAATGCATGCCATTCAAGTTTATAGCCTGTCAGTGTTGCAATCATTAGCACATGTCTAAATGCTGGGGTTGATATTTTTCACTTTTGTTCTTTGCATATCCGTGGATACTCCTTGTTTCTAAACCAATGACTCCGTGAACGGGAATAGTGTTTGATCTGACAGAATTTTTATGCATATTCGTGCAGCTGTCTCCTGTGCAATGGATTTATCATATTTTGCTATCCTTGCTCTCCTTCCTGGATCAAATGAACATACATTTAGAGGTGATGGAATGATCTTATTATTCAACGTAACAGATCCCATTCCTGTGGCTTCCTGGTCTGTAACAAAGGTAATGTTTCTTTCCAAAATTCTGTCTTTATTACAAAATTGGACTATAGGCCACCAATTGAGCTATCAACTACAAGCATCTAGATTGGTTTTTAAAAGCACATTGCTAGCACTCTTAGGAAGTCTGTTTTGCATATCTTTATTTAACTAAGAAAGGCGAAGGATTGTAATTTTTTATTGCATTTTTATTTCTTAAACTTTCACTAACATATTTAAAGCTAAGAAGAATTGACACCTTACATGACACGAGACGCACAAAAATTTGAAGTGTCCACATGCTTTTCGTTGTGTTGCATCATGTATGACAAAGGGGACAACTCCTTTCTTGTGAAGTGTTTGTGACACATAGATTAAAGGTTACTGACTGAAGTTATATTCAATGTGAATACAGTAGTGTGAGTCACATTGAACTATTCATACTTCATCCTCTCAGTCCAAGTTGAAATAAATACTGGGTACAAAAGAAAAAAGGTTACAGGAAAAGAACTGTTGGAGCCAAACTTGTTAAATATCTTATGTCAACTGCAATAAAGAAATAAGTTCAATTTAGTATTGCACATTGTCTTTTGAGATGGAAACTAAATTAAATTTTGATTCTGTTTCCCCTCCACTATTGGCAACATTTTGGGATGTATGATAATATCTAATACAAATACATGATACTTAAGATTGTTTTCGAGTTGCAATGAGAAATATCTTCCAAAATTGACTTTTTATTTAAATTTTTAGCCTGCATGAATTCCTTAATGTGGAAGAAGATTTACAGTGTGTGGCTGTTTCTTCTCTCTGTCTTACTCTTTTCGTTCAGGCCAAGGGAGGAGGCCTTGCTTTTCTGAAAGGAGATCCATCTGAAGTAGCAGTTATTGATGGAAAACCATCTCAGACACTTCTTGCATATATAAATGGAGATCATGAGTATGTCCTCTTTGATCCGTATGGCAAAGAAGCCTGTGAGCTTAGTATGACTACTCAGGATGATCTTCTTGCGCCTGAAGAAACAGGTGGGATGACTGTACTGCTTCATCTATAATGTTTAGTTCATGTTTTATACTGTTTCCCTACATATATGGAAGAGGTCATAAGTTCAATACCTTCTACTTATATGCATGTATAAGATTAGTTTTTCAGTTTTCCTATTCTCCATTTTTTCAGGACAATTTGGATACACGACAATTTATGGAGAGTTACCCAAGATTGATTTGAAAAGGAACAAGGCTTCGTCAGTTCTCTCCTCTGCATCAGAGAGGCCTTGGGAAACCATATTTAGTGGGTCATCGCATATGTTGCCACCCCTCACCAAATTGTGTTCAGAATTTTTGGAGTCCCTACTGGAGAAAAGGACAGCCATGGTAGAATGACATACTACATACATGGAACTCTGTTCAAGGGATGATATTTGTTACTTTGAAACCATTTCCTGTCAGCAGAGCTCAAGTGGCCATAAGGATTGGGCTTCAAGTTGAGGCAGTTCTATTTCTAGTTCCCTCTGTGACTGGTGTAAACACTACCTACTAGCTGCTGCAGGTTGGTCTGACATCAGCAATTTTGTATTTTGACATATGATGGTAACTGTTTGTCAAGTTAGCTGATGCAGGAAGAGATTGGTCAACAAAAGATTTCAGTTTTAAGGGGTTGGTCAGATGGCTCAGTATCCCTGAAAGATCCGCCTCCCCCCAGATTTAGCCTTGCTAATTATTTTTAGGTATATATTCTTTAGTTATCACTTCTTGGATGAACAGGAAATTTTTGACAGTGATGAATGTAGTTGAGTGAAAAGTTTTCAAAATCATGTTATGGGAAATAAGGTTGCAATGTAGCAATCTTGTAGGCTTGTAAGCAATGGGAGAGTCTATGCAGTATACAAGTGAATACTATGGAAGCTACAGTTCATATGTAACAGTATTGTGAATCGTGATCTTAAATATATAGTGACTAATTGGTTTTTGCCTTCTTTACAACTACTTATTCATTTTTAACTAATTTCTATTTTCTCTGTCTAATTTGTCTTTTAGTTGGTCAGATATGAAGCTATCCCAATGTTTTTTTTTTTTTTTTTCATAAAAAAGATTTGAAGCATGTATGACAACAGCTAGAGGGTATTAATAAAATAAAGTCACGTCCTGGTGTCTGGATGTATCATAAAGATCGAGCCACAGAAAGTGCAAAGGTAGGAGAGGACCACCTAACTGATATAGCAAATGGCTGTCAAGGACATTAAGACACTGATTTAATTCATTGGACAAGGGCACCTGTGGTTCCCAGAAAACGGGTCAGAAATTGATATCAATGTGCTAACACCAATCTGATTGGCTGTCTTGGTCACCTACTCCTTGGAGAGTTGCCCTCATATATATATGGGCACTCGTTGGCTTACCTTAGCCCTGTTTGTTCAGCGCAAGTTATCACTTTGATTTGTGAATGAGTTATGGGTAAAATTATTCTCATATTACGTGAGATAAGGTTTTCCTCATACATACCGTTGGATAACTGTGTCATTTTTTTTTTCCAGATAGTGAAGCCCATAAATTTATTTCTATAATATCAGATAACTTATTTCCTTTAATATGAGATTAATAAAATCCATGAATTATATATTCATTTTGGTATTTGTGAGATTGAGGCTTGCCCTTCTATAAAACTATAAGGGACCAGGAAATGAGATGCACATCACATCATCTAGGCTATTGTAGGAGAATATTTTTGGTACTACAGATTTATATTGTGACACATGTCTTACTTTATATCAAATTACTCTCTCTCCTAATTTTAAAATAAATTATTTATTATTGATTTGACAAATATAAGACGCGTATCACAATATAAGTGAAAGATGTACCGAATTTACCGTGCAACCGTAGCACCAAAGAAATTTGCCTATTGTAGGCTAGCTTAGGAATTTCTGAGTGACCCTGTGATCATGAAAAGACATATGTTTAAAGTGCAAACTCTTGAAACACTTTGCTTTTCTTGACTAACCTCCTCTTTGATGATAATTTTATTTTATTTAGAATTGCTACTCGGAGAAACAATAATTCACGTAAAAAATATTGTAATTTGTTGGCATTAGATGATTAATTGCTTTCTTAAATCAGGAAGTTGATTTTCTGTGTTTGTGTTTAGTATGTAGAAGTCTTTCTTGGACAGCCCTATCTGCTAGGTAATTGTTAATACAAGCTATATTAGAAGCTCTGCAACAAAGTACGTAAGCCTATGGCCCTATGTTTTGACAATTACAGGCTTCAACTGATAAGTACATTTTTCTCCAATGTCAACTACCACGAAGATAATAACCTATAGTATACAATGTCAAGCAATATTAAACTTTTCCTTCTTTGCCTTATCTTTGTAGTTACACCATTTTTTCCTCCAAGTCTTTTTTAAGCTTAACAAGTTCAAGGTTCAATCTCCTACTTCCTTAGCAACTTTTTGGGCTGTTTGGGCAGCGTTCAACTAACACAGACCATAAATGCAATCGTTTGATGAATCAAATCAACTTTGAAGCAACATTTGCCGTCCGAAAAGGTCTACCACATTATCAACTACCACTACTTTATGGTTATCTGCTTATATTTTTCATTTTTAATCTTCTTTTTTTTATGTAAAAATAAAGTTGTCTGATTAATAATATTCTTAGTGTTTTGCATGACGTTTTGGAGATAAATATATCATAAATTCAATTTGTTTTTGGCACAATGACTATCTCATGCGAATTTATTCATACCCTTGACCATTAACTCATTTTAACTGTTTAATAGAAGATATTCACAATAATAAATTGCGATTACCGAAAGTATATAATTTGGAATAGAATCTATGTTCCTAAGAACGCATTAACTGTCGTTGGACCACTTTTATTTATTTAATACTATCTATTATCCAATTATGGTTCTTGTTAAGATATAATGTGTACACATAACATCATCTAAGTCACCTTTTGGCTTATTTTTTATTTTTTAGTTTTGTTTCTTATTTTTATGAATTTATAAAAGAGATAGTGAGAACAATAAAAACTTGTTTCCACCAGAAATAAAATATAATATAAAAACAAGAGTGATTTTTTTTTTTATAATTATGAATAAAAACATATCAACTAAAAATAAACTAGAAGTATCATTATTCACCCATTTTATTTTTTTCCCAAGCAGAGTCCACTTTAAAAAAAATAAGACCAAATAAGTTATTTTACCCGCTATCTTGCCTACCTACAAAAACAAAGAAGCCCCTCACCTATGTAAATAAATTACCGTGATTAAAAACAAAAAGCATATGTAACAGAACCACAAGTCCACAAGGGTTCTTTTAACCTGAATATTAATATATTAAGCTCTACCTGTCTAAAGACTTGGTTCTGAATATATGCATGAAAATGAGTAAAGTAAGGTCACATGCATTCAGAAGTACATGACAGCTCTACTGGGCCTTATAATTTCCAAATAGTGGATAATGGCATAGTGCATATGGCAACTTGCATGACAGCCTATAAATCCATGAAATTTCTTGTTGCTTAGTTATTATTATTATTATGCTCTATTACGCCTATCATTAAAAATACATTCATCCTCGAGAAGATTTCTTGGCTATGAGAAACTAAGCTCCTTGTAGTTTACAAGTTCAGAGTTTATTCCATCAAAATTCATTATTATTAAGTAACAAAATAATACTATTAAAATATAATGGTAGCATTTCCCCTCTTAAAGATAACATTATAGAAGACATATAAGAAAAATAATGTAATTGAAATAAAGCAAATTAAGATGAAATTGCCAAAAGCAATGAAATTATTTTGAGACTTTGCATATATATCACGTGTAATGTATATGAAAAAGCTGAAATGAGATATTTTGAAACCTCAGATAAATTTTGTTAGGTTTGTTTTTTCTAAAGTTACTTTAGATAACTTTATCTAATGTTCATCGAAACGACGTCGCTTTTGGATGGAAATCATGGTATTTTTGTAATTTTAATTTATTTTAGGGTTATAATAGTCTTTATCATTCTAATTTTTTAATTTTTCAACCAAAAACGACGTCGTTTCGATGAACATTAGACAAAATTGTCTAAAGTAACATTAGATACTTTTTTTCCAATTTGGGTTCGTTTTTTCTGTAGTTAATGCAGATAAATTATCTGCAGTAAGCCAATACGACGTTGTTTTAGGGCGAAAATCATGGTGTTTTTGTAATTTTAATTTATTTCAGGGTTATAATAGTCTTTTTATTTATAATTTTTTAAGATTTCAATACCAAAACGACGTCGTTTTAAGAATAAATGCAGATAACTTATCTGGATTAACTGCAGAAACATTTTTCCCTTATTATATTATGCTTATATTTTGAGCCTTCTATTTAGAATTGAAATTCACTTCTTTGTTAAGAATTAATTCTTAATATGTGAAAGCGCTTGAATAATTTTTATTATATATTTTTAAAAATTTATTACATTCTCTGAAAAGTTTTCAAGTTTTTTCTAGTGAATTGCATGACATGGTAATGAAAAGAAAAAGAAAGAAACATGAGATGATGTTTTTTTCTTGTTCCTTATGTAAAGACAAATTCTCTACGTAAGTCAGTCCTATAATAACCAGAAACATTGCAAAGTGAGCTTGAAAAGTATGAGCCATCAGTATAAACAATTTATTTCCATTGTCTGTATCCAAAAACTCTTATATAGTTCACATCATGTGGAAAAATTGCATTAGAGTGGACCTTTTGGAACCAATCATATGCGCCTTGTTTAACATAACGTGTTTATCAGTGAATGATGATTAGGTCGGTAACACAACCTTGCTGTTTCATTTTCCTCTGGAGTTGCCGACATAAAAAGTTCTATTATGATAAATATTTCACATCCACAAAAACAAAAAACAAAAGAAAACATTTTTGTTATAAAGATTGGTTATAAAGGAGTAGCACAGCCACAAGAGCCTCCTCTCAACCTTTATCTTTGAAACATGTATATATATATATATACAGGTAATTGAAAGCAGCATCTAACTCCTTTATCCTAAGTACTTCCAGTGGAGTCAGGCAAAGACATTGAAAAGGAACTGTCAAATTCATATTCCAGATCCTCAAAACCCCAAAACTCTTCCTCTTGCTCTTCTTCTTCCTCTGGCATTTTCCACTTCTCTTTATCAATCTCTCCCTCCTCCATTATCTCTAATACCTTTCAATGAAAACAAACAAAAATATTAAAAGACTATTTTATTAACATGTAAAGACAACCTAGAAGAAATTATTTCAAACCATGGAACAATTAATTGAAGTCACTGTTGTACATTATCTATATATGCTAAGATTTTTCTGACCATTATGTGCATAGTGTCAATCATTATTTGCTTTGCGTGAACCACAACAAGAAAGAACAAGAGGCCCCACAATCCCAAATGAATTGAATGTCTTTCACCTCTTTGAACGATAAAAGGTCTAAATCAGCACACAAGGGTGACACATGGAACCGGACAGAACCTACGCACCACTTTGTTAGCTTAATAATATATAATTTTTTTTAACACATTCTTTACTATTGCATTATATTTTATATTTATTTTTAATAATTTTAATTTTTAATTATTTACCATTTATATATATATGAATGACAAAAAATAATATTATGAGACTGCCCTATTTATTATCTGTTGTCATATTAGCATAAAGGTTAAAATTAGGTAAGACAGAACATCAACTGATTAATCAATTTGCATGAGAAAAATAAAAGGCCGCCAATGAAATTATGAAAATTTTGAATGAATCTAATTCCTACATCAGATTTCTGACTGCTGAAAACGATGAGTAAAGTCATCTAAGCAAGGCCATCATTATTAAATAAAATGATAGCCGACAGTATGGTATTTTTTTTTTAGAAATTTCGATTACTGATCTTAATATAATAGTTTATTTGTAACTTGACAACAGGCTAAGAAGAATTAATAATTGGATTAGTGAACACGCCACAAATGCTAATAGATAATATGACAAATTGACAAAGCTTGCGAGTGTGAAATCAGCTCAAAAAATAAAATGTGCCATTGAGAAAACTCATTAATATAAAAAGAATCAATATTAAAAGAAGTTTTGTTGAAACCTTTGATCCACTAACAACATGCATATGTCTAATTAGATAACTATTTCCACAAAATCACATATATTTTTATTAAGCTGTTATTAAAAGCAGTCATCTATTCTTTTTTGCATAGAAGTATTAATACTTGAAAGCATTGCTAACATGGGACATAAAATATCAAGTATAAATAAAATATCCCTAAGCAATGGGATAAAAAATGCCAAGTGGACGAGTCGCAATCTGTTCTACGTATCAATGGACAGAATATAGTTTCCTATACATCAAATGTGTATAACTTGTGCAATATCATGGTGGTTATACCAGTCATTTTATTGTTCTATTCTGATGACCAAAATGTAGTTGGTAATAGTTTGCTTGGGAAGGAGAAAATAGATGGAAAGAAATGGATGGCTAATTTTCCAGTCACGAAGTTATTCTATTATGAGAAAAGAGTAACCAATAAGAAATCAATATTCAATATCTAACTACCCTTGCTAGCATTGATCCTATAAGAAGTAGAGCCTGAGAATCCAGGGTTAAATCCCATGATGGCTTGGGGGCTTTTACTATATAGTAAAAAGGACTGAGCCAACCAAATAAATAAATTAACATATTATTTATTTGAAGAAGTAGTGTAAGACAAGAAACAAGTGAAAGTTACCTCGCTCATGGTAGGTCTCCAAGTTGAAGATGCCCTGATGCAGAGAGAGGCAGCAAAGGCAAGTCTTTTTAACTGTGTCACATCATAAGCCCCTTCAAGCCTAGGATCTACCAGCTGTTCTATCTCACCCTTGTTCAAAATTGGTTTAGCCTGTTAATTCAGAATAAATAGTTAATACATAAAAAAAATGTTTAAATAAACTAATCAATGTTAAAAGCCACCATTAGTGTAGCCCAAGACTAAGAAGAAACCAAACAAGATATTTCCAATGGAATATGCCAAGTTCATAAAAGAACAAAGATGCAAAACTAAAAAGGGGGCTACTTACCCAGCTGTGTAAGCTTTGGTGAGACCCATCAACCGGTTTCCTCCCAGAGATGACTTCTAGCAAGAACACACCAAAGGCAAATACATCTGTCTTCTCATCAACAACTCCATGCAAGTAGTACTCAGGGGCCAAGTGCCTGCAAAAGATAGAGAGTATTTCCATTTTCAAACCAGATTTTTTTCTTTTCCTTTTTTGAAAAATATAACATATTGATAGCTATGACTGAAGGATCATGGAAAAGAATAGTTAGTACCCAAATGTCCCTTCTATTGGGGCAATTGAATGATGAGTCCATTGAGATGGAAGCCACTTTGCTAGTCCAAAATCAGATATCTGATACAATCAAAACATATAACCTTTCATAAAAATAATCCATCAAAAGCACTGTGTTTGAAACATTGATTCAAGTCAAATAGTAAAAAAATAAAATAAAAAAAATTGCAGATTGAAAGGACCTGTGGTTCAAAATCTAGTGTCAATAGAATGTTTGATGCCTTGATGTCCCGGTGGATTATCCTCCTCTTGCAGCCTTTGTGCAAGTAGTGGAGGCCACGTGCAGTCCCAAGAGCTATTTTATGCCTTGTTTTCCAATCCATTGGAGTCAATTTTTCATCTACAACAAGATTCATATAATATTAAGACCCTCTTTTTTCTTTTCTGCAAACCCAGATGACATGACAAGTACTTTTGAAGCCAAAACTTCAGTTTTTATGAGAAAAATAAGAGATTTCAGTTTTTTAAGTACCATGTAGAACAGATGCAACAGAACCTTTAGAGGATAGCTCAAAAACGAGGTAAAGACCATTGTCAATACAACACCCCAGAAGAGGCAATACGTTGGAATGGCGAACATGACCAATTGTTCCAATTTCTGTTAAAAACTCTTTCTCTTTCCTCTCATCTCTGCAAGTTCTTGTGAGCCTCTTCACAGCAATTTCCTCACCATCTTTCAGTGTTCCCTTGTAAACCTCAGCATAGCCTCCTTTTCCAACCATATTTTCTGTCACAAAAAAAAAAAAAATTAAAAAAAAAAATCAACTTTCATTCCCCAAAACTAAAAAGAAGAAAAGAAAAGATACTAATGATTTTAAAAAACAAGACTCAATCACCTGAGCTGAAGCCACTGGTTGCATCAAACAATTCTTCATAAGAGAAGCATTTCCAAGTGGGTCTTTCAGAAGGTTCTTCATAAGGAAGAATCTTCAAGCTCTCATTGTTTTCTTCACAAGTTGAACCGTTCGGGCTGAGAACTTGTTCCTCCAAACCCCGTCTTCTCAAGGAAAAGAGCCTCTTCAAGCTGTTTGTTCGAATAAACCTCATTGCAATGAATATCCAACAGAGGACTCTGTTTCATGCAGAGCAGAGGACAAGTGAAATAAATATGTTTCTGAGTGTCACAAACATAGAGAGACACGCGCAGGTTTTCTTAGTTCAAGGTTATAGCGTGAAGAAGAGCCATGTACTGTACTTGGAAGATATCGTTAAAGGGACTTAAATGCTTTATTTTATTTATTTTATTTTTTTGATAAACCAACATGTATCTTTGACCATAGATAATTATCTTTTGTGGTGGTATAGGATTAAGACTTTAATTTTTTTTTAATAATAATACTTGAGAGGATCAAATTCATGCTCTTACCTCACTTATTCAATTTTAATATGTTAAACTGAACTATCATCATTTGATTTGATAGGACTTAAATGCTTTGCATAATATATCTTCACTTTTCAAGATATAAATGACAAGAAAATTTAACATGTCAAGAGAACCAAATATGGATTAAACTGGAATCACACTTTTATCCTCTCAATTTAATTAGATTTGAATTTGGTTAATTTAGCTAATTGCCATTGGAGACCCATGTTTGCAACAAATGTAATAGTAATCAAAGTTGCTAAGCATGCCATGTGAATTAACTATCTTTCTTAGTCCCCTCTAATGAAGTGAGAGATGTTGTTCCATGCCTTTTACTTCAATATGTGATGTCATAAAATATTTTTGTAATATTTTAATTTTTTTTGTTTGTTTATTTATTTTTCTCACTAATTTTTTACTCCTTTGACCATATTAACTTCAATGTTCAAACAAATCCTTGTTTTTAAATGAAAGAAAAAAATGGTCACTTCACCCCAATATTTATGTCATTTTCTGAGTGCGCTACTATTGGTACGAGTAGATATAATTAGCCATGTGAAATTAAAGTAATGGTTCAGGTAAACTACTTTGCATTTATGATGGAAAATGCAAAGTTGCTTCTATAATTACTTACAAATTATTTTCAGCGGAAAGACTAAGTTTATGTTAAAATCGATATTTATTGCATCACCGCTCCAGTTTATGAAATGTCTCTCTGGATATTGGACAATGGACACCATACTGAGATTAGTCCAGACGGTTAAAATGATTGAAAATTATTTAAAAAAATAGTAAATTCAAGTCACAATAATCACTTTTTTTATACTTCAAAATTTTGTTTTCAGGTGTTGCATCTAAGTATTAGAAGTTTGTTAGGTTGGCTCTTTGTTAGTACGTGACACATGTTTTGGTATATCATCACTTTTTCATTCTATTTTATATAATAATTTTTTATAAATTTTTATTTGGAAGTCTTTGCTCTTTTCGAAGCTGAAGAAGTTGTACCTTTTATTTTTCCGATAAAGACCTAATCCCTTTATATATGAATCAGTTAGCATGTTTGGTGCATAGTATAGGATAAGGCTTGATAGTATAAGACCTGATAGTATAAGACCTGATTGTATAAGATCTGATTAAATTTTAATACTATCCAGCGTTTGGTATGATATTGTATAAGATAATATCCTTCAATATTTTAAAAATTAATATATTAAAAAAAATTATTTTAATATATAAATATTGAAATGATATATTAGCTCTTAGGAATTGTACTTGTAAGCAATATTAATACATCAACCCTTTATCAGGCCTAATCCACCACTCCTAGGCTGGATTAAGTTATACATCATTTTGATGTATAAAGGGATCCTGCTGTATAAGCTTATACTATACGATGGTCACACCAAACAACTGAAAATGTCATAACGTATAGTATAAGCTTATACTATCAGATCTTATACATCACACCAAACAGGCCCTTAAATCATAAATCTTTTCTTTTTCTCAAGTACGGCATGTTACAGAATAATCAATATACTTTTTAAAATATCTTTCAATAATTTAATAAGGTCTGATTGATTAATTTGAAGTTCGAAACAAAATTAGAATTAAGATTTTAAATTTTTTTAAAAATAATACTAAAAATGATCAAATAAATATTTTATGTTTTCATGTTCACATACTCAGTTCTCATATGTTAAATGAACTATCAACATTTATTTTTATTTTTATTTTCTGGTTCAGGATTTAGGGTACAAAACCACGAAACTAAAAAACTCTAGAGTCATCACTAGCTAATGACAACACCGGATAAAGATCAAGTTCAAATTAACCAAATCGTACAGTTATTGAACTGGTCCAGTCATCATGTATTCATTTTAAGCAATGGGAAATGTTATCATCCGCTCATCATGAAGCCAAATAGAAGTGTATCACAATAAAAAAACAAACAAACAAACAAAAGTTGATTTCACCCATGACATAATCTACGCTCTTAATGATGACAATATATGATTTGAAGTTCTCGTGAATCAAATTTAATGTGATATATGATTTGAACTTCTCATGAATCAAATTTAATATTATAAAGAGAATGAATACATAAACAAATTTTCTGTGGATGATTGATGGTGATTTGGTGTTTTTGGATTATGATATATATACCAGTGGTTGTTTTCTCTTGCGATATTTATGTGTGATGAGTCTCATATTAATTGATAATAGATTAAGTAAAGTGAATATAAGTGAATGAACTCATTAACCTAATGCCTCGAGGTTTTAGATTGAGATGTGGTATCGAATCTACTTGATGTATTTGGACCACTTAGTCAATTGGTGGTAGACTCTTGCCTCGAGCTTCCCTTGACTCGTGTGACAGTGGTATCAGAACTGGATTGGGCCTAGGCTAGCCAGGTGTTTGGCTATGAGGCGGGTTGTAGTACTCGATTGAAGGGAAGCGTATCAATGGTGGATTTCACACTTGGGGGAGAGATTATTGGATTATTCAAGTGTGATGAGTCTCACATTGGTTGGTAATGATCTAAGTGAAATACATATAAGTGAGAGGACTCGTTAACCCAATGCTTTAAGATTTTCGATTAAGATGTGATGTCGGATCCACTTGATATGGTGGTGTTGCCTTAGCCCATTGGTAGTGGTTTTCCGCCACAGGCAGATCCTGGGTTAATGGGTTCTCCTGGAACACACAATATTCAGTGGGGCGGATGAGTGAGAAAGAAATAAAAAGCTAATAAGAGAGGAGAGAAAAAAAATTAAATTTTTTTTAAGCCAAATGTCAAAATTTCAATTGAAGGACCACAGTGGTCCAGGTGCACCATAAACTTTTTTTCCATTTATATGCTTAACTTATTACCAACTAATATGAGATTCATCACACTTAAATAATCCAATATTTTCATTAATCATTTCTTCTAGTTAATTTTCTTAAAACCATGCACTTTTTTTCTTGGCGGGAACCGGTTATGATAGACTACGTCTTTTCTATCTTGACGAAATGGGCAGAATGGCTATATATCCCAATGACAAAAATATTCACCATTTTTAGTATTTTATCAATGGCTTCTCTTGCATTGTCGGGTACTTGACGCACTTATAAGAGGCTATAGAGACAAGTGAAGGTACTTGAAAGCATTAACATCCGAAGAGCAAATGTTTTCATGATATTAATCTTTCACGAGCCATTGATCCCATGTGTTAGTGTCTTCGAATTTGCTCAATCTTGTGAACCCCCCGGCCCCAGAAAATTTCTTTGGTGCTAGAGATGAAGTTCACTCACAATATGACACGTGTCTTATTTTTTATCAAATTATTCTTTCTCCTAATTTTAAAATAAATTATTTATTATTTATTTAATAAAAATAAGATACGTATCACAATATAAATGAAAGATACACCGAATTTTCAATATATCCATAGTATCAAAGATATTTTCGCTCCCCCATCTCTCTTTTTTCAAGGCAGAAAAATGGTCTTTTCTTGGATTGTGAAAGGTTTAAATTTGAAGTAAAGTTGGTAAAATAAGTTGTAACATGACTTTCTAAATCAAGACTATTACTTATGATCAAATCTTTCTAGAGTCACATTTAATTTGAAATTAATGCAGTCACGAGCAAAAACAAATCTACTTTTCTTTAGTATACGTGTAAATATATTTGTGCATGAAGCATATGATCGAAAGGACCACACTACTGAAATATCAATGGTGATATTTAGTTTTCCTTTCACCATAGTCTTGGAAGTTGGAAGCAACAAAGTCCCTTTCTCGCCAACTTATGAGTAAACATTCGCGTGTGGTCACCTTTAGCCATTAGTGCTCCTCAGCTATATGAGCACATGACTAGTCTCCATTGAAAATTCAAAACAGGAAATGCTAGCCATGCTCAGACGCTCTTTTTCTTCTTCTTTTTTGCTTTGGTCCCTCTTCACGAGTTTCACATATCTCCTTATAGGTAGGTGGCTAGGTACCTTCTTCTATTTTAATCCTAAAGGAACAAAAAATTGAGAGAACCGAAAAAATGGACAATAACTAATCAAGCACGCTTCTTAAATAAGGTATCTTTTCCCTTCAACGAGGATTAATTCTCGAGAACAATAAGAACAAACTAGGATGAAATTAATGCACTATTCCACTGTGGTGTAAAAATGTGATTTTTGTCTTTCATTTGTTTCTTTCCATTTATACCATTGCCTTTTCGTACTTCGGTCAAAAAAGATCTTTGGCTGAAGGACCTTTAGCGAGAAGAAAAAAAAATGAAATTTTGATGAAATAATTTCACTGTTGGTTGTTGGAAGCGTTGGATGGATAAATATGTGTTACCTTTAAACTTTAGTGTTCTCCAAGATTTTGGTTTCTTGTTTTTATCAATATAACCAATAAAAGATAAGAGGCTGGTTTACGCGTGCAAGAAATGCTTATTGTCAGTGAATCAATTCAAGACACAATTTTGTATGCCCAGTCTACACTTTTTAAAATAAAGACCTTGGTTTGTTTGCATAATGCCAAATTCGATACGTGTTTGACCCCGTGACTGCAAATTAAGAAGGGTTGAAATTTATCAAAATCCTTCTATAGAAGATGCATTTGTTTGGCGAGTGCTTTTTTGGTGTATCAGATGTGCCATATATTTGTAAAAAAAAAAAGTAAAAATTTGAGATTTGAGAGGAAATTCTTAAAAAAATATGGATCAAATGGGAGAATATTTTTCTCTTTTTCAAAAAAAAAATGTACCCGTTTAAATATATCTTATGTACAGAAGAAATTTCCTTTGTTTGGCAGGCATAAGATAGTTCGCCATTTTGATTTTTAAACTTATAGGACGGACAAATAAACTATAAGAAAAATTACATCATCAAAAAAGTTTTTGTACATTAACTTTAATTTATCTAACATATGTAACAACGAGTGTACTTGTAATTTTATTTTCTCCAAATATATCTCATATACATGTATTACACATTTACACTGATCGAAAATGACAGATTTAAGAAGAAGAAAAAACTTGTATCATATAATTGCTGATAAACTCATTCCAGAAGAAAACACAAGTGTGTGCCTGTGTGTGTATTAGAGATTTATTTAAAGTAAATGAAAAAGATATAATCTTAAGTAAAAGGGAGGATATGCTTATAACTTAGAAGTTTTATAATATCTTGACTCATTAATTTAACGGTTATAATTTATTAGGTCATCCTTATTTATTAATTATTAATTTTTAATAAATTATAATCATTGAATTGATGAAATCAATGATTAAAATTTAATGAGAAATTATAAATTTTTTAGATTGTAATAATATCCTCCCTCTTTAAATAAATATGTAAAAAACCAATTCAACTCAAAAGCTTAAGATGTTGGGTGAGGCTATATTAATGGTTTTATATATCTCAACATATTCCCTCGCATGAAAGCCCACCGGGTTTGAAGGGTGGACAATGCACAGGCCCACCTACCTGTGCGAAGAAAGAAATTCCACTTGAAAGAAAGTGGGGGACAGTGAGGATCGAACTCGGCAGAGGCGGACCTAGAAAAAAAATTTATGTGTGCACATTTAAGGTGATGGTTCGGGGGAAGCGTCCCCGAAAAAAAAATTTTAAAGAAAATTTTAAATGTATTAATTGTAGGGGTTAATTGATCAAAAATCAACCTCTATCGATGTCTATTTGATCCAAAGTTGACCAATTTTGCTTCACAAAAAAATATGAAAAATCTAATACGATTCTCCTCCATGTGATGAAGATTGAATTTCAGGAATCATTGATATCCATTAAGGTTTGGAGCTAATAAGATTTATGTTTAAAAAAAGAAGAAGAGACAAAACAATGGGTAAGGTTTAAGCTTTAAGCTCTTAATTATATGAGTTGGTTGGGTTGGGCTTGGACCTATTTTTACTTTTTTCTTTTCAATTTTCTTAATATTTTTTTTTTATTTGACCTAAATCACCCACTCTTTTAAATTTTTTTTTTTTAGATTTTTGTGTCTGCATGTGCGTCTCATGCAACAACACCGGTCCGCCAGTGGAACCCGGGACAATAATTTTATATATCTCAACAAAATAAAAAACTTTTGTATGTTATTTTTAGTTCTTTTACACGTGTCTTTTTTCTGATCCTTGACTGCCTGCTTTGTTTTTCTTTTTCACTTTTCTTTTGTTGGTCAACTAGGCTGGCTGGTTTGCATGCCGACGTAGGGGGACGGGGTTATATTATAGGGAAAAATTCACTTGTAACTTGTGATTTTTTATTTATCACCTATGTTTCTGTAGTTTATAAAAAATAAAAAATTATAGAAGTATATATGATAAAAAACATACTCTTTTACAAATTACAAGGATATATATAATAATAACAGAGACATAAATAATTCTGAAATAAACCATATAAACATTGTTGAACTTTTCTCTATATTATATTATGTAGATTCGGGCCTTAAGATTGTCATTGGTCAATTCAACCCAAGTTGGAGAGTTGAAGGCTGAAACCCAACACCAACTTAGGCACCGTTCAGTTTCAGCCTAACTCATCCCTTGAACATGGGCTTTACAAAATTAGCAATTTCTTGATACTTGACCATAAAATTACCTACGATGAACCCGTGCAATGAATCTAGACCTGTTAGTAAGCCAATTGAGTGGCTTAATTAGTAAGGACCAAAAGCAATCTTACACTGACTTAAAATATTGACTTTTACACTTAATCGTTAATTCTACTGGTCTCTTATTTTTGTTATAATTAATAAATTAAATTGTTAGATATAAATAAAATCAATAATTAATTAAATATATATATATATTTATATTGTTATAAGTTGATTAACCATGATGATGCCTCCTCTTTCAAATTATGTTCTTAATTTTTTTTTAATTTTTTTTTTTGCAGATACTATATATATATATATATATATATATATATATATATATATATATATATATATAAAACATTAGTTGTTGGGTGTATATTTTACATTATCTACATAAAAATAATAATAACCAAAATGACTAGGTAACAAATATTTTATTTGGATGTGGTTTCTCGCGAGAGTACTTATTTTATTTGTTGGACTGATTATCTTATATGTTGTTGTCAATTTTGATTATAGTACGTATATATGCTGTAAAATGATTGTAAATATTGATTCAAATCTAATTTAATCTTATCCTCGCGTATAATATATACTTTATATCAAGAATTAATAAAAAAAGACAACGCGTTATTGTAAAAAAAGACAAGAAAAGAAAGAAGACAATGATGTGGCAACCACTTAATGAACTTGGAATTCAAACGATTTTGAGTGTAGGACTCCATAAATTTCCAATGATCGAGTCAATGACTTGCATGGCTCATGCCATCCTAATTGTAGTGCATTTCATGTTTGCGTATGCACGCATTTGTTGGAAAAGTGGTATATGAGTGACAAGAACGTACCTAACATAATTGATATAAAACATTCATATGCAACCGATTTATTTATTTTTGATTAGTGGAGTAAATTTAATAGTAATTTTACACTAAAATTATAAATTATGGACTCGGGTGGCGTTAAGAAAAAATAAATAATTTGGGAAGAGTAATTACAGTTGGGAATTAGGTGATCATGTGTTTCTGATTTAAATAAGTACAATATTAAAGTCATTTATATTATAGTGCATTATTAAAAATATCATTTTTTCAACGGAAAAATTCCTTCAAAAATAGTAAAAATTCCGTCAAAAATTTTATTTTCGACGAAATTCAAGCTGTCGAAATTCTTTTTGTTGATAACAATATTTTCGAAGGAATTAATTTCATAAAAAAATTTGACTAAAGATTTTCGACAGAAAATAAATGAAATTTCGTTATAAACTATTGTAATGATTTTTGACAAAAAAACAAATTCCATAAAAAAAATTGACCAAAAATGAAAGAAATTTTGTCAAAAACTTATGATGATTTTCGATGGAAAATGAATGAAATTCCATCGAAAACTATTATAATGATTTTTGACGAAAAAAGATTATTGTCAAAAAAATTCGACAGAAAATAAATAAAATTTCATTGAAAACTCTTATAATAATTTTCGACAAAAAGCTAATTCCGTCGAATTTTTTTTGATATTTTTTAAAAAAATTGTCTCTACAAAATTAATACAAATTTATGTATTGCACCTGATAAACAAATATAATCAAAGTAAACAACATATCAAAATCAAAACATCTTAATTAATATAATTAAATGTTCAGAATTCTATGTCATATACTAATCTAATACATCCAAACAGTATTAAATATACAAAAGTCCATGTCATATACTAATCAAATACATCCAAACAGTATTAACAAAAGTCATGCATGATCATGGTCATCGCCCAGGTCCTAAGACAGGGGCTGAGTCTCGTCGTCATCAACACTATCTAACAATTCCACAGGAATCCTTTGTATAAGTTTCTCCTTTTGTTCCATTCGCCTCTGCATCATAAACATGAGACTATCTTGTTATGCACTCTTTTCCTCTTGCTGTGCAACCGTACCCTATAGCTGCGTAACCAATATGCGCATCCTACATTTTTAAAAAATATATGATATTATTTCTATATATACACAATTTATTTAAAAATATATATGGTGAAATTTCACAACCATAATTTAATACCTTGTACATAACCGAAAAGCTTCACGTACATAATTTCTTTAACAATTTATTTTCTTCGAAAATTTTTATCGGAATATATTTCCTTCGCAAAGTTTCACAAAAATAATTTCTTTAACAATTTATTTTTTTCAAAAGTTTTCGATGGAATGCTTTTCTCGTCAAAGATTTTTTACAAAATATATTTTTCGTCAAAGGTTTTCTACAGAATCTATTTTCCTCTGAAGATTTTCAATGGAATCCATTTTTTGTTGAAGATTTTCACAAAAATAATTTCTTTAATATTTTTTTTCAAGTTTTCGACATAATGCTTTTTTCGTCATAAATTTTCAACGAAATCCATTTTTGCATTGAAAATCTTCGATGAAATCTATTTTTTGTCAAAGGATCTGTCTCTAATTTTAATGGAATTTATTTCCATTTCTATTTTCGACGAAATATGTTTTCGGTCAAAAATTCCGTTAGTAATTTCAACTGTTTTTTTCGGTAAATAATTGGGACTTTTATGGCTTTTTGACCCTTTTGGCCTTAATTAAATAAAAAATAACCATTATGCCCCCATTCTAGAATATGTCACACATGTACTCCTCTTTAGTCGATTAACTGAGCTATGTAATCGATTAAGTATCAAAAAAATTTAGTTAACCGATTATGTAATCGATTAACTTATTAACAGGTATAAAATAAGTTTCCCTGTTTACAGCTTCACTTGGGTTATCAATTCTTAACGTTCTGGGAACCAAAAAAGACCCATTTTTTTGTTTTGGTGGTT
Organism: Gastrolobium bilobum; assembly: GCF_033153095.1. Classification (NCBI taxonomy): domain Eukaryota; kingdom Viridiplantae; phylum Streptophyta; class Magnoliopsida; order Fabales; family Fabaceae; genus Gastrolobium; species Gastrolobium bilobum. The sequence continues at coordinate 581,409 of NW_026897257.1, read as the reverse complement.
CGTCTCTGTACAGAAAGTCTTGTCCAATCATGTCACCATCCCTCGAGTGCTTCACCAAAGTTGGAGAATCTGGACCAGAGATTGGAGAACCAAATTAGAAACAGAGATGAGAAAGAGTTTCTTGGATCATATATTGATATGGTTGTTAACTTTTTTCAATTAAGAAAATACCCTAAGCAAGGCATGAGAAGCCGCAACTTCTTCGTTCTATTACTAGCTCTCGTGCTGTAATTCCCTGCATTATTTTCTGATATCTTTCTTTTGTCAATTAAGAAAATACCATAGGTAAGGTATTATGGTCGCTTGAAGTTTCTGGAGTAAAGGTTATTTCTTGATTCAGTACTCTTTCTACTTTTCGCTTTAGTTTGTCGATATACTTTGATGCATCGATTATGATCGAGGTTTTGTTTAGTTGCCATAAAAAATACATAAAGCACAAGAATGATTAGATACTTTACCATCTCAAATAAGCTCCATTGGTTAAAATGAGTATAAGACAAATGATACTATAATATGGATAATTATATATCATTATTTTCAATGTTAAACTTTTCATGATATAATTAATATTCATCATAAATCAATTTATTTATTTATGCTTTAGTTTTCTACCCATATATGGAATGAGAGCATAGAAGACAATCAAAGACACAGAACAATGAACATTCTATTAGGGAATACATATAGGCTAATTTCCTTGAGAAATCCGATGAAAAGAAAGATATCAGAAAATAATGCAGGGAACTGCAGCATAGGAGTTAGTAATAAAACAAAGAAGTTGCGGCTTCTCGTGCCTTGCCTATCGTATTTTCTTAATTGACAAAAGTTAACAGTCACGTCAATATATGGTCCAAGAAACTCTTTCTCTTCTCTTTTTCTAATTTGGTCTCCGAGGAAGCACTCGAGGGATGATGACATGATTAGACAAGACTCTCTGCAGAAAGAAAAACCATCAAAACAAAGAAATAGGTTTTTCTTGGTTCCAAAACGTTAAGAATTGATGACCCAAGTTAAGCTATAAACAGGGGCACTTATTTTATACCTGTTAATAAGTTAATTGATTACGTAATTGTTAACTTAAAATTTTCGATACTTAATCGATTACATAGCTCAGTTAATCGATTGAAGAAGGGCACATAAGCGATGTGTTTTGGAACGGGGGTATAATGGTTATTTTTTATTTAATTAAGGCCAAAAGGGTAAAAAAAAATAATTCTAGTAATATAGGAGTACTAAAAATTATCTTTACAACCTCTACATAAATGTATTGTTGTAATACTGGAATGGACATTCTAAACTTCTTTATAGTTTTTTTGTTTTCTTATCACAAATTTGCAAATGCTATTTCGCCTACGGTTTGCAAACACAACTTCAAAGTTGAAAACTTATTATCTCAGGTAGAGTACCAAGCTCCATCCTTTATTGAGGAAGAAGACCTCCATAGAAGATGCAAAAATAATATTAAGTGTCTGTTTCGGAGGGGTTTTTTTGTTGCTTCTGTTCTCCTTATAAGCAGAGGCTAGATCTAGGGGTGTCAATATAGGTTATGACATGCGAGTCGACCCGCGACACGACATGAAAATTCAATGTTCGGATTGACCTGCAAAAAAAATCGTGCCATGTTCGTGCTGACCCATATTTTTTATTTTTATTTTTAATTTCAACCCATTTTTTAATTTTTTTTGTCAATTACCGTTTTGACCCCTATTTTACGTGTTATTCGTGTCGTATCAACTCGTAAAATTTTTTTGTCGTGTTCGTGTTGATGTATTCATGTCGTGTCAAATTCGTGTTGTGTCAACCCTTTTTGACACCCCTAGCTAGATCAAACAGGTATTTACAAAAGCTTTTATAATAAAAAGAGCTTTTTTTTTATAATGAGAAAAAAAGTCAAAAGTTTCTCCTTTTAGGAGGAGTTTTTTTAAATTGTATCAACTTTTTTTTTAAATTAATAGCTTTTAAATAACTTTTAAGCTAAAAAATTTATATAATGGTCAATCAATTTTTAACTTTATTTTTAAAGTTTTTTTTTGGTAATTTTTTTTAACTTAAACTTAAACGTAACTTTTAATTGTTTTTTTTTTAAAAATGTGTCAAACTTGTTCTGAAAAGTAGTGCTCAACCTTTCGCACGTGGTTTCTCTCTGCTTTTCTTAAGAAGATGAAGAATTGGTAAAAGATAAAGCTACGGATTAGCAAGAACATAGATATTTCTGTGAAATATCACCAATACAATACCAGACCTGGATATAATAAGATCTGTACGAATAAATTCAACTGATTTTAATATTAATTTGACATGGTTTAGTACAACATATAAGTATATAATTATAGGGAAAACCCTTAATTATATCATTGATACAAATCTAAAATCAAAAGAGAGTATTGATGTTTTAAAAGCTAGCTCGAGTCATTGTAGACATAATAAAATGATATTTTAATTTATATTCTTATAAAATTATAACATACAGTTTAGAATATCTAAAATGTCCTTGGAATGCACATTTTACATGAATACGTGGAACACGAATATGATTACTATTTGAAGTGTTTGTGTGTGTTTTTTTAAAAATAAATAAATAAATGTGAACAATAAAATATTATGTTGGTTTTAAATGGATTAAACAAGAACAATTTAAGTGAATAAATCCAAAAACTTGTTTACTTCGAGATTTTGAATTAAATGAAATATCAAGACCTTTACTATAAATTATTGCTTAGCTCACTGATATTTACTGGATTCTATTGGTATGTCTCCCTTATTTAGCTCCCCTTAACTACCTAACAAACTATTGAAAGATAAATAAAAGAGGCAGTTAGGGTGTTCAAGTTATGAAAACAATCCACACTTACTTGAAAGAAAGATTTGGTTTAAGAAGTTATCGGAAGGAAAGCTACAAAAGATGTGGGTGTAAAATGATATTATCACCATTATTGACATAGGTAATGGTTTTTATCTAGTTAAGTTTTTCGGTATGATGCTTTTAGACTTCCCTTTATCTAGAGGTCCTCGCATGATCTTTTATCATTATTTCACTATTCATGAATGCCATGCCATCCATGTTTTGGCCATTTTGGATGAAGTTGCTATTTGTTTCCCACACCATTTTTTTTCTTAGCCATCTTTCAGCCATGTCTATCTGGCTCTCTGACATTTTTTTTTATTTTCGGATTTATTTATTTGTTCTCTTTCTCTTCTCATTTTGTAAGCCCGTGAAGGTTTATGGAGCTCATGGATTTTATTGCAATACTAGTGTCATTGTAGTTTTTGATGAATTTTATTCATGACTTTTTGTTGTTGTAGTGTTTGATTTTTCTGGTGTTTTGTTGGCTTGTGGCTTGTATTATGGCCATTTTAGTCATATTATTGGATTTCTCGTGCTATTGTTATTCCAGCATTATTGTTTATGTTCATTCTGGCACTATTTCTTTTCGTAATCCTGACATTGTTGCTTTTGCCGATGTCCATATCTGTATCAATTATTTCGTTGAAGCTCATTCCAGCACACTGCAAATTTTGGTTCTCCATTCAAGGGGAGCATTGTTCAAAATTGCTGATGTTCATTCCAACTCTGTTGATCTTGTCGATGTCCATCCCGATACCATTTTATTTCTTCGATGGCCATTCTCACGCCATTTTAGCATCATTGTTTTTGGTTCCTCATTTAGAAGGAGATTTTTGACGTTTCATTATATTTTGCAATTGTTTTTTTTTTTTTTTCTTGTTCAAGATGGGAGTTCAATGTGTTTAATATCCATCTTGAGCGAGAATATTAGAAATAGAAATATTATTTAGGATATTTTTGGTATATAGTTATTGGGTTTTATAAGAGTTATGTTGTAGGAAAAGTGATTGTGTAATGTTATAGAGATTCGTTTTGCGTGCCGTAATTTTTTTATTTTCTTTTTTCTTCAAAAAGTGTAGGCCCCACAAAATGTTGTATGTGTAGGAAAGTTTGTTGTGTCATGTTAAATGACAAATGCAAATCTCATAGTTATTCTAGAATCTTCTTTTGCTCCTTTGTATAAGAGCCTCATTTATATACAAATTAATTACTCTTCAATGAAATCAATTTTGCCCTTATTCTCTATATTCAATATTTCTAATAGTTTCATGTCATTCCATTATCAAAAAGAGAATCCAAAAACAATGTTAAATTTGAAGGCTGTTTTAGTGACGTGCTTATAGGCTTTGGGCTCGTTTGTATTGGCTTGTAAAAAAAGTCCTTTTTATGACTTTCTTATTTTAAAAGCACTTTCTATAAAAGTTATAGCTACTTAGATTTTTAAAAAATATTTGATTTTTGAAAAAAAGTATTTGGCTTTTGACTTATGCTTTTTTTTAGAAGCTAAAATTTTTAGCTTCTGAAAAAAGTAAGTTTTTGACTTTTTTTACGACTTCTACTTTTTTTAAAAGCAGACATTCAAATAGATTTTATTCGAGAAGTGCTTTTTTCCCTTAAAAAAAGCAGGTTTTTAAAAAAAAAAACTCATCCAAACAGTCCCTTAGTTAAGTTGGGTACAAATACAATATCTCAAGCATTGCTATTGATCCATCTGCTTTCCAAATAGCGGGCTGAACCCAACTTAGATATTTAACGAATTTGGCATTTGGGCTCATGTTATGAACTTCAAATAAAAAGATCAATTCTGAACCCAAAAAACCATGATAAAAAAATATTTAATTTTTTTTTGGCAAAGTCAATTATGAATCAATTTTTACTGTGAATTTTAAAAAACAAATATCGTTAATTACAAACAAATAAATCTCGTTATGCCAATACGATTAGTACCCACGAAGCCTTACTCGCAAGGGTGCAAGGGTGGGTTATTATAGGGCTTTGCCAAAGTGAACCATGAACCCAAACGCCACCTTACAGTTACACCATGAGTGACCGAGACCGAGACAGAGACCGAGAACGTGACCGAACTCGTGACAGAGAAAGGGAACGAAGAAGAGACAAGGATGAGCGTGAACGAGATCGAGGACGCAGCAAGAGATCGCGTACGCGTTCACCTGATCGTGGCCGCTCCCGCCACACGCGCTCCCCTGACCGCTCGCGCTCTCCCGGCGAACGCTCCCGTCGGCGTCGCAACAGGACGCCTACCCCCGACCCTCCGAGGAAGCGTCACCGGAGAGGTTCTGTGGAGGAGGAGCATAAGGAGACGAAGAAAGTGGTGTCGGATTTCGTGGATGGGATCGCGAAGGAACAGCAGCAGAAGCATAAGGAGAATGGAGGTGGAGAAGAAGTTGAGGTGAACGAGGACGAGATGGAGATGATGAAGATGCTAGGGATTCCCACGGGATTTGACTCCACCAAGGGAAAGCCCGTTCCTGGTGCTGACGTCAGTGGCGTCAGAGCCGTCACCAAGCGCCAACCTAGACAGTACATGAACCGCCGTGGAGGCTTTAATCGTCCATTGCCTGCTGAGAAGAATCGCTAGATTGCGATTGAGGTGTGTTCAATTTTCTTTCATCTCTAGCAAATAGTGATGGATTAGGGTTTATTTCGACTTTGATAGTTGCGATCAGGTTAGGGTTTAGCTTAGTTCGGCATGTGATTTAAAATTGAATTATTTTCCTCTTCCAGATTATGCTTATATATGTTTTCAATTGAGTGATGTAGTAACCGTGTGTGTTTGCACTGGAGCTAATTTCGGCTGATAGCTATTTTTTATGTTGTTGGAGTGTACCATTCTTTTTATGTATTATCTTTATAGTTTCGCGTTCTTGTGTAGCTTGAGATTAGCTCAATTGGGTTGTGGTTGTTAGCTCTCTTGTGATGCTAGAGTGTTGTCAAAACGTTTTATACTTGAGATTGATTCAGTCGGTGTTTATCTGTAAACTGTCTCTGGAACTAAGACTAAGACCTAATAAAATTAGACTATTAGTTGTAAATTCATTCAAGCAATCTTTGTCGGTTTTGTAGCAGGGCAGTTATCTATATTGTGGAGGATGGGACTGTCGTCGTTCTTCATCCTCCACAATCCACCCCTTCTTCATCTTCAATCACTCTGTGTTTGGGTCCCTGTATTTTATTTTTTTTCTTCTGCTCTGTTACGCCACGCCTGACTAGGGTAACTATTACTCCCAAAATGGAGAGTATTAAATACATGAAAAATTTCTAGTTTTATTTTTTTCTTGGCCAACAAAAGCACATCAATCAGTACTCAGTTAAAATTTAACCCCCTCTCACTCCCCTATCAAACTTTCTCTTAGAATAAAATTACTCTCTCCTTGCCTACATTTTATCCGTCACACAAACTGACTATCCTCCCCTCTATGCAAACTTGCTCAAACCTTCTGTAATTACTACTAACACCCAACCTCCTCCCTCTGATTTTTTAAAAATATATTTTTTCAAATTTCGCAATGAAGGGGGATTTGAATCTTGGAGCAGTATTGAAACTGTTCCTTTGTGACTGAAAGGTCACATGTTTGATTTCAGAAAATAGATTTTTTGCAAATACGCAGAGGTAAGACTGCGTACAAGGATTACCCCCACCTCTACCCTCTCTAGTCGGGGTTTAATGGGGAATTTTTTTTTTTTTCGTAATTAAGGTGGGGTTGATTTGGGTTTTTAACATAGAGGAGAGGTTGATATAATCTGAGGAAAACATGTGGGCGTTGAGAGTAGTAATATAATATACTTTAGACTCTTGTCTTAATATGTGTATACTAGGGTGGAGTTTTGAATACTTGTCAATGGAAGTGTTTGGGCTCGTTACATATCCCTAGCTTTGTGTTAAATTCAGAGGTTGTCTTCAAATTCCTTTTAAATTCATGTCAAACACACATGGGATTGGTTAATTGTTAAAAGTTAAGCTGGATGGTGGGTTAGTGTGCATGCCTCCGTTCCGAGTGGACACATGTGCAAAGAGAAGATTCTGACATGGGAAGGAAGGAGTGACAAAGTAATTACCATTTTATTTTTTTCTTCTATGTTCCAAGTCAAATTAGTGTAATCCTTTTTCATTCTTGTGGAAATCACATTCTCTTTATAGTATCATATTCAAAGCTTCTATGCTGCCAAGTCAGTCCGTGCAGAAGCAAACACCATAGGATTCTTAGGCAGGCAAAACATTATTGTCTACCTAGTCGTTCTTGGACATGCAATGTTGGGGACTATTTATCAAAGAATTGAAAGGCGTGTTGGAGGGAACTTTTGAGTTGTGCACCTTCAGGAATGCGAAGTATTTGTTATTCATGACTCTTTGTAGAATGAACTTATCTTTGTTAGAGGCTTAGTTTAAGATTGGAGCCTAGAGAGAGATTACAAGCAGTTAGACTGTGGGAACATAAGGTGTGAACCCCTGTCTGAAAAACCCTCCACATTCATGTGTGCTTATAATAATAATAATGTGTCCCCCCCCCCCCCCCCCCCCCCCCCAAAAAAAAAAAGATAAATATTCTATTATATTCTTCATTTGTATAACTTGTGTTCCTAAATTTCGAAACACATTATGCTAAGACTAATTTCCCAGCATTGAAATTTTTTCTTGTGTACACCAATGTTGGTTGCATGCCTCTTAGCTGTAACAAATGAAAAAAGTTCAGCAGATTATCTAGAGAGTTGCTGGTTTTGCTTAAGAGTAGTGCTATTTTGCATGAATTGATTTCTACAAAATTTTTACGAATTTCAAATAACCAATTAGGTGAGGCTTATGAATGAGTGGGGCCATTTTTTTCATTTTCATGCAAAACTCAAATATAGTCTTCCTCATTTTATGTGTTCATGTGCGTATCACAAAATGTCTTTTGCTTAATCAAGTATCGCCATTGTTCATTGCAGATGGGTAATTTCTTTTTGTGGGGGTTCAATCATATGGAAACTTGGAGCCTGAAACTCTTGGCGGGACTGAAAATGAAAGCTTCTTGTATTACCTTCAGCTCAACGTCCAGTGTAATTTGTTTTAGGCATGTTATATTTCGTACCTATCTAATTGACAAGTAGCATTCAAAGAATTCGCTAAATTTTCATGCAGTGTGTGGATTTAACTGCATGCCTCTTGAGATGCACTTGCTTTGATTATGGAGTCAGATGATTCTGGATTTCAATCTCATGACCAATTGATGTGGTAGCTTGTTAACTGGCTAACCTAAATCTAAACAGAATTCTAACGTTATACACATTTAATTACTCTTGATGAGCACTTAAGAATTCCTCAAATTGATATTAGCAGCAAGAATTATCCCTGAGATGCACGAGCTTTGATTGAAGTATCTGGACTTCAATATCATGACCAATGGACGACCATGATTGGGATTGGTTTTGTTGTGAACTTTGAACTGCACTCAGGAAGAAACGCAGAGGATTAAAGCTAAACATCTTATGCGGTGCTGAAATCTGAGTGAGGCAGAGCTTTGTACTACATAGAAACATGAGTTGACTCGCAATGATTCCTCCATTGAGGATCCTCATACGATAATTATTCTTGGTGAGAATATAGGATAAGGACCCATGTAAGATAATTTTCTACACATTCTGGTTCCTGCCTCAAATGCTTCATTAATCTTTGCTGTCAATCTTAGAATATGAGTCTTAACGCAATGGTCATGATTTCGGGTAATGAAAGCAGAACTTTTTTCTTGTTGCTTACCCTGACTCTTTAAACCTCACAATAGTAGAAGTCTCGTGCACTAAAATTTTCGTGTGTGCAAACAGTAAGGTTTCCCAATTTATTTGTGCTTTTCTTAATAATCTTTTAAAAGTTAGTATCAAAATTGTTTGGTTGCTTATCTTTATATTCAATTCTTGGTTTGAGCCTCAAAATTAAGTTTTCTAATGGATAAAAATGTTTTTGAATTTATATGATTTATTCCTTATCAATAGCTTGCTTATTAAAAAAAGGAAAAAAAATTACTCTTATGCTACATACATGTAATAAATTTATCTCCTACACACCCTTCGATAATTGTGTCATCTTTTTCTTTTCTTTTCTTTTTATTTTTCAGGTGGTGGAATTCACAAGTTTATCTCTATGACATGAGATTATCTTCTTTAACATGAGATTAATAAAATCTTTAAAAAAATGCATCATTTATTCATTTGTGCTTCACCGTTATATTTTTAAAATAAAAGGACAACTTTCAGTAACTTAAATTATTGTTTGTGGACCACTTTCACGCTTCACTTCCAAGGAAACAAGGGGCGCAGAGGTCAAATCCATGAGTATTCATAACCCACTAACTCAATTGATTATTACAAATATTATTGTTTAGGATACATACTGAAGTCTATGGGCTGGTTTTGCCAGTAATTATCAACTTGTTTGAAATTCGTTTTGAAAAACAATTTTTTGATTTTTTTTATTTTTAAAACTCATTTGGTAAAGTTTCTTTTGTAAATTTTTTTTTAAAAATTGTAATTGTTTTTTTTATAATTAAATTTAAAGAAAATGTCTGATTTATTTTTATTTTAATTTTATTTTTTGTATTTTGGTTTTTAACTTTCAAAACAAAAAATAAATAAAAAAAGAAGGTTATACTTACGACCTCTTACAACCATATCTTAACCATTAATTTTTGTCAATCAACGGTTAAAATTTTCGCAAAACAAATTTATTAATTAATTATTAATTCGCAATAAATGATAATCGTTGATTGGCGAAAATCAACGGTTAAGATATGGTTATAACAAGTTGTAAACGAAAATAGGTTGTAAGTATAACATCTCTCAATAAAAAAAACATTTATTTTCTTAACTATTCTACAAAATAGTTTTAAGAATAAAAAAAAAATCAAAACATAATCAAACAATCCATCATAATTTTTGTTGTTGTTGGAAATTACATATTTAATCCCCCAATCCTTGAACATGGAATCAACCACGGGAGTGGGACCAAAGCACAGTTAATTTACGCATAAAGGTTTTGATAAAAAGGGGAAAATACTCCTAGAGAATTTATATCTAAAATGAACAATTAAAAGTGTATCATAATAATTAACGAATCATTTCCAAGTCAACGAATCATAATAATACTCCTAGACAATCAACGAATCATTTCAGCATTGAAAATCAAACCAAAAGCTGAAGCATATTTATATTCCTGCTCAAACAGTAATAATATAAGCTAGATGAGTAAATAGTAAACTTCACATTACATTTAAAATAAAAAGAGGAGAAAAGATTGAGAATTTTAACAAGGATTGGAAGAGAAATAAGAGCAAAAAGGCTCAAGTGCTAGTGGTGCTAGCAGGTTTCTGAATGATAAAAGCCATGGACTGCATGTGGCGCTGGTTGTCAAATGCTAAGCAGCGTATATATGCATTTGGATATGCCTGTTTGCATTCATTTATCTCCTTCAGCACTTGTGAAGGATCGGTGACACCAAACATTGGTAGCTTCCACAATGTCCAATACCTCCCATCATAGTACCCTGGCATCTGGCTGTTTTCTCTACGTATACACCCCAACTTTCCATGTTCCACACAACACATAGTTCAATTCAATCTTACTATCAGTTACATATACAAGGTTGCTTACAAAAAACCAAAGCATCAATAGAAAAACATAAAATGAATGGTTCCTCTCAATAAATATACCCTAAGAACAACCCTCATAATAATAATAATAAACATTAAAGTTTTATTGGATCATGATGAAAATTTGAGAATTGCTAGTTTTCATGTAAATATTCCAGATGAATCAATATAAACAGATCTATTGTATTTAATTATTTTTTCAAAGAAAAAAAAAACTTAAATCTACGTTATAATCTAAATTTATCTTAAACTAACCTCATCAAATTCAAGGCAAGGGATCCATCCCTTCTTGAGCATGTAGTCAATCTCCTTTGCTATGGAGTCATCTGAAAGGGGTGGTAAGTAGGACAGTGTTTCGAACTTCTTATTATTGATGGGATTCCATGTCTGTTTCAAGTTTAATCATATCACATATTAAAGCATATTACAAAAGAGGTCGTTGAAAGAAAAAGAAAAAAAAAAGGAACAGTTTGAGGGTACTAATAAATATAAAGTATATAACCATCTTAACAATTGTGGATAATTCATTAGATGACTTCACCTTCATGCAGTGAGTTTTAGAACCATTGGAAACAGTCTTCCTTTTCCAACAAATGGATTCTGTAGTAGGCCAAAGAGTTGACATGTTGGACTTCAAGCCAACAAAGCCAGCCCCAGCAACTGGTGCTGTGAAAGTTCCAACAGACATTTTACACAAGTGGGGTGTTGAAAGGAAGATTGGTTAAAAAAGAGAAGACAGAGGATATACAACTATGAATGACTTAGACCAAAGTTTGATCTTGAAGAAGGAAGAATAGTTGAACAAAAGGACGAAAGGAATAGGCTTCACTGATGTATAAGGAGATGGTGAGTTTAATTAGGCTACAAAGCTTTGATCTCATCAAAAGTCATATAGTACAAGAACCCTTGCCTTTTCACAATTGTTTGTTAACTTTTATTAAGAGTGAAGGTAGAGGGCCCCGCCAATTCCTGGTGCTGAGGTATATTTGCTAGCAAGTTGAAGAAACAGTTTAACCATTCAATAAAATAAACAAATGATTCCTCCCCTTTTTCCTTTGGCTTTTCTGATGCACAGAAAACAAGTTTGGTTGGATGTGGACATTGTGAGTGTCTCAACAACCTTGTTTACTGGCCAAATTATGAATGGCTTCTTCAATTTAAACAAGCAAAACCGAACTACGGAGCACACAGATAAAGTGAGAAGAATACCGTGGGAATAACATGGGAACTTTACACAAGTTTGAACCTATGGCAATCTAATAAAAATGCTGGTATTTCTCATTTGTCCTCTCATTGAAACAAGCATTCCTGACACACACACACACACACATAAAACCATCATTACTTTAAGGAATTGGCATCAAATAAAAGCAATTTAGTGCTTCATTAACCAACCCATTACTGCAATAATCACGATCGAGGCTGGTCTAACAAACCACAATATTCTTGTAGGAACTTCCATCAAACAAGCGATCAGTAACTCAACTTCTATCGCTCCATGCTTACAACAGAACTCAACTAGCAACATTAACATCTGATAAATTCCCCCATCTTTACTATCTGGGTATGAATTTTGACCAACATTGTCAAAGTTCAAGCATTTGGTTGAAAATGGAGTTTAAGTTGTGGAATTTTGAATTTCTAGACAAACCCATTAATATTTATTACCATATCTAGGTTAGTTTTAAGTATTGTTCATTAATGATGTGTCAATATATCGTTCCCTTAATCTACACAGATGGCTCAGTCTACGCAAAAAAAATTGTTCAGTACAAGACATTGGTAGAAGATTGAGATTCCATGAGTCAAAACTAAAACAAATTGAGAGCCTCTTCAGCAGTAAAAGACTGAAGATCGCCATTTTCTTTTTTCAGACAAAGCTGGGTATCAAAAGGACACACTATTGTCTCTTCTGGCCAAAACTAGAGAAGATTTAGTTTAGCACAAATCTTTTAATGTTATCTACCAAAGAGTTTAACGATAATATAGTGCCGACCGAGTTCCTGAATTGAAAATTTTACCAATTTGAAATAGTAACTGTATTTATAAAAGTAAATATAAAGTTCTTACATCATCATATGAATGAGAATGATGAAATAAATATATTTGATAACTGTCTAAATGAAGAATAATAGAAATCTAAAGAATTACTGCATCACAATTCACAACCCTGGAGGGGCTTCAAACTGGACCTACAAAATATGGTCAGTGCCAAAGCTTCATGCAGAACCCTGCCCGCACCACTGATGTTCTCTTGCTTGATATACATTCTGAGAAGGTGTCAACAAGTTGCTCAGCAAGAGATGCTGGATCTTCAAGGAATGTATCAATGTATATTTTCACAATCCTTACTTCTTGAGGGGTTGCCCTTAAGCTGTACCAAGTCAGAAATTTCTGTCTGAAGTTCTTTTCTATGTGTCCTTCACACTCTAACCATCTAATCACCTTCACATAATACTCAAAATCCCTATCTGAAAAACCATTGGCTGCACCACCTTCGTCTTGCCTTTCCCCACTTCTCTTCTTGGATGTGCTTCCATCTTGGGGTCCCTCCCTTTTCCCGGATCCATTTTCTAGATCTTTGCCACTGGTTTTAGATCTCCCATTTCTTCCTGGTCCATCCTTCAGTAATTCCAACTTGCATGGAGTATTAGGCAAGCCTCCTTCTGCACTACCGATTAATGGCACACATTCCCTCCCCGTTAGTACTGGGGAATTCAAACCATCATCAGTGCTCATTTCCTCAGTGACTTGTTCCTCTGATGAATGCTTGTTTTCAAGCTTTAATATATCAGAACTAGGTATGGAGACAGCCATTCCTACAGCATTCTGCTTGTCTGACAAAGAATCTGCATCCGTGGGAACTATATTGGAACAGTTAATAGCACCATTAGATAAATTTCCAGAAGCAAGCTGGTTACTATCCTTGTGATACGAATGGTAATTATCGGCTCGATTATCAGTCTGGTCACTGTATGGATTACTGTTATTAGTTTCGTCTTCCACTGATGACGGATTGGAAAGGCTGCTACAGTTGGTTACTGGGCTCTGACTCCTTTCTGTTGCTGAGCAATTAGGGACTTCATCCTCACCATGCTCTGTTGAGAATTGAACTTCACACATACCCAACTCCCTCGAATCATTGGAAACAACTTTGAAACTGTACTCTGTAGCTGGAATAAGACCTCTGATACTGAACCTTCTACTTGGTAGGAGCATAGTGCAAGTTGGGTCCACTGGATAGTCCGCATCATCAGCTTTGCGATGCCACAAGGTGTAACCCGCAATATTTTCTCCAGAACGATCTTCAGAACCCAAAATAACAGTAAGGGTTGTTGCAGTGACATTTTCAAACCTCACAATATTTGGAGCCAGCAAATGTGCATCTAAAAATGTGAAGCAGTTAGTAGTTGGCATGTTTACACAAACAAGAAGTAAATATTAAGATAAAACAAATGGAAGTAGTAAAAATAGTTAGTTCCATAGAACAAATTTACAATGCTTGTCGCACAGATCACCATCCAATCAGTAGATTTTTTATTTTTTATTTTGGGTACAAAAATCAGCAGATGAGCTTGCACTTTATTAGAATGATATAGAGCCACAAGGGAAATTGAAAAAATAAAATTAAAAAAAGAGTGATAACCTTGAATTGTTGGATTAGGTGACAAAGGCAAGATCCTTTTAGAAAGCAGTGAATCAAGTGATTCCAGAGCAAAACCACAGAGTTTCTGAACCTCGGGTCCTGACGAAAGCCTGTTCACAATCCCCCTACCAATCTTCATTGGTGAGCCAATCAGTGGACCCACTTCAGGTTCAAGTTTCTTCACGGCTTCATCAACAATTTCATAAAGTTTTTGATACATTTCAGTCCCTTGTAGAAGTCTCTGGCTTAAGGAGACGCGATAACAGAGTACATCTACACGTCTGGCATCCTTCGCTACTGTCAGTTGTTTTCTCCAGCATCTAATACATTTTAAGAAACAACACCAGATGAGAATGATCTTACCCTACATATTTTCCAAAATTGCATCCTAAAAGGAATATAGCACACACTCCACATATTAAAGGAACAATTTTACCATCTTTTGATTGAACAATTGCAATAATTTTCCATAGTGTTGAGTAGAGTTCAATAATCACTGTAGCTAAGCAATGCAAAAAAATATTTTACAATTTATCATTCTCTCTCTCTCTGTCTTTCACAATACTGATCATACCTAAGATTCATCTTCAAATGGCAGTCTTACGCATATTTAAAGCAAATTTTGAACTAAATAATGCTAAGATTCTATTCGCTATTATACACAACCTAAAAGCCTTTTGAACTCAGCAAAATAAAAGTAGGAAAGGATTAAGAGAGAGAGAGAGAGATTTCCATTTATATTATTGATTCATTTCATACAGTTAAACCAAATAATTTTGCTAACTGGTATTCAATTGATCACAAAATTGTAAGACTGCAGCATGAAGAAGGAGAAGACTTTAACTTCAGCATGAAGAGTATTATTAAAAGACCTAGTTGACTTATTTCTTCCATATTGTCTATTCAGAAAGTCTTTTCATGTATCTTGAAATCAATAAAAGACAATACAATCTTCCTGAATCCTGATACATATAAATAACTTGTATGTATTAAAAGCTTCTAGTGAAGAAGACACTCCAAGAAAGAGAAGAGAGAGATTTCCATTTATATTATTGACTCATTTCATACAGTCGAACCAAATAATTCTGCTAACTCTATTATATTGTTGACGAGAATTCGAAGGCTTTTAGAATGAATAGAACTATAAGTAGACTCCGTTAACTTATTTCTTTCCTAATTGTCTATTCCGAAAGTCTTCTGATGTATCTAGTAAACAACAAAAGACTAAATACAATCTTCCTGAATCCTGATTCATATAAATAATTTGCACGTATTGAAAGCTTCTAGAGTAAAAGATACTCCAAGACAGAGAAAAATAGGGAAAGAGGGGAAAATAGAAGCAGAAATTTTTAAATGGATACATAATGTCATCTAAGAAACAGAAAAACATCGGTATAATTACCCGAGTAAATCATTTATCTTCCCACAAGATACACAGTAGAAGCCTCCATCAAGCTTAGGACGCTCACCATCTTTGCCAATTCCAGAACCATCATGTTTTAAAGCACACTCAAGGTGGCATGACAAGCCACAAGAAATACCAGGAAAAGGAGTCTCAGAGCTACATATTAACCATAGGCTAGGGTCTTTGTTGTCATCAAATTGATGACAAATGCAGCATGAACACCTTTTGCAGAATGCATCTGCTTGATTTAGTGTAGCTTTGCAAGCTGAGTTTTTGCAGTATGTGGTATTACTATTACCCACATCACCGCCATTATTGTCTGAAACATTGTTCTCAGGAACAGGCAATCGAGATGGATTATCACTTTTTCTCTGCCTTTTAGCTGGTTTCTGACCATGTGCAGAAAAAGAATGTGGTTCAGGGTCTGATGCAATTTCATGGCCTCCTGATTTCTTTTCAGAAACAATTTTTAAAAGGTTTTCTATAATTTTCAACTTTGTCAGCCCAGTATACTTCCTTTCTTTTCCCATCTCCGCACACAATATTTGCAAAATCTCTTGACGGCTCCATGACTGCAGCATCTCGGATGCACCATGAGACCACTTAGATATTTCATATACAAGTTCCCGTTTTTCCTCCATACTCAACTTACTGCATTTAGAAGGATCAAGTGTAACACCTAGGATCAAGGAAAAAGGAAACCTATATCAGTAAATTAGATGCATGATAGAATTCCAACTTATAAAATTCCAATTAATAAAGGACACAAATCTAGTTCCATAAAGACTCTTGCAGCAACTTGTATTCATGCTAGACATGTCATCATCAAGAAAATGGAAAATTTATGAGACTACAAGCAGAAAAGCTTTACCTTTTACACGCAAATAGAATGCAATTATCTTTTACATGCGTAACAAATCAGTCCAGCAAATTATCTGACAAGTTAAGGGGCCAATTTTCTTATACTCTAAAATATTGATTATTGACCACTTAAAAAATAACCAAAAAAAAGCAATATAATAAAATGTATACAACTGGAACTGGTTGACTTTTCGTCACAAGGACATCCCAACCACTTGAAATAGAGTAGAAAACAAAACCATTGGAGAACTCGCTTAATGGACTAGTCAAGTCAGCCAATTAGGCAAATGAACTTAACTTCCTTAGACTTTTATAGGTGACTCCATATTCTCCTAATAGACAACACATAGACCAGTTAATTTAGTAGCTGGCACGTTCACATATCATAAAATACGAGCTTACTTCAATCAAGCCTCCTACCTCCCTCATAATGCATCAATAAAATATTTTACACCGCTCATGTCAGGAACTCTGTGGCCCCAAATGGCATAGAATAGATTCTAAACCAAAAGCCAGAAGAACCACAAGAGAAAATTAAAAAAAAAATTAATTTAATTAAAAAACCTCTATCTCTTATATACAAAAAAAAAAAAAAAAAACCTCTCATTAAAAACTAAATATGAAATAAAAAAGAAAAAGAAAAACTAATCACAATCCAATATTCAGAAAGGGCACAAAGGGAGAGATCACAACAAATTAAATCAACCCCCAGAAAAATCAGATATGTTACAATGCTAGAACACCATACAGATTAATGAACAGATGGATCGTCAAATTAGGTGGTGAGTTAAGTCTCCGGAGCCTGAGCATAACGCAGATGACGAATCCTTCGTAGAATTCAATCACCCCAGTTCCAAAATAACAAAATAGTGACATATAAATGAAAATTAGAGGAAACCCAGATGAATATAGAGATAAAATAAGCTAGTTAGGGAGGCGTTACCCTCAAAAGACGATTCCGTAGCCATTAGCTATGTAACAAGAAGGAATCACTCATCCCACCGCATTACCACCACAAAAAGCCCAAAACTTCTTCGAACCTGCATCATGGGTCGCCGTATATGAACCAAAAGATGATTAATTTAAGGAAAAATAAGAAAATATAAGAGAGAGAGAGAGAGAGAGAGAGAGAGAGATTGAAAGGGAATGAAATAACAAATACCAAGAAATGATGCTTGTAATTGTAGAAGAGAGAACCAATCCATTAACCGAAAACTGGTTCACACACACTCTCTCTCTCTCTCTATCTCTTTCTATGCGTGTGAAAAAGAGAGAGATTCGAGGAGGAGGTGGAGAGGACCTTGTTTTTAGAGAGAGAAAGCTTCTAATTTGTAGAGAGAGAAAGATAGAGAGTTGCTATGTTTGTTACATACAAAAAATCAATAAATAAAAAGCAACTGCATGTTATTGCTGTTGCTATTGCGATGCTCACTGACTCGCTCGACAACATTTTTTTTTAATTTCAGCGATCCTTTCTGTTGGAAATTGGAATAGTCTAACATCTTAATTTACTAAAATAGCCCTTTGCTTCTTTCTAGCATCTACGAGGAGATAACATGGTTAAAATCTGATTATCTAATAATCATGTTATTTGATCATAATTATTTATTTAAAAATCACATTTTTTTTTCTTATCTAATCATGAATGAATGAAAATAAGTCATTTCATTATAAATGAATAAAAATGAATGATTATAATGATATATTCACTTTTCACACAAGAAGATACAAATCTGAGGCGACATTGCATTTATTTTTTGGAGGGGTGTGTGTGGGCGCTAACTGGTTATCCACATATATCATATCCCATCAATAACAATAACCTGCATAATAAATTCATACATCAGAAAATTTCAGAACACAGGGCCATATCGAAAGGGAGTGGCGTGACATGGCATTGCAATGCATGATAAGATTTTTTTAAGTATGTGCCGTCTATTTCTCTTTAATAATTATCACATTGTCATTTCTTTTTGTTAAATTTTGCTCAATGTTATACATATAACATTACACTTTTTTAAACATAATTTAAGTATAAAGTATGTAATTAATCAACAAAGTGCATAAAATCTTAATTAATGGTTCTTTACTTTGTTTGATATTCAAGTATTTTTCTAAAAACTGTTGATGTTCACTTTAATAGTTAATAAATCAATAAACTTATTTTAAATATAATCTTTATAGAAGGTGCATGATAGTAAAAACTTCATGAATTATTTAAAAAAAAAAAAAAACTTCATGAATTTGTTACAATAAACCTGTTAATTCTTTTTTAATAAAAATGTTTTAAAAGAATAAATGGTCATATTAGACTATTAGTCATAAAAAATTCGAATCCAATCACCAAGTACATAAATTAACTAGTACAAGATTATTTTAGTTTAACCATTGATCTTAATTGAAATCCTAAATATATAATTGTGAAAAACCGATGATGGATGGAGAAATTAAAAAATATTTATACAATTCTAGAAGAAAAAAAATTATTTCTGATGTCCCTAAAATATCATACGTCCACCGAATTTATCCTTCCTTCCACAATTACGTGATTTTCATTCTGTCTCTATTCTCTAAATATATATGAGATGCATCATTTTGATACTAAGTTTTAATCGTTTATTTTCGTAAATTTAATAATTATAATTTATTGGAACATATTTATTAATTAATTATTAACTCACACTAAATTATAAATGTTAGATTCATGAAAATCAAAAGAAAATTTGATATCAAAATTTTTAGTTTGATATCGGTGTCAAATGGTCATATATATAGGGGAAAACAATTCTCCAGTTAATGAAAATAAGTTATCTCCGGTGAGCACAAAACGACGTCGTTTTGTGGCTGAAATCAAGTTATTTTTGTAATTCTAATTTATTGCAGGATTATATTAGTCTTTATCATTATAATTTTTTAATCTTACAATCCAAAATGATGTCATTTTAGATTCAGTGGAGATAGCTTTATCTCCAGGGACTGAAGAAATATTATATATATCGGAGAAAGTTATACTTACAATCTATTTTCGTTTACAACTTCTTACAACTATATCTTAACTGTTGATTTCCGTCAATCAACAGTTAAAATTTACGCAAATTAAATTTATTAATTAATTATTAATTCACAATAAATGATAACCATTGATTGACGGAAATCAACGGTTAAGATATGGTTGTAAGAGTTTGTAAACTATTTGGGTTGTAAATATAACTCATCTCATATATATATATATATATATATAAGGGAGAGATCTTTTGACTCTAGAGTAAGATTTACAACTCTTACTCTCCATCTCAACCGTTGATTTTCGTCCATCTAACTATTATTATTTATTTGAAATAAATAAATAAATAATTGTTATAGATAACCGTTAGATGGACGGAAATCAACGGTTGAGATGAAGAGTAAGAGTTGTAAGTCTTACTCCAGAATCAAAAGATCTCCTCTATATATATATATATATATATATATATATATATATATATATATATAGGGAAATGTTGGATCCGGATCCTCTTATGTGAAAAATCACATGACATGGTAAAGTGAGAAATCATAACCATACAAAGGTGGATCAATGGTAATAAAAGAGGAGAGAGAAAAAAAATTAGGTAGTTACAAAATCATAACCATTGATTTAACTTTGTATGGTTGTGATCTTCTCACATGACCATGTCATGTTTTTTCTCACATTAGAAGATCCATTTCCAGAAATGTTATATTGACAAACTTTTTTTCGTACAAACTACACTAAGTCAGTGAGTCTGACTAGTCATACACTCTTGAATCTTGATTGAAGTATGACTAATCAGACTTAATATAGTTTGTAAGAATAAAAGTTTGTCAGTATAACTCCTTCCATATATATATACGGGAAGGATCCGTTTACAAACTTTTTTTTTTTTTTTTTTTACAAATTACATTATGTTATCCCGGGAGAACATAGTAAAACTAGTGTTCTACTAGTAGAAGATAGTGTAATTTATAAGAGTTTGTAAACAAAAAAAGTTTGTAAATATAATCTGCCCCCGTATATATATATCATTTTACTAATAGTTTCTTTCTCTTACCACTTCCAATCACCGCGATTGCTGACTCCTCCAGCCACTTTCTCTATTTCTCATTCATGTTTCCACTGGAACCTAAGTCTTTCGAAAAATAAAAATACCTACAACATGAAACCTAAAATTAATTTTGCGAAATAATAATCCCTAATTTTGTATTGGTAGATATTTTCTATGGAAGAGGGGCAAAATTGTCCATGCACATACAGCTCACGATTGGATAATGGAGAGTGTTAAATTTTGTTGGTATGGCAGTGACACTTCAGAATCAACAGCAGGGACAACATGGTCAGTTAACATTAGCTGTCCCACAAATGACTGCAGTGTAAGGAAGACAGTGCAGGTTTATGCATGAAATTTCTTTTAAGTTTGTTCACCTTTTTTTTCTTTTTCTTTTTTGAGAGAGAGAAAAAAAGTTTGTTCACATCTTATTTGTACAATGATAGTGCTGTGTGATCCTTTCCCATATCATGCCACTCATTTCCTGATTTGCACAATGGTTTAGCTTATATTGCACACCCGACATTAATAATGCTTGCTTTCTTCTACATATAAAAAAGGTATATATTAGATGATCAACACTTTTTATGCTTGTTGGTTTTCTTCCATATATGGTACTGTATTTAAAAGATACTACTGCTCTAAGCAAATTTATGGTTACGAGAAGAGAAAAAAAATATATATATATCTACCAATACGTACGTTCCTTTGCTTTATGATTATCATTTTTATTTTGCTAATCCACAAATAAGATCATTTTTATGACGCTTAAACTACAGTGTCAAAACGGGTCGACACGACACGAATACATAAACATCAACACGACACGAATTTTTATTCGTGTCAAAATCTTCAACACTGACACGACACAAATTTTTTGCGGGTTGACACAACACGACACGAATAACACGTAAAATAAGGGTCAAAAAGATAATTGACAAAATTTTTTTTTAAAAATGGATCGATATTAAAAAAAATTTAAAAAAATACGAATCGACACGAACACAACACGAATTTTTTACGTGTTATTTTTTCCAACACGACCCGAATTTTTTTGCGAGTCAACTCGAACACGAATTTTCGTATCATGTCGCGGGTATATCGACACCCTAGCTTAAACTGTTTCCTCAATTTTTGAAGGTATGGCAATGCTTTAGTATTTTGATTTTTGTTATGCTGTAAAGAGGATAATTAGCGTATAGACTAGAAAAGAATCAGGAAATGTAATGTGAAAATTTCACCAATAAAAAAACATAAGGACCAAAAAGGTTTCGTGCCAGATTCCAAGCGAATAACACATTAATATTTTATTGGCGTGGAGCTTTATGAATGGCCGAAAGGAAATGAAAGAAGTCGAAAAGATAGAGTGCATTATAGTTGAAATGAAAATGACATTTGCCTAATAATCTTAGAGATAAGGAGGTGCACCAGAGGGCGCCGACGAAATGAAAATTATGGGCATGAAAAACTTACAAATGATGGGATGGAAAGGCTGGAAAACTTGTTTGGTTTCCTACTAATTATAGCCATTAGATGGTAGAAAATAACGGTTTAAACGGCGTATCAAACTTTTTAATTTGACTTCAGTCTCATATGTATACATATTTATATTCTATTATATCCTATGATGCACGGACACAGACACGGGACACGACACTATACGCTGACACGTTAATTCTAAAAAATATCATATTTCGACACGTTGGGACACGTTTTGATATTAAATAAAAAATTTAATATATATAATATAATTTATATTTAATACATATAAGAGTCCGTAATAAGTCATATAACCAATCAAATATTTAAATTTCATAACATAAATATAAATATAAATATAAATATAAATAATTTTTCGTACTTTGTTAATTTTTCATGTCAAATTTCATAAGAGAAAAAAATTAATTTACAAATTATTTCTTTTATATTTAGTTAACAAAATAAAATTAAGATTTTTTAAAAAAAAAAAACGTGTCCAAGCGTTTACCACGTGTCAGAAAAAGTTGACTGTATGTAAAAAAAACGTGTCGAAACGTGTCAGAGAGTTGACCACGTGTCCCCAAATGTTGACCGCGTGTTCGAGCGTGTCGGAGCATGTGCGTGTCGGACACACAATTTTTTTTAAAAGGAACGTGTCCGTGGTTTGGAATTATACCCCTACACATAAGAATCCTAGCAAATTATAATGTGCCTAATTACATATCAACATATATGATTTCCGTCATTAAATTAACTCAACATCTCAAATCATATGAAGTATGTGATTCAGGGCAAAAAATTTAAATATTGTTTTTTTAATAAAAATCACGGAGACATCTGTATAGCGCTCAAACACGTCCCCTTGGAGATGTGATCGATTAGAGAGAGACACTCTCCACGGGAACATGTTTGATGAGAGAGATACTCTCCTAAGGAACGTGACTCACCAGGTGCTGACACGTGGCACAAAAATCAATAGTTTGACGGTAAAATTTTGAAAGTTCACAACTTTTGACTCGGGTATACGAATTAGGTAAAAAATAATTGATTTCACACAACTTTTCAAGATTTACGCAATGACACGTCATTTGGCATATTTTGTCTCTCACAAAAATAGTTCGAATTTACAACAATGATACTCATTATCGTGATTAGAAACATTCCTAGTAAAGATCCTTATATGATTATGGTAGCATTGTGTTATATTTTTTCACAAATTATGGTACCATTACGTTTAAACCCAAATTATATTTTTTCACCAAATCCCCTTTAATGAGACCCCATTGCGTATACCTCAAAAAATTGTGTGGAAAAAAAAAATTACCTTATTCGAACACTCGAGTAAAAAATTATGGACTTTCAAAGTTTTACGGTCAAACTGTTAACTTTTGACTCGGGTGTCCGAATTAGATAATTTTTATGTGAATTCAAACTTTTTCAATAAGTAACACAATGGTACCATAATCACAAGGATCTTTACTATGAATATTTCTAATCATGACAATGGTTTTCTCTTTATTAATTTGGGTTTGAATGTTCTTATAGTATCATTGTTGCAAATTTGAATTTTTTTTGTGAGAGACAAAATATTCCAAATGAAGTGTCATTGCATAGATTTCGAAAAGTTGTGTGGAATAAAAAAAAAATTCTTAATTCGGATACCCGAGTCAAGTTATGGACTTCCAAAGTTTTACCGTCAAACTGTTGACTTTTGTGCCACATATCAGTATCCGGTGAGTCATGCCCCTTAGGAGGAGTGTCTATTTCATCAAACACACTCCAGTGAGAATTGTCTCTCTCCAATCGGTCACATCCATTGAGAGCGTGTTTGAGTGTTATACATTTAAAATGATCATATATCTATAATTTTTTATTAAAAAAGTAATATTTAATTTTTTGACTGTGATACAGATATTAAACTGTTCATTCCAGAGGCGTTTTGTTTCCAGATCCGGGTTTTAATTTCTTTGTTTGGTGGTTATCTACTTATCCTCGCTACTATGAATGTACAAAGAAGTTAATTCGTAGAAACTAAATAGCTCAAGGGGTTATTTGGTACGGAGTAATACCCTGGATGTTCAGGAATATGAAAGTGGAAATTATTTATGCACACATTTGGTAGAAGGTAATCAGAAAATATTCTTGGATATAGTTTATGAGATTTGATTTTCTCATGTTGCATAAGAATTCAATTCTCATGTTGTGACTCAACTCGTGGTGAGCCCCATATTTATTAGGAAAAAAAAAATTACACGCAAATCGAAGAGTCACTAACATGGGAGTTGAATTCTCATGCAACGTGAGAAAAAGTTTTCCCATAGTTTATTCCCTGTAACCCATTTTACACTACCGATTTTGATTTTTGATTCCCCTTTAGAACATGGTAATTGTGAGTTCCCACTTCTTGAATTCTTTGGGTGCTATTTCTCAGACTATAACCCTCATATTTGACTACTGGGGCGGTTAAAGTAGAAGGTTTATGCAGTTACTGTCAAAATGGTTAATTATCAACATGTTAGTTCATATTTGAGCATATACAAGAAGACTTGATTTAAAAGAAAAAATAATGGCTACAAAACAGTCGCTTCAGAGATATATATGCAGTCACACAACGATGCAGCAGGTCGTTCTTTGCGTCTCATTGTTATAATTTTAGTTAATCGTTTTTTTTTTAAGTTATTCTTCATGAGGGTATTTTTGTCAAATTTGATCATATGTCCAGTAATACTTTGTTTTCAACCAAACACTCATTCATAAAAATTAACTAATATTCTCGGTAATATTTTGTCCTATCAAACATATTTTTCGTAAAATTTCCAGACAATTTTTGTTCCAACTATTTTTCAAATAATGGTGATTCTAGAATACAAAAAAATTTCTCGAGTACCAAACGCCCCCTAAAGCTATCATAATTGTGCCCCATGTGCTTCTAACCACAATTCCCAAGAGTAAACCGGAAAGGAACATTATAAAATTTAACTCAAAGACTAAAGCTAACCAATATTTAACCGGATTGGTACTTTTACCATGACTTGAGTGTAATGGATCTGACAAATTTGCAGTTTTAAACTGCAACACAGACAAAAAACTGTGCAAGGCTATATTAATTGCCAATTATTGTTTAAATAATATAAATATGTCAATTTATATATGGGTTTTATAAGAGTTATGTGATAAAAAAAATGATTGTATAATGTTATAGAGATTCGTTTTGCGTGCCGTAATTTCTTTTTTTTTTTTTTTCTTCAAAAAGTGTGAGCCCCACAAAATGTTGTGCGTATAGTAAAATTTGTTGTATCATGTTAAATGTCAAATGTAAATCCCTTTATATATATATATATATATATATATCAATTTTACGTAATTCCTTCATAAACAAGCTCAAGCTTTGGATTTTTCAAAAGCAAATATTAGTTTATTCCAGCTGGCAGCTGCCATGCATTTCAAAACAAGGTAAAAAATAAAAATTTTCCTTGGAAGTAGATACACAGAACCCATTGTATATAATTTTTGCGCATCTCAATCACTTAGAAATAAGAAGGAATATATTTTGTTTATAGCTATCTAAAGACGTGGACACATATTGTATACAATTGGGAATCATTATTAATGATATAGTATTTAATTATCACTATTATTGGTTTGGCTTCTCCATAAAGAATTTTCTATTGGTGGCCTTCAATCGTTCACCAACAATTTTTATCCTCTTTGTGGTCCTTCTTGTTTTATTCATAATTTTTGGGTGGTCCTTCTTGTTATCAATGATGATATGAAAATCATTGCATTCCTTATTGCCTTAAGCATCCTTGCTATCTATATCCCCAAAACAATATTTACTCTGTGAAGATAATTCTTAACTCTAAGCATAAGTTTAGACAGATGATTTTGAAATTAAAAAAAAATGGGAAGGGTAAATTTTTTTAACTAAAAAAATTATTTAGTATTTATAGAAGGGATGATAGGATGTTTCATTATAACCTATCATTTTTTTTCTTCATTTTATTCTAAAATAAATAAGGGATGATAGGATGTTTCATTATAAAAATTTGCTTGAAATAAAAATAAAAAATTCATCCTCTCTTCCCTTTTTCTCTACAACCCATCCGTACCAAATATATCTCTAGGAGAAAAGTTAATATGATTCCGGTGGAGTGCTCTTTTTTCTAAAAGTAGAAAAAAATTAGGACATGAGAGAAAATAAATAAAATGATAGAGATAAAAGTGTCATAAAAAAAATTTTATTTGAGAAAATGGAACACTGAATGAAGGTGCACCCGGTCCATATTAACTTTTCTCCTCCAGCAGATAAAGGAAGAAATAGGCAAAAATTTTGATTTCTTATATGGATGTGATGTCTGTCCTTTTATATGATATAAATTATGTCATTTTAATAAAGTGATACATACAAGTAATAAAAATCGTGAATATTTTATGTCTAACTGTCTATCTCTCTCTTAAAATAACATAATTTTATATCATTTAAAATGACATCCTTTTGTTATAAAAAAAAATGACATCCTTTTTGCTTCTTATAAAGTTCCCACCAACTCTCTCCTGTTTTCCTATTTATGCTTGATTTTTGAATATAACTGTTAAAACAACTAGAATAATTACTTTAGTGAGTTTAGTCTTTAGCTCCAATTAATTCTAGTTGTTGATAGATCTTCGGCCCGCCCAAGGTTGGGGATCGATGGGTAACTGTATAAAATGGGGCGTCAAAGACAAGATGTGGTGTATGGCGACGAAGAAAAGATGGTGGCATGTACATAGACTTTTGATCTATTTGGGATTTTTATCTCTTTAATTTATTATTTTGGTATTTGGTTCACGATATAATTTATTATTTTGGTATTTGGTTCACGATATTTATTAATGGGAGTCATTTAGTGATGAGAGAGGGATCCAGCGTCACTGAGTGCCGCTACCCTCCCCTGCGTCACTCACATTCTTTTATTTCTTTCAATTGAGTGACGCCTCCTCTTCTGAGGCACTCGCAGGATTATGCCAAGTGGCACAATCTCATTAATCTCGTTACCGTAAAACTTCGGAAAACGATAACTCAAATATTCAAATTAGATGATTTTATTTTATTTCACATAACTTTTCGAGATAAACGCAATGACACCTCATTTAACATATTTTGTCTTCCATTAACATTGTTCAAATTTGCAACACTAGTTTCAAATTATGGTTTTCCGAAGTTTTTACAAATTTGAACTATGTCTGCGAGAGATATAAAATATGTCAAATGAGGTGTCATTGCATAGATCTCAAAAATTATGTGAAATAAAAAAAAATCATCTGATTTGGATACTTGAGTCAAAAGTTATGGCTTTCCGAAGTTTTACGGTAACGGAACTAACGACTTGGCACAATCTCGTGAGTGCCCCAGGGGAGGGAGCGTCACTCATTTAAAAAATAAATAAATAAATAAAAGAATGTGAGTGATGCGGGGAGGATGGTAGCGGCATTCAGTGACGCTGAGTCCCCTTCGCGTCACTAAAGGACCCCCATTGATAAATATTGTAAACCAAATATCAAATTGATAAACTAAAACTTCAAAAAACCCCAATTCGTCAAAGAGCCCATATACATACGTAGAGTGTTTAAGTAGGGGTGTTTGCGGTAAATAAATGATTAAAGATCCTTGTTTTAGGGCAAGAATTATATATATATATATATAATTATATATATATATATATGAGAATGATCCGTTTACAAATTTTTGCAAATTACACTATGTACTCCCGGATGCAGTGTTAAGAAAATCGGACCGACCCGACCGGGTCGACCCGGGAACTGGTAAACCGATCATATAGTCGGTCCGGTTGAAGCAACGGATCAGCCATGCATCAGAACCGGTGCGACCCGGCAAGTTTTCATGAAAACCGGTGACACGGTTGGATAACCGGTAAAACCGGCCCGATCCTAAAAAAAAAAAAATCCCAATTTTTTTTTTTTCAAAAAAAAAACGAACGGACGTATTTAAATATTTTTTTACTTATTGACTTACATAAGTTATGTACCTTCAACACTAATATTATCTCAATTATGCACTATACAAATTTTTTTGATTTCAATTACAGTTAGAAATGTCATTTTATGAACCTGTCCGTATCACGATCATTATATTTTTGTTTGATCTTTTATTGGATAATAATATGTGATTTACTTTTTTTATATTAAATTTTTTTGAAATTTTTATCATTTTTTTTAGATATTTGAATATGTTTATAATTTGTTAATATAAATTATAAAATTATATATAATTACTGGGTCATGCAGTTAAACCAGTGACCCAGTACCTCGACCGGGTCAATGATCGGGCTGGTTTTAATAACATTGCCCGGAAGTACATAATGTAACCTAGTGTATTTTTAGGAGTACATGATGTAGTTTATAAATAAAAAATTTGTAAATATAATCCTCCATATATATATATATATATATATATATATATATATATATATATATATATATATATGTACATAGATATTTTGACTCTAGTATAAGATTAAGAAGTCTTACTTTCTATCTTTCAACCATTGATCTTCGGCCATTAAACTGTTATAATTTATTTAAAAGTTATAATTAGTTATTTGGTATTATTTAATAAATTATAATTATTAAATGAACGAAAATCAATGATTGAATAATTTTATTTTATTTTGATAACAAAATAATTTTTTTTGATCTTACACTAAAGTCAAAAAATTTATTCTTTTTTATACATGTATATATAGGGATAGGTTATTTTACCCACCTTTTTTCTGTCTACCTTTGCCTACCACTCTAAAATATTGTTAGATCAGAATCTCAAGAAGAGAGAGAAAGATAAATGTTGGTTAAGATTCTGATCTAATGGTGTTTTAAAGTGGTAGGCAAAGATAAGAAAAAAAATGGTAGGTAGAATAACCTATATATATATATATATATATATATATATATATATATATATATATATAAGCAAAATGATTTCTGCAGCTACTGTACCTACAGCAGGCAAGGATACACGTCCGAATCCTAAGGATACGACAACGGATCCTGAGTTTTTTTTTTTTTTTTTAAGTCGTGGGGTCCACTTTTCTGTGTCAGCTATAAATAACACTATCTACGGCTGCTGCAGAAATATTAAGCCCATATATATATAGGTCCCCAACTAACATTACCGCAAAATTCTTCCTTTTAAATAATTTTAGAAGAGATAGAAGCTGCGTGGTGGCATAAATAATTTTGCTGAGAATCAGGCACTATTTAAAGAGAGAGAGAGAAAGCGAGAGAGATATTGTGTGAAGACAATATTTTATCTAGGGCCGGCAAAATGGGCTGAGCCCGCCGGGCTGGCCCGCCCCGCCTGCCAAATGGGGCGGGCTGGGTTGAGTTTTTCAACCCACCAGCCCGCCAAACCCGCCAGCCCATATGGGTCAGCCCGCCAAGTCCTCTTTTTTTTTTTTTTTTTGGGTTACCCAATTGTTATGTAGCTCCGTATCTTAGATTTCTCTGCATGCAAGTGGCTTTTTTGAATTGTTGTGGACTGCTCATACAACACTTTGTTACTTGTTTTGTTACTCTATTTTATCCTGAT
The DNA here is from genome assembly GCF_033153095.1 of Gastrolobium bilobum. NCBI lineage: Eukaryota > Viridiplantae > Streptophyta > Magnoliopsida > Fabales > Fabaceae > Gastrolobium > Gastrolobium bilobum. The sequence goes on along the minus strand of NW_026897257.1, from coordinate 551,884 downwards.
ATGATTTTATTTTTTTATTATTATTTTTGGAATGAAAGATGCATATTTATATGCAGATTATTAAACACTGATCTTCTTGGTTTCATAAGCACATTAGGATTTTATGCAGATTTTTGTATGCTTTTATGCAGATTTTTTTATGTGATTTTATGCAGAATTTAATTTTTTGTATTTTATTTTTATATAGTTTTTATTTTAGGCGGACTGGCCCGTAGCCTGCCAGCCCACTCATAAAAATGGCTGGGGCAGGCCTGCCCATTTTGGGCGGGCTAGTGGCGGGGTGGGGCGGGGCGGGGTGGGGCGGGGCGGGCTGGCCCATATTGCCAGCCCTAATTTTATCCTACAAAAGGGAGTGATACTTGAACCGTATAAAGAGGCGAATTAACTAGCTCAAAAAACAAATTATATTTTTTGCCGTAGTGAAGTAATTCCTCCATAGCTTTTTAATATGTTATAGTTTTGATACAAAACACACTATTTTACAGAAATATTGAAATGAACAAGAAAAATGGTGAAGTCATACAGGCAGTGTATAAGGGCACTGGACACAGAACCAAATGTAATGCTAAACTAGCCAAGAGTAGGTAGACAACATAGAAAACAAAAATAAACGCTGAATAGTCAAGTCAAAATTGTTCTAGATTATAGGTAATGCTATTAAAGTAAAGATGCGATTCGTTCATCAATATTTGACATGATCATATTCTAAGGACCAAAATGACTTTCTACTCGGTGTGTGAGGGCGTGTGATTGTGTACATATATAGAGAAAAACAAAGTATATTTAGACTTTTTTTCGATTTTCTGATATATAAACTTGTATTGCTATTTCATAAAACTTTTTTTGATGCAAATTTTACAGGATTGTCATTTTCTATTACATACAGTTGATTTGAAAGAAAATAGGGGATTTGATTTTAATCAAGGGAATCCAATCTCAAGCATACAGATAAATGCATAAAATATTTATTCTTATCTGATAATTTTTATTCAAATTCTTCAAAGTTTAAATAGATAATATAATTCTACTTATAACCTATTTTCGTTTACAATCTCTTAGAATCATATCTTAACCGTTGATTTTCGCCAATTAACGGTTATTATTTATTGCGAATTAATAATTAATTAATAATTTAATTTACGAAAATAAAATCCGTTTATTAACGAAAATCAACGGCAAAAATATAGTTGTAAGAGATTATAAACGAAAATATGTTGTAAGTATAATCTTTTTCTATAAGTTAATCATAAGAGTAACTATCCACTAACACTAGATAGGCTCCATTAATAGTTATGATCTATCCTTTAGTAAAATTGAAATTCAGATAACAAAACAAATAAAATGAATATCCACTACTTAAATAACCCAATAATTCATAAAATAATAAAAAAAACGCTAACTTTTTCCTACTCTAAAACTTAAATTGATAGAGAAAAATAAGAATCTTGAGGAATTAAATAAAAAATTATAAAATTTATTTTGGTTGCAGTACTTTGGGATGCTATTGGTCAAATACAAAAATCATTAGTGTTATGAATTAGAGGTGACAAAATGGATTCGACTCGACGGACTGAGTTTTTCATCTCGGGACAAGCTAGCCTGCCAACTCATTTTTTATTTTTATTTTTTAAATCAAGTTATGAAAATACTAGGGATGTGGTATCCAAAAATTAGCATGATGATGTAACACATAAAACATGCCATAAGAAGTTCCAACAAGAATGTCCAAATTCCCATCACCATCCAAATCTTCAACATTAGGAGAAGAATATACGTAGGCTCGGAAGTTTGAAGTATCAGTACTCAGATCAAGTTCAGCAGTCCACTTAACTTGTTTCGTATCCAGATTAAACGAATTTAGCTTAAATAAAATAGTAAGCCGGATTAATACCTCTCAATAATTTATGTAGCCCCACCGATTTGCCAATCATGTATGTTAGAAATAGATATGATAAAATAAGCCAAAAAGAAAAAAAGTACAAAGTTCCATTGGCATTCGTTTTACAGAAAATATGATTAACATCATTATCTGGAAGCTTCCTTGTGTGTGACTTTTATCATATCCGAAGGAATATGTTGGTAAAAAACATGAAATAATATAAACTTTATATCATATCTGAGAGAATATGTTGGTAAAACCAAGTTAAAATTCTTGTAACGCCTGGTCACTTGCAAGAATCAATGACTCTCCCCACATATTAACACGAGACTTTTCAGTGTACTTTGTCCTCACTCGGGGAAAACTTCTCAGGAGGTCACTCATCCCAGAATTGCTCCAAGTCAAGCACGCTTTAACCGTGGAGTTCTTCCGATCCGAGCTACCGAAAAGTAGATGCATCTTGTTAGTATAGGTAGTACCAATTAATTCTTATAAGTCATTCCTAACTGTACCGTCTCATACCAGCACATCTCTGGAATCCCTCTCTTTCGGGTGTTGATTCGATTCATTCATGAACCCCCAAGCTGCAAGATTTGGCATGAGCCGCTCATTGTCTGTGCCCTTTCGCACCGGCGATCACTCCCTGCCTTTGCCAGCTCTTGGGATGTTACATGCCCACCAGCTTCCGCCTGGTTCTTCCTCGAACCACACCGTACTGGAAGAGAGGCCCTGCTCTGATACCACTTGTAACGCCTGGCCACTTGCAAGAATCAATGACTGTCCCCACACACTAACACGCGACTTTTCAGTGTGCTTTGTCCTCACTCTCACACTTTCCGGGAAAACTTCCCAGAAGGTCACCCATCCCAGAATTGCTCCAAGTCAAGCACGCTTAATTGTGGAGTTCTTCCGATCCGGGCTACAGAAAAGTAGATGCATCTTGTTAGTATAGGTAGTACCAATTAATTCTTATAAGTCATTCCTAACTGTACCGTCCCATACCAGCACAGTCTCTGGAATTCCTCTCTTTCGGGTGTCGATTCGATTCATTCATGAACCCCCAAGCTGCAAGATTTGGCATGAGCCGCTCATTGTCCGTGCCCTTTCGCACCGGTGATCATTCCCTGCCCTTGCCAGCTCTTGGGATGTTAAATTAAATAAAAAATATATATTTTCAATAGGCGGACCGGGGCCAGAAATGGCAAAACGAGCCAACACGCTTCGCCCCGCCCTCAACCGGATTCCTCTATTTGAAGAGTGCATAACCGCATGAATAAGCTCACACTAACCCCACCAAAAGTGGGGCGGGGCTGGTTGACCCGCCGTTTGATAGTAGGTTAAAAATATCAACGCATCCCATTTTGAGGCAGGTTAGCGAATCAACTTGCTTAAAAAATAAAAAATAATAAAAAATTTTATTAATTTTATAATATTACTTATTTTTATTTCATATCACTCTTAGTTTTTTTTCAATCTCAAGTCTAAATATAAGCTAATATTTAATCAAACATTTTTTAGGAACTTATTTTTGTCTTCATATATGGATAACCTTTGTAATAAATAAAGTTTTTTCTTCTTTGTTTTTCTAGGGGAGTACTAAGATAAAATAAAAATTAGATCACAAAAGCTTAGTGAAAAATAAAATACTACCTAATAGTAAAAAAAAAAATGACCCGCGTGCCAACTCGCTCTGACCGGCTGCCAACCCGTTTTGACCTATAACTAAGAGAGACAGGTTGGTGCGTTGAAATGTATAACTCTACCCGTCAAGTTTTAGCGGATTGGCCCGTCGGGTTCAACCTATATTGCCACCTCTAGGCGGGGCTGGCTAGCTTTCTTAGCCCGTTATCAAAAACGAAACGGGACGAGCCGACTCGTTTGTATAGGCAGGTTGAAGGCGGGCAGGCGCTCGCTTTGCCACCTTTAGTTATGATTTTTTTTTTAAAAATGCATGTCGGATATCCACACTCGATCAACGCTCTAACACGTTTTTTTTTATTATCCAAATTTTATTTTATTTTATCTTTTTAACTAAACATGGAAAAGTAATTTATAAATCAAATATTTTATGTTATAGAAGTTGACGTAAAAATTAACAAGGTATGAAAAATTATTTTAATTTTTTATTTATGTTATGAAATTTGAATATTTGATTGGTTATATGACTTATTATAGGCTGCTATATGTATTGAATATAAACTATATTATATATATTAAAATATTATTTAATATAAAAATGTGTTCTAATATGTCAAAATCTAACATTTTTTAAAATTAATGTGTCGGAATGTCATATGATATTTTGTGTCCCATGTTGATATCGGTGCAACATAAGTTATGATATAGCAACTTCACGTAAAATGGAAGTCGTGGATATCCTCAAAACTGCTTTAGGATCAAATCAAATTAGGGTTTGTATTTTCTCCTGCAGTAGAATGTATTTTCCCTTATATGTTGCAGACTCAAAGGCACTGAGGGTCCCACCACAATAAATAAAAAAGAAAAAAGAAAAAAGGAGACACTCATTTTTATGTATCTGTAGGAAGAATATTGTCTCTCCTACTACAGGAGAGACATATTTCCCCTCAAATTAATGAGAAAATCAAAAAAGGTCATAGTTAGAAAAATAGTTTAGCCACTAAATGATGGTAGTTTTGTTTGTACATAAAAGCTAAACATATAGAGACAAGAGTATGTGTTCGATTCTCTTTAATATCATATTTGAAAGGGATTTAAAATCTTATTACTACTCCAAATTTCAAATTAATTCATAGGAACATATAAGATTATCAAAGGGATATTCTCAAAATAAAAATAGCTCAGCCTAGTAAGAGGTTGTAAAAGTACGCTTGAAGAGGAAACTTCGAACGTAAATAGCAGGCAGATAGAGTTCTCTCACAGTTGAACCTAAAGTGGCCATAGCCTATAGAGTTAAAAAAAGAAGAAGGAAATTGCTCATATTTTATATCTTTTCTGTATAGTGCCGAAAGATTCAAAAAGAACCACAAAGAATATGCACGAAAGTGAGAGGCCAAATCAATTAATGGTTGATAGCTCTCCGCTTTCACTGAAAAATATGGTGAAATACACACCTAAATTTGATACGGAAATAATTTCTGCAGTTATATCAGAAAAATGGAAGAGAGAGAAAAACATGATGAATTTTTTTTTTCTCTCTCTATGGTTGATAAATGATTTCGGACACAACTGTAGAAATCATTTTCTCATTTAGTATATGGGTGGCAATTACTGCGCAAATAAATATTAACGTATTGGTAAAATAATAATTGAATTCCACATGTTTTACTTTTATTAGTTTGATTAGTATTTATCGAGAAAAGGGGGGAAAAAAAAATGATGTTTGGGATATAAAACTAGAAATCAAGTTCCCATCATATGCACGGAATCACCGGCGTAAGTGCAACAATGAGGGAAACTATGGAAAGCAAATTTCTCTTTGTGTGTGAAAGCAGCAAAGGTGCCAACAAAATCGCTGAAGGTCAGATAAAGTTTAGGATGCCTTTGCTAGACGATTTTTTTTTTTTAATTTATTGAAATCATCAATACTAAGAATATGTTGGGAATCTGATTTTTTCAGAAATTGACAAAAAAATTATTTGGTAGGCAAAAATATTCCTAAAAATATTGACTTAAGTTTATTGATTTTATATTTGATTAATTATTAAATATTATTGGGAATGTCAAATTTTTTCAATATCTGGAATTCTAACTGTTGATATTCTTGGATGTCATTTTGCTACATAATTTATTCACAAATCAAAATTTCAGAAAATACAGATTTCGAAAAAAAATTCAAAAAGTCTTATACGAAATATAGATAAAGGCTTTACTTCTCTCATGTAGTATGAGAGAAGTTATTTTATGTTGTGAGATAAATAAAGTGGGACCTACTAATTTTTTTTTTTTTTAAAAAAAAGACACATCTTTTTATGTGAGTGTAACATGAGAGATAAATCTCATGTAATATAAGAATGTAATTTTCCTATAAATAAATAGAATTCTCAACATCAATTTTCCAGCGATCCAAAAAAAATTCCATGTACCCCGCTTGATAGTAAAAAGTGAACCAATTGTCTATTCAAGCTTTTGCACTTTTTTTTTGCTGGAAATTTAGACCTTTAAAATAAAGTATCCATCGTCCTTAGACCCCTTGGTTATCCAAGTTATCTCTCTCTTATCATATTGATTGTCAATGATGAATTTCGAACAATCTGTCTCCCCCATGCCCCCTTTTTTTTTCTCGAGTATAATGATGAACAGGGCCTAGAATCTCTTGCGAACTATCAAAAGAGAAATTCTTAGTTTGTATCTTTGAAGAAGAGTTTTTTATGCTCTGTATTATTTAATTATGTATCACTTTGATTATTATTATGAGAATAAAATTAAACTAAAAAATACAAAAATTAATATAATTAAAGTGTTACTCACTTAATAATATTAAAAAAGAGTTTTTAATTTCCAAGTATATAATTAAATTTGGCTCATGTTTAACGCAGTCCCGTTATGAGGAAAAAGTCCAACTATATATAACAAAAAATTTATTATTTTTCTCATGTTAGTGGAACCTATATTACACTTTGTGTATGAATGAAAAGATTTCTTTCGAAAAATAATATCCTAATAAAAATTAGGTCAATTCCAGCTACTCTCTTTTGTCTCCACACATTTTTTTCCTCACTCCTTCCATTGGCAATACTTGTTATGGTTAAATCGTGTCATTGTACGCAACAATGCCGAAAATAATAGATTAAAGAATTGACGGGGTGCTTTACCATATCTAGTAATTTAACTTTTCGTACGAAACCAACATCAAAGGTTTCCTCATTGCATTGCTTTGTTTATTGCTTCTAGTCTTAAATCAACTGTTAATTATTAAAATATTCTCATTTCACAATAATGCAGGCATAAAGAAACACAGCCATTTCCCTATGCATGACAGCAGGAGAGTAACAAGCAGCTAAGTTTACGAGCACCGAAATTAAGTGGGGTATGGGGATAGGGATCGGCAATTGCAATATAATCATCCCCAATCAAAATTAAATCTCCATAAAGAAGTTGATAGTTGATGCAATTAGAACTAAGGCCATGTTTGATAAATTTCATATTATCTAATATATTTGGTCTATCATACATGTATATATTTGTCTTATTATTTTCCTTCAACCTTATTAATCCACTTAGGTTAATTAAAAAAGTTTTCATGGATAAAAATACTGTTATACATAAAAACCAATATTGATTTTTGCAAAAAAAAATATATTGAAAAGTAATATCATGTCAACAGGTGAGTGTTGTTCCTTGATCTTACAGCACCTTTCTAGCTCGTTCAATTACACATAAATAGCATGTTTAACATATCTTTTTTAAATCAAAAATTATTTTTAAAATAAAGTTTAAAAAAAGCTTAAAAAATAAAATTAAAATTTTTTTTTTTTTGTATATCAAAAATTAAAATATTTTTAGTGATTATATAAAATTTTGATGATGTTCTTAGGGTTTTGAAGATAGTATACGAAATAATTTGTCATTAGGATAAATTATTATTATAAAAAATAAATAGTATAAGGGTAAAACTATAAAATAAAATAAAGAACCCAAAAAGCTAACATTAAGAACAATCATATTATTACAGTAAATATAAAATCATATATATATATAAGTTATAAAAAAATTACAGGGCAAAATTTACCATGATAATAACACAAAAATTAAAGACATAACATATCAATATAATGAACATACAAAAATAATAAAAAATTAATTAAATAAATATGTATACGATATTTATCACATATATAACACTATTCACATATATGTTACTATGCATTTATACGGTAATTATAAATTCCAAAATTCTAAATTAGCGTAAATATAAACTAGAATACATTTACATAAATATATAATTATAATATGTCACAACATAAATTACATAAAAGTAAATTACTGAAATATAAATTGCTAAATTATAAATTAGTAAATAAATATATTTACTTATATAATTATAAAGTGCGAGTATAAAAATTATAGAAATATAAATTGTTGAAAAAATTTAATTTGCTATAATATAAATTGCTGAAACATATGTATAAAAAAAACATAAATTGCAAAAATATAAATTATTGAAATATAAATTGTTGTAATAAATAATATAAAATAAATTAAAACGCAATATTCCATCCAGAGTTAGGGGAAGAAGAAGAAAAAATAAATAAATGCTTTCGTGGAGTTTAAAATTAGAAAAAAGAAAGAAGTTATTCTCACCCTTAGTATTTACTATTATCTTTTTTTATTATCAAATTTTCTCACTCTAAAATTTCTTTCTTTTTTTTCTCCCTATTTCTTAGTAGATTTTTCCGAGACTCTTCGCTCACTGATTTCTCTCAAGTCTCAATTTTGAATAAATGACTAATGGCTTCTCTACCTTCTATTTATAGGAAAAATATCATCATACAAATGATAAATTTAATATTATAATAGTAAAATATTATTTATCTAATAATCATTAAAGAAAATATCTCCACGTGGAATGTTGTATAGTTTTGTTTATAATAATTTGTGATTGAATTATATTTTTGAAGCGTTGTTTACAATAATCCATTATTGATTTATATATTTTTAAAGTGTTATTTATAATAATTTGTGATTGAATTATATACTTTGGAATATCGTTTGTAATAGTTTATTATTGATTTATATATTTTTAAGGTTTTAGATTGCGCACCCGAAATATTCCATGCCAATAATGCAAATGATGAGCAAGGAGTGCTAGAATAAAAAGCTGACGACAATTTCTCGTTCTTCTGCAAGAACTAGATACCGGACTATGGCAACCACGATAGCTGAATTGTGTTGGCGCCAGCAATTACTATGTGATTTTGGTCTGTCACTACTCACTTATATATTCTTCCCCTGCACTGTGACAATTCACATTGCTTCTAATCTTACTTTCTAAACATAATGAAATTGATTATCACATTACTTGTGATCTTTAGGACTCAACATCAATTAGGTGATGTTTTTACGGGAGGCTTTGCCTTCTTCAATATTATTTCCTCTCCTTTCCAAGATGACAGTGAAAAATATTCACTCTGGGGGAGTTTTATGTTACGAGTCCAGTTAAATTTTTTTTACCAGTTTAATTAACTGTTGGTTAGTTTTTAACTTGAGTCAGAATAATTTTTCATTTTCAGTGAAAACCAAACCAGCATGGTATTGTTCCTTTCATTTCTTTCTAAATAAATAGGACAGAGACAAGTAATTGCGCTTTGAGATATATACCATGCATCACTATAATAACTCAAGATGCTAGAGGTAGAGTAAAGCCAAAAGGTATATAAGATCAAGACATTTGAGTCAAGTTTCTTGATGCCAACCACACAATCACGGATTCACGTTGTTCTCATTCCATTCAGTATTGTCATTATCAATTTATCGTTTTTCTTTTCCTTATCCTCACGGTAACATCAGTACATAGATGATCTAAAGTGTTTCCAGCTTCTGTCCTACATTTGGGACTCTGCTTTGTAACGTTTTCTAAAATTCTATTTAAAAAGAACACAATATTGATTGAACTTTGAAATAATTATAAAGGGCTTTGAAAGCAACACATCTACTCTTGAGAACTTTTTTGAACATGATCTGCCAAGGTTTTATAATTGAAAGCGCATATTTGAAAATTGTTACCTATATAAATCCTCCTTTTGGTTTTAGGTAAAATAATTTGTAGATTTTTTGTCCAAAATTTGGAAAGACCGCTATATTCTTCTAAATTGTCAATTTCATAGTAGTATTGTTTGTATTTTATTTGACTTTTACTTGCAATATATTCCCAACACGAACTCGGTCAATTCCTAAAATTACACACGATTCACTATGACTCAGAATAAATAAATAAATAAAATATTTTGAACAGAATGTCCCTTTCAACAAACTTCTCAACTTTGGATAGGCTTCAATTTTTTAAAAGATTTTTACACATCATCATTTTATCATTTTTTTTTTTACTATTGTGTTAGATGATAGTATAAACCATTAGAGAATAATTTTATTTTTATTTTTTTGGACAATTATCAGGTAGAGGATACATGACATAGCCAAAGCTCATTTTACTTTTGTCTTCAAAAATCAAGTAACACTGCCTCGATCTTAACAACATAAGAAGAAGAGATAGATTTTCAACCAAGAAATAACAGCTCTTCTCTCAAATGGCAAACTCATGGAGTCAGTTTGCATTGCAACTTGGCCCATTTTTATTTCATTCTCAGTGTTAGTTGAATGGGCCTTTTAATTAATTAGTTGATGCTTTGCCTTTCTGCACTTTCTTTTTATTGGGCCACATTAAGTTGGATGAGTGTAACTACAAATTTCTGCTCTTCTTTCTTCAAATTTTTAATAACAAAAATGTTACTCTTACTGAACAACCTCATAAAACGGCTTTGCTATTGGGCGCCCAAGGACTTGTTAGAGTCCCTCACTGTTACCAACTAAGTTGAAGAATGTGGTATGCTTTAATTTATATTGGATCTGTGATTAGTCACCTCCAGTAAGTGCTTGAAAGCGCTTAAGACTATTTTTAAATGATTTTATTTTTTAAATAAGTAAGATGTATTCATAATTAATTCAATTTAAAATGCATCAAGATTTTCATTCATCAATTAGAATTTAATAGTTAATATTTGATTATTTTTTCACTTTAAAACAAATTCTCTTTACAGTATCTTGTTTTCGTGTTGGATTTACAACATTATTTTCACCACAGCATTGAATTAAGTGGGATATGATATTTGGTCGAATAGCCAGAATCTAGAGACTAGGAGAAATTTTATGAATTTAATCTCCCCCCTCTCTTTCCTTTTCCTTCTTTTCTTCTATTCTATTTTTCCTTTTAATATTTTTTTCTCTTACCTATTTATTTGTGTTTTTCTTTTTCTTTTTTTCTCTATAATATTTTTTTTTTATTTTATTTATCTATTTTATTTATTTTTTATTTCTTACCTTTTTATTCTTTCATGTCTCGCTATATATTTTTATTTTTATTTATTTTTTCTGATAACTATGTACTACTTTTATATATATATATATATATTTCAATCTTTCCGTACCTTTCTTTGGGTTCATCTACGGCCCCAACTAATTTAGAATAAAAGTGTTATTAATGTTGACGTTGATGTTGAATCTTAATTCATTATTACTATCATTTTCTTACATTATTATTTAATCATATAATGTCAATTCATTAAAAACTAATTATGACAACCACTACCAATATATTATTTTTTAATAAAGTGTCAATGCTTTATTAAATGATGATAATTTAGAAAAAAATTATTTTAACAATAAATCAAAGTTAAAGTCGATTGTTATTCTCTCATACTTTGGTGTGGGTTTTTCGTAGGCCCACGTTCCATTAATAGTATTTTTGTCAAATTGATCATTTAGAATTTTTTGTAATATAATATAATAACTATTTAAATTTTTTAAAAAATGATTAAACAAGAGTTTTATGCTGATAGCATTAACGGTTTAATGATTAAATACTGAAGTAAAATTCAAATCATAACATTTTGATTCATAAAAATTATACAAGGGATTGTTTACATAAACTTCAAGATTGGAATTAATGATACGAAAGGTACGATGCTCAATTCTACCAATGCCTTCATCTGAGGGCTATCAGATAAGACAAAGTTTTAATTTAATACTAATATCAAATAAAAATTTTGACATCTTATTTGATAGTTATTGATCTTGTCTAGATCTAACCATTTTAATTTATAAACATGTGACACTGTTGATCTGCCTTAATCTAATTATCCTCATATAGTGTATCAAACTTTTAATTTGACGCCAATATCAAATAATCCATCCCATTTCTAAAATATCAATTCTATACATTTAAATCCTTGATATTACAGAAAGGTTCGCCTAAGATTATTATAATCCACTATCAATGTAACTGCCGCTCTCAACCATTTATTCTATATATTCATTTGAATTCAATTTTTTATATTTCAATCCTTTCAAAATAAATATATTTTCCTTTTAATAATAATAATAATTTAACCTACTAATCTATCTCAAAAATAAAAATAAAAAGGAAAAATAAAAGAGATAACTGGAAAATATAGCAATAAACTAGGCAAAGAGTAGAGAGAGAAGAACAAGATCTAAGCAATCTAATTCTGACATTTGACCGCACGCTTAGCCGGAACAGTGTAGTCAGAAAAGCACGTGAGGCTTCATCAACACATGATTATCATAATATTAACAAATGAATGTAATAATTCCAACTAAACAATAATTAAAAAAGTAGTGTTGGAGAAACTTGGATGGATGGATAAGCACTATTTGTTGCGGTGTCCTTGATCCACGACTTCTTGTTCGCATCCCAAAAGGTAAAATTCCTCTAATCCTTTCATCATTATATTAACACAAAAAAGTAAAACAATCAAACAAACAAATAGTGGATTTGGTTGCTAGCTAAGTAATGGCTTTCAATTTTAGGCCTCAGTCAAAGGTAGTCACCAAGCTAGAAAGAATACTAGTAATTAATAAATGAATAAAGTTAAGGTGGGTGTTTGTATCATTCCATGGCCGACACATCTTGTTTTGTAGGCAAAACATATGGGGAACATAGATTGTGACTTAACTCACCCAAAGAAAAGCATTAAAAAGAAAGAAGACAGAAAAAGAGGTCCCCTACACACGCAAATTTAACCAAAAAAAAGGGGAAGAGGGAGCTTTTTGCAGTTTTACAATTTGACTATCATTTTGTTCCATTTCAAAGTGTAGCCTTTCCAAGATATAGCATGTGCCTATCAACTTGGTTTGAACCCATAATTTTAATCAGCTAGCTTGACATATATAAAGTATACTAATACCAGCTAATTATCAAATAGTTTGGTGCAAATTACATTAATGGCCCACCCACGTTTTTCTTAATGTCAATTGATATAGAATCGAAGAACTGATTATTATTTGTTATAAATATTAAATACCCTTACCGCTGATGACTTAAGTTTCAAACCAGCTGTATATATGTGTATAATATATTTAGGGGGAGCCTGCGGCGGTAGACCACTAACAATGGACTAAGTTAGACTATCATATCAATTGTTGAGATATACTAGAAAAAATCTGTATAGCGACAGAATTGGTATGAAAATTTTGTTGCTAATTTCATTCTCGCTACTACTTTCTGTCGCAAATTCCCTTACAAAACCGCAAATTCTCTCGCAAACGATTTTGCGAAGGAATTTGTTGCAAAAAGTAGTGGTGAGGATGAAATTAGAGACGGAATTTTCATAATAATTCCGTCGCTATACAGATTTTTTCTAGTAGCGATATTCAAGTATAATGAATTTCACATTAATTGATAATGAGCTAAGTGAAATGGATATGAGTGAATAGATCTATGAACCCAATACCTTAAAATTTTGGGTTGAGACATGGTGTCAGACCATCTTGATATGGTGGTGTAGCCTTAATCCATTAGTGGTAATTTCCCACCCTGAGCTCCTTTTAGACCTGCCTAACAAGGTCTTCTATATTAATTGTTACGATGGTTTATATATGAGAAATAAATTTAAACTAGATGTCCTCTTTCTTTGAAAGATATGTAGGACCATTCACACTATCTGCGCTACGTACGAGTATGGGACTTTCATACTCCTATAGCTTCTAGCCACTATTACCTAATTAAGCTCCTGTGATGCAATTTGGGAGTAATTTATTTTAGATAGAACGTAAAATAATGGCTATTCAAGATGTATATCGAGAGACCATGTGACATTCGTACGTGAAAACAAATGCAATTACGAATATTTCTATATGTCTTAGACGGATAAAATATTCCCTAAAAAAATGCCGATAACTATAAATGCTCGAGCTGGCTTGAATACGCTAATCTTTGAATTTGATCGTATAATTCATATATGCAATTCACTAGGGCAGCAGTCTTGTTAAAGCAAATAACATTCGACTCTCACTTTATAGTTTATATCTAACTGCATGCACGCATTATGAGCAATACACAGACACACTCATATATATATATAAGTTAATTATACTCTTAATCGTGGTTGTTAATTCACCTACATTTAACAGTTTACTGGATTAATAGTGTACCTGACTATTCCAGTTGGAGCCGAACAAGGTCACAAGAGCAACAAAACTCTCCTTACTAAATTTTTAACGCAATTATATATTCATATAGTTCGAACTTGAAATCACTAATTAATTAAGAACAATATATCCTCTCCCAGAGAATCCATGTGTTTGGTAGTTATAAATCAACAATTAAAAATTGAATATAACATTCATTGTTGAAATTAATTTGTACCCTATGATAATATGGGAGCATATGACATGATAGTTAAAATAGCTACATGATTGCAAATAAGTATAGAAGCTGACCACACGATCTCAGTGATCTATTCATCATTAAAGGTCTACTAAAATTTTACTGTTTAGTTGATTGTGTACTTGTGTTTAATCCAGCTAAGGAGGAGAAAGGGTTCGCAACTTCGCATCAGGGCACCCTCATGCATGATAGCAGTTTCTGTGACGCGTCTTTCGATCTGAGAACCAAATTATTGAAATGTTCTCCTCTTTTTTCATTATTGTATGCTGCAAAAGATAGAACTCATCCTCATCAAGAGATTGCAGCTAACGTTAGACACGTCGGAGCGATACTACGAAACAAATTGCATACGTGCTGTAGCATTAATTTTCCATACACCTCAATATATATCATTGGTTAATATTTCATATGTTTTAAGAGATAAATTTATCTATTATACATATATAAAAATACATGAGATTCATATGAACCCAAGTGAGAAAAAGAGAAAAAATAAAAAAAACAAGTCTCACATACTTATATATGTATATATAGAAGGATGGATATATTCTTACTAATAAAAATATTCACTATATCAACTCATTACCTATTAATCACCATTGAATCTGTACTTCCTATGCAGTCTTATCTTATCTTATCCAATAATAATTAAATAGATAATAAATTTTTTTGATAGTAAAATATTTCTGCGTATAAGAAATAAATTTATTTCCTATATCATAATAAACAATAAATCTATATATCATAGTGCTTAAAACAAAAAGATGTGATAGTCAAAACAATGGTCAAAGATGATGGCACGGTGGGGATGCATCTAATAAGCGCCGAAAGGTGCAGAGGACAGTCATCATCCTACGAGGGTTTAATGAGAGACAAGGAAAAACACATTATTTTTATTTTTATTTTTTGGCGATCCCTTCTATTCCCTCCTTTTCTGTTTCCATTTTTTTGTTTTGAATTTTTGAACTAAGTCTCTAAACTGAAGTCCAGTTGTAACTAGTCTAAAAGGAAGGGACCCATCTCCAAAAGTTCACAACCACACTAACAATATATGGTTTATGTTTCTGTCCCATGTGTATCATGATCAAGCTAGTTACACTTGCTTTCTTTTTTCACTTTTGAATTTCGATTATCCAACTTTTGGTCAAACATTGTGCTCCCTCATAATTAGTGGCCCCTGACTTACCTTTCTAATGTAAATAGTACTGAAGCATATAGGACCAACTATTGCAGCTCTCCTCATGAAGTTTGAGTTGTAGTATATACGTCGTTGAATTGGGTAGATTGGTCATAAGGATCATGAGAATGAGGAAAAGTGATAATAATTTACTCATTTTAGAAGAACAAAAGTGCAGCAAAAAAGAAAACATAACCTACAGAAAAATTTATATTTACTCTACCCAAATCATGTTTATAATAAGCTGCCTAGCTAAATTGTCAAAAAATTGTATAGATCTATGCATAAGAGCTTGTAGTTGTGTTCCTTTGTTCTCTTAAACATAAAGGTTGTTTTTATCTCATTTTACATGAGATAAATAACTTTCTTATACGGAAAAAGAAGTTGAGTCCCACCATTCTTTTTTCTCTCTTCTCTTATTTGTGAGTTTCACTTATATTTTTATTTCTACAACATGAATTAATTTTTTTCCTACAACATAAGAAAAATATATCATTAAACATAAACTATCCACAAGAGTAAAAGATAAAGAAAGACATTCTAAAGGCCTTTTTTTCTCGGTAAATCATGTTAATGGACTTTATTATTTGTCCAACATGTAATATATATATATATATATATATATATATGAAAATTATTTTCTCTTTACACATGAGAATTTTTTTAATTTCTGCGAACTGATAATATAAATGGAGTCCCTGAAGTAGTGAAAACCGAAAAAAATTTAAGGTAAGTCTCACCTATCATTGTATATGCAGAAATCAAAAAAAAAAAAAAAATTATGTGAATGAAGAAAATAATTCCATATATATACCATGTTCAGGGAAAATGAAAATAAAGAATCTGTTATAATATTTTTTTTATTTTATTATCTAAAAAGTGATGTAATAATATGATTAATTCGTATTAGATTTTTAAACAATGATTTTTTTTTTTTGGGGGGGGGGGGGGTAATGGGGAAATAATGGCTTTGTTTAACGTGTATATTGTATTACGCCGACTTTTTTTGGGGTGGACTGTTATTACGCCACACCTAAACTCAGTTCAAGGTGTACCATCTCTGACGTCTTTCTTGAACGATGACTATGTTCGCACTATTTGATTAATTTTTTTATAATTTAAGTAGAAAATGGCGTCATAAAATTAAACTGAACCATTTAAGTAAAATGAATACATCCAATCATGCACCATTATGTTATGGGTTTCTGATTACTAGATTAAGAACAATATGTATTCAAATTATCATTAGAAATTAATCCCAAGATTCGCAGTTTATTCTTGCTTTTACCTTAATATTATATAGTTATATTATTATTTAGGACTTTATTTCTCTCATATAATAAAAGATAGATTATTTTATATTATGAGATAAATAAAATAAGGTCCACCCATTTTTTTTAAAAAAAAATAAATCTTTTTATGTGAGTGTAATATAAAAAATAAATCTCATACAATATGAAAATATAATTTTCCTATTATTTAATATCAATTTTTGTTCATTCGTTAAAGTAAAAGAATACACTAACAATTAGCTCCTCTCATAAATTTTTTTTTTAAAAAAAAGAAGAAATATGCAACATTCTTAAAAGAAACATTTTTTTAATTATTTCCTAGTAAAAAGTAAAAGGCAATGACTGTGACTCTGAGAAAAGTACAGAGGGGTGTGCTTGCATGTGAAACAAAGTCCAGCCGAAAGATAAAAGAGATGTCCACTCACAATAAACGCCAGAGTACAATAAACATGAAATCGGGTACAAAGGTGTGTCCCTTGATGCGTCATACAGGACATTGTGATATATTACAGTTTTCTTAAGAGAATTTAAAAAGCACCTGTTAAGCAAAGATGCACTTTAAACATTATAAATTAATTTTTATTTTTTAAACAAAATAATCTACTACTCCCAGTCTCCCACACCCAATTTGATACGAATTTAGCTAAATAAGTTAAGACATCCCAAAGGTACGCCAAGAGTATAAGCATTAAATACCTTTCACATAGATGGTAAGTTGATACAAAAGCATCTCTTTCCCATTATAATCTTAAATCACGTCAGTATATTAACAGGTACAACAAAAAGCTTAAAAGGCGAAAATGAAATATATATATATATATATATATAAAATAAAAAAAAAGGAAATTGAAGACTTAACAAAGGAACTTTGAGTTAGTACAGTGTCAGCTAGCTAGCTACGGTCTCATGAATTATGATTGTCAGTCCAACTCATAATATACTCATCTAAAAAGACTAGTCCTTCCTGTCTTGCATTGCATGCTAAAACAACCATTCAGTATTCTCACCATTGTCCTTCACCTTTCATCATTATTATTATATGCACAGATTCTCACCCCACCTTGTGCATGATCTCATTCCATGCCAAATATTGGCGTTTGAAAGAGACTTGGTTTTGCATGTGTTTGGAATGTGTGCAGGTTAGGTCCAATCCAGTTTCCATAACCAGGGTTGTTCTCATAACTACTGTTACTATTTAAAGAAAATATGGGCGTGGCGAATGGGATTGAACTTGAAGAAGAACCACCACCACTGCTTCCACTTTGTTGCTGAACAAAGATGCCTCCACTGAAAAACGCGGCATTGTTATCACTGCTGGTATTTGAGGGGGCATTAGAGAACTCCATGTGGAAGGGTGTGGTATTGGAACACTGCAATGCAGTGCCAATGTTGGAAGATGGAAAATAAGTTGTATTAGTAGTAGCAGTAACACTAGTGTTAGTGTTCTTTATGGCACTGTCAAGGGGAGGATTGTGATACCCGAGAATGGACCAGTAATCTGAAGAAGGGTCTTGCTTTATCGGTATGGCAAAGCTAAGGGTAGAGCTTGAAGGTTGTTGCGATGCAAAGGTCACAGATGAAGATGAAGATGAAGATGGATCTCGTTCATCTGATCGACTTGCCTCATGGCTTCTGCCATCAGATAGAGAATCTGTGGAGTTTTTGTTCTTGCTAGATAAACCACCAATTGGAAGGGTGCTACTTGCAATGCTCTTAACGTCGTAGCGACTCATGTCAAAGTTTGTGACTGCATTTAGTCCTCTGAATTTGATAGCTGCAATGTCATAGGCCTCCGCAGCTTCTTCTTGAGTGCCTAATTTTTAATTCAAAAAAAAAAATGTTCATTTTATGAATATGTTATTATCAAATCATAAACTATTAAAAAATATATTAAATGGGTCATTATCTGTATAGATTATATTTTGTATGTCAAGTAGAAAAAGAGCATCTTATTTTCTTTTCAAATGATCAGGACGTATAGAATAATAGAAAGCAACAAAATAAAATAAAATAATTGATGTCAAAATAAGAAAGATATGGATCACACTCACTGAAAGTTCCAAGATAGAGGTCTTTGTTTCCGGCTACTCTGCCTATCCTTGCCTGCCATCGGCCATGCTGGTGGTGCCTGAAACAAAGGTTTTAAGCCCCAAATATAATGTTATTTTATTCATTCAGAGAATCAAATTAAAGATATATGCTAACGGCCAAAAGGAAAGAAAATGAGGCCACATGAAGTTAAAACTTAGAGAAAGTACAAGATAGACATGTACCTTGTCACTCCTCTGTACATAGAGGCCCCTCTAGAGAAACCACTGCTCTTCCTACATAATATGGAGGATAACAAACTTGTCCATAAAACTATTCACATAACTCTAATAATACCCAGATAATTCGTTGAACCATAAAAATAATTAAGTATACAAAAAATTTAAAACTAGAAAGTAAATATATTATACCTTCGTAGAGAAGCAACAAACTCTTGCCTTGTCATGTTCTTCATGTCCTCCAGTTCCTTCTCATAGTTGGAAATCTGCGAAATGAGAAGGAAAAATAAGCATACATTGATCAACTCGGAAAGTGTTGAGAAAATACTAGAGATAAAGAGTTGCATACAACAAAAAATAACACATTTGACAAAATGAAATGGATCATTAATTAATCTACAACTTACTGAAAAGTTGGTGGTTGTTGTTGGACCCCAGTACTTGAGAGCTGCGAGATCATAAGCTCTGGCTGCCTTCTCTTCCTTGTCGTAGCCACCTATTAACACATTGAAAGGAAGAAGAAACAAAAAAGCAAATTTTTTGAGAAAAATGATTTTAACTTGAGAAGAAGAATCTGAATCTAACAGCAAAATGATGATTTATGCTTTGTGACGGTAAAACAAGATGATGATTAAGTGAATGGCTAAACCGTGCATTTTGCAAAGTAAACTCACCCAAATAAACTGAAAGCACATAATGAGCAAAGGATATCCCCACGGGTCAGCAATCATTCGCAAGGTACAAAAGCAACGCAAAGAAACAAAAGAAAGCACGGTCAGAATCTTCAGCAACACCAGAACCGAACCCATTCACAATAATAATAATAATAATGAAGGAATAAATAAACGCACGCACTATGCCACTGTTGCACTATAGTCCTAGAACTTAAATAGACACAACACTACACACACTGCTAGCAAAACGCCAAAAAAAAAAAAAAAGCAATCTAGTGGTGCTGCGACCAGGCAGAGAAATCTGAACCCTTGAGAAGGGTGCGCGTTGGGATTTGAACCACGAGCCACATTCTTTTACTCCCATTTATTCCGGTTACATTCGGTTGGACCGTTCTCACACTCACTCAGTGGTTCAGTCTCATATCTCGTCGACCCGGTTCGGCGCACGTTAGATACAACCCCTCTTTCATAACAAAAAATAAAAATAAATAAAAGTAAAAAAAACCCTTATTACCTTGTCTTCCTTTCCTGCTTTGCCCTTCCCTTCTGCAACTGTTATCCCATAAATGAGCTTCGTATCTCCCAGTCCATCTGTGTCTGAAAATAAGAACCAAAATAAAATTAATTTTAAATATATTTTTTTTGGTTATCGAAAAATAGTAGTGATAAAAAAAATTTGAGAATACCGAGTGACGCCGCGGTAGATGGAGGTGCGTTGGCCGAAGGTGTCGACGGTTTTCTTGGAGGATGGCTTTTGTGACTCGGTGATTGCTTCGGCGGCGAAGCCGCGAGGGAAGCATGCGGCTATTGTTGTCTTCAGCTCCGAATCGTATATGTCGTTGTCGGTTGAGAACTGCGGAAGCTGTGGCGGTGCACACGTGGCGGCTGTTGTGGTTGAGCCGCCAAGGAAGTCCTCGAACTTGGGTACGCCGGTGAATATAGAGAGGTTGGTTGCTCCTCCGGCGGTGCAGTCTGTTGCCTCCGGTGATGCGTCCACCGTGTTGCTGCCTGGAAAATGAGTTTGTAGATCATTTAGAGAGAGAAACTAAAGCATAAAATAATATATGTTTTACAGAGAGAGAGAGAGAGAGAGAGGGACCTGTGAGTGTGAGAGATGGTGTGGTGGAAGGATAGGTGAAGGAGTTGAAAAGGGAGAGATGAGAGGAAGAGTGTGAAGATGAAGGATTATGAAAGTGATTGGAAAGAGAGAAACCAAGTGAGTTGTTGTTGTTGTTGTTGTTGTTGTGCGGCGAAGAGGATGAGTCCATAGTTGTTGTTGTTCTTTGTTTGGCTGTTATATGTGTCGTCGATGAACGTGAAAGTAAGATTATGGCGTTGAACTTTGGTTGGTTTCTTTGGAAACTGCGATCTTATAGAATCTATCTGAGAAACATAGAGAGAGAGAGAGAGAGAGAGATGATGATGATGAGAATGCAAAGAAGGGTTGAAGAAAGAGTGTGGGATTGTGACACAGATATAGAGGTGGTCTAAGAGAGAGAGAGAGAGAAAGAGACTCAGCTCAGCTGCTATTTAGGGTTGCACGATAAACGAGGTTCTTTCTCTTCATATGGGTGTAAAATATCCCACACATCAATAATATTTCTTTACTGAAATTCCTATCATTTATATTTTCTTTTTATAGAAAAAAAATAGAGAAAATGTATCAATATCATTTTATATTATATACGAATGCAGAACGCCCATGCCTTGTATGCATGTGTATATCTTTCTTAATATATCCATAAAATAATCTTAGCTCTAGTAGTAACCGACAAATATTTAGCCTTTATTCAAATTTCGGTATCTATATAGTTTCCATTGTCAATTATGTTATGTATATGATAATAATAATAATACTTTATGAGAAACTATTATAAGACTGAAAGCTTTTATATAGGAAGAATGGGCGGTAGCGCACGCACCGTCTTCGCCCAATATTAGAAAGCATTGCTTAGGACGGATATAGAGAGAGATTTGGATGGCAAGCAAATACGCAATGAAAGTATGGGTATGTGAGATATATTTAAAGGGACAATTAATTTAGCATAGAGAGAAAGATCATATAGTAAACAATCATTAATAGATTAATTACACAAATAATATACGAATGTAAAGGAATTATACATGTGTATAATATATGATCATGTATTATCTAATAGTAGTATGTAGTGTATGATAGTAGGGAAGCAAGACGGAAGAAGAGGGGACAAGGTGACCCATCACCCATATCTGGGCGAGTATCGAAACATTACTTAAGTCCTTAAAAGAAAAATGAACATGGTCCTTCTATTCATTTATTAGAATGAAAGTTTTTTTATACACCACTTCGAATTTCCTTCCAAAAACCGAAAAGCACAGTTAAGTTATCATTTTTTATCCAAAAACCCCGTACCCAAACCGAAACCACGGGCACAGAACTGAGGGACTTTGTAAATTAAGACATATAAATGTGGTGGCTACGGTCTCTATGTGGATAAATGGTTTAAATCACAGCCCCTACGGTCACGTTTTCACCCTAATCGCCGCTGCTTTCTTTTCTTTTTTTCTCTTTGCTTTGTGCCTTTTGAAGCACACCGGCACCTCTTCGCGCCAAATCTCTTCCACAATCCCTTCTATTTCCATTTTTCATCCCTTTTTTTTTACTTTTGAGTCATAATTTTCTTTTTTCCTTTTGACGAAGATTGTTAAAGAAAATTTAAAGCGCATAGTTAAAATTTATAAACATTTTACAAAATAACTTTTATATATATAAAATGGGTTTGGTGTTCGTCATTTTAAATGACATAAGTTATGTCATTTTAAGAGAGAAATAGACACAGAATAAAAATCATGAGAAAGAAAGTGAGAGTTTTTTTATTTAAATTTTAAATAAAAATATATAATTTTGTATTTATCTCTCTCTTAAAATAATATAACTTTATGTTATTTATAATGACAAACACTTTTTTCATATAATATTATTTTACAAAAATGTTAGAATGGTATAAAATAATTATTTTCAATAAACGAATCTTAAATAAAAAAATTGTTATGTTTTGTCAATTATGAGTTTACTTTTCGGTTTTGTATTGTTTCGTTTTTAATTATGTTTAATTATCCAAGGTGTTTCGTGTAAGGAAGCATACGGAGAGGAAATAATTTTTCAATAGCTGATCACTAAAAGAAAAGAATAAATGGCTAATGAAGAATGTGTAGACCTTCAATAATTTGATATGATCTATTGAAGTCAACACTAGTTATTATGCTAATTTTCGTTTTTTATTTATACGTATAGTTATAGTTTAAAAATATAAAGTTTAAATACCTTAATTAACCTCTATAAGAAAAAAATAATAATTAATACTCAAAATATAAAATATAATGTGTAAATAATATAAAAATAATAATAACAATATTTTCAAATTTGTAAATTGATTCAACCCAGCATGTTGTGTGAGTCATAGAAGTCCTGCCAAAATATTTTAACAGATTATTAATTTGGGTGGGACGATTAAATTTTTCCTATTTTGATACCCGTGTACGGGACTGAGCACCAGATTTGGTACAGCTGTATTACTGTGCGTGCATGAAACTCTAAGGACACGTGTACAACATTTAATATTTAGATTAATTAAATTAGGACACGTGTCAAAAGGATCTCAAGATGCCATTTTGCATGTAATCCCTATCTGATTGATACATATAAAGCATGTCTGTATGCATGTGGAGGTAGCTTGGTTGATAGTTTTTTTTTTTTTTTTTCAATTATATTAATTAATAGAATAGAGAGACAGAGTGATGTGTATAAATTATCATATGGATGCCTGGTAATGTTGCAGAGCCACCCTGCCTCCCTATTGCTAAGGTATGGCCACCACTGGCATTCATATATCATTACTACAGCCATGGACCTAGGACAATAAATTCATCCTTTATTGCTATTAAATAAAGGTTATATATATCAAAATAATTAAAATGGAACCATATGTTTTATGGAACTTTTCTTGTTTCTGAAAACATATATATCTCCTAGGCAAAAACAATATTAACAATACATATTTGTTATTAGTTAACACATTACGCATTACTAGATGAAAGTAACATCAGATTATTTAATGAGATTATTATGAAAGTTTTCTTAATAATAGAGTGTATATGTAGAAAAAAATATTAAAGGGAATGAAAAGAATCAAAGATACTCAAAAGAAAATCTAAAGCAGGACTCTCACTAATTAAGGAAATCAAAAGAATCTAAAGAACTCGTGTTCTACATACAAAAGAGGCTACTCCAATATATTACTTATCAAAACTTTTAAATAAAAAGCTCTTGTTCATTCAATAAATCATCATCTTATTGAAAAATAAAATATCATCTACATAAAGTACTAAGAATATATATCTACTCCCACTTACTTTCATGTATATGCACTGATCAAATGTATTTAAATTAATTTAAAGGAATCAACAAAAAGTTCAATGCATGTTAAGGCAAAAGGAATGTAATAGAATAAATTATAGGGCAAAATCCAATTTCAATTAAGACAAATTATTACAACGAGGTCAACAAAACAGTACATCTCCCTTTGAGCAGAATGCACATACCAAGGTTAAAGCCTCAGATGAATCAATTAATGAGCATACACTAACTTCAGAGATTTGTCCCCTTTAGGCAGATAGATCATCTAAACCAATGCACCCCCAATAACTTTATTACATATAAGCTTCCAATTAAAACACACAATAATCCCTTTTGGACAGGAAATTGCATGAAACAACTAGAAGTAGTCTACAAAGAAATTTTTATGACTAATAAATCAATCTCGCTTTGGTGGTAATCACTTATGGTAATTTGTAGAAACTTTTACAAATCTTGCCCAAAATCATGTTACAGGTAATAAGAAGGTGAAAAATATCCCATTGTATTTTAAAATTAACCGGGTTAATGGATATTCCAAAATTATTATTGTAACTAGCCCATTATGATCACATTGAATTGAGCTTCTGGCATCTGTTATCATTGGGTCTAGTTGGGAAGCAGTGTAGGCCATTGTTGTCAAAAACTAGTGTAAAAACGTAAGTTTTTACGTTTTTACTTGAGTGATGCGTGTTAAAACGCAAGTAAAAACAGTCATTGATAAAAACTAGTAAAAACACCGTGTAAAAACATAAAAACGATAAAAACTTACGTTTTTACCATTTTGACCGTTTTTACTTAAAACGAAAAAATTTTACAAAAAAAGATTTACAAAAAAGAAATTAAAAAAAAATCCAATTGTCATTTCCCCCAAATCATATGCATAGTATCTTGATATCTTTTTGTTTGGATATATGTCTTTTACAATTATGTCTTATAAAGCTGCAATTAATTATATTATAAGTTATGCTATAAGAATCGTTTTGTGTTTTTGGATCATTGTGTCCATTGATAGAAATGGAATTATATCCTAATGAGCGATGATCCTAAATCTGCAGAGTGTATGAATCAGTTAGAGCATATTAATTATCCATTATTTGTTAGTTATCACTGTTTATAAATTTGATACTTGGTTATCAAAATTAATTTTCCTTTTTAGATAGATAAGTGGCTCAACATACATGTTCATTATGTAATATATTTTTTACATGCATATATATAATTTTGTATCTGGACCTTAAGTAGTAGAAAGTAGAAACTTTACGTTTCTTGTCGTTTCTACGTTTTACGTTTCTACCACTCATTTTCGTTTCTACGTAGAAACTCGAGTTTGACAACATTGGTGTAGGCTTTAGTGTAATCCTGATTTTTCATGATGGGTGGATACAGACTCTTCTCTGGGTTATTAGCTAGGTCCCCTCTCTAGTCTATTTATATTGTAGTTAAACTCCATAAGCCATCATGCTCTCATCGATCAGGCTACCTTTATTGAAATAGGTGATATAGAGGAAAATCTGGTATGTATAGTCCTTTCTTTTTTTCGGCTTTGTGATGATCCAACAAGGTAAGCACAATCCCAACTCTGATTTAATATTGTTTGGTATTTTATAATTATATACATGATTTAGGGATAAAATAATTCTAGCAATTTTGACATTATAAAATTTTAAAATTAAAGAACATTTTATGATATATATTAAGGGTTTTAGAATTCTCATTTAACATGAGAATTTGAATTTTCCTACACACACTTCGATTTCTGTGCCAACATGGGTCTACACATAATTTTTTCTAACATACGGGTCCCACATACTTTTTGTCTCTACAACATGAGAATTCAATTCTCATGTTGAATGAGAAATATAAAACCCATATATTAAACACATTATAAAAAAGGTATATATTAATTTAAGTTGAGAATTTTTATTACTTACCGTTAATTATTAAAATAATTATTATTTTAAAATATTATGTGAGATTAGTCCAAGTTATTAAGACCACTCAAAGCATACCCCAAACTCAACTCAAAAGCACAACTTCATTCTATTTTTATTAACTCTGAGTCAAGACGATTTATTGTACCCGACAGGTCTTGAACACTCATTATATCAAACATCGAGAAATAATTCTCACTGAAAAACATCATAAAAACATAAAATATTATTAACCAAGCACCAAACTGTATATTCAATCAACCCAGGCAAACAATTGTAAGATAAACGTGCATCAAATATTTAATATTTACTAATTGACATATAAAAAAAGTTAAATGAGAATCACATCTCATGTTCACGTCGAAGTTTAATATTTTTGGTAAAATTGTAAGGTTATATTTTTTTTATGTTGCATAAGAAAAATAAATTTTCAGCACACACAAAATAAGAATGAATTTCACCTCTATTTTTTCTTTCTCCTCTTACTTGTAATAAGGGATTTAGATAATCTGCACGAGGTAATAGATTCAAACCTCATTGCTATCATTTGTATCCTAACATATCTTATTCCTTTCTTTATAGAGTCATAGAATTGTCCTTCTGCATTTAAAACATGTATGTTACTATAAAAATTAGAATAATTAACAACACAAATATGTGAGTTAATAATTTTCAGCTTTTTAAGATAATATTAATTTTGTATTAACGTAAATCATGTATCATCGAATTAACTTGAATAATTAAAAATGTGAGTTATTACTCAGATGGCATCAAATTGCACGTTGAGGCACACGATTCCGTTATATATTGGATAAATTGAAGGATGCTTTCCATTATTGGGTGCGTGAATTCTCATAGTTAATGACATAATAGTCGATCAAAATAACGTGAACAGTTTCTCTACGTAAAGATATTCCTCAAATGAGTAAACAATACTTCTCTTCGCTAAGAAACAAGCAAACGAAAGACAGTAAAGACATCAAACAAGTGAAGAGAATACACAACACAAAACTCCGATAGTACCGACAGTATCATGTTTGATGTGGATTTTCTTGGTGATGCTTGTCAAGGTGCAATAGTAAGGTTGACCAAAGTATGGATTAATATATATAACCACTTAATTAACAAAGTCTACTATTAATTTATTATTTTGTCTTAATAAAGAAGAGCAACTTTTCAAATAAAAACTCTACATACATTCAATATATATGAGGTTTTTCTTCTTCGTGGTTTTAAGAAAACGACACTATAACTAACCAGAAAGAAAAAGTCGTAACTCTTTCCTGAGCAATATTTAAGAACAAGTGACAAATAATTAATAGAACACAAAAATAGTATCAACAATCGGATTTATCAAGGTAATCAATCACGTAAGAGACCCAATGTCTCACATTTTATAAAGTTATTGATATTGTTATCATTTCCTTCTTCTGAGCCACAAGTCTCTCATTAATCTTATGTCGTTGAAATATTAAAATGGGAGTGGAATATGTTGGGATACTTACCAATGAGATTTTGATATTCGAATCAATAATAGAATACCATAATTTTTTAAGGAAAACATTTTTTTATTTTATTTTTTATAAATAGTGAGGCCCACAGATTTATTTCTATGACATTAGAAAACTTATCTCCTTTAACATGAGATTAATAACACCCATTTTTTAAATATAGAAAGCAAAACGTACTTAAATGATTTAATGTTCACAATCATTTGTAGAAAGTAGATGGTCCCTTATCTCATGGTGACTATTAGTCATGTTAGCGTACATAATTCTAATTTTTCTTTATTTGTTTAGGGTAAAAAAAAAAATCGTTTTGCTTGGGATTTTTCCAATTTGCTCAAGTGTCTATGTTAGGTGATTTTTTATTTTTATTTTTCTCTATTTGTTCGTGCGAATAGGTTAAGTTGTATGACTTGGTTTCCTGGGACTTAGTTATAGGGATCGGATATTAGTTTTGTAAAGAACGAGGATGTTGATATTGCATATCAAGGCATAGACAAGAGCAAGGTAGCTTAATGGGGTTATATATATGTACGGGGGGTGTAAACAGATTCCGTAATCTATTAAGGACCTCCATTCCAATTATCGTTATGCTTGTTTGGTAAAAAAAACCTAGCTTTAAAAATAATTTATTTAAAAATTAGATCACATATCTACTTTTAGATTAAGGCTTAGTCTGATAAGCTCCTATGCTGGTCTATTTTATTTAAAATCATATTATATAATTTTAAATAAAATATTTAATTATTATGTGATTTATGTTAGTAAAAAATAACATTTCAGTTGATTTTTTTTTCTTATGATCCTTTATCTTTTTAAATCATAGTCTTCTTTCTTTAATCATGATCTTGCGGAATTTTTCATAGGCCTGAAAGATCTTATAAACTAAATAGGCTTGGAAATTTGAAAATTTATTAGAATTTACTTGTGAATATCTATAACAAACACTTGGGAATATTGGTTTGAATTTCAATTATACATAACAATGTTATTTAGATTTAAAAGGTCATATCCTAGTTTTTTTACTCATTCTTATTTAGATTTAATAGGTTTGAATTTCAATTATAACAATGTTATTGGGGAGTGGATGAATTCATGTATACTAATGTGAAAAAATTTTATTTATACCTTTCCTTATAACTATTAAATGAATGAGATCCTATAAATATTTGTGAAAATTTATAAATACAGTTATAAACACAAAATTTTCAAATGATCCGTTCGTGTAAAATTTATTCATGAAGGATCCATTCTTATATTTCTCCAAAAGAAAATTCGTAAAAAAGAGGACTAAAACAGCACAAAGGAAAAAGAAAAAAGAAAAAAGAAAAAAACAAAACAAAACAAAAAGGACTACCCTAATGATCAGAGTCCCATAGAAGAAGGCTTAACTAGAGTCATTAGCAAGAGCCTGGTGGAAATTTACATTGGCCAAGTAGTCTGCAATAGCATTCCCTTCCCTCAAAAAAGTTTTGTATCTCACACGCTTAAACAGCTCCCTACGATGTTGAAGAAGCAAACAATTAATGCTCTTTACCATCACACGGAATTTCCATTTTTCACCAAACCCTCCATTCGACATTTCAACATAGCTCGCTTAGTTAAGCCAACCCCAGATCCAGCAATGGCTCCTCAAATCATAAAAGGGTTAATTATCTATTTTTTTAAAAGACATAAGTTATGTTCTTTTAGTTTTTAACATTATGTCTTATCAGTAAGATATAATTATAATATATAAAAAAAAAAATTCTCTTTCCATGTCAGTTGAAGTGAAAGAGGAGAGAAAAAAAAAACAATTTTTCATATTGTAATTATATTTTACTGATAAGATACAATGTTAAACATTAAAATTTAAAAAGACATAAGATTGTATCATTTAAAAGTTATACAAAATATGTTATCAAAAAAAAAAAAAAGTTATACAAAATAAGTTGCGTCACCCTATAATCACTTTCATATCGATAGGCAATCCTTCCAAAAGTGTGTGTCCAAAAAAATAATAGTAAATGTAAATAATTTATTAATATGCAAATTGTATACTCTAGAAATTTGATTGGTATAAGTGTTTTCTATTTTTATTTTTTTATCTTATTAGCATATCCAAGTGTTTTTTATAACGAACTATGGGTTTTATAAGAGTTACGTTGTAGGAAAAGTGGAGTGGTCATATTATAGAGATTCGTATTCCGTGCCGTAGTTTTTTTTTTTTGCTTCAAAAAATGTGGGGTTCACAAAATATTTTGTGTGTAAGAAATTTCCTCTTTTTCCTATTGCATGATAGATGCAAATCCCATTAACTATTTATTGATGATGAAATCAATGAAATTATAAAATATATACTAATACAAATTTTTGGAAACAAATTGTACGTACTTTTGCTAGGTAAATCAAATTGGTGTTAGAAAATGATTGAATAAAAAAATTGTTATTAACAATAAATTAAAAAGCCACTAGTATTGATTTAGTGGTAAGAGATTTAAATATGTTGTATTAGGTTGTGTGTTTAAATCCTACCAATGTATCCAAAAAAAAAAAATAGAGACAGGATCCCAACTGCATATCATCATTAATTAACTAAGCGAAATTATAAAAGCAAATCGCATTTAGTGTTATACATGGCTAATTACTGGAAGTGAATCTTTTCACGTGGAAAAGTAGTCATGTGATCATGTTATTTAATCACAACCACTTATTGGTGATGAGATAAAAGAGAGAAAAATGTATAATTTTTAAATGAGTGGTTGTGATAGTGGTTATGATCAAATGATCACAACCAATATGACCACATAACCATTTTTTTACCTGAGATGATCAATTCCCCTGATCACTGGACATGCATTTAATTATAACATAAATGTCACTTGGACTTGGCCAAGGGGTGAGTGAAAATTGAGATTAAGATAGTAGTGTCAATTGTCAAATCCCTTGATTAAAATAACAGCGTGGAAGATATAGATTGATCACCAGTATACAATAAGTGATACAGGATTAGGCATGAAATATGCTGGCTGGCTCCCGAATGGCCACTTTGACCCCGGACCATGCGGACACTTGTCTCAATTGATAACAGAAAAAATGTTTTTGATAGTGACTCAGCCACAGCACCAATCACTAATCCAAATTTGTAAGCCAAGCAAAGCTCACATATTCACATTGCACATGTTATAGACAAAGACAAAAGAGATATAGAAAGAAATTGTATCATAGATTATTAGGTAGTGGAAAACAATTGAATTCACTAAAAATGTGGGCAGCAGAAGACAGGCAAGTCCTCAAAACCCGGACAAGAGTTAAAAATGCTTTTACACTAAGCAATCAGAATGCACAAAGGAAAAATGCCTTAAAAAAAAAACAAAGGCAAAAAAGGTTGCATACTGATCAAGTTATTCTGTAAGGAATAAAGAAAAAGGAAAGGATTTGAGATTGGCTGAGAGTTCGGCGGGAGCGTGTTCGCATTTGAGGGTTGATTCCCTTCAAATCTACAGTAAAAAGAAAAAGGACTAGTTTTAAACTTGAACTAATAATTGAGGACTCAAAAAAAAACCCCACTAAGTTCCAAATTTTGCAACATAAAGCAACCAAAGGTGGCAGCTGGCTACTAAAAAACCTTTTTCTTTACTTCATTGCCATATACTTTGCCAAAACGGTCAAACTTTGTTTTAGAAAGCCATTGCAGAGTGTAGTTTGCGGTCAGAAAAACGAATCATTCCTCACGTTCGCTGCCCATATCTTTAATTTATTTATTTATTATTACTTCATGATCATCTTTCGCACTTATCTCTTTGTATTCTTGTTTCCTAATTCTCTTTTTACTTTAGTTGTGTAATTGCTTAAATTATTCTTCTTTCATTCTGAGTTTGGAGAAAGGTCCTGTGTCTGATCCTACATGATTTGGGACATATATCAAAATGTGGGCCCAACTAAGGATTCACAATACGTGCGGTTTGATTACGATTCTATTACAAAAGAATAGCTCTCACAAGTGAATCAGAGGGTTGTTAGATCCCCATTTTTTTAAGCCAAAAAATATTTTCTTTTGGCGTTTTTCTAACTTTATTCTAGAATTTTATTAAATATATGATAACAGAATAACAGTGTAGTACGTATACTCGGATTCACTGCGAGTATTCAAACACAATTTTGTGTCATGCTTAACAAAATAAAGAAAGCAAAAATAGGTTATATTTACAAATTTTTTGTTTATAAATTTTTATAAATTATATTATGTATTATGAAGAATACATTCCAGAAAAATATATAGTATAATTTATAAGAATTTGTAAAAAAAAATTTATAAACATAACTCTCTTCAAAATAGTATAAGTTATAATTAAGGAGGTAGGATGAAGACGGTGCATCCACATGAGGGTCAAACCTTGAAATGAGATCGCACGTGGTGTCTTGAGAGGTTTACCGTCTATGAAAAAAGATCTACCACCGCAGCACGTGACTTGGTAACAATGGCTCTGTTTCCAAGTGCAATTTCAGGCACAAGACGTAAATGGCGGTGGAAGTGGTGCTGGAGTTAAAAAAAAAAACCACGTGATGCGAGTGCCTGCCATCTTCCACTAGCACTTTCTAATTTGCATCCTTCTGTAATAATTATTCACATTCACAAAGTCCTATAGTTTCTAAGTTTCTATGGATTTTCAGCTTAGTATGTGTTCTTTTATCGTACTTACTACATTGCTTCATGATATCGCATAATTACAATTGGAGCAAAACGCCCTTAGTGTTTTTGAACTTTAGATACCGCTCCACGCAGAACTATTGTCCTCTGCTATCTCTGTTTACTGTCATTTTATGGAATATAAACATTTCAAGAGAAAAGCTGTATATTTTTGAAACATGAGCTAAAACAGTTGAATAACACGTGTGTTTTACTGAAGTATCTGTATCTATTTTCAAACCAGTGTACATGCTTCAAAGCTTAGCTAAATACGTGCTATCTTGAAGTTGTCATCAATTTAGTATTAGGTAGGCCAATGAATTTCGAAGCACAATCGTATCAAGTAGGGCCCAATACTCGGCCCATAGATGGATCTTAATAAAACCGTTCTAGAATACCATGCAATTAAGCCTATTGAGCATCCTCAGTCCTTATCACAAGATAAGTAGAAGTAGATAACTGCGGGCCAGTTTGGATGAATGCTTTTTTTTTTATAAATATAAGTGTATTTTATTTCATGTGTATTTGGATGCAACTTTTAAAAAAGACAAAAAAAAACAGATAAAAAACACTGAAATAATATTATTTGGTAGCCAAAATTTCTGGATTTAAAAAAAAAAGACAAAATACTGTTTTTTTATTTAAAAGTAATTTCAAATATCAATCTAAACGCAAAATAATTCTAGCTTTAAAAAAAATCCTTTATAAAAAAATACGCATGAGAAGTGTCTTTTTTTTATATATAAAACTCATCCAAAAGGTCCTACATGCGACAGCTGACTAGTGTAGCGATAAGCCCTTAAAACTGGTAAATCTTCATCTGTCGGTCAAAAGCCCTTGCACAGTAGATTCATTCCATATCATATTATATTTGTCACCGATTCGTACTTTAATATATTAGTTATCAAGAGTAGAAAAATAAGTTGATCAAAATCCAGTAGAACTGCTGCTTTGCTTATGTCCACATATGTAACATCACTAGAATGCATAGAAAGTTACGCAGAGTTGAGCATACTCTGGCGAGATTGATGTCTTTATCCATCAAGATGTCAACCATTGATGATTGACTTATAGTGATCACCTATAGCTTCATAAATGGCACCTTCCTCTATAAGATTTTTAATAGCCAGCCTGCAAAACCAGAATCAGAGTCAACAAAATTTAGATAGCGTGAGAAGGGGAGGGAGGGAGAGAGGAGAGAGGAAAGACAGACATGAGCTTATCCAAAGGAATTCCAAGATGCTGCGCAATAAGATCACGAGGGACTCCCTCATCCCTTGCCCTGAAACATCAGTATCATAAAGCTTATAAGCTGTGAATCCTGGACAAAATCTTGCAAGTTTATCGTTACAAATCTACCAAGGAACACACATACATAATAGTATGATTAAAGAACTGAAGAGAAATAAAAAAAGGTTAATAAATGCAATATTCTACACATGAATCTGAAAAGCCAAAAAGTGGAAACTTTGTTATAAGTAAGCTCGTGTGTAGTTCTGTATGATAGGGATTGTATTAACCTTGCAATAAATCTTCAAGTTATCTGTCCCGAAAATTTTAGTTGCTTCTTTCTTAATTGTAAGAATATATGCCATTGTAAAATTTCTTCTAGTTGAGTTGTGGAATCTGTTCAATTTTAAAATTAAATGTGGAAGATCCAACATTCTAAACGAGGCGAACCGGAACAGTGGTAAAGTTGTTCCTTCATGAAAGGTCACGGGTTCGAATCCAGGAAACAACCTCTTTTCAATTATGCAAGGGTAAGGCTGCGTACAAACATTACCTCCACCTCACACTCACTAGTCCTGTTTAACAAGGAGTGGTTATAACAACAAAAGTACCCATACGGTTACAATTCTCCAACCCCCATCAGAACTCATGGATATAAGCAAGTCATGCGACAAAACTAACTATTTGCTCATTCACATTACAGGCTCAAGATGGAAGTTTAGCAACTTGTGCATTGTATAATCACTAGACATGAACCATTCCTTAACATGCAGACATATCTCATATACTTCCAGAATACCCACAGAATTTCATGCACTTACTCTCTGTATATTGATCAAAAAAATATCTTTTTACCATCTTTCAGCAAATCAAATAACTAGAAAATTCCTTACTTGTCACGCGGGCTAGGGTGAGCC
The DNA here is from genome assembly GCF_033153095.1 of Gastrolobium bilobum. Taxonomy (NCBI): domain Eukaryota; kingdom Viridiplantae; phylum Streptophyta; class Magnoliopsida; order Fabales; family Fabaceae; genus Gastrolobium; species Gastrolobium bilobum. The sequence continues at coordinate 517,565 of NW_026897257.1, read as the reverse complement.
TATGGAGGGGGACCAACATCAATGGGCTAAGCTACTCCAATCTCAGCAAGTGGATCTGATACCATATCTCAACTCAAAAACCTTGAGGTATTGGATTTATAAGTCCTTTCACTTATATGTTCTATGTTTAGCCCATTCATTTCCAATGTGGACCTTTTGATCACTCACATTTGAATTTCATACAATCCCCCTTTCAAGTGCAAGTCCTACGATTGTCAACTCCCCCTCAAGCAAAAGTTTCTTCAAGTATTGATGGGGTTTGCACAGCCTATAAACCCGAATACAAACTACCATCTCCAAATACTCGGTACACCTAGGCTAATCAACCATTGGCTCTGATATCACTATTGGCAGCGGCCAAGGGGAGCCCAATTAGGGAAGACTACTATCCACACATCAAACAGGTCTAAGCGACAAACTCACAACAAGTGGATCCAACATCATGTCTCAACCCAAAAACCTTAAGACATTGGGTTTATGGATCCTTTCACTTATATGAGCTATACTTAGCTCATTTCTTTCCAATGTGGGATTTTTTATCTCTCACACTTGAATTTCTAACACTACTACTACATCAGACAATGCTTAGATGTTGCAATATCTAAGAACGGTATGTATGCACATTGTTATACAAGTAGGAAGCCGAAATGTTTGAAGTTGCAGATTTTTTTCATCAAATCAAGTTGGCAAATTTTGAATCAAATTTGAAAGCCAACAAGTTTGACCAAAGTTGATCTTATCATTACTAGTTGGCAACCATTTAATGTTGTAGTTATCAAATTGAGATTCTCATCCTCCCACCTCCTTAAATCAACTACATATAGGGGTTATGGTTCATTTGGTTAAAGCAATGTGAGAGAAGCAATATTAGTTGCTCGTGTATTCGTGAGAATTAAAACGCTCCTTTTCCTATAGTTTCTATTTTGTACCCAATATTATCCTTGTGAGAATTATTGGGTGTATTGGAGTTTGGGGTTTGAGTGTTAAAAATTTATTTTCTATTTTATTTTCTCTATCTCATATTTAACTTTAAACTGATCCCTTTCATAACACACAGCCATGCATATTTACATCAGAAGTGCAAACTCACATGAATAAACCAACAATCAGGAAAAACAAAGGCACGGACAGGGAATTAGTAATGGGTTCGATAAGAGCAACTCAGATAACCAAAACAAAATTCCTTTTATAAAAATCACCTGTTTGCGGGAAGATGCAAAACCTCTAAGACCATATCTTCAACACTCTTCTGACCATTGTTATGTTGACCGGAGAACTACAAAGAAAAAGTAGCAAACGAATGACGACACCAATAAAATTGTAGCAAAAACTGAAAACCATGGTTCACTCTCTTACTTGATTTGGTGGGACAGCTGGAGCTTGATAACCTTTTGTGGGAGTAATTGGTGCAGAATTAGTAACATGTTGCTGACTTGGGACGCCAGCCTGAAGATGTTACCATATTAAATATTAGAATACACACACGAATGAGCATATGATACAGACTAGTTAAAATTCAAAACCATATATACACATCATATCATGTCAAATTCAAAAAAAAATAAAAAATTAATTTTATAACATATACCCGTAACCTGGAATTATAGAGATGGACATATATGCAATCAATGAAATGGCTGGCAATTTCGTTAAAGTCAGTCACAGGCCTGAAAATGATTACAAGTAAAGGGATTGAAGTAAAATATTGAACTGTGAGCAAAATAACAGGCCTGTCCGGCCAATCACTTACACAACAGGATAACTAGCCTTTGTTAATAGTTATAACAAAGATAGATATCCAAGACAATTTAAAAATATTGAACTGTTACAGTAAAAGGTGAAAGGTAAACTTCATATCATACCTAAAAGAGAAAACATTTAAGGTCCTTTTACCCTGAAAACCTTTCAAGTGTCCATGGAGCCGCACATACATTCCATCCCTAACAATGAAACTACAATTTAGTAACTACGTACTATATGAAATAGATATTGTCTGAAAAAAGAAGAAAATACAGAGGTGGCAAGAACAACATTACAAATGACCTCAATGCAAAATGATCAGTTGCATGTATGTGTGTATTTTCCGGCAGGATGATAAATAAAATAATAGAAAGATAAAAAGAAAGAATGCGTGCCATATCATATATTTCTGTTTCTTTTTCTTTAATGAAAAAATTCTATTTCAGCAGTAACGCGTAATTTGAAACATTTCATTTCCTTCCTCAATCAACCCAGTAAAAACTAGAATACTAAGAAGAAGAATCTGATGATAAAACTTGAAAATGTGACTAAAATGAGTAACATGGCTTGTCATTCTTCCCTATATCTACGGATAAAAAGTTAAAAACCCAGTGTAGTGTCACGTTAAGTATTAAATGCAAAATGGAAGATCTACGTAGGAAATGCAATATAATAGCATACAAGAGTCCCTCCACTTCATTTGTATCTACAGCTTCCTGAAGCCTGCACATAAACAAGAATTCATCATTAATAAAAGGAAATGGTATTAAAAAGAAAAAAAAAATGTTGACAAGATAAGACAAATTTAACAATATTCACCATTTACTACACTCAATCCTTCCAGTACCATCATCAAGTACAAAAGTAACATCAGTAATCCTTCCAGCTTTATTGCATATCCTTCCTACAAGAGTAACCTGGACTCAAATTGTAAGAACAAGAGAACTCGCAAAACATAACGAATTCACAAGCTAAGACTTAAGGAACGCACATTGTTAACGTCCACACCATCAATAATCAAATTGGTTTTATCATCACTTGAATGAAACGCATCGTTTATTTGCTTGACTGTCAGAGGAAGCAAGGACTGGGCATCACGATTCTGCAAAAAAAGAAAAAACAAATAAACAAATAAATAGACCATAGAATCATCAATTTCATCTTAATTTCTCAAATCACTTGCAATTATAAGAAGAGCAAACCAAAACCCTAAACCCTAGAGTCTAGTTAGTGTTGCTGCTACGTGTGGTTATGGTGAAAAGGAAAAGGTAGGGAAAACGAAAAGGAAAAAGGAGTGTAAGAAAGAGAAGGACCTTGGAAGATAGGAAGGAAGTGTCAGGGCCCGGAGTAGCCTGTGAGGGCATGAATCCGCCGCCGGAGAAGGCTGCGTTTCCGTCGAACTGGCTCGAATACATGCTTCTTCTTCTTCTTCTTCTTCTCTTCTCTGAGTCGAGTTTTGGAAACGAAATGCAGAGACTGTGATGACAAATTTGAAATTTCACAATTTGCTATTGTCCATAGCCATGGACACTGTAAGTTTGTAACTGCTACAAATATACAAATCCTGTGTGTGTGGGCTTTTTTTTTTTCCTCTTTAGGATGAAAATAATTAGTTTCCCGCCATTTTATTTTTTTTTCCCTCACTGACCTTTGTGTGTATAAAGAAAGTAACATTGAGCTTGTTATAAAAAAAAAAAAAAAAAAGTAACATTGAGCTTATCTATTGATAGACAAAAGGAAACAGTTAGGGGTGTAAATGGGCCAGGCTGGCCCAGCCCGGCCTACATTGAGCCCAGCCCAGGCCCAGCCTTTCAGAAAAGTAGAGTAGGCTTAGGCTTACAAAATAACTTTTTTAATAAATAGGCCATAGGCCAATTTTGTCAAGCCCGGCCTACAGCCTTGTAGGCTGGCCTATTTAATTTATTAAAATAAAATAATAAAATAATATTTATTTTATGTGGCAAAGACACAAAGTGCCAAATACCAATATCTCTTACTTTTTGTGCTATTTTATTTTATGAAAGGAAAACTTGTCTAATGTCTCCAAATTTTACATGTTGTTGCAACTTAATACCATGGAACAATGGGTACCTTGCTGGATTATGATGTTACTGATGAAGATCTTTCAATAATACTCTTCTTTCCCTTGTCTTGTTGGTGGTTTAAAGATTTTTAGATGAATGACATTCTCTTGTAGACTTTATTTCAGCATCTAGTAATTGTATTTTTCTTATTTTTCCCATTTCTTTGACTCTATTCCTCTATGATATACATTCTAGAGCTGAGGTATTATGTTGACTCTTTCTTGTTTGTCATTTTTTTCTTATGAGAAGTACTAGTGCATGCATGAATGGAACTTTCTTTGCTCTATACAATTATTTTTTTTGCTTTGTATATATAGTGGGAGGCCTACAAGGCCTGTAGGCCATGTCAGGCTTTCTTATTTTTGAAAATGGGCCGGGCTTGGCCTACAAATAAAGCCTTTAATAGGCCAGTAGGCCAGATAGGCTAAATTTTTTTTGACGTAGGCTTGGGCCAGGATGGCCAAAGCCCAGCCCAGCCCATTTACACCCCTAGAAACAGTACTATCATTTCATATAAGATAGTTATCTCATTTTAAAAATTGCACCTTTTTTTTTTTTTTTTTTTAATGGTGGACTGGACCCCATTTGGATTCTTTCTATAGCATAAGAGAGCTATTTTCGTGCAACATGAGACTAATATTTCTCGTAGATAAAAAGAACAAAAGAAAAAAATATAATAATAGATATAAAATAAAATGTTCATTTATAGTTTCGTACTTTCATTACCTTACTGGAAATTGGTAATATTATTTTTACAGAAAATGTTAAGTAACTAATAATTAGATTGGATAATGGTCGAGCATTTGACAAATGGGAGGGAAAAAATCCTCGTGTTTGAAATGGTAAAAATAATAAACAAATATAAATTTTAAATTTCTATAGCTTTTTATTGTTTATGTTTAGAAATCATATCAACTAAAGAAAGATTGATTTTTAATAATTTAATTTAGGAAAAAGTTCACCAATGCTCCTATGGTTTACTCCAGAATCATTTATGTCCCTGTGATTTTTTTTCAATTACATATGCCCCTGTGCTTTGTAAAAACTAAGAAACCACAGGAGCATATGTGATAAAAAAACATACCCTTTTACAAACCACATGGGCTGATGGGCATATGTGATAAGAAAAAAATCACAGGGGCATAAGTGATTCTGAAGTAAACCACATGGGCATTGGTGAACTTTTCCCTTTAATTTAAAATAAATAAGCTATTTTAGTCTTATTAATTATTTTATTTTACCATCCGTATAGGTAAAAATGTAGAATAATAAATTTAAATTAAATTATACATAAAATTTTAAATCAAATTAATTTCATTTTTAATGAGTTCCAAACATAATTTGTAAATCATTTCGAAATTTAATCTATAATGAATTCTAAACATATATTTTAATTTCTAAATTTAATGAAATTGATTTAAATAAAATTAAATCAAATTAGTTTTTATTTAGTTGATTCCAAACACAAGTAATATGTTTGTTCAAAATTTAGGACAAAATTGAGGAGCCATTATATGAAATCTATTAAATTATTAGAATCATTGCGAAAATTGAAACTTAAAGGAGTTTCTTTGCAAATATTTCAAAACTGAAGAGCATGCGTCTTAGTATCATTAATAATATATTATTACACGTGGCGGATTATATTTTCAAACTTTTTATTTATAAATTACATTATGTACTTTCGAAAGTACACTAGATTACACTATATATTTCTGGGAGTACATCATGTAATTTACAAAAATTTGTAAACGGATTTTTTCTATTATTACATAAGGAGGACTTTTAATTTTAAATTCTTTTAAAAAAAATACCATTACTAATTTCAATCTTTTGGTAGTTTTATGCTATTTGGATGCTCAAAAACCAGCACAAAGTGAAAGAAAAAAATGGGTATAAAATAATTATAGTTTACTATAATTTCTGACATTTATTTGTTTAGCTTTATGGTGCTTGATAATTGAAGTAGATATATAGGTATATAGTGATGTGGGTATTATGGAGCTTAATGTTGTTAGTTTTAGGTATTTACCTAATTTGGGTTCTATGAGCTCCCCCCCTATTTTTTTTGAACATGTTTTGGTTCTGTGATTATATTTGTTATTAAAATTATTTAAGCTGTTATAAAAAAAAAAAAAAAAAATTTATTTAAGCATCTGTTGAGACTGTTGGTACATGTTTTCTGGTTTTAGATTATGATTGTTCTACTTTTCATTGTTAACATAGACACACTTGTTAAACTATATCTTATCTGAAATTCTGTAAGTTGGATTTGTTAAAAAAAGTTGACGAATTGAACCATCCACAAAATTATCTTTTACTCAATTTCCGACTAGTTTGAAAAGAATACGGATGTATAATTCTTCTGCTATGTGCCGTCAGTTAAATATTAGGATGTTCACCAAAGGCAACATTGAACTAGTCATGGTGTGAAGGTTTAATGGTTTAGAACTACATAACATGTCAAATGTCATATTCAGATACATACATGTCCAATGCATTATCAGATAAGCTACATTATATATGCCATTACACGTTACACCCCGCCACTGAATTAGTGAAGCCCAATCGCAGTCAAGGATTTTCTTGAAGTCGGTGCGAACAAAAGTGGTCGTGTCTCTTAAGGCATGGATAGACTTGAACTAGTTTATACAACAAAAGGGCCAAATCTTCCGCAGTTAGGTTAACTGTTCCCAAATCAAACTCACAAACAAGTTATATTAAATTTACATGCAAGGTATTTGATAGACAATTACATGTCAAAAGTCAACTTCATTCCTACAATCACGAAATAGTAGCTAGTAGCGTCTGCATTCGCTCAAATTCAATGAATGAAACATTAGGTAATTTCCAAAGAAATTAAATTTGCTTTCTTTGCAATTGAGAAAAGTTATCAATTTTCCAAACAAAGCTGGAGGGTCTTGAGTAGTGAAGATACATGGTAGATGGGCTTTAGCTGTCATATATTGGAGATTAATCAATTAATAGATTATTGATTACTCGGCTAATTTGATTTAAGCCGGCGAAGGGCTTCAAAATTCTTCCTATCAAATTTTTAATACAATTGTATACCCAAAACTAGTCACATATTAATTCAACAGAAGTTTACCAAAAAAAAAAACAATTTAACAGAAAAGTCTTTGTTTGCTGACAACTGTAACCCCAGTATGTCTGCCTTGAGCGACCCTGCCTCACATAGCACAGGCCAATAATATGGTCCATCTCAATATCAAGCCCTTCAATTCATAAAATTGAAAACAATGCAGCAACATATGTTGTCTGAGAAGCTAAGATGGAGGCCAAGTCTTACGGGTCTGGTCATTGCACATGCAGTAGAGGCCGGCCAACTTACAATATAATAGGTTTATGGTAGCCTTAAAAAGAACGACACTTTCCAATTTGCTTTACAACTTGTTTCCTTGTCAATACAAAAAAGACTTGAAGTCACTCAAACTTGAAGTAACAGAAAATGATCAATCAATCTAACTAACAAGAATATTGAGTGTTTCTATGACTTATTAATGGTCAAAACGCCATATATAACATGTAACAAATACTCCATCGATCGGCTAAGGACCCGGATAGTAGAATCCTATATAAACACACACAACTTTCACTGCTTCATCTACACCATAGTCCAAGATTCTAAGTTGGAAAAAGCTATGATGGATTTTAAGAATCAAAACGACAAGTCATTGAGCAATATTCTTTCAAGAAAATCCTCCGTGGGATGCTCCTCTCGTATCTCTTACTATCGGAGTGGGGAAGGGGTTCCATTCAAATGGGAAATGCAACCAGGGGTAGCAAAAGAACCACAAAAGGAAGAGCTTCCACCGCTCACTCCCCCGCCAGCACTTCTCAGCCGGGGGCTCCCCAAGCCATGCATTCCGGACCCCAAACCTTCAACCCGGTCAAGGCTGCGGTTTTGGAAGAAAAGGGTAGAACGTGGAAAAAGCAAGAAACCCCAAGATTGTTTTAATGAAGATGCTATTGATTTCGATATATTAGCAAGATTAGATTGTAGCTCTGATTCTGAATCTATGGCATCGCCTCGAGGTTCAAGTTTTTCTTCTTCGTCTTCTATGTCATTCACCAAGAGTCGTCCTTTGTTGCAATCAGCATGCTCAGAGAGTCCTATCAGAGAAGTATATGGAACGCCCTTGACCTTAGGTTGCTTCCCCATGCGTTTTAGCAGAGTTCTCGTTTCAATTGCAAGGCGTTATTGAAATAACATACATGGGACTCAGTTCTATTTTACTTGTACATTAAAATAATACTTGCACGCATTTCTATGCACATTAGCTTACGTTTGCACGTATCATTTAATCACAACTTATCTCATCCCAGCTTATGTGCACCTTGATTCCGACGCTGCCACTTTAACTGATGTGAAAAGGTGTAATTACAACTGATGTGTAACAATCATTATTCTTTGCATTATGCCGTGCATGTAAAAAATTCGCTTACTCTAGTCAAGAATACTCCAGGTATTAGATAAAATGGCTTTCAACCGTTATTTTGATTTACATAAATCCCTATTGCATATTCTAGCTTAGATACGTACTGTGCTAACAGATGGAAACCATAACATCCCACTTACAAATATATGATGCTAAATGTGGACAGCGTTAAATCTAAGAGAAAGGATATTATTTCAAAACTTACGATCTTTTGCCTGGCCGAAGTTGTCCAAGTTGTCCTGTTGTTCATTTACGTAGGAAGTTACAGAAGCATTTAAGTGGATAATCAATTAACCAAAAAAAATTTGTTAAACAGGACTACAGGAGGGTAACATAGAAATTGCTCAAAGTATTATTAAAATTATGAGAAAGTTATTTATGCACTATGTTGGTCACGTGCATGATCCTAGGTCGCTCTCTTTGGCTAGGCTGTCCGCAAAAGATTTGAATCTAGTTCTCGTGATCCCGACCAATCTTAAATGCTATGTAGTTTGAATAGTCATTGTGACATAAATATCTTCTCTTTCTTTTAGAAGCAGTTCCAAGGATACAATAACACTAATTACAACATCATACTATATTACAATGACATTCGACCATACGCGGGCCTGTTACAAGATTAGTAACACAGGCTAAGGCGTGCTGTCCGTGCATGTTAAACTACGGAGCCAACTTAACTGATCATGGCAAGCATCAAACGTGAGTGCCCTCAGCTTTGTTAGTTACATACTGCCTGTAAATCAAGAAATAACAATATCACAACGCAGGTATCATCAATGTGATCGATTGAGAAGCAACAACAAATTTACTGCTAAGTGGGTCGTAATGACAACAGTAATTTTACCTAATTTGATATTACAAGCTGCCAATTACCAGCATGATTATACATTACAAAGATTTCAACTTCGAGATTGAATCTCACAATCATACGTTAATCAACATTTCAAGTCGGGAGAATGACAGTATTCACTATGTACAAGAATCAGCAACGGAGATGACATAAAAGGTTAATGCTAAATGCCATCATGATCACCACCTCCCTTTCTACACCAACACTTGCTACCACTATCAACATCAGAGACACAGACCATGCCAACATCAATACTTTGATCCCTTCTGCTTCCAGTAGAGGATTAATAATTTCCAGTTCTATAATTGCATGATTTGTTATGATAGAAGTTCTTTTCTACTGTCCTTTACAGTTCTATAATTTCCAGTAGTGACAATTTAGCTTCATAATTTCAGGTAAGGGATCAGTTTTATCCTCAAAATCATGTCTCAGAAGGTGCTTAATTGAGTTACTCCCACAAAAGGGAAACCAGTGAGTTTTAAGCACATCAACCCATTTTGAAGATATTTTCATCACAAAATATTAAATTTTTATTACACACGCAGAGACAGAAATGAGAAGAAAGAAATAATCAGCTCAACCTGAAAATGGAGAAAAACTAACACAAATTCCATCAGGTCCTACCATGCCAACCAAATCGTATGAACTTATGAGCTACTGACAAATGCTCTTCGTCCTTGGTAAGTTGCAATCTTACAAACAAAATTGATTAGTCCTATGGCCTCGGTAGACATACCTAAAGTTGAAATTTTTATACAAGACTGAGACCCACTGGAAAATTCTAACTTCCCAGTTGCCTAAGCGAAAACAAAAGACAAAGGATATATAAAATATCAGATGCTATAGGAGACGGTTTTTTACTAATGAATCGATATTCAAAATCATTCCATTCTGATGTCCTCCTAAATGAAAACAACAAAATCTATCTCAATTAGCAATTTACAAAACAGGGACTCATAGATTGGATATTCGTGCAAGGAGAAATTCCACAAGTTTGTTTGAGGCCCTAATCACTTTACAAAGTAAAGTATACCTCACTAAAAATATTTCTCCTAAGCTACTTCTGAACCAACCACAGCAAATCCACATATTCACACTAGAAAAAACCTTCAGGGGGTGTTTGGTAAGAGATTTATTTTGGGATTGATGAGGAAGTGTGAGTGGATATCAAGTATTACCATGTTTGGTATAAGTTTTTCAAAAACTTCCCTAGTAAAATAAGATGCATAGGAAAGGTTAGTTGTGTGGAAAATGGGATGAAAATCACTATTTCAAAGTACCACTTTGCATGTGGTATTTTGTGATGAATGGGGAAGTGAAAAGTTGAACTCCAATCTCTTGACAAAAATGACCTTCCATTGTGTACAGATGTCCGTCTTGTGAACCTCTCTTATTTACAGTTGTAACTCCCTTTTTTACTGTTCCTCTCTTTCACTCTCTATTCATAGCCTATTTTGATGTTTTCTGGTTCTATATATATTCTATACGCACAGATTTCATTTTGAAAGCGTAGAAAAATGCAAATAACGAAAAGGGAAAATTGGTAAACTTCAATACTTTATGCGAAATGGTAATTATCTCAAATACCAGTTTTATAAAAGTTTAAAATGGAAAATTTGACTGGTGGCACCAAATTTGAGAAAAAATTATAAGAGTTATTTTTGTCATTTCAATCTATTTTTCCATCAATATTTTACCTTCAACCAAACATACATTCAGAAAATTTAATCCAATTTTCCTGGTAATATTTTGACCAACCAAACAACTTTTTTTTAATTTTTCTACCAAACTCACTTTCCCACCATATTTCTATTAATTATATTTCCCTAGTAAAAAAAAATTCTCCTCTACCAAACATCCCCTCAGAATCTCAATCACATGAAATTACGTCGATTACTAAATTTACATAACAGAACTCAAACCCAAAACAGTAAACAGGCAAACATATACAAAAATGCATACCTCAGCCGGTGCCGGGATGATAGATTCCCTGTAAAATCAAAAAGGGGGGGAAATTTTCAATTTACTGCATCTACATATAATTAGACAGTTCATAACAAGTCTAAAGTATACTGACGTTACCTTGGCCTCTCGGACTTTGCAAGATGTTTAGACATTATTGATGCCTGCAATAAAACACATTTTCGAATTATTCTCTGACCTAAATTTGAAATGCATTGTCAAAATAACACACAGCAGTTAGATTGAAAAGCATTATTAAGAAAAAGAACTTGGATTTGTTGAAAGAGAGAACTGTTTGAATGGAGATACAGGTTTAGATTGAACCAATAAATAAATAAAAATGAAAATGCATGGGTCCGTAAGTATATTTATTTACCCATGTACTTTCGTATTCAATAGAAGCCACATAGGTTAAAAAAATAATATATGATTTAAACTAATAGTCATACAGGTATTGTTAAAGTCATAGACTTGCTTGCCCAGGAAGACAAGAGCAACACTGCAACATTTAGTCATAACGTAAAATTGAAAAATCAGGTTAGAGTACCTGGACAGGAATTTCAGTCAGCGTAGGATAGATAAAAAAACTCAAGACAGTAGTGCTGCCATTCTTTTCTATTTTTCCTCCATTTCCTGGGTAAGTGCCTACTCTACCTTGCTGATAAAAATTTGCTTTTGCTTCCTAAGAAAAGTACCAATTTCTTGCTTTTCTTTAGCAGCAGTTTTTCTTTTCATATTTCTGCTGTTAATTTAAACCACTTTTGTACTTTGGCCAAACACCATGAAACATGAAAAGAAGAGCTATTCTAACTAAAAAGCAGCTTTTGCAATTTCACATCACAGTCAACAGGCTCTAAATCCCTTTAACCTAACTTGTGATTATAATTGCAAGAGCAGAAAATACTACCTGCTCCTGTATAATGCTCCTTGCTTCAACAAGTTGAGCTTCAAGCTCAAGTTCCCTCTCAGTAGCTTCTGAAGTAACTTCTGCTCCTTTCTGAGCATCTTGCAATTGAACCATGCGCTCCTTCATATTTCAGCTTTCAAGCCATTAGCAACCAAATACGAATGATTTATATGCAAATACTTTGGAGATGAAAACTGGAAAGTGATAATGATATGTTAATACCTTTATGGAAGCCATCTTGGTTCGAAGACTTTCTTCTATTTGATCTCTGGCCATGTGAAAAGGAAGGTCAAAGACATCCTGCAGGTAACAAACTCATCAATTTCATAAGGCAGTTTGACACTAGGAACAAAGTATGAAACATTAATAAGCTTCCATACCGTTCTCCCAACCAATGGAGATTGTGAAGGATCACTTTCAACTCTTTCATTGGCAGCGGGAGATTGCTTTGATAGCCCAGTAGGAGCATTTAAGAAATCACGCATATCCACCTGTAAAGAGTACATTCACAAATGACAAATATCGTAATCTAGGTGAAGGACCTTGCCTTAGATGGAGGGGCATAACAGAATAATGGCCTTTAGATAGATACAAATCAGAAAAATGGATGAAAAACAAGAAACAGATATGCTAGGCCCACCAATCCAACCAAAATGACTACTGAATTAATGTTCTTCATTTCTCCCACTCCCCAATTAGTTACTATGACCTTCCATCAGTTTACATTTTGCATCACTGAAATAATTAATTCCCAGAACATGTCAAAAAATTTATGTTGTTGACTTTATGGCCAAAATCAGTCCCAATGCATGGAAGTTTTAAGAATGACAAAGTTACTGGAATGAAAGTGGCAAACCCATTCATGCACAGGCATGTGCACACACACAAAGATATTCACATGGGGAGAAAGAGAATTAGAGAGAGAGAGACCTTTTAAAAAATTGAAGGCAAGATGAAAGATTAAAAAAGCAGCATACACTGAATGATAACAAAGCAAAAGTTGATGGAAGATCCAAAATCACATTAAGTAGAATACATGAAAAAAGAGCAGAAGAAACACATGTTGCATTCATAAACTTGTGTGCAAGTAGAAATTTCAGCTCATAACAATTAATTATCAGGAACCTACCTGCATCGATCTCAATAAAGCTCTTAAATCAGCATTCTCTGCCATCAGTTCTTGATTTTTTGCCTCATAAGCATCCACCTTTCAATATTATAAAATAAAATGTAAAAGATGAAGATGAATCCAGAATACAAAGAGTTTATGCTGAGTGTGAAAGCTTATCAAGGTGCATACAATCTTTTTATAAAAATCATTGTCAGCTTTCTTCCCATTCCATGTTCCACGTTGCCTCCCTTCCTTCTGTTTACACACATCATAAATAGCAAAGAATCACAAAATTGAAGATCTTCTGAGCAAAATTCAAACTACATGGATAGTTGATACCTGAAGCAAATTCATTATCTCCATGCCTGACCTAGATTCTTTCTTCTTCTCCATCAACACTTGGTTTAGCCTCTCCTGCAATTACAATGTACCAGCCCTTTATTTCCAAATCTCACAACATGTGAACTCATGCAATAATTCATCAGTAAAGTTCCTATCATGTAAGAGCAACAGTCACCTAAATACCGTTCAGATTTGAATTAGAAAAAACAAAAAATACCCTACCTGCAACTTTATATATTCCTTTTCCTTTTTCTTCATCTCATGCATTTGTTGAGTCTTTACTTGCTTTGGCACCAACCACACAGTCAGATTGACAAGAGTCAGAGCTTATCCATTTTGAAGTAGGGGTTGCCGAACAAGACACGGCAAAAAGCAAATTAGATCCAGTTCTAACCTGATTACCGATAACCATTCTCTGAAATTCATCCCTCTCCTGTTGCAGCTTCTCAATTTGGGACTTGAGAGCTGCAGAGTTTTTAGCTTCCTAGATAAGAATTATCACTGGAATTAAACCCCAATTAAAAAATAAAATAAAATATAGCAGCATTACATTGGAAACAAAGGAAATTGTTTTATGATTGCATATTAGACACACACTTTCGATCTTTTCCTTTAAGTAACATAATCATATGCTTTACGTTTACCAAAACCAAACTTTTAAGCATCTTCTCACCGTTCTAGTAATCGTTGCTATCTCCCTGTCTTTAGCTTGTAGCTGTCCATCAAGCCTCTCAACTTTGGCCTCCAATCTTGATATGTCGGATAATAGTCTATCACATCAAAAGTAAAACAAATATCTTAAGCCCAAAATTGATGAACATTAAATTAAGGTTTGTAACGAGCAATTACCGCTGTCTTTGTTCATTAGCAGACTCTCTAAATTCAACGTCACGCTGTCTCTGCTGAAGCAAGAAGTATAGACAATTGCAAGTCCGCGCAATGGAAACCTACCACAATTCAGGAACGACATTATCAAAAACAAACATCATTCATATGTAACTTCTAAACAATGTAAAAGAAACGGAATCGAAGATAAATTCTCACGGGGTCATTTGCGAAGAGATCCAGGGAAGCCGGGAATCCAAATGTGACGAGCGATTGGTTCAAATACTTGGCGCAATGCTCCAAATTCCCCACATCGGCGAAAGCGTACTCACTGAAACAAGAGACGGTAAAGGACAAAAAAGCCTCAACAACACGATAATGCGGTTCGCGTAAGAATGGATCAAAGTGAAAAACGAAAGACAGAATTGAAGATGATAGGGTTAAGTTAACAGACCCGATTGTGAAGGCAGAATGAGAAGATGACTGCAAAGAAAAGAGCAAAGAGAAAAAAAAGAGTTAGAGAAACGGAGAATGAGAGAAAGAAGGAGAAAGTGAATAGGTATTGTTGGAGTTTTACCCTAAGATCCGAGTCTCCTTCAGTGGGAGGCATTGTTAACAGAGAGCTTCTTCTCTGAGTGTGCGGTTTTAGATCTAAAAAATCTGAGCTCCTACGCGGTGCTCAAATTTTGAAAGGGGGGGATATGAATTAATGAAACGGGTGCTCTTGTTGGAGAAAGAGAATTATGTCTTGGAATAATACTCTGCGGTCAGATCTGTATATTCATTTTGTACCCTCCAATTGGAGAGGTGCAGCTAGCTTAGATGCACTTTGCTTTTGAGTGATTAACCACGTGGCGTTTGTTGATTCGTTGTGAAAATACAGGATGAGAATTTTCGGGTACATTTTGTTTGGGATTATGGCGCCAGGCAGGTCCCATTCGCTTCCACGCGTAACTACAAAATCGTTTGACTTAGTCACAGACACACACACTCTGGAATTTGGATTTGGTTTGGGGGTTGGGGATGAAATGGAGTGAAAGCAAACATCCCCCCCTTGAATTAGACGTGCGGTGTTTTGTTTTTCTGGTTGGAATGCAACTCTCATCTCGTAATTAATGTTTATGATACATCTTTCTTCTTGTTATAATGCACTTCTCATCTCGTAATCAATGTTTATGCTACATCTTTCTTGTTACAATGCACTTCTCATCACGTAATCAAATATGTACTGCTTTATTCTGTCCTAAAAACCTTTCTCCTCTAGCTAGGTTTCTTCTTCTTGAGCCTTGAGATTGATTCATCGCTAGAATTTATGTAAGGGTTATATTTATCTCATTTAACATGAGATAATCTATTTTCCTACACACACAAAACAAAGGTGGGTCCCACTTTTATTTTTTCTCTTTCCAATCATTTGTGGGTCCCTCTTATTATTTTGTTTCACTAACATGAGATACCTTATCTACATCTACATAAGAAAAATATTTCCCTTTATGTAAAACAGTAATCTAGACAAAAATATATATAAAATAAATTGTGTTTAGATGCTTACCATGAGAGTCCAAAATTTCCTTATTAGCGCATTAGATCGTAACGGCAGCTGTTATGTTACGGACATTGCTTCGACATAATAAATTCTGGCCTTGATCGGTCAACTTTAGCCTTTACGGAAATATTGACCATTTTAAGACAGTTTTAGTTTATTTATCATATTTCATTGAATAACTAACATATATTGTTTTACATTTTATTATGTGATTATAATTAATTTTTTTTTTTTATTGTTCTGATTTTATCAACTAATGATTAGTTTGTGAACTTTTTTAATGTACTCAATTTCTGGAATTGATTTACAGTTAATTTTGGGAGAAAAAAATAGTATTAAAAAATAGATCATAATAACAATTATTTACAAGCTCAAACTTTTGTAATAAAATGATAACATATACTTAAATAATGAAATTATAAAATAAATTTTACTTAACATTTATTAAAAAATTATCTCCTAAATTTATTTATTTTTTAAAAAAGTATCTGTTAACTTATTTTTATGTAGAATACTAATATCCGAATTCATCATATCAGTATGAAAATCATGCTTGAATATTAAGTGCTATTTCATATGTTCTATTTTAAGTATACTTTTGATGTGACAAGCTTCTAGGAAAAAACTATCTCCGTTCTCCGAAACAATCCATGATTTTATACTAGTGGCATGAAATTAATAAAAAGAAATTCATTGAATGTAATATATATATAGCAGCATGTGATGTGTCCATGAATATGCACGACAACGCGATCTAGGACAAATTGCAATGTAAAATAAGGACAACAAACAAAACATCCTCAAATAAGTGGCATTCATGAATCCTTGCCAAGATAAAGCAACGCTAAGATGCCGATTGCGTACGTTTTGGTTCATAATTATTTACTCTATTATAACTTTTGTCCTATTTTTATATTGAAAATTCAAGTCAATATGTTAAAAAAAAAAAAAAAACAAGCTTTATTTTTTCCGATAGAATTATTCGTGTACCAATTTGATTTTTCGAAGAATTATATTGTTATTTTTGCTTTCTATAAATTTTTACATCAAAATATCTCAAAAATCATTATTTACTACTATTAAATTAATGTTATTTGAATATATATGATGAGTTATTTTGGTGGAAACGATGACTTTTTTTTATTAAGAACCTATTTAATATTACTATTAAGGGTGAAACTGGGTCGGGTCGGCCTACAGGGGCCTATGGCTCGGCCTACGTCAGGCCAGACCTGATCTAGTATATTTCGTAAAATAGGTCGGGCTTGGACTTTGAAAAAGTTTGTTTAATAAAAAGGTCGTAGGCCCACTTTCAGAAAATCTAGCCTATAAGCTTACAGGTCGACCTATATTATACTATTTATTTTAAATAAAATAAAATATAATAAGTATGCCTGGAAGAAAAAATAAAAGATATAAATTTACTCAATTGAAATTATTTATAACTTAATTATATTCGATTACATTTTAATAGAAATATGACTTTATTTCTTATGTAGGAGGAACCAACATCTCATCATTTTAGATTGTGTATGAATATATTAAAAGATTTTTGGGAGAGGTTATACTTACTACAAGCATCATGATGTGTTTGTTGGATTCATGTAGTTATTTTAATTTACATAGTATGGATTTATTTGTTGGATATGATAAAACATATGTTATTTAATTTGAGCATTTTGCTTTTAAAAGTGACTTAAATGCAGATTGTATGAGTTTTGTTGTGATTCATGATTCTGTTTGGACGTTGAAATTATGATTTTTGGTTTAGCAACAGAATTTGAGTACTTTGTAAAGTTGATTCATGGTTATGCTTGGAAGTTAAAAATTAACAGGCTAACGGGTTAGGCCAGGCCATTTGATTTTTTATAAACGGACCAAGCCAGGCTAACAGTTAGACTCATACTAGGATTGGGCCAAACCAAATTGAAATTTTTTGACGTAGGTAATGGGACGTAAATTCGTTCCCATATAAGTTCATTTTGATGGCAAAATACCATCTGTTCCCTCATCTGATGAGCAACTTCAGCAAGAAAATCACTTGTTTTACACATTTGTGACAAAAACACAATGTGGGAACAGATGATGACGTAATCCTTTGAAAACACATTAAAAGGGGAACGGATTGAGAGCATTTATTGCACCTGCACCACTCATTTAATGCTTCTGATCACTTTGCAGGAAACGTGGAAACAAAGTCTTCATAAAGCAGAGGCGGTGCACCAACTAAGCACAAAGAAACGTGCACAGCGGGGAATAAAGAGTTCTCATTGGCTAAGAAGAAAGCAAGACATGGGGGACTGCAAGAAAATAACTAATCATCAACAATAATTGTCCCATCAAGCAAGTTGCAAGCTTCTAAACACTGTTGCCACCGCTCTGTCCCTTCAGTCAAGAAACCAACTCCAAAGGATTTTACAAGACTGCCACTCACTCTTCTGCCTATAAATAGGATGTCCCAAACACAAAGAAATCATTGAATTCCTTAGGAATCAAATTCCTGAAGAAGAGATCACCTATTAGTACTTAGTAGTTTATATTTTTGTATAGTTGTAGCTATAGTTAAGTGACAACACTTCTCCCTTGTTCTGTAACATTCACTTGAGACTCCTCACGAGCATCAACTATCTTCTCCGTTTTATATTTTATTGTAATCTTTCTTGTTTCATTTCAATATAAGTGTTTCTTCTTTCCTTTCCACTCGTTATCTCTGAACTGAATCTCGGGTCTATGGGACTTCAGTTTAGAATAATTATGTTTAAAGTATCAGCGATGGGTTGAAGTATCTGTGGAACGGATAAACTGCAAAACTCTTAAAGAATTATTTTCAAAACTTTTGACTGAAGCTTTTTGTATTTCTCTGGCTAAGTAAGCTATATTCATTGTGTACCAATGGATATTGAACACATACTGAGAAAAGAACTTCCTTAAGGAAGGGATTTCAGACAGCTTAGCCAGTGGGGGAAGGTAGTGTTTTGGCAACGACACTATTGGTCACCTTAGGAATAAGGGGTCACTTCGTCCACTTTAAGGTTCTGTACCAAGTACCTGTTGGAGTCAAGGGAGCCATAGGAATATGGAAACTTGTGAGCCATCTAGTCCATGAGCTGAGGAATCAGAGTTGGCAGTTAAGAAACTGGGACAAAGCCAAAAAGTGCTAAGTCTTGAGCAGAGAAAATAACTATTTAAGAATGGAGCAGTGAATCCGTTCCTTGTGTTAAACTGTTTTTAAAAACCATCCACTTTGTTGTCTCTTGATTATAGTTATAACTGTTTTATTTTTACTTTATTCAATCTTGTATCTATCAAACTCCAATGAT
Source organism: Gastrolobium bilobum (assembly GCF_033153095.1). Lineage (NCBI taxonomy): Eukaryota > Viridiplantae > Streptophyta > Magnoliopsida > Fabales > Fabaceae > Gastrolobium > Gastrolobium bilobum. The sequence continues at coordinate 498,418 of NW_026897257.1, read as the reverse complement.
ACCATAGCTGGTGAGGTTTTGTGCTTAAACACTTATTTTTATTCTTGAGAAACCTCATTGTGATAGCATTCTAGAACTTGCTCTGTTTCTCTGTGATACATGCATTGATTGAAATAATTAAGGCAATTTTATTCTTGTTAGCCATGGCCAGATAGCCCACCTGTTTGATTTTTTCATTGTTAATCCCTTTAAGCCTGAGCTTATTTGTTCATGATTCATGCTGATTGCTTAACCATATTCCTATTGTCTTACCTTTGTTGAGATTGAAATGCTTGACAAGAAAAGAAAATCAATTGAGGTAAGCTCCACTGAAGCTACGTAATATCTCTAAAAAAAAAAATATAACAAGATAAAGAGAAAGTGTATATAGCAATGTGAAAAAGGTGGAAAATAAAAGGGATGGATCCCTGATCTTAAATAATAATGGAGCTTAAATTTGTTTGAGATTTGATTGTTTTGCAAGTGTATATCAATGTTTCAATCTCAACTTACAATTTTAGCTACTTCCCATAAATTCCTACCTCTAAGCCAGACCAAGTTATATCCATGTGAAGTCCTTTTCATCAATTGTACATGTGTTAATGTTCCTCATCTTTAAGAACTTGAGAATATGATCAAGCTTATGGTAGTGCTATTGCTATGGTGGATTGAGTGATTGTTATTCCCCTAAATACTTGAGTGTTGAGTGTTATATGTTATCTTGGTGAGGGGTGTTCAAGTTAGATTCTGACATTTTCATGAGAATAGAAGGCATTGTTAGGAGTTATTTGCATTGATTCAGTCATGCTTAGCATAATGATCTATTGATTGTCTGTGTGATGTTATGCTAGATTGTTGTTTTTGGTTTTTCCATGTTTAAATCTTGTCTGTTGCTAGGGACAACAACGTTTAAATCTGGGAATAATTTGATGTTCCTCTGGCATATGTAGTTTTCCAAGCTAAAAATGATAAGGATTAAGTCATAAAAGAGCAGTTTATATACATGTTTGCTTATTATATTGACTTTTTCATTTCAATACATTTCTCACTTATTTGTTATGTTTATATAGGGAGAAAGAATGAAAATACGAAATTTTAAAAGCTTGGTGGCGCGAGTCCGCGCAGTTACTGGTGCTATGCTGCGCCAGTTTCTCTAGGCCATTTTCCAGAGTTTTGGCGCGATCTTGCACCATAGTGGCGCGATCCCGCGCCAGTTTGCGGGAAAAACCTGACCGGTGTTTTGAAGGGCAATTTTGGAAGAAGCATGGGAAGGGATATAAAAAGGAGGCTGAAAAGACAGAGAGGAGAATTCGACCATCAGAGACGGCGGTGCTTCGGAGAGAGAGTTCTTGAGAGAAAATATTGTTCATCTTTTGTTCTTCCATTTTCTATTCCAGTTTATGTTGGATTTTTGTATGTTAGCCATGACCATGGTTGGTTAGTACTCTTTATTGTAGTTATGGTCACAAACCCTATGTGAACCCTTGTTACAACGGATTGATTTATATTTAATCTTTTATATATTTATATTTATCTCTACTCTGTGCATAATTTCTATCCTCTTTGTTAGAATTGATCAATCTAACAGTTGATGATAGTTTGAGGGTTAGAACTCTAGATAGGAATATTGGGGTTTTGATCTTGAAAGGGAGTAGGATAACAATTTGTATGCGTGCTAGGAATATACGTATATATTATTACAGGTGTTTAATTTATCGTGCTCATTGCTTAATTCCACGAGGAACATTGCAAGGAATTGGGGTTTCAATTGGGGTTAAAGGGTTATCCTTGCAAGAAATTGAGGGTTAGCTATTTAATATTTTTAGATGATAAATTATCTGAGTATTTATTTAGATGAGTATTTTAAATCAATCCAGAGTAAAAAGCGGGGATCATATGGTGAGTGCACTCTAGCTACAATGCTTTCTTATATTTTTTAAAATCAACCTCTGTTTTATTTTTCATAATAAAAATTCAAAAATACGTCTTTACCTTTAGTTCTTATTTTTACTCAAATCCACAACATTTCTCACAACTATTTGAATTTATTTCCGTCTTAAAGGGAACAATTATTTGATATTCGATCACAATCCCTGTGGAAACGATACTCTTCTTATCATTGTATTACTTGTTCGATTGGTATACTTGCCAACACGCATCAGTAACCCAACCATTCTACAACGAGGTACGATGACAAGGTATGATGTTTTGTTCCTTTATCAAGATTTTAGGAATACATGTTCTCGGAATATGCATTAATAATTATATCATCCGCTCAGAAAAAATTGATTTATATTTTTTGACCTTGTAAAAGAGAAATTCTTTGTCTTTACTGACCAATACCATAATTCTTTATTGGGAGTTTTTAACATGAGTGAAATTCATGCCCCTTTTTTATTTACAACTTTTTTTTGTGTGGTTGTATTTATTGATTTTATTTCTTTTGAAAAATGGAGTGTTGTTTTACATTTTCCTTATTTTTAAAAAGATTATTTTGATGTAGAGTTACAGTTGCTATTGGTAATGGAATTGGATTGTTTCTTGGTGTTATTTGTATTTGATTTCACAATAAGAATGAGAATTTTGGCGATTAATCAGTGAAAATTGTTAAAGAGAAAAATTAATGAAGATAAATGTATGTATATGGAGTATGAAAATTTATTGTACATATACATTAACAACTTATTTGTTTTTTTTTTTTTTGTTTTTTTAAATTTTTTAAAATATCTAAACACAAATTAAATGATTTATGTGAATCCCATGTCATTTAAATGATTCATGTGGATCCAATATCAGATAAATGATTTTAGACATTTGTCGATGATTGTTCCATGTTTCTTTTTAATTGTGAAGTTTGTTGTCCCTCTACGCTGATGTTCTTCACATGTTACGACTAAGGGTATAAATGGGCCAAGTTAGGCCAGACTTTGGCTTTGATAGCCTAAGCCTATGTAAAATATTTAGAGTCTATACTAGCCTATTAAAGACTTGATTTATAGGTCTGACCTGACCTATTATAAAAAATTAAAAAACCTAATACGACCTGTAAGGCCTACCAAGTTGCAAATTAAAGTTTATACGCTCAAACCAAATTAAAATATAAAAGATAAAAAAAAAATTATCCACAAAAATCACATGAAATAATTTTTCATTAACATCACATGAAATAATGTTCATAAAGATCACATGAAAATGTTCATAAAAATCACATAAAAATTTCATATATTTATATATACATATAATTTGCACTTTCTTTACTAATTTAATTTTACATTATATTTTAAATTTTAAATAAGGGTTCACTTTTTCTGCAGTTACTGCAGATATCTTATCTGCAGTAAGCCCAATACGACGTCGTTTTGGGGCAGAAATCAAGGTATTTTTGTAATTTTAATTTATTTCAGGGTTATAATAGTCTTTATATTTATAATTTTCTAAGATTTCAATACCAAAACGACGTCGTTTTGGGTATAAATGCAGATAAGTTATCTGCAGTAACTGCAGAAACATTTTTCCCTTTAAATAAATATTTATTATTTGTAAAAAATAAGATGATTCAAACAATCACTTAGTGTTGGTATGAGGGTCTTAAAAAACATAGTGGGTAATAATCAAGAAAAATTAAAGTAATGGCCCATTCACATTGAAGTTGGTAATAATCACAGAAAAATAAATGTAGAACAAAGAACTAGAGCGTACTCAATCATTTCACATTGAAGGTCGCTTGAAGAAAGGGTCGGGTGTGCAAAATAACCAAAAAACTGGACCGAACCATGAATCGAATCGAACCGCCCTTAAAATAACCGATTTTTAAAAACTGGTTCATGAACCGAACCGATTGTTAAAGAACCAGTTCATGAACCGAACCAGTTTTCAGAACCAGTTTAAGAACCGAACCATTTTGAACCGAACCGAACCGTTTTCAAACCCAACCAAATTGATTTTTATAACTTTATTTTTAAATTTTTTATTTTTTTCTTTTCAAAATAGGGTCGACCCGAACCAGTTCCGAACCGTTTCCAATCTAACCGAACCACTTCCGAACCGAACCAGTTTTGAATCGAACCAAACCACTTTCGAACCGAACCATTTAAACCAATTTGGTTTGATTTTTTTAAAAAATTGGTTTGGTTCGACCCATGCACATCCCTAAGAAGGGGCTATATTCTTCTAGTGAAGTGCTTGGGTAATAACCCCAACCCTTCAGTGAATCTCAAGTTTTTCAGAGTTAGTATCTGCCAAGCATCCACACATATATATATATGTATATAATTAAGGATAATGAAAAGGGGATAATTTTATTATTAAAGAAAAAAAGAAAGAAAACCACACCTTTAATATGAACCATTTCTCTAAGAACCTGACAGCAAGTAAAAGGAATCGGGGCTTGTGTTTGGGCAAGTGCCATTACTTGTTCTGATACCCCAAACTCTCATTGGGCTGCTGACTTTGATCCATGTTGGCTTGCATTCAGGATGAACCTGCTTCAAAGCTCGCGGATTCATGTAGAATATAATTGTCCACTTCACCATCTAGAGATGTGTTGCTGAAATCGAAAAAATTTGGGCTCAGTGGTCATTATCAAAACTAGATCCTCCTATTAATTTTCTGGTATTCTCATCTTGAGAAAAGAAACTTTATTTACGAAATTGAAAAGAAAAGATTATAACTTATTTTTACTATTCTAAATAAAAGATTGCAACTTATCTTTATTATTCTACATTCTAACTATATATGCAGTTTAACTAAAACTTGAAAAGCTATAAGTAATAACTAACATAACTGAATTAGTTACAGCTGATCAAGGTATCACGTGAGTAAACTTAACTTTGGGAGCTTTGAGTTACTGCACTATCATTTTCATCAAGACCGTATGCCCTCGGAAGCCTAGTTTTGTTTTCTCGCTGAAAGAAATGAAAAATCCTTTTTCACTAACGGTAAAAATATCATTCTGATATCTTCAAAAATAAAAAAAGGTTATTATCATTATTAGCATCCACTGATTTTTCAACGCCAGTCGGTTCGGAGCTCCACTTAGTTTCACCTAAGCTTCATCCTAGTCATGGATAGACCACCCAAGTTCGGGTCCATAAGCAGTGACAATTGCCCTATGAAAGCTCACTTTCGTTACGGCTCTGGTGGTTTCCCTTAACCAAGCCACTGCCTATGAGTCGCCGGCTCATTCTTCAAAATGCACGCGGTCAGAGCCCCGAGCTGTAGCTCTGGGTTTGAGTGGCATTTCACCCCTAACCACAACTCATCTGTTGATTCTTCAACATCAGTCGGTTCAGACCTCCACTTAGTTTCACCCAAGCTTCATCCTGGTCATAAGGCTCCAATCAGTGGCGGACCCATGAAATATTATTTATGTCTGCATATTTAGGGATGAAGGTTCGGAGACAATGTCTCTGAATTTGTCTTTTAAATAAAATGTTAAATATATAAAAAATAAAAGAATATAAAAAAAAAACTTGAACTTACTACAAAAATAAAGTATCTCATGGGTCATCAACAAAAATTACGGGACTTAATTTAATCCCTTAAGAAAAATTGACTCGTGATCCATCTGAATTTCAAAATAGACCTGTGTTAGTCTTTTTGAGGGATTAATGTAGGTCTTCTTTGAATTTCAGAGGGACCACAATTTCGACTAACCGGATCTATTTTGGAATTAAGAGGGATCAAAAGTCGACTTTTTTTCCTAAGAATTTAAATTGGGCCAAATAATTTTTATTGAGGACTCCAAATATATATTTTTTTTTCCAAAAATTTGTGTGTGCACTTGCACACACTTACAACAATACAGGTCCACGATGGCTCCAATGGAGCCTCTATAAAATTTATAGCAAAAAGAGGTCTTACATTGCTGCAAAATTATCTTCTCATATCACTTTTAATTTTTTTTTATGGTGGGACCCACTTAAACTATGTGTCTGCAAGAAGATTACTTTTCTCCTATAACATTAGAAGTAATCCCCAAAAATTGTACACCTTATGTTATTTGTTCCTCTATTCTTTTAGTAACGAAAGGAATGAAAGTTTGATTTTTGAATTTGAGATAGGTTATTCTATCTATTTTTTTTTTTGTCTATCACTCTCTAACTCCATTAAATTAGAATCATAAAAACATAATGATAAATCAAGATTTTAGTGGTTAGTAATTGAATTTTTAACTATAATAATTTGTAAAAAGCATAAGAAATAGATTTTTTTTTTGGAGAAAAAATAGAAATAGTTTTAAATCTCATTTTGGATGAGCTTTTGAAAAAAAAACACTTATGTCTTGCTTTTTGTTTCCCTGTCTGATATACAATAATAACAACTACCAAGTTAGGATACCAAAAAACAAAAAAAAAAAACTACCAAGTTAAAGTGGGATCCTTTTATGATATACATCTGATATAATGTGGTTCACACAATTTTAAACTTTTTGATAAGATAGTGAATGATATATGCTTCCTAATTAATAAGTACAAAGGGCATTCTTTAATTGTTTAACTCTAATGGTTCTGTTTTCCCATGACGTCTAGCTAATTGCCAAATGATATATGTTTTTCCCTATGCCCTTTTTTACATGGTTTTCAAGTTGTGTTATCAAACCTGCTAAAGTTTAACACGAAACTTTATTAAAAAAAACTCGATGAAGCTTTTTGTTGTGATAGTTAAAGGCATTATTTTCTGCATGTTGAAAGATACACACTGACAATGTACATTGAAAAATAATTAAGGCTACATCCAACTCTTAGTCATTTGGCTGTTTCCAATTTGGTTGAGTTTCTTATCCCCTATTTTTGATTAAATACACTCAAATCTATGGTAGATGTAGAAAATATCAAACTCAAATAAAATATGGATGCAAATTTTCTACAACGATTGCACAGCGTTATTGGATGCAGCAGACACAAGCAAGTGGATCTCAATTGCTTTTTTAAAAAAAAAAAAAAAAAGAAACACCAGAATCCGAAACTATATCCTATTGTTGCTGGAAAAAAAAATTGCAGTGACAGAAGAGCTACAAAATCCATAAAATATTTAGGATTAACAGCTTACTATTTATAATTTCACCTCTCGAAGTTCACTTTCGTACGATTTGAGTCAACGACAATTTACTCAACACGAATAACACATTATTGTTCAAAATATGGATCCCCCAGTATGATTTGAAAATTTAAGGTGATGCTTACGATTATTTTTAAGGGACAGGTTATATTTACAAACTTTTTTGTTTACAAACTCTTACAAACTACACTAAGTACGACCGGTCATACTTTAATCATGCAGTGTACGGCCGGTCGTACTTAGTATAATTTACAAAAAAAAAAGTTTGTAAACGGATCCTATCCCTATTTTTAAATCTGAAACTTAATAGTATATTTCCTTTAAAGAAAAAGGTAGTATTAAGCATGCATCAAAATTTCTCACGATATCAATACTTAGTTGCCTTCTAGTTTCCTTCACAAGGTAGCGGAAGAACTTCTGCTTTTTGCAGCACTTTATGAATTTGAAAAGGATATTGTATTGACAAATCATATTCTGAACTTGAATATTTAGCCTGTTGGCAGTGCATTCCAGTCCAGCACTATTGATCTTTTGAATGTGAAGAATGTGGGCAACAAGGATTAAACTCCTAGCCTAACGTAAGAGGCTTGATACAATATACAAAGTACAGCGATATAAAATAACAAAATGAATACTGAAATACAAATGGAAGGCAAGCTGCTATTAGCAGTTATTTCAGCATTTTCCATTGACAGTGGTGTTCTTCAAGCAATGGTTATTGGCTAGCCAAATCATATAATCAATTGGAAAGGTAATTCAACATGCACGCCATTAACGTTTCATTTCAAGATGAGGCCTAATTTCATTCTATAATAATAAACAATCGATGATATAACTGTTTTTTCTTTTGCTTTTGCTCATCAGCCTTCAATAACATCAATATTAATATTTGTTCCAGCAACTGATATATTGCTTTCGAAGTGAATAAATTAATATAAACAGCAGTATTTCCTATTCTTGCTAGATATCATAATTTAAGCTGAAATTACATACCTGTCAAAAAAGTGAGGTATGTTTCACACAGTCAAAGTTAATAGTATGCTTTCTTAAATTCACAAATATTTTGTTAAGCTAATATTGCAAACAAATTGATAATTTATTTATAGATTGTAGCAACTAGCAGCATAGGGGGAGGAAAAGTGAAACACAGAAAGCAAGAAAAATAATAATATGAATCTTTATTTAAAAAGTAAAACTTAAATGTGCATAGCACCATTAGAATTTATGATTGTAAGTTTGTAACCTCACCAAAAGGGAAGTTTCGAACAGGTGAAGACAGTTTGAATTCTGCTTTCCTTGACTTACCAGCCTTTCTTGGCTTGGTGAACAACAATGGTTTCACTTTCACTATCAATAACTCCCAGTTACCCGAGCAAGCAAGGGGGTTAAGTAATCAATAAATCCAGGCTTAAGGAGAGAACCTAAGCTATGAGGCATCAATTAGAGACATGAACTTGAGAATTTTTTAATCAAAATTGAGCTGTGGTAAACAATTTGGCACAAAAATTCATCTTAATTGAGAATGACAATCATGCGCTTCAAAACCGTTAAACGAAGATACCAAAAGAGTACATGAAGAGGGAAACTGACTGCAAGCAACATGCCTTATCATCAACATTGATATTTAATTGTTTAAGAACAGACAGATTGCTTGCATAAAGTTGCTGAGCAGGAACACCCGAAAAATCAAAAGAATTAAGATTCGGAGTGGATACTGCTGTGTAAAAACCTTTCTGATAAACTGGGGAAGGGGAAGCATGTATGGTAAAATTGACAAGCATGGCATTTGAAGTGCAAAGGATATGTGAATTTGCCCTTATAACACAATGGACAATGACTAAAGTCTTCAGCTTAATACAGGAAGAAAAGCATAGTTCCTAATATGCAAACTTATATAGGGATAGTTCAGCTTGCAAAGTAAGTTCAGCTTAACCTACAGATCTGAATAACAGGAATTGTATTTACAGGAATACATTTAGCTTGCAAACTAAGCTGCAATCTAAACCAACTAACCAAACTCAGTTGCAACTGTTTAAAGTTATAATAGAAGCCACGTGGGCTTAACCACGTAACTACAAGGTGAAAGAACACTAATCCAGGAGGTTCCGTATAGTAGCTCTGCACCAGCTTAATACACTAACAATCTAAAAATATTACAAGGGAGTTTTTACTCCAATATAGGCATCAAAAAGGTCAATAGGTATGTTTCCAGAAATCATTTTTTCGCAGAGATGTTTTCTTAAATTTTCTACTATTTTCATAAGCAAATATTGCAATAAACACATGGATAATTTGTTGCGACACCTAACGGGATTTGGAGGGAGGGGGGAGAGAAACAGAGAAAGAAGGAAAGATATGAAAATATATTCAAAGATTTAAATGTGCGTATCACCTTCACAATTTATGATAGTGATCTCTGCGAAAGGGGAGTTTCGAATCAAGTAATCCACTACTCTGACAGGTACAGGTTTCAATTCTGGTTTCTTGTATCTCAAAACTAATCCTGGCCTTTCATATGGAGGCAAAATGTTTTTCACTTTCACTATCAATGACTTCAAGTTACCCAAGCAAGGGGCTTCAGTATTCAATAAATCTGGGATGGAGGAGAGAACCTACACAATGAGGAGTCAACAAGACATATTAACATAAGAATCTTTTAAATGACAAGATTGAGGTCTGGCAAAATCTGGACTCAGAAAATGCATCCTAATAGAAAAACAAGAAATAACGTGCTTTTAAGGAAATGAAGATACCTGAAGAGTACTTGAATAGAGTGTCAATGATCTCACGTTAGCAAATAGTTGCAGCCAGCTAAATAGGATAAAACCTGATCGCGAGTGACACAATACAGCCCATGGATCAACAGCAATATTTACTTGTTTAATAGAAGAAATATTGCTTGAAGAAATATGCTGAATGGGAACACCCGAGAAAGCGAAAGAACAAAGATTGGGAGTTGATAGCACAATTTTGTAAGCTTGGTAAGAATCTATGGTCAACTTGACAAGTGTAGCATTTGAAATGCATAGGATTTGAGTATCCTTTATAACACAAGTGTGAATAACCAAAGTCTTCAACTTAATACATGACGAAAATGGCTCCACCAATTCACTGTCACCAAAGGTGAAGTGTTGAAGACGCAAACTTGTTAAAGCTGTCAGATTTAGAGATTTTGGAAATAAGTGAGGTATGCGGTTAGCTGTGAGATCAAGGGATGTTAAAGTCTGACACAGAAATAAGGAAGGTGGCAAATCAAGATGATTACAACTATAAGTGAGTTTTAACTGCTGGATATCATAAGATAAAAAGCATATCTCAAAACCATTTTCAGAGCATGGGTAGTAAAACAGTCCTCGTCATAGAATTCAAGATGGTGGAGTGGAACAGAGTCATCACGGAAAGAAAGAACCTTAGGCACAAATTTGTTGAACAAGCACCCTGCTCGAAAGTGCCATTGATGTAATATAAGCGTAGGAAGACGTTTCCAGAGTCCCTTCCACCTCCTCGACAAGATGCAAGTTTGAACAGCAACTTGGGTTGGCAGAAATGACATTAAGTGAGTTAGAACGCAATCAGGCAAATCACTGAGCCTGTCTTCATTGTTCTCGCTCAGCTTTGCTATCTTCATATTGGGTTCTTCACCTTCCTTATCTACCACTCGCACGAACAAGCATTCGAGATTAACAAGTCTACACGGAAACTGAAAAACCTAAAAATCGAAATCCTAATTTCTCAAATCAAAATGGAAGTAGAAATAGAATAATATATGATTCCAAAAAAAAGAAATAGAATAATATACCTTGTGTCTTTCCAAACTGACCGAATGCACTCCAACTTCTAGCGTTTTTCTGTGGCGGGTTCTTCAAAACTTGGTCTTACGAGATGATCCGATTTGTTATTCAGCGCTTTTTGACCACCGCAGACTCACAAGACAAATCAATTATTTATGGATCTGAGTCGGATTAAAAATTAGCGTAAATCTCTCTAACATTCTTGTCACATTATAAGAGATTATACATCATACCACTCGCCGCATAGTACAGCGCAGATGCAAAATGTTAATTTATGTGATATTTTTCAATTTCATTAATGAGTAGGGAGGAAAATAAATAAATTAAAATGGCCTTATTAATTGCCCATCAATCAGTATAATAAAATTGGAAAAATGTCTATCCTTTTAAATAATACAACTTATATCATTTTACTCTCACAAAGAGGTGAGATTCACACCTTTAACATTAAAAATTGAGCCCTAATTAACTCAGATAAAATTGATTGACAATATATTAAGAAACAGATTCTTGACTTTTTAATTCATAACATATTGAGGTATTGGGGGAAGTTGAAACCTTAAATACGCTTGTTTAAATTTCAATCAAACATCATCATCATTCATTCTTTTAATTCTGAATATTCATATTGCATGCCTTTACTTGTTTTTAATTTTAAGTTCTTTGAACCACGACTCTTTTCATCTAAATTCTCTCAAACCAAACCTTTGATTGTCCAACTAAAACGCAATTAGCGAACTAGTACTTGAAATTCTGATCCTAGTGGGAACGATCTCGTACTCAGTACATTTTATTACTTTACGACCGATGCACTTGCCGAGTCGCTATCAAGTTTTTGGAGAAAAAATTAATATGTTATTATTTTTAAAAAAAATATAGTTATTTTGAACCATTTTACGAATCTATTGCAGTGAGTCTCGCCCAATTGGGACGAATTCCTTAACTCTCCATTTTTAGGCGAGATCACTCTTGTCTAATTTTGGCGAGACCTAGCACCATTCATAGGCAAAAAAATTAAAATATTACTATTTTAATAAATAATTACAAATAAATAACTGTTTCAAAACTATCTACGGATCAATTGCACTTATTCACGCCCAAATTAGGCATGACTATTCACGCCTAAGTTAGGCGTGACTCCCAAGGCATTCACGCCTAAATTAGGCGTGACTCGTTTGGTGTTGACACGTGACACAAAAAATTAATAGTTTAACCGTAAAACTTTATAAGGTCATAACTTTTGACACGGGTATCCGAATGAGGTAATTCTTTTTTTGATTCCAAATAACTTTTCGAGATCTACGCAATGACATCTCATTTGACATATTTTATCTCTCACAAACACAATTCAAATTTACAATTATACTATATAGATGGCACCAAAGTGGATTAACTCATCTATAAATAAGATGGCACCAAATTTCCTATTAAGTGCAAAACGCAATCAGCTCCTGTTAAATACAAAACGCAATCAACTCCTGTAACATTAAATTCAAAATTCAAATAACCAACAACAAATTTATTTGAATTGGCGACAATCTGTAACCAACTCATAAAATTACAACGCAATCAGCTCCTATTAAATGCAAAACACAAACAACTCCTATTAAATACAAAATGCAATCAAGTTATTGGAGGTTATTTGAATTTAATGTTATAGTACCATTATTGGACGTGAATGAGTGCAATATATTCGTAATTAGGTTCAAAATGACAACTTATTTATTTGCCTCTACCAAGTGTTTGAAAAAAAATAGTCTACCAGGTTATTTTTTTGATTATTAAAATATATACAAATTTATATAATATTCTACCAAGTGTTTAGAATATTTATTTAATTATTTTCTTTATTAATACAGATTTTTCAAATTGATTTTTGAGTTTAAATCACAAATTAAATCTTTATTTTGTTTTTCTTATTAATAATAATTTTTTAATTTTTTTTGGTAATACACTATATAATACAATTATTGCAAATTTGAATTTTGTTTGTGAGAGATAAAATATATCAAATGAGATGTCATTGTGTAGATCTCGACAAATTATGTGGAATCAAAAAGAGAATTACCTCATTCGAATACCCGAGTCAAAAGTTATGACTTTTCAAAGTTTTACGGTTCGTAAGTTTATTTTTTTTTTCAAGTGTCAACACCACATGATTCACGCCTAAATTAGGCGTGAATGCCTTGGGAGTCACGCCTAATTTGGGCGTGAATAGTCACGCTTAATTTGGGCGTGAATAAGTGCAATAGATCCGTAGATAGTTTCGAAACAGCTATGTATTCATAATTATTTATTAAAATAGTAATATTTTAATTTTTGTTTGCCACCATTCATATTGTGACATGTAGGGGTGTTCGCGGTCTGGATTAGATAGGTTTTGAAAGCAAAATCATATGATCTAATCCCTTCGGTTTGATCATGTAATCATCCATATGGTTTTGAATTTTTTTCAAATCCGATCCGATCCAATCCAATTTTTTTCGGTTTGCATTGGATAGATTTTCGGTTTGTATGGGATCGATTTTCGATTTTTTGAAAATTCTAAAATTTGTTTCATGATTATTATGCAAATAACATCTTTTGTATATATTAGCTTTATAATTTTATTTTATTTTTAATACGAAAGCATCAATAAATGATAATATAGTTTTTTTTTTTACAATGAGATATGAAGAGTTTTTGAGTTTATAAACACCCGACCTAGTTCATCAAATTGTTTATTTTATGAGACCCCCCAAAAAGCCCATCTTCGACCGAACAATAAAAGGTGGGAAAACGGATTCCCCTTGTCTTGTCTGCCAAACGGGTCGGGGCGGGGTAGGGCCTATTGAGTTTTTCAAATCCGTCAGTTGATTTGGGCTGGGTTTTTTTTAGTGTAAAATGTCATCAGGTTAGCGGATAATTCGCTCAGACGGGGCCGAGCGGTCTAAGTTTCTAACCCACATTCAAAGGCAGGCGGACCAGCCTATTTTTTAGCTGACTTGTGGCGGGCGGGGTAGACCGCCCATTTTGCCACCTCTACGAACAAGAAACGAAGACTCTATTTCAATTAACCAAATTTGTTTTGACTATTTACCCAAAAAAAAAAAGATTTCATTTTTCTGCAATTGTGGCAGAAATATTTATTTGTCGTAAAGGCAAAAATACTTTTACCAAAAAAAGAAAAAAAAATGTGTATCGTTTTAAAGGATGTAAATTTGTATCATTTTAAGTGAGAGAGATATAAATCATGGGGGGAAGAGAGTAGACAAAAAAAATAAAGATATGAGTCACACGTGAGAGTGAAATGACCCAAATTATGTCGTTTAAAAGGACAAACATTTTTCGAAGAAAAATTGTTTTGACTCTTTGAAATTTATGCCATTGTACATGTTCCGTTTACTTTTCCTTTTTTTTTTGTACATCCGTTTACTTATTTATTATTTGCTGAAAAGGTTCTTCTTTTAATTTGTTTTTGTCTTTTTCCTTTTTATTCAAACGTTTGAAATTTCAAGATTCAAGGCTGTTGAAAGTCTAAACAAAATTAAGTTATTTTTATCAATAAAAATTATCTGATCCTGTAAATTAGAATTTCCTGAACACCAAAGGTTAGTCCCATAAATATACATGGAAATATTTGGTAAAAGACCAAACAATTAATTAAAAATGTTATGAGTTTGATTATTGTTACTGATTTTTCATTATTATATCATTCAGAAGATTATTGTAAGTCCTTGTAATTTATTTATTTTTTTGATTCGACATGCCTTAAACCTGGAAATCTTAATTCAACAGATTGAAAGTCTGTAATTGTCCTTTTGAATTATTCAATAGAGAAAAAAGATAAAAAGTATAACCCAACTAAGCACTTGGATTTTTATATGATTTCAATGCATTATAGTCAAGAGAGCATAAACTATGATATGAAGACAAAAATATAATTCATCAAATGAAACTATGTGCATCATTAAGTCTAATACATTTCAATCATGTAAAAATTATCTGGGTCAATGCTGCTCACCACAACATGCATCTGCATCTAGACTTTCCTAATGGGTGCTGACATCGTCCAAGAACAAAATTAAGGTGGTCTATTTTAAGAAATGACGAAGAATGGCGATGACGCTGAATTTCAGCTGACCTTGGAAGATTCATTGCAGTTTTTTCGTCTTTTAGGCCTTTTATCAAGCTCAGTCAAAATAAATCTTATTTCTTTGACCAATTCATTTTCTAGCCTTCCACATGTTATAGTATTATCTTGTCCACTGCCAATTCAATCCTCACAAAATTTGTGTAGCGGGAGTCCTGCGCAAATTTTGAAAACGAACCCTCCTTTTTTGATGGGTAAATTTTAAAGAGACAAAGAAGGATTGAGATTAAGGGCTTAAAGAGAACTTACCAATAAATGACTATTAGAAATAATCAAATTGATGACCTTTGCATCGAACTGTTTAACCTTACTATTTGAACTAATTCTTATTAACCTATAACTATTCGTAATTTGTAACCTATGGTAATTTCCTTGTTGGGCCATGTTAAAAAGCAGACCTTCCACATTAACCTAAATTATTTACGAGAATAACGATCTTTAGTTTTTTAAATTGAAATCTGAGTACTAAAATAAGAATCTCTCCTTCTAAAACCACTATTCCAACTCTTTTAGCTTAACAAAGATGAATCTTGATACAGTAAATGACATATTTTTTGACATGTTATGTAAAATCTTATTTGTCTCGTGTATAATATTAAGTGTTATCTGATTTGATTAATAAAAGGGCATAATTGTAATTGACTGTTAAGAAAGTTATTTAAAGTGTAACTGTTGATAGGTGCAGTTATGAAAAAGGTAATGAGGAGTTTCTTATAAGAAGGTCTTTAGAAACTTACTACCATCAAGGTCTGCCTATGAGTGTTGTATCTCATCCCTATCAGAAGAAGATACACGAAGAGAAAATGGTCAAGACTCTGAGAAAGTATTCTACCATTAAAGATCTTCCGCAATCATGGACAAATGTATGTTTATGTGAAACTCATGAATTCTAAAGATCCTCTTTCACATTCTTGATATGATTGTTGTTGAACATGAATCATCAATTAAAGGCTTACATGTTAGAGAATAATATAAAGTATTAAAAAGATCATCACCTATATCCTTTGTTATGTCCTTGAGACAGAGATGTCCAGCCCAATAGACTGGTATGTTTCTCTTGGATCTAGTGCCCTCTCCAAGGTATTTATGAATGAGATACCCTTGAGTCAAGTAGATCACTGTGCACAAAATACTATAACAGCGTTAGCCAATGGGGTGTGTGTGCGCACAGTGACATCATAACAGTAAGAGAGAGAGCGTACCGTACCTTTAGGGTTTACCTTGTATTTATAGAGGTTACCTATGGGTAGTTTGGATGAGCCTTTGGTGCCTCTGGTAAGAGCCCAGGCCTGCTTGTTATGCTGTCGTATTAGGATTAGTATCCTTGATGGATATCTATCCATTATTAATATTGATTCATATCTTGGATTGCCCCTTGTTGGGCTTACCACTTGATGGGTCCCTTATATGGGTCCATAACAACCTTAACGTTTTAGGTTAAAGTGGTTCTTTACATGGTATCAGAGCTTCAGTGATCACGAGGTCACAAGTTCGATTCTCACCGACTTCCACTTTCATGTGAAATTAAGAAAAGCACAAAACAGACCAAAAAAAGACTCGTGCAGCACAAGGTAAACAAAAAAAAAAGCCCTTACGTGATGGAATGTGTTAGAGAGAGGTTGAAGTGACGTTTATCACTAAACTTCCCCTTTTTGAAATAAATATTGAAACAAAACTACTATTCTCATAATTCAATTTGGGTTAAGTAAATAAAGACGCTTTTAGTAATATTTTAACTATCACAAACTCTCCGTTTAATTATAAAATTTATTTTGGTACAATTAATGCAAACTCAGTCCATATGAAACCACTGTTTTAGCAAGATAGCTTTACTTTTAAATATCATAAAATATTAAATAAACACTTCAATTGTATCTGAATAAATAATAAATCCTTTATATGCTTTGTGAAAATACTCAAAACTATCAACACAACTATCATGGTATTAATCTGAAAAACACAATATGTTATATATATTCGCTTAAATTGAATTTTCAACACTCTTAACTTATTTCTCAGGAAAAGTTTCAGTATTATTTCAGAATTGATACATGGAAATAAATGACCATAAAAACAGTTGGATTATCGCACAACGCCTCCTTGGTTACTTCACCCTTTTCTTGTTGCTAATTATGAGCTTCTCACTTTCTTTGTTGGTCCGTGAGATACAAATAAATAATCAAATCAATCGACATAATTAATTACATTAATCTTCTAAGTTCTAACAGTGAGCACATACGATGGTGAACAAAGCTTCCACGTAAACCACAAAAACTGGCGGTAATGCAGTTTGGTATCACATGAAATATGTGGGGTGGAATATCCTTCCACGTTTCTTTCCGTGGATGGGTTGCAACCTGTCGATTTTTCTTTCTTTTTCTTTTATTATGGGTAAGTGGCTCGATGTCGTTTTCTTTCTATTTAAGTTTTCCTTATGTTCCATATATAGTGTCCGTGTGTTGTCGTTGCCACTTGCCATATGCCTCTCTGAAAGTATCGGAGTTTAAGGCGTACGGACGGCATACATAAACAAATAATAAGCACAACCCGCAAGTCGCAATCATCACTTGCCCAATTTAATTTAATGTATCAAAAAAATACTCATTGATTATAAGTATTTATAAAATAAAAAACTCATCATGAAAGAGATGTTGTTAGTCAAAGTTAACTCAGTTAAAATGATTTTTGTTAAGATAATAAAGAAAATAACCTTATTATTAAAGTAATATTTATGACTTTTTATTAAGGAAAAAATGTTTATTATTTTAAATGACACAACTTATATTCTCTCACTCTCAGTAAGAGGTGGGACCACACTTTTATTTATTTTTATCAATTCTCTCTTTTTCTCTCTTCAAATGACACAACTTTATCTCTTTTAAAATAATACTCACTTTTTCCTTTTATTAAATGTTTACTTTTTCAAAGAAAACTTTTGATGACATGTAGTTGCTGGAAATACCTCATTGTATTGGTTTTTTAATTTTGTATGCTGATATCAGCGGTAAATCGTATATTTTATTTTTTGTTCTTGTTAGTTGGGCTATTGCCCTGTTGTCGGTAAAAAAAAATATATTAGCTTATTATATTTAAGATATTTTTTTAAATATACATAAAATAAATATAAGTAAAAAAAATATTTCAACTATTAGACCTCGAACTTAATTTTCGTGACTATGAATCAATTTTTTTTAAAAAGTAATATAAATTTACATATTGTATTAAAAAATTTCAAATAGTTTATCAACTTAATCAAGAATGCGAATAATATATTTTTTTAAATAAGGAATAAAAAATGAATTTATTCTATATAAACCTCCAAGTTAACACCAGTACCATCAACTCCTATTTTTTTTTTGGCGGGTGAGGTTGTTGTTGTAATAAACTGGGTGCAACACCATCATCAACTTTAATTGGAGAATACGACCAAATAAAGAAAAACAAAGAATTGCATCAAAAGAATAATGAATAGCCGTATTATATATAGGAAAATTGTGTATCATTTTAAAAAATATAAAATTGTGTAATTTTAAGTGAGAAAAAGAAATAAATTATGAAGAAAAGATAATAGACCAAAAAAAAAAATAAAAGTGTGAATTTCACCTCTTTATAAGAATGAAATAACACAAATTATGATATTTAAGAAGACAAATACTTTTATTAATATAAATTTACTATGTAGTTATTCACATGTCGGTTGAGCCATTGGTTGCAGTTGCACACGCGTTCGCATTGCTACCGGTGTGTAGTAGCACGCGCGTTCGCATTGCTACCGGTGCTTGGAATGGAATGGAGCATTACAGCAAGACGGCACACCAATGTGACTAAACAATAAAATATATATAGAGAAGAAAGGGAAGACGGGAAGCGCAAGACACGTGGGAAAATATTTTAACTCTTTTTATGTCTATAAAAAGGCGCAAGAAAAAAGCAAACTTTGTTTTTTTTTTTTTTTTTTTTTTTCATAATATTTTCGCACTTTTTTTTTGGTGGATGTAATATTTTCGCACTTGTCAGTGTTAAATGTGAACACTTTTTTAAATGATTTTTTTTTACCATCAAATTACATGATTAGTAAATTGAATTTTCTTTTATTCGAATTAAAACGGGTTAAAATAAACTAACAATTTTATAATACCTTTTAAAATTATGCTGTAATAAATAAATTTAACATTGTAAGACTTTCAATACTACTACTATTAGTATACAAAAAGTTAATCTATTATATAATAAAGATAACAATATTAATTATTAATAAATTCCAAAACTCGAATACTAATTTTCCCTTTTAAAGAAAAAAAAAAACAAGCAAATAGTAAGTAATTAGGACCCTTCATATGAAGGCATCGTATTTGATAGTGGTTATGGAAGAGGTAATTAAGGGTAATAGTTAATCATAGAGCTTGAAGCCAGTATATAAGAGATTAAACGGGGATATTTGATCGTGTTTTGTGTTTTTTTGTTCTTAAAATTTGTATGTTCTATATTTTTTTTTTTAAAAATCAAAAATCAAAATACAAAACAAAAATGACTCGAATATATTTCTAAATTTGAGTCAAAAAATAAATAGTTCAATTTTTAAGAACATTATTCAAACCTGCCTGTTATTTTCATGGTGATGTATAGAGTGATTGAAGCATTAGAAATACTTCGGAAGCCTAATCCACTAAACCGGATCAAAACTGGGCTAATAAGTGTTTCAAGAATTTTAAAAATAATTAATAAAAGAACTATTGGACAGTAATTAACAAGGGGTTTAGGTAATAATAAGCGGTGACAATGACAATGACAATGAACGAGGATTTAACCAAAAAAAATAAATATCAAAATAACACATGAAATTATTATGATGAAAAGGGGAAAAAAGAAAAGAAAGAGAGAGAGAGAGAGAAGGAAGATTAACCAGGGTTAAGGGTGAAGGAGAGAGGGTGGTAGGTGGATTTGACTGGTCTGGGTTGGTAGGCGTTGGTTCAGTGTGGCATGGTTTATGGTTTTCCTCTCAACAATATAACTATAACTACAACCCCCTCCTACCCAATTTCATTGTTTAAGAGTCTCTCTTTCTCTCAACTACTCAGCACCCACCAACTTGCGAGACACAAAGAGAGAGAGAGACTCTTTTCTTCAATTGAGTTAATCAATGAGCATGGAAGAGTCGAACTCCATGAAGATTTCCCCTCTGGATCTGATGTCAGCCATAATCAAGGGGAGGCTGGACCCCTCCAACGCGTCGTCGGAAGCAGGCTCCATTATACTCGAGAACCGGGAGTTAGTTATGGTATTAACCACCTCCATAGCGGTTCTGATCGGCTGCGTCGTCGTCTTGATATGGCGGAGATCCAACGCCCAAAAATCAAAGCCGATTGAGATTCCAAAACGCTTGATTGAGAAGGAGCCTGAGGAAGAGGTTGATGATGGTAAGAAAAAGGTCACCATCTTCTTCGGCACTCAGACCGGTACAGCTGAAGGATTCGCCAAGGTCAATCAATATTCTTATTACAAAATATAAATACAAATTTCTTTCATCTCTGTATTTCTCAGCTTTACTTTATCACTTGAATAATTGAATTTGGTTTTGTGAACAGGCCATAGCGGAAGAGGCAACAGTGCGATACGACAAGGCCACGTTTAAAGTCGTCGATTTGGTACTTTAACTCATAACTCTTAACTGTAACTATCTTTCTCTGATTGAATACAATACAATACATGGATTGCTTGCTTAAGCTTTGGGATTTGGTGAGCAGGATGATTATGCCGCCGATGACGATGAGTACGATGAAAAATTGAAAAAGGAGACATTCGCCCTTTTCTTTTTAGCCACGTAAGTGTTTTTTTTGCAGCAATTTTAATTTACTTTTTTATTTATTTTTTGGTTTGTTTCTATTCATCTATGTGTCGTGGGGTGGGTGTAGATATGGTGATGGTGAACCAACTGATAATGCGGCTAGATTTTATAAATGGTTTACGGAGGTAAGTTTGACATTGGCTTTAGTTGTATTAATATTGAGAGTGAAATAATTGCATCATGTCTTGACTGTGTGACTGTGATTTAGGGAAACGAGAGAGGAGAATGGCTTCAGAATCTTCAGTTTGCTGTGTTTGGCCTCGGGAATAGGCAGTATGAGCATTTTAACAAGGTTTGCATTGAATTCCTGCCTTCTTGTGGGTTTCTAAGCTTTCACTCTAATCATGGAGTTGCTTGTTGCTATGCTGTATCTCATGCGTATGTTAATTCACTCAGGTGGCAAAGGTAGTGGATGAGGTTCTTGCTGAGCAAGGTGAATATTCCTCTTGATCACTTTTAGTCCTTCGTGAATTTCTTTGGGATCTGGCTGACTTCAATTTAGTTTTTATTAGCATTATTACTTTGACATTAGGCTTGCATGAAATCAACATTTCTAGCAATAGAAAAGTCTCTATAATCACTCAATTTTTTACCAACTCCTATCTTTCACTTCTGTGCATTCCTTTAATTTTTGTCACTCTCATGCATAATACTAGCCCTAGGTAATGATTGAAACTTTGATGCATGTTCTAAAGGTTGGAACTCTTAATAGTTAATATCGTAAATGCATAATAAACTCCTCTCTTCCCTTACATTAGCTTCTAGGTAAATTTTATTTTAATTTTTTTGATTTGGAAGGTTTATGCACGATTAGAATCCTTGTATTAGGCCCCACAATCCTAACACAATGTTATTGTCTCTCTCTCTCTCTCTCTCTTCACATGCTCCTCACATCACAGGGTTCAAATCTCAAATTTTTGTACCATATTAGAATTATTACCATGAAACAACTATAGGTCTTCCGCAAGTAATTTAATTGTGTTGACTGTTACTTGCTAGTTACCTTTTCTTGATTCTACAGATTTTCATAACTAAAAAATATACTGAATGATAATTAGGTACTTTTTTTAATTTATTTGATTTCTGCAACGGTTGTCAATTAACATGGTTCACATAATTCATGTTGGCAATGAAGTTAGCATAAAAACTTAAGTACAGATGTTGTCAAATTTTATTTTATTTTTTCAACTCTTTCCTTTTTGATAGATTCTCACCACCTATCTAATCTGACCTGTCGTCTGCAATTGCAGGTGGGAAGCGTCTTGTCCCAGTGGGTCTAGGAGATGATGATCAATGTATAGAGGATGACTTCACTGCATGGTATTGAAATATCTAAGTTGATTTGAGTACATTGGAGCAGAACTCTATTTTGATGCTGATATTTTAAGCCCTTTCTCCTCCCCTAACTAGTGACTGTTATCGCAGGAAGGAAGAACTGTTGCCAGCATTGGATCAATTGCTTAGAGATGAGGATGATGCAACTATATCTACGCCTTATACTGCTGCAGTCTTGGAGTATCGGGTTGTCTTTCATGATCCATTAGATGCAACTGTTGATGAAAAGTGGCATAATGTAAATGGTCATGCCATTGTGGACGCCCAACATCCAGTGAGGTACATTAGACTAGAATATACAGTTACAACTGGGTTATGCTGTACTGTAATCTGACATGTATATACTTACTACCTGTGAAGGGCAAATGTAGCTGTACGAAAGGAGCTTCATACTCCTGCATCGGATCGATCTTGCACTCATTTAGAATTTGACATTTCTGGCACTGGAGTTGTGTAAGTATCTGTATATGGAAATATAGCTGTAGAAACACAGTTGTCTATCTAATGTATTGACCCTTAACTTGTTCTTGTTGCGTTTTTTTTTTTTTTAAATAACAGATATGAAACTGGGGATCATGTTGGTGTTTACTGTGAGAATTTTTCTGAAACTGTGGAAGAGGCAGTAAGGTTATTAGGTTTGTCGCCAGATACCTATTTCTCGGTTCATACTGATAGCGAAGATGGGAAACCACTTAGTGGAAGCTCCTTGCCACCTCCATTCCCACCCTGTACTTTAAGAACAGCTCTGACTCGATATGCAGATGTTTTAAGTTCACCCAAAAAGGTGCTTCTTTTGAGTTTGATGCACCGTTAATTTCAACCTGCATCCCTTCATGGCTTTATCTTCTTAAGAAATTTACTTTATGTTTACAATTAATAATTCTTTGATTTCCAGTCTGCCTTGCTTGCCTTAGCTGCCTATGCATCTGATCCATCTGAAGCAGATCGTCTAAGACATCTCGCCTCACCTGCTGGAAAGGTTGACATATTTTTATTATTTTATACCATGGGGATTTTAATTAACTTTTTGTGTTAATGTTTCTCATTTGTATGCTACTTTGGTCTACCTGCACAGGATGAATATTCAGAGTGGGTGATTGCCTCTCAAAGAAGTCTCCTTGAGGTCATGGCTGAATTTCCATCAGCCAAACCTCCAATTGGTGTCTTTTTTGCAGCAGTTTCTCCTCGCCTGCAGCCAAGATATTATTCAATCTCATCGTCTCCAAGGTTAATTTCTGTTTGCTACACTTGCATTATTGTTTGTACGTGTGGGCATGTAGGGACTAGTGAGAGACTAGTGAATGAAGACCAAATTGGAGAAGCCTTATGGCTCTTTGTTATGCATTTGTCTTTTACCATGCAGTAAGAAAAATAATTAGTGCATACCTATTAACATAGTCTGCAACCAATTTTGCAATATCTTAGGTGTTCTCATTACCAAAGTCTTACCAAAATATTTCTTAGCCAATCCATTTAACCCTGAACATTCCTTAAAGTGCAAAGTCCGAGCTTGTTCTCAATGGCATCAAAAGAGGAAAAGTGGCTGTGATTTTTTTAAATTTCTTCTCGTGACTGTACATGTGCATCACAGATGTTCATTTTCTTCTTACTGTTTGGCTGTTTGCTGAAATTGTTCACAGGATGGCTTCATCCAGAATTCATGTTACCTGTGCATTAGTGTATGATAAAATGCCAACCGGAAGGATTCATAAAGGAGTGTGCTCAACATGGATGAAGGTACTTATAGTCACCTATTTCCCAGATTATGGTCACTTAAACTATTTAGGATTGGCATGGTATTATCATATTAAAAAGATTGGATCTAAGTACAGGTATCAGCTTCAAATTAGGAAATCCATGCCATGGTTGAATATTTTTTTTACTATCAAGTATCAACAATCCTTTTGGGTTTGATGCGCAGAATTCTGTGCCATTGGAGAAAAGCCAGGACTGCAGTTGGGCTCCTATCTTTGTTAGGCAGTCCAATTTCAAACTCCCCGCTGATAATAAAGTGCCTATAATCATGATTGGTCCTGGCACTGGATTTGCTCCTTTCAGGGGTTTCTTGCAGGTTTGAACCAACTGACTTGATATTCAATCTCCTAATGCTTTCTTCCATTGAACTACCTATGCCAATTATTTATATTTGTTTTTAATTTGCACTTCAGGAAAGATTAGCTCTGAAAGAAGAAGGAGCTGAACTTGGCCCCTCCGTTTTATTCTTTGGATGCAGGAACCGTCGAATGGTAAGTGATCTATCCTCCATGTAGATTTATGACTTTTTTAGTGTTGAGCAGGGCTTTAATATATTTTAAGATTGGATTACCAATTTTTTTCAATCATTTTCATTAAAGGACTACATATATGAAGGCGAGTTGAACCACTTTGTTAGTAGTGGCGCACTTTCTGAGCTCATTGTTGCCTTCTCACGAGAGGGACCCACCAAGGAATATGTGCAACATAAAATGATAGAGAAGGTACCAACTCTTTTTTTGGCTGCTACAATTCTATCAAAAACTTTTAATTACCAATCAACAATTTAAGCCTTCTCTTGATCAACACTTTACTGTGTCCAGGCTTCAGATATTTGGAACATGATATCTCAGGGGGCTTACATTTATGTGTGTGGTGATGCCAAGGGCATGGCTAGGGATGTACACCGCACTCTGCACACAATTGTGCAAGAACAGGTATAGTTTTTATTGTATTGATGGCCGAGGCGATTTCTCAATTTACTACCTTGTATTATTGGCTGACCACAGCTATTTTTTATTTGAGATTTGGGGTTGTTAACACTCTATGCCAAATCTTTGCTGCCTCGAGCATGTGGACATCATGTCTATCTGTAGTATTCGTGTTTGTCTTTTCTCTGAGGGCATAAGCACCTTTCTATGTAAAGTATAGACTTTGCTGTCATGCGATGTTTGTCATCATTGCCGTCCCATCTTCTAATATTCACCACGAATTTTCCTTGAGATCTATTGCTGGCTGGTTTGGTGGATTTTGAAATATTGAGTCTTTAGCTAATCAAGTTCCTGTGCTTGTGAATTTCAGGGTTCTCTCGATAGTTCCAAGGCTGAGAGCATGGTAAAGAACCTACAAATGACTGGCAGGTATTTGCGTGATGTATGGTGATGATCTCTTAATGAAAGCCGTGGAATGACGAAGATAATAAAACGCGCGTAAAGATGAGTTGTGGGTAGATGATATTGGAAGGGCCTTATTTGCGACGCCTTCCATTAGTGCCCTCAAAGGCGAGAAGAAAGAGTGGGGAGGGGGGAGTCTGCATGTTGTCTTCAAGGCAACAGTCCTATGATTCTTTTTCACTATATTTTTCAAATGGATTCTTTTTTGTTCGTGTAACTTATACTTTGTTCATACCTAGACAATGAAGTATTTACTTTAGTTTTCTTGTATTGTATGAACCTGTAAGGGTTCAGAGACACGGACAATTCCTTATATTATATGAAACCTATAAAAGTGTTGGGAGATAAAGAAACTATCGTTTCTGCAAGTATTGTTTATGACAATTTCCCATACGATTGTAAATTGGATCTGCTTGTATATATTTAGACGGATCTGGATCCTCTCATTGTAAAAATTCTCATGACCATGTCATATGTAGAAAATCATAACCATACAAAGGTGGATCAATGGTAATAAATCATAACCATACAAAGGTGGATCAATGGTAATAAAGACGGAAAGAGAAAAAATGTTAAAATAAGTAGTTACAAAATCATAATCGTTGATTTATCTTTGTATGATTGTGATATTTTCATGTGATCATATCATATTTTTTTTTCATACGAGA
This sequence comes from Gastrolobium bilobum, assembly GCF_033153095.1. Lineage (NCBI taxonomy): Eukaryota > Viridiplantae > Streptophyta > Magnoliopsida > Fabales > Fabaceae > Gastrolobium > Gastrolobium bilobum. The sequence continues at coordinate 472,463 of NW_026897257.1, read as the reverse complement.
GGATGTATTTCCATATTTAGACAAAGAGGGGTTGGTTATATTTACCATCCTTTTGGTGAGTAGTTGGTAGGTATTAGATCTAATTTTTTCCCAACCAGTTTATTGAATATTTGATTAATCTGGTTTGAGCATCTGTCGATCTCCATTCCCAGGATTCGAAATCATTGGTTAACAGAAACAAGTTTCTTATTACTTGAATTTATGGTTGTTATTTATATTGGTCTAAATTTGATCGATAATAATAAGTTGTGGAAAGTATAATCGGCCAAATATATATATATATATATATATATATATATATATATAAAATTTAAATTATACTCTTAATTTTTAGTTATTAATCTTATTATTAACCATTGATTATATATATATATATATATATATATATATATATATATATGAAAAAATATTTGTTCTTTTAAAGGATATAATTTTGTGTCATTTTAGATTTTAACTGTTTGATTTTCGTCAATCAACGGTTATGATTTATTGAGTTTTACTGCAAATTAATAATTAATTAATAAATTTGACTCAATAAATCCTAACCGTGGATTGACAAAAATCAACGGTTAAGATCTAAAATGAGACAAAGTTATATCCTTTAAAAGGACAAATGTTTTTCCCATATATATATATATGGATAAACATTAATGAAAGGTGTTTATGTAATTTTAGGTAAATTAATGAAAGATATTTCCGTAACTTTGTTTATTTTTTTATCATATCAATATTACTTAAACACTCTTCATTAATTCACCTAAAATTACAGAAATACTCCTCGTTAATCAAAACGATGTAGTTTTTGGGATAACTGTAGATAACCTTATTTGAAGTGGCTATAGAAATATTTTTTCATATATATATATATATATATATATATATATATATATATATATATATATATTTGGGAAAAATATTTCTCAAGCAGCTTGAGATAAGTTTATCTCCGGCTACCCCAAAACTACGTCATTTTATTTATTTATTTCCTTATATTAATTGATTCACCTTTGAATGGTTATGATTCTCTTTTTCTCTCTCTTCCTTTATCACTATTGATCCATCTTTGTACGGTTATGATTTAGTAACCAAAGATAAAATTATCTCAAGGAGCTTGGGAAACGATAAGCCTTATATATATATATAGGGTTTGTGGTGACTGTATGTAAACATTGATGCAGTCATATAAAATTATTCTGTTTTATAATGTGAAAGCATTAAATATAGAAAATCATAACCATATAAAGATGAAAATAAATATAAAGTATTAAATATGCGGAATCATAACCATACAAAGATAAAAATAAATATAATATTTTTATTTTCTACAATTAATTTTGAATGCAAACGTCTTTTATCCCATCTAAAATGACAATACAAATAATAAATTCATACATATATATATATGATCAATTTTATATAGTATAAGAATAAAAAGTCATATTCTCAATCTTTCGTTAATTTATTTGACTCTAACGACTCTCAAGTGCTAGTCATATGATCAATAATTAAAATTGAGAGTGTATCTTATATTAGAGTAAAATAATCTTAACCCATATATAAATGGTGTAAAACAATGAGTCATTATCATTTTATATCAATGAGTTACATTTTCAATTTTTGTCGCTGATGTCATTTATATTTATTATGTCAATTTTTTTAGTTATCTTAACCATTGAATACAAGTAAATTAAAGATCAAGACTGAGTGTAAAGTTTTTTATTCTTATAAACAAAATCAACTATTAAAATTGAATGTAAGACTAACTATTCTTTATCAATTGAGTGTAAGACCCTGATATGACGTAGATATTCTCTCTCATGTTTCATAGAAATTCAATTTTCACCCTTCATTTAAAAATGAAAAAAATGTGTCATTTTATATCATACAAGTTGTGTCATTTTATAGACACAAATGTGAATCCCACTAAAAAAAATAAAGACAAAATAAAAATAAAAATATAAGTCCCACTTTTTTATGTCTATGAAATGACACAACTTGTGTCATTTAAAATGATACACACTTTTTCACCAAAATAAAATAAAATGATACACACTTTTTTTTTTAAAAAATAAAATAAAATATTTCTCTCTCTTAATCCCTTGTTCTGCATATAAATAAAAAATGAGAATGTTATATTTACAAATTTTTTTGTTTACAAACTACACTAAGTATAACCGGTCATACTTCAATCAAAAGTGTATAACTAGTTATATACTTAGTATAATTGGTAAAAAAAAATTGTAAACGAATCCTTCTCCAATAAAAAATGGGTTATAATTATAAGTGGCTCCAAAAAGACGGACATGGTTTTATGAGAGATACTAATTTACATATTGCTGTATAAGTGCAATGTAGTTTGTTTTTTAAATAATGCTACAGTTAAAATAATAAAAATAGGTGTACTAAAAATAATAATGATAAATTAAAATTAATCAAGATTTAAGAATGATTGTTAGATAAGTTAAAATAATAAAAATAGGTGTACTAAAATAATAATAAAAAATTAAAATTAATCAAGATTTAAGAATGATTGTTAGATAAGTTAAAATAATAATAAAATTCTTTATTGATAGAGGCAAAACTCACTTATGATCTCTACGTCCAAAGAGGATTAGTCTTCGATTGTTAGCCGAGGATACTCGAGTTATACTAAAATAATAATAATAATAAAAATACTAAAATTAATAATTTAAAAAAATAATAACAAAGCTAACTCACAGTTCTAATGTTTTTTACAAAAATAAAAAAAGAGATATTTCTGTTTATTTTTTTCATTACTCTCCAATACTATTGGATTAGAATTTCAATAGAAAAGAAAAATAATAAAGGTAATTAAAATTTTAATCAAATACTATTAGAGAGATAGACAAAAATAAGAAAAAAGAAGAAGAGAAGATATATAAAATAACTTATCCCAAATAAAAATAATCTTTTATTTAATTTTTGTTCGGTTCTGACGCGCAGCACGCCTCTCCAACCGTTTTTCTCCATTGGTTATCAAGACATCCCATATGAGTGTTAGGAAATTGTTGACCTATCACCTATACAACAACAACTACCGTCTTCGCATAATTTCAATTTCTTGATACCTTTATTTTTTTATTTTTTTTATTTAATGCTGCAGCCCAACAGAAATGTATACAGATTTTTTTTATATAAATTTAGTATACTTGGATTTACCAAGAAAGTATCTCGTTGACACATTATTAATTTTATAAAACAAATGTTTATTCATATATTAATAGTATGTTGACATTTTATTAGTTTAATGTACTCAAATTGAATGCATTAAGTGTATACAAAAAGGGGAAATTGTGTATTATTTTAAAGGATGTAAAACTGTGTCATTTTAAGTGTGAGAAAGAGATAAATTATGAGAAGAGAAAGAGTGGATAAAAAAAATAAAGATGTGAATCTCACCTTTTTATGAGAGTCAAATAATATAAATTATGTTATTTAAAAGGACCGCTATAAAAAAGAACACTTTTCCCATACAAAAATTTCTTTAGTTTCGTACCTAAAAATAAAGTAATGTTACTTATGAGAGGGAAATCTCCAATTCAGACGTAAAACTCGTTGTAGACATATTGAATATAGATGGTTCAAGATGCCAGAGCCGGAAGTTAGTATCTCCGCCCCTGAATTATTTCTTCTTCTTTTTTTAAACTGATCATAATTATCTCTTTGAGGCGAATCAGAACCTCCCGGTATCCCCACAAGTTCGACTCTTTGAGCCGCCTATGGGACTAATCCAGAGTTCGGGTGCAAGTCCAAGGATTACGGTACTTATGCCCCTCCCCAGATGGTGTTGGTGGGATTTGAACCGAGGTCTTCTCCCACCACTCAGTCCCCATGCTACCAACTGAGCCACCACACTTGGGTCATTTCCTTGTAAGGTAATTAGAAGAAAAAAACAAATGCAAGAGTTTTATTTTTATATTATTTTTTTATATATGAATTCTAAGATACTGATTAGACGAGACCTTGGCTCACAACCATGTTGATGTTATTTAATATCCTGCACTCATGATTCTTACCTGAATATTTTATATAAATATAATTTATTCATTTTGCAAGTTGAGATGATATCACATTTGTTCAGTAGTCGAGATAGATCATGACTATTTATCATATAAGGCGCTTAGAGATATCTAAGAGAAATATATTGTATTGGCACAAAATCAATGTATCAATCACTGTGCACTGATAATAAGCGTATAGCCAGAATGTGAGTGTGTGTACACAATGTTAACAGCTATAGAATATGAGTTAAAATTGTGTACATGCGGTCTTTAGCCTTTGTTTATAATGTTTATCTCTATGGATTTGGGCCTTAGGTATTTTCAGGTTATTAGTTTTTTAGAATCACTATTGAGATAAGAGACTCATTCATTGATCCTCTGTTAGTTAAGATATTGTTTGGATAGACTTTAATCTTTTGTTGGATAAATTATTGAGATATGGATTCCATCCATAAAAACATTAATAATCCAACAATTTTATAAATGTCCCATCTATTATGCGGATTGATACGGTATGATATAACCCGAATAACATATACACTAAACATTTTTGTTATCATTATCATGCTGTCACGACACAACACAATACATAAATAAAATTTAGAGGTGCCAATAATAAGACAATATAATACGACACAAATAACTTGTCAATCACAAATTGTATTACTGATTATGTGAGTCGACATGACACAATAAGACATAAAAAATCTGTTTATGACACAACATGATATGAATAACCTGCAATAAAGTTAATGTGACCAACTTCGGGTTCGCTGGTTGATATGCGATAAGACGCGAATTTTTTTGAGTCAATTTTTTTTAACCGCAAACACAACATAAGCTTAAAAATGCATCGGCCCAAACATGAATTTTTTGTGTCATATTAAAAATTGTTACCCAGAAGATTAGCGTGAATAAATATCATGTTTGCAAGTTGATATGCATCACCACATGATTTTTTTTGTCATTTGAACACGACACGAGTGTAAATGCGGACTAACTTGAACACAAAAATCTTATACCATATTTATGTCACGTCAGCATGTCAAGTAGTTAATTACCACCCTAATATGTAGTTCTCCAAGTTTAGGTGACTAGATGAGGGAAATGGATGCTGAACAAAAAACATGATATGGTCATGTGAGAAGATCACAACCACACAAAGATAAATCAACTGTTATGATTTTGTAACTATCTATTTTAATATATTTTTTCTCTTCTCTTTTATTACCATTGATCTACCTTTGTATGATTATGATTTTCCACATGATATGGTCATGTGATTTTTCACATTAGAGGATCCAGATCCGTAGATGAGAGGACTATCTTAAAATACTGATTAAATAATTAAAAATAAAAATTATTAAATGAAAATAAAACATTTAAAATAATAAAAAATTATATTATATTTAATTTTTTTAACAAATTATAGTTGTTAGCTAAACCTTACAATCTTATTATTCAGCAGTTGTAATTATGGCAATTATTAATCGAGTAGGTAATGCCGCAATTGAGCATTGGTAATCAACCATATTTAGTTTAGTTCAACAATTTGATCAATTTCTGTTTTTTTGGTGGGGAATTTGATCAATTTCGTCTACAATGATTATCATGAATCCATAATACGAAACATTTAAGTCTTGTGTATAAAGTCATACATTTTGATAGAAAATCTAAATCGTGACGAAGATGCCGCCTTGTCTGTGATTTTTGGTTTTTAGTAGTTGTCAACTTGGGTATCTAGCACAATCATTTCTTCTATAAGTTATCATATACTATGGAGCATATATTTATTTGTTTAGGGGGGTTTGGTTGAAGAGAAATTTTATGAATAATAGAGAAATGTTATTCGTAGGGAAATGGTTAGGAAGTGAGTTTGGTAGGAAAATGTAAAAAAAATTGTTTGATTGGAAAAAATTTGGACGGGAAAATTAGGTAACTTTTATAAAGTCTATGTTTGAGTGTAGGTAAAATATAGATGGAAAAAAAAGTTACTATTACGAAAATAACCCTGTTTTTAAAAAAATTTGATGAGTGGCATGGTCCACCGCGAGTAGGTTCCACCACTTCCACCGTCTAAGGATCAGGTAGCGAAGAAGCGCAAAGACTCTGAAGGAGTCCCCAAGAGTTTGGTCCCCAGCACCAATGGCCAGGCTACGACTGTGCCGACGGCAGAGCAGCCGGCAGCCGCCGCGGAAAACGGCGAGGCACGAGGAAGTAGTCAATGCGTGTAGTTCCCATTGGTGTATACGGTATCCAGCATTACGTTTCGATATTAGGTTCGTTGATTCTCATTCCGCTTGTCATAGTTCCTGCGATGGGAGGTTCTCATGTAAATGATTATCAACTAACTGAATTGGTTTTTTTATTTATTTTTATCTTTTTGGGGGTGAGGGGTCTATGTTTCATTTTTGTAGCAAATTTTGTTGTGTGGATACTGTTTTCAGAGGGTACGTTCGTCATCTGGTACGAGTTCATTGTGACCATTTAGATAGATAAAGCACAATACATGTCAAGTGAGAAAATTTGGCCGGCTAAATCGATCCAAAAGACATGCAATATTAAGTTGCTGGCATAATGATTTAGGTAGGCAAATTTGGAAGCCGTTCAACCAAACACGGTTAGCTTACAATCCCACTTCTCATTTGCCTATTTATCTCATCATAATCCTCCAACGAAACACACTCTTAAGAAGCTTCTAGCACCACCTCCTAAGCTGCCAACTCAAAAAAATAAAAATAAAAAAAATAAAAAAATCTCTTAATTACGATGGAACCGACGATAGGAAAATTTTCAAATGTTAAAACGAGGAAAACCAATTATATTGAAAGATTCAAAAACAATCCAAATCTGGTCACTGAGGTTAAAAATAAATAAATTTATCTGTTATAATTTAACTGTAATGTTGCAGAAATTGGAATAAATAGTTTTTCATGCTAACTTTTCTTCTTTATACGTTCACAATCTTACTTTTGAGCTATGATATCTGAAATTATATTTTTTTTCAAATTATAAATTTTAATTCTCCGTCAAGCCTTCGCACCATATATCGTTACAGATCAGTGATAACATCGTAAGCTATGGAAGTTGCTAGAGAATCCTATGAAGCCACCAAACTTTCCTACCAACATTATTGAAATTAATAGTGTGGCACCACTTGAGTGCACATCCCATTGAGTTTCAACTTTCAACCACACAAAAATGTGGACCCTTTCACTTTATTTGAGCAAAACTCGAAGTTAATCGCCGAAAAGTTGCTCACAATTGCAACTCATATTAGGGATTTGCAACTAGTCTTAATCCACACCAAACCATGATTTACATTGTGTTAGGTTTAGATACAAACCACCGCAAATAAAATTAAAAAGAAAAAGAAAAAAGAATTTAATGCAGATTTGGCTTCCTTATGGAATGAAAATTCTTACATGCCGTTGTTGGCAAGTATCATCCTAAACAAACATAGCTTTGTAAGGTTATTTTGATGAGAAATTCTTATGTGTTTCTTAAGTTCGAATTATTACTTTGATGTGTATTAATATAATTTTGTGATGTATTAATATAATTTTGTGATGAACTACTTTCCTCTATTTTAATATTTTTGATTTATATTTAAAGTGACACGTGTAAATGATATAATAATAAGAACTTTTTCTTGTTATGAAGTACTTAAATTTTCTATTTTGGTAAGAGTTTGATTGTGATGCATGTAAAAAATATTTTATATTATTATTCAATGATGTGCTACCTACTTAATAAATTTAAACTATATTAATAGTTATATCATGTATCAACCTCATTAAATAATATTGTAACATATTGTTGGATAATAGTACAAATTTTATATTAATAGTGCATTAAAATTAAATTATTTTGATAAAAAATGATAGTGCATTGATATTATTTCAATAAAATATTTTTTTAAAAACAAATGTTATATTTAAAATGCTTAGCAATAATAATTCTTTTTTTCGGGGGGTAAAATTAGAAAGAAAAAATTATATCTGAATAATTATGAGTGTATGTTTAAAACGACAGTATAAAAATTAACAGTAATTTTTTAATAAAATAATTCATATATATATATATATATGGGAAAAGTATTTGTCATTTTAAATGACATAAAGTTATGTCATTTTAAGAAAGAGAAAAACAAAATAAATTTTTGTATTTAAAATTTAAATTAAAAAAAAAAACCACTTTCTCTCCCATGATTTCCAATTTTTATTCTTTGTGGTCTATCTCTCTCTTAAAATGACATAACTTATGTCATTTAAAATGACAAACATCAAACCATATAGATATACATATATATATGTCATTTTAAGTGAGAGAAAGACACGCAGTGAAATCATGGGAGAGAAAATGAGTAATTTTTTAAATTTTATATTTAAAAAAATACTAGGTTGTATCTTTTTTTCATTTAAAATGACACGACTATATGTCCTTTTAAAAGGACAAACATCAAACCATATATAATGTTTTCACTTTAAATTTGAGAAATCATGACCATACAAAGATGGAAATAAATATAACCGTTGGATCAACATAAGCGATCTAACGGTGAGATCGACTGGGTGTCACATGGGTGTAACATAACTTGGGTGTCACAATATCCTATCCATATATGTCATTTTAAGTGAGAGAAAGACACACAATGAAATCATGGGAGAGAAAATGAGTAATTTTTTTAAATTTTATATTTAAAAAAATACTAGGTTGTATCTTTTTTTCATTTAAAATGACACGACTATATGTCCTTTTAAAAGGACAAACATTTTTCTCTTTATATATATATATATATATTACTTATTTTTTATAATTCATGATCAATTACATTTCGTAGTACAGAGGGGGTAGGCAATTTACCGTGATAAGCCCACGGAAAATTTCAAGGAAAACTTTCAACTTCTTGTTTTACTATATTCAACTTTGTATTTCTCTGTTGGTATAGTACATTGAACGTAAAAAATGGCTATAACAGTTTTAATATCCCCATCAATAGGACAAAATCTTATTTTATGATTTTTATATAAAATTCCCCTTTTTTACTCTTAAGCAAGTTCTTAAAAGGGTTTAATTAATTCAGAATTTATGTTTCGTATTTCCTTTTTAAATATCTTTTATTTTTCATAATAATACTTAAGAGAATATAACATTATTCAGGGAGAAAACAACCAAAGCGAGATTTCCCTTTACACTAGGCGTGCCTTTGGAACCAGAAAAGCTGATATCTGAAAGACTGAAATTTCCGCCTATAGTGGGAATGAAATGTAAACTTACAGTTCCGAAATCCTGAAATTTATCATCATAGTAAAGAACTTTAGTTGCTGCAGACTTGAAAAGCAACAAACAAGCTGAAAACGTCGCCCACGGTTCTGATACTCTGGAAACTCTCTTCAAAAAAATTATCAAAACTTGTTTCCTTAACCAATAAATACCAGTTCCGATAAAAAAAAGACTCGAGTACTTTGATCATGTGATTTCAAGTTTGGTCTCCCTGTTAGGAGGAATTCCTACCTGTATTGCGAGAGAATAGATTGACCTATTTATCAGTAAACTATTTACCATTAGTTTTAAGAAAATACTAAACTTATCATTCATTCCTTGAAACTCAAAAAGTTAAATTTTCAGCCCAAGTTTTGCATGGAACCCAATAAATTACCTATCCACTACTTACGACCTGTCAAGCAAAAATCTACTGCTACTATGAAATCCCTAAAATCCCTCCCAACAAATTCTTAAATAACAAGAAGCGTCTATCTCAATGAAAAGCACACCTTAAAATCGAAATATTTGTTCTCCTTTCTCAGGCATCCCCAAGTGATAGGAGTTGAAAACCAAAGAAATATAGCAGCAATTACAATTGCTAACTTCATGCACCAAATGTGGTTCCTGCATGCAAGTAGTGTTCTTGGGCGAGTATATTTCTTTTAATAGCATAACTTTAGAGGTGCCTTTAATGGGATATCAGCTATAAAATTCTCAGGCTCATTTAAAAAAGGGACAAAGGTTCAAACTTCCGAGTTATTAACTAAGTGAGCCCAAGCAGATTCACAAACAGCTCGGCTCATTCCAAGGCCTACTTTAAAAATATGAAGACTATTAAGCAACAAGGAATGTGAACAATTTGAACATAGGCACCCTAATCGCAAGTGGGTGCGCATCATTGATCCAAATCTCTACACAACTACAAAAGACCTGCATTAAAGTGAGGATACAAAAACAGTAAAAAAATAGAGTTCTATTTATGTCATAACAATTAACAGCTTTGATCATTCTAGTCTTCTGCAGCATCTTCGATTTCTTCATCCTCTGGTACTCCACGTAGGTAGAGAACATTGTTACATCTAAAAATACATGAAACAAGGCTTAACTATTATATTTAAGAAATGATATGACCACAGTAAAAACATGAATCACCATTGTCAGTAATCTTTAGGTTATCAATTTTGATATACAAACAAAGTCATGGTATAACATGATCAGACTCCTGTTTGATAAAAAAAAAATCTGAATGCATTTTCGGACCATCTTAATTATATATATAACTAAGATATATCTAACCATAACTGAAATAAAAAGCAATATGAACCATCAAGGCTGAGATAACTTTGTTCAGTTTAACAAACAGCATGATTCAAAAACTATATATCATGTTATCTTCAAACTCAGGAAAAAAAAAAGTTTTTAAATGCTAGACAAACAAAACCTAGTTTCCAATTTAGACATCAATTTAAAAAATATTGAAAAACATATTGACAATTTATATACATGTGCTTAGCAAAACAAGAAGACCACTAGCAAAAAAAGTAGTTGAGATGGAAGTTACCTGATTAAAATTTCTCCTAAATTTCCAGTAAATTGTCCCTCAATGTACTCCTCAGTGTTGGCCAGCTACACAGAGATTCACAAATATTAAAAATAATTTTAGCAACTAAGCCAAGAGCCCCAAACAATAATTAATATTCGGGACGAAAACATCTAAGAGTCAATTCAGAAATTCACCTGCAAGTTCATATAGGAATCAACCGAAACAAGATAACCTGGAAAAAAAAACCACAATTAACAGATGAAAAAAAAATCCATGCAGTATTTGATTACCTGATGTATAAACACCGAAATGAAACATATTACTGTGATGTTTAACAGTAGAAAAATTACGCCATAATAAGGGACCATACCCTTGTACTCCATTCCCCACTTTAGTTTCACAATAACAGGTTTCCCAGTCAAATTGTTCAGGAAAGGCTTGGGATTAACTGGTATAGTCTGCAAAACACAAGGAGGAGAAAAAAAAAATAGAAAATAAGGCACATTTAATCACACTCCTTGACTTGACCATTCATACACAATGACGCAGCGAAAAATTGGTTCACATCCTTCCCTAAATTACTCTTCTTCTTTTTTCATCAAACACATGGCGTGTATCAAGGTGCAATCCAATGCATCAACGATAAAGGGTAATAACTTTGGCTTCGCACCATTTCTCAGAAGTAAAGCGAGTAAGGATATGGGTTAAGTCAAATGAATGTATAGAAGATGATTAAAGTATGCAAGAGGAATGATACTCACAGCCATTGCAGAATGGTACGGATACGGAGGCTTTCTGTTTTCCCTGCGTGAGCTCGAAGCACAAATTAGGGTTTAATGCCCAAGGGGAAGAAGGGAAATGGGAAGGGATTATTCCGGATAGCCTACTGGGCTTTCTGGCCCATTCATTAGTCAAAACCCAGCCCAGAGATACAAACGCTTCGAAGTCCAGGTGAGTTGGTCGACTCACGAATGCTGTAATCATTCTCCAAGGCCCAACATCCAATCCGCTTACATATTCACTTTCCTTGGAGTGTGTATATATATATATCTGTGTGTGTGTGTTTCTGGCCCATTCATTAGTCAAAACCCAGCCCAGAGATACAAACGCTTCGAAGTCCAGGTGAGTTGGTCGACTCACGAATGCTGTAATCATTCTCCAAGGCCCAACATCCAATCCGCTTACATATTCACTTTCCTTGGAGAGTGTATATATATATATGTGTGTGTGTGTGTGTGTGTGTGTGTGTGTGTGTGTGTGTGTGTGTGTGTGTGTGTGTGTGTGTGTGTGTGTGTGTGTGTGTGTGTGTGTGTGTGTGTGTGTGTGTGTGTGTGTGTGTGTGTGTGTGTGTGTGTGTGTGTGTGTGTGTGTGTGAGAAATGATTTTCTTATGTTATAGGAAATGTTCATCTCATATTATAGAAACAAAATTACAAGTGAGACCCAGAGGTAAGAGGAGAGAAAACAAAATAGGTGATTTTCTTATGTTATAGGAAATGTTCATCTCATATTATAGAAACAAAATTACAAGTGAGACCCAGAGGTAAGAGGAGAGAAAACAAAATAGGTGATTTTCTTATGTTATAGGAAATGTTCATCTCATATTATAGAAACAAAATTACAAGTGAGACCCAGAGGTAAGAGGAGAGAAAACAAAATAGGTGGGACCCACCCATCTTTTGTATATGTAGAAAATTTGTTTCTCTCATACAAAATGAGATAAATATAACATTTTATATATATATATATGAGATATCAAACTTAATTAAGGAAAAATTATTTGTCATTTTAAATAACACAAAGTTATATCATTTTTAACGAAACTACGGGCATGTTTGATTGTGTTTTGATTTTTTTGTTCTTAAAACTGTTTTGTAGAATAATTATGGAAACATTTGTTTTCTATGTTTTTTTTATTTTGAAAGTTAAAAACTAAAACAGAAAACAAAAACAACTCAGACATGTTCTATAAATTTGATTATAAAAACAAAAAAATAATTACAGTTTTTAATTTTTTTTTTCCAAAACAAGCTTACCAAACGAGTTTTTTTGTTCTGAAAACTAAAAAATTGTTTTAAAAAACAGTAACCAAACAGAGCCGACGTTATTTTGGTGTATGTTTTCATTTTCTCTTTTTTATAAAATTAGGAAGAAAAATAAAGTGGAAGAGAGAGAATGTAAAAACACACCAAAACGATATAATTTCATTAAAAATGATATAAATTTGTGTTGTTTAAAATGACAAACATTTTACTAGTGACGGAGCCCGGAACAAAAGTTAGGTAGTGCCGAAAAATCCGACCAGGTAAAATCAGGTGGTGCCAAAGTTGTATTATTTTTAAAAATCCAACTAAAATCAAAGTTGTATCAAATTTTTTTAAAAAATCTATACCATTTAAATGGCTCCGCCATTGACTTTACCCATTAACTTATAATGTGAAATAAGCAGTCAATTAAAACACATAAAATTAAATTGAAAACAAAAAATGTAATAATTAAAATAATATCTGATATACTAGGTGTGAATGGTGATACTGGTAATATCATTATATTGGGTCACAAAATTAATTTTTTTAAATGCTATTTAGATAAATATTTGTTTCGATAATTTCTTTTAAGGATTTTTGCAGTTTTCATTAACGTTTTATCAAATTATCCTTCATATAATTAAATTTAGATTTTCTTCTACATTTTATCATATTATCTTTTGTATGATCACCTTGTCTTAACAAAGCTTCCATTGATATTCTTCTTACACGAACAAACCATATATAAAATCCATGCACTAACTTCGTTAAAATAAAGAGCATTATCTATTAATCCTACTTATTTGGTAAAATTACAATCAAAAGATGCTTTTACAACCCAAATTTATGGGATGTAGTGTCTCTGCAGAGACATAGGACACGAACTCCACACAACGTTGAATCCCAAAGTGAGGAATTTAAGATCCCAAGTTGCAGCACAAGAGGTTGCTTGGGTAGTTGATAAAGCCACCATCAGCAATTCTTTTGTGTTTTTGGTGATGCGGTGCTTCATTTTAAAGCCTTTTATTTATGAAAAATATTACTTTTCTTTCACATAAGACAACTTATCTCATTTTCTCTCACTTCAATTTTTGCACTCCATCTTTTACTCTCTCTTTTTTATAATAGTAGAACTCACTCATTTTTATTTTATTTTTTTTGAGGTTACAAGGAATTGAACACAACACCCTACACAACACACACTCCTAACATACACACCCCACACCACTAGACTAACCCTAGTGGTGCCACTCATTTTCTCTCTATAACATAAGATAATTATCTTATGTAAAAGGAGATTAATAAAACCTTTTATTAATTTAACAAAAATAAAATAAATGGTGGCCTTGTGATCTACGTAATCCGTCTAATCCGGCACCAAATTATTCGAGTATGAAAAATATCAACCCAACCGTTACCTTATACCCTTTATACGTTGATTATTCTTTGTTGGTTTTTTCATTGGGATATGTTACTTGTGACAGCTAATGAGTTAATTGGCAACTTGAAAAAATGATATTTTTTATGTCGAATTACCGTTATTTACCAAATATTTATTATTCTTTGTTTAAAAGCTTAATAAAATTATTTAAATTATGGAAAAAGTGTATGTCATTTTAGAGGACACAAACTTAGATCTTTTTAAGAGAGATATAGACACAAAAAGTTGATATCCATATTTTTATTTTTTTTGTCTTTATTTTTTCAGTGAGACCTACATCTCTTTGTGTCTATTTCTCTTTTAAAAGAATCTAATTTTATAAGAAGAATATACATTTTTCCTTAAATTATAGTATGAAATAGGATTTGTCACACAAATTAAGGTCAACAAATCCAGCTTATCCTTGAAACTAAGCATGTCTACTTTTGAGTTTGAAATCGTGAATGTGTTCTCATGAACCCATGCACACATTGTGAACCAGTTAAACAAAAAGTGGCAATATATAAAAATGATACCAATGCAATTACCATCACAATTAATAATTTGACATGGCTTCACAATTGAGTTTTTTAATGAAAGTTTAGGAGAACCATTAAACTCATATAGAGCATGTACACAATTATTGTTATGACTACAAAATTATATATAACCTTACTATTTCCATAATATCATATATTTAGTTGGTAGAGAATTATATAACTTTGCTATTTAAGTAATCTGATAGCATGAACCTTTACAAATTGTGTTACTAAAATTGAATTGTTATACTTGAGTTTAGATCACAAATTCTGTCCTTTCATCTTTTTATATGCTGTAAATACATGTAAAACGTAACTATGAATAAATTCACAAAGAGAAATAGGGATATGTAATTAATCAAAAAGAGAAGTAGATATTTTCATTATAAAAGTTTACAGTGATAATATGTAGCTAATTAAGTGATGGCAAGTGTATTATTATAATTATAATTCTGTTCCGAAAGTTTTGAGTGATGGAGCAAATTGAACTCGTACTTGGGTTTCTCAATGTAGCAAACCGTTCGGCGACCGCAGCGCGGTCGTGTCCACTGCTCATGCACACTGCAATTTTCAAGATTGTTTTAACCTTTCTTTAGTGTAATCTCGTGTGCATAGCTAAGCTTGCTTTTTCTTGACGCATTAATTAAATTTTATGGCCATCCCCCAATAAAATTTGTACTATATTAATTATTGTGATCTTGACAACAAGACCTAACATAAATTCAAACGCAACTCTAATAATTTAATAGTCTTAAAATTATTTTATAATCAAATATAGTCGACATAATATCATATAAATATTTATTTATGGAAACACCCTCTTTTTGCAATCACAAGCAAACATCCCCACCCTCTTCGATCTCGTGCTCTCCCTACAATTAATCCCTGCCCACTTGCCTAACATTATATATAATTCTCTCTTTCTGTGATTTATATATATATTAATGAAAAAAATAAAAGCAAGAAAAAAGGGATGGTGGGAGATAGAGTGAATTTAAGGAACAGAGAGATGAAAAGTGACTGAGATATTTTGACAGGGAGAAATTAAGAGTTAGGGGACTCTATTAAATGGTCTTGAAAAAGGAAATCTAAGCCACGAGGCTGGGGTGTGTTCTAGACACCTATCTGACCTCTTCCGACATTTGTGCTATCTCTCTCTCTCTCTCTCTCTCTTGCATTCTATATGTATTTCATTTTTTCAACAAAACTTCATCAAATACATATGCCCCATCAAAGATAGTGTCCCACTCCCAGGAACCCCACAAGGTTTCAGATTTTGATATTACTTCCTCTTCATGATCTCAACTTTTACCAAACTCCAGTCAAGTTAACCCTTTTCAGTTTTGATCCATTTCTATCAGATTCAGACCCAAAGGCCTCTTTTTTCCCCCCATCCCATGCTGCATTAACACAACCATTTGCAGTGTATACAAATATAAATATATATATCTTTATTCCTTTTACCTTTTGCTCACTCAGCACAAACTCATCATCATCATCATCAACTAAAAACTTAGATTCTGATACTATGAACAGTTTTGACCCCCAAAGACAAGATTCCAGCTTAAAACGGAGATGGCAAGATAGAAGACAGATTATTACGGGTGCACCTTCAAATTCTTCTTCTTTGGCTTTCTATGCTAATAATAGCAACAACACCAGCAGCATGGCCAAGTATAGCAACAAATTTCAAAGCTTCTCTGTTCTTGAAGATGATGATCTTGTCTCAAGTGTAGTCCCTGCAGTTACTGTTGTTCTAGAGGGTCGTTCGATCTGTCAACGCATCAGCCTCCATAACCATGCTAGCTACCAAAGTCTAGCCAAGGCTCTCCGGCAGATGTTTGTGGATGTTTCCGACGCCGGAGGGAACTCGGAGATTCATGATGATCTTGATCTGTCCAATGCTATTCCTGGTCACGTTATTGCCTATGAAGACATGGAGAATGATCTTCTTCTAGCTGGTGACCTTAGCTGGAAGTAAGAGGGTCTTTGTTTTTTAACTCTTAATTATTATTGCTACTCTAGTACTTTAATTTCCCTCTTCCTTAATTATGAGCTTTTATCAATTATTGTTTTTTTTTTTTTTGGTTTAGAAATGCTGGTGATAGTTTTCTAGTAATTTTTGTCTATTAAAGTAATTGTTTCATTTTAGGCTGTGACTGATTTTGATGGTTGTGTTATGTATTTTCATTTATATATTAATTAGGGATTTTGTACGTGTGGCAAAGAGAATTCGGATACTTCCGATCAAGGGGAACTCAAGGAAAGGTACACACACAACAAGTACAAGAGAGGCATGAGTGATGATCATCTTGCAGATGGTTAATCATTACTATAGGGATCTAGTTTTGTGCATGTTGAAGAAGTAGAAACTGTGGTAATTAACGCTAGCAAGAAATGCTGGTTATGAGTTAATCCAATTGGAAGTACATGTGAAGCCTTTGTGTGCTTTGTATGAATAAAAGGACATTATTTTCTCAGTTTGTAGCTCATGGTTTATTTGATCACGTTTTACTTTTACTACTCAAAAAGAATTTGGTTGTTTCTCAAAATTGGTATGCGATTGCCTATATCTCTATGTTGGTTTTCATAATACGTTTCTGTTGGCATGCATTACAATTAATAAAATTTAAGGAGATATAGAAATTTCTTTACACGCTAACACGACACGAATACGGTACAAAAATTTGTGTTCGGATTGACACATATTTAAATTCTTCTTGTGTTTATATTGACAAAATATAGCATGCAAAAATTTGTGTCGTGTCGTGTGTCAGCACGCAAACACGCATTTGATTTGTATTTTTTTAACTATTTAATGTTTTGATCAATTTGTGTCGTGTTGTGTCAACTCATATAAAAAGTGATTCATGTGAGTGTTAAGAACTCATAAATTTCAATTTACGTGTTATCTGTGTCGTGTCGTGCAAACATATAAAATTTACAAATCGTGTTCATGTTGATATATCTCTGTCGTGTCAATTCGAATTGATCCCCCTTAAAACCGTAAACGAATTATTCGATTGTTAACATGGTTCAAAACTTCAAATCTTTGCCAAAAAAAATAACAAATAGTACTTGTATCAAATAATAACACTCATTCGGTTAACCTACATGTGTGTGTGTGTCATTCACAACTCCCATCAACATCTATGTATGCGTGCCATAAGACTAGAAAGTTATCGGATAAGTTAGATTTATTTGAAGGCAAGGACATGTGCATTCTGTTATCGACATTATTCTAATTAAGGTGGTATTCTATCCTAGTGCAATGTTATTATGGTTCCGTCAAAGCCGAACATGTAAATTTTGTTGTTAAAATCGCACCCACAATAGTCGATAAAGCAACTTTCAATTTAAAAGGTAAAATGGGGGCTTACAAAATGGTTTAACCATGCATTTTCCTTAATTAGGATTAGGATACCTAGCTTTGTTTAATTAATTACTTTCAAAATAGATTTGGTATAATTTAACTGTTTTAATTGAAGCCAGTTGGTGGGGCGAGGACCAACCTTAGCCAGCAGGCTAGCCATAACGACTATATGAAGCTTTTGATGAATTGGTTGAGGCCTAAAGCTGTATGTGCAAATTTAGGTGGTTTCTTCTTCTTTTTGCTCAAAAGAAGACTCAATAACAAGAAAGAACTATAACTGAAAAAGAAAACAAATTTATTTCCAATTAATTGAAACAGGTCAAAGTGACAATCAAACTTGTTGATGGTGTCCTTAATATATATAAATGCTTTTCCCTGTGGATACACACAATGACACGTTGGGTGATGCTGATTAAGCCCATTTCCTACTCTAATTAGTGGTGTTTGTTAGCGTATATAATGGTCCAATATGCATGTCATTAAAGCAACAATGATGTATGGAACTTTTGTGTGTGCTCCCTTGCTAGTTTCAGTGCAGAGATTGGATGATTTAGGCTTTGACATTTATGCATTTCGATATTCATAAAGTCCTCCACCCTATATCTACTACGTCTCAAATAACATATACAATGTTCTTTAGATATTATAAGATTTTTATTTTATAATAATCGCTCAAAAAATAACTCACGAATCTAGACAATTTCACGCAGGATATAAAACTCAATTTATGAATGATCCAAAAGGTCCAATAATTAAGACTTTAAGACTGAAGAAATGCGATCATCCCACGTCAATATTATATCATGGGACACGGCATCAGTAGCTTAGGATTTTATCGCCACACGACATCAATAGCTCAAAGCTCTACAACCACCATAATAGTCAATGACTAAGGGACCGACACCTGATTTAAACTACATCTATAAAACAAAACTCATAAATAGACATTTTGCACACGAGATAGTTTGCAAGGACTACTTTAGTTGACCAATAATTAAATGCCACCATATTAAGGCAGCATAAGCAAAACAATCAATTATTATATAACAGAGGATTGAAGCCCAAGTATGTTCATACATTCTATCTTAACTAAAGTGTATAGCTCGTATCCTAACTTAAGTGTTAGAGTGCCTTGCATGTGCCCCACACATTCTCAGACAATCAAGACATCCAGCCTCAAAATCTCCATATCGCAGAGTATCCCGCAGAAGCATCTCATGGAATCCTCATCTTTATTGGACCAAATTCGATCGTGTGTAATATAACCCAATTATTATTGGACTGGTTACTATTTAAGTACTCTATTACTAGTCTTGTAAATTGTAATTAAAAGACTGTGATCTTTAATTTTCATATTTTAATTTCTTTTTTTTTATACAATATTTAAATTTCTAAACTAAAATTTTACTCCTAGATTATATAACTACCTCCGCTTACATTCAGGTGCAAGTTATAATTTGATGAAACGTTTGAAACAGTAAAATAGTAGAGTAAGAATTCGATATTACTAAAATATTAATTTCTAGTTAATTAATATTACTAAAATATCAAAGATTACATTTTTAGTACTAAAATAGTAGTTATATAGTTAAAATTTGACATTTCTAATTCCAGTCATATTTTTCTATATAGAATAGTTGAGGTGGCAAGTCAGAAAGCAATTTCTAATTAATTATTTTAAAATATCTGTGGTGATAGTATTAGTTGTTTCAGCATTATGGCAATATTAGAAAGGCAAAATTGATTCTATGTTACGGTAATTTAACTATCTCATGTCACTCTCAGTTTGTAAAAAGTGCCTAACTCTTTTTTTTTTTTAAAGCTGATGGGACCCAGCTTGTTTCTATCAACAGGAAAAATCGATTATCTTCGAAAAACAATGCCCTATTAGAAATGTTTAGTTATTGAAGTGCTTGTATCTTAAAAAAAAAAGGGACTAAAACTTTATTGCTACCAAGGATGATCCTTTGCATTTTACTTCCTGCTTCATCCTATCGCCATGTTTTGAATCTTTTCTACCATTACACTGTCAGTATCCTGCAAAGAATAATGTTCCATAATCTATTCATCTTGCTCTTGGCTTTCTCATCTTCTTCCCAGAAGCTAGCTTTTCTTCATTAAACTTTCTTTTCCTGGTTGCCGCAAGTTCGGGCATGCAGACGCAATTGGTTGCCATGTTTCCACCAATGCCCTTCATCAATGGTTATCCTCTCTAAATAGTTTGTCCTCAAGTCTTTACGTCCATTTCATAGACTCTAAACTTCTCTAGTTATTGGACTTTAGATATAAACAGATGTGGTTTTTACTATCATTGAGGGAAATTTTATAAAAAAATTATCTTTCCAATGTACGTATTTGTTTTTTGAAATAAAAATAAAAATTTACCTCATGTAGTACACAGTGGCGTGCTAACTGCTAACAACTAGAGATCTTACTCATCTTTTTCCAGTCTTAACTTTTGGGAACTGGTTGTTTCAGATGAGAAGTAATAATGGAACCACCAATTTAAATTTGGAGCCTCAAAATTAGCTTCCAACTTAAAGGGGGGCTCAACCTCTTCCTGCAATTTAAATCAACTTGGACCACTGCAGATAAATGTAAAGGACCACTGCCAACAAGTCAACAATGACTAAGTGAAAACTGAAAGGCAGACACGATGATGGGGAATCTGAGATTTCAGATTAATGAGAAAGATTAATGTTCATGAGTCATGACTTGACCACCATGAACTCTCTCTTACTCCAAGGCAAAACAGGCAAACTTATAAAAACTACCATTATATTTTAGCCGATAGCTAAAACTAAAATCTGCAGACCAAAAACCATACCGGAGAATGAACAAAGTTGTGTTAGAAATTATTTTTAACTTGGTATGTGTAATATAGCTGGGGCTTATCATTTCTTAAGTCACTTGAGATAACTTTATCTTCGACCACTAAATCATAACCGTACAAAGATGGATCAATGGTGATAAAAGAAAAGAAAGAAAAAGAGAATTATAACCATTCAAAAATGAATCAATTAATATAAGGAAATAAATAAACAAAACGACATAATTTTGAGATGACTGGAAATAAATATATCTTAAGTGACTTAAGAAATATTTTTTTCATATAGTTAACCACACCGCAAATTATTTTTTGAGAATTTATTTATAATTAACCCCGATTTTAAATCTGAAATGTTAAAAATATTAGTTATGAGAATATTGTTACTTAAATAAATTTATTGTATGGTAATACTTATTACATGCATCAGGTTGGAAAACACTGGCAGCCTATGACTAGTTTAGATAATTTGAAAATTAGTATATAATTTATTTATTTTTTGGGATAAACCACATGTATTCTCCATGAAAAACAATTATGTTCAAAATCACCTCCTGTGGAGGACATATGTAGTTTATCCAAAAAATAAAATAAAAATTATATACTAAATTAGTATATAGTTTATGTTGTCAAAAGCAAACCAAACAATAAACTAGCAAGATTTCCAATTCAAGCTTAACCAGTTCAAACTCTCAACTATATTTCAACCAACTAATTGAATCAGATGACATGATAAAATATAATTCTCATTTAATGATTTAATATATATATATATATATATATATATATATATATATATATATATATAAACATTTGTGAAATATGTAAAAATGTTGAGTTTTTAAAAAAGTATATATTAATAATTAACTAATTCAATTGAATAAACGTTTATTTAATCCTGTTTTGACAGGTCCAAAGTGATGTGTCAATTTGGTTATAAATCTAAACCATAATTAATAAGTGTTTCGGTTTTAACAACACGGTGCAATATCAAATCCTATCACGTTTCATGCCACGATAAATATTTAAACAATATATCGACTTTCTAAGGTCTCAGCTGATATTGATTGTAGTAATATTATTACAAGAACAAGAATATAAAGGTCAAACAATGTAACTGACAGTCTATGAAGATGAATTAATTACTTATCGATTTAGTTGTGCAAAAGATGTGCAGCTTTGTCAGTCCGCAGTAAAAATGAAACACAGCAATAGAAACTCAAGTTCAGCTTTAATTATCTTCAAATGGAGGTAAACCCCACTCACTAGGGTTGAAATCCAACAGTGAGTTCAAAACCTGATCTGCTGCATCATGAAAAGATTTGTCCAGCCTTGGATCAGGAACCATAACAGCAGACCTGTATGACATGTAAACAAAAATTATTATCAAGCTGCACATGAAAATACTTCTTCCAATTGCACAATGTATCCGTGTTTAATCAAAATAACAAGCAATTTAGGCAAGAAATGAATAGAAAGAAATGGTCAAGAGTAGACATCATCCATCATAACTGACTGAGGGACCACATTAAATGACATCTTAGCTTGACATCAAGACCAGATATATCATTGTATCCATTTTAAGTTACCTATACGGTTTGCTCTTATTGTGTTTTTCTCTTTTCTAGTAGTATTATTTGCTTGCACACCAGTCCGAATTATAGCTCTCCATGTATTGTGAGAAAAGTTAACAGTCCCACAACCAACTTAAGAATGAGCTCCAGTTTTGCCTTATCTGACAATCTCTAGACCTTCTAACCATCAGTAAACTAAATAGTGTAATAGAATTTTTCTCAAAAAAAAAAAAAAAAAACAAACAACCTTTAAGCAGTTGGATTATAGCCAGTAGCTACCTCTAACCTTCAAAGCCTACCAATTAGAGCTCATATGAACAACCATAATATATAATCTAGTAAATGTTGAAGAAAAAAAATGTTTGTAGGTAAAAATTAATTCAGAGGTTAAGACAGAAACCACGGGAATCTTCACTTTTGTAAGATGAAAATTGTTACAAGCAATTTGACAGTGGAATCAGTAACACGGCTTCTGATATTCATATTTTATAATTTTTTACACCTCAAACATGCAGGTAGTAAATATATAATTATATCAACCGAGTCATTATTGCATATAAGAGCTAGGGAGATAGAAAGGAAAGAACCTAGTGAACATATATATGTTACAAAGATGCAATCTGTCATAATTGTCAGGACGAAGAACTTGTTTGAGTAAAGAAATAAAAGATCTAATAAATTTCAGACCAGTGATATATATATATATAGAATAGAGTAAATACCATTTTTCGTCCTCAGCAAATTTTACGATGCCCACTTTAGTCCCTAGCAAATAAAAAGGCCCATCGTGGTCCCTAAAAAACTCAAAAGGGACCCATTTTAGTCCTTTTAGGGACTAATATGAATCTTTTTTGAATTTGTGAAGGACCCCGATTTCAACTAAATGGGTCCATTTAGAATTTCTTAGGGACCACAATGGGCCTTTTTATTTGTTAGGGACTAAAGTGGGCATCATGAAATTTGCTGAGGACCAAAAATGGTATTTACTCATACATATATATATATATATATATATATATATATATATTGCTGAAAGAATTGGAGCAACGGTAAGGTTGTTCCTTGTGACGAGAGATCATGGATTCGAGTGTGAGGAACAGTCTCTTTGCAAAAATGTAAGGTAAGGTTTGCCTTTATTTTGTATACTATATACCGTGAAACTCAAGAGATATTTTGTATACTATGCACCCTCAGATATTTTGTATAGTATATACTGTGCATGTAATAATGCAGGATCTGAAACAGTGCAACTCATAGATCTGGCACTAACCTACTTATTCTACTAAATGTTGGCACCTTTTGGGAACTATAATCTGCTACATTAAAAAGTGACAATAAAAAATATTATTCAATGCATCAATCCACTTACATCCCAGCATTCTTAGCTCCAAGAACTCCTGAGGGCGCATCTTCGAAAACAAGAACGTTACAAGGATCTACTGGTCCACCCTGTTAACCATCAATTGATCATTAACTACCACATCACTAAGTATGATTACAACTCGATAAAGCTGGACATACAACAATCAATGAAAAGAGCCTAACCTCAAATTCAAAATAAGAAAAGAAAAGGCATATATAATCCTTTAATCTGCAGACAATTTTTTCATCAAGTGTAGAACATTCATAAATTGGTATACCTCAAATCTCTTGGCTGCTGCAAGAAATACATCCGGTGATGGTTTGCCTTGTTTAACT
The DNA here is from genome assembly GCF_033153095.1 of Gastrolobium bilobum. Classification (NCBI taxonomy): domain Eukaryota; kingdom Viridiplantae; phylum Streptophyta; class Magnoliopsida; order Fabales; family Fabaceae; genus Gastrolobium; species Gastrolobium bilobum. The sequence continues at coordinate 448,173 of NW_026897257.1, read as the reverse complement.
TCAGGGTCATCACCAACAACAACATGATGCATCAAAGAAAAGATTTCACGATGTCTTTGAGTTTTCAATTCAAAATGTCGCCTGTGAGAACTGTAGGGAAAATTATCAAAAGAACTTTGCATAAGAAAATTCCTTCAAAATAGATGCATGTCATGAAATAAAATCTCTTCTTTCTGATCCCCCCCCCCCAAAAGTAAAGGACGATTTAAAAAAAATTAACAAAAGATGGCCGAAGTATACCCAGTTGCCAAACAAATTGGAACTCCTTTTGCATGTAGATGCCTGATTAACCGGCTAGCACCTATGATAGATGAAAACGGGACAGAAGGACATCAATATATTAACATAGTAGCAGCGCATATGCACAGAATTTGCATATGAAAATATTTATTCAGCTACTTGGTCTTTTCAGTTTGACAAGCTAATTATATACAACACAATCGATTCCGTACCAATCCCGACACTTTAAATGTGAAGTATCATTTACAACATTACAGATTAAGGCCTTCATCATAAATAGTTTAGGTAACAGGCTAACAGCAATATTTTCACATCCTTGACCTAGTTCCTGAGTTAGCGTGTGGCATCTATGAGTATAGTTCAATGACATAAATTGTATGCAGCATGTATAGCAAAAAAAAAAAAAAAAAAAAAGATACCCTAGAGAACCTATGCTTTGCAAGAAGATTAGATCTTGAATATTTGAAAACAATTTACCTAAACAAATACATACATTCCCCATTGAAAAGTGAAAAGCAGTTATGGGAAAAATTATTTCCATGAAAAATGGAGTTCTACACCCTTATCCTTGGAAAACAGTTTTTCCAAGGTAGACCAAGCAAACCAGCGTAAGCATTTCCAAAGTTGTCTACTTGAAGCAACTACAAAGTAAGATCAGGTCAAATGTACGAGTTTAAAGATGCCAGTCATACCAGTAATATAGCGAAGTATCTAGCTACAGAATCATGGTAGAGATTATTTAATGAATTCAAATAACTATATTGAAGAAGTTAAAAAGTTCTAATGTTCCACATATATTGCAATGCTGAATGTGTCAATGTAATTCCTTCTCAGCCCAAGTAGATCCATATTGAAATGAATCATTTTGAGTTTTCACCATGTGTGCCACGAGAAAGAAATCAATGATTGAACAAAGACAAGTAAATTACTAAAACTGAGAGCGAAAAGATGAGAAAGAACCAACTAAATTTTTTTATGAAATTACTCAAAAGAAGGAGAAAAAAGTAACAGATCCGAAAAATAGGTGGTAAAACGTGAAGTAATGAGAAGAGAAGAGAAATCCTCATAGGCAAAAGAAATTAAAGAAGGGGTAGCAGATCTAAAAGTAGGGCAAAGGTGAAATGATCAGTTATACTAGCCGCATCGTCATAATTTAACAAGTAGTTATCATCAATAAAGGCAATAGGATGAAGTATTCTACTAATAAGACACACATACATGATAAGACATACAATAATTGTTTTTAAAATGCTTAAATGATATCTATTTAAGCATAATCACTTATCCATTCCACACTTTCAAACTTTTGGTTATTAATTCATGCCGATTTATATTAAAAAAAAAGTAAACAGGGTAAAAATTCAGTAACCCTTGACAGCAGAGAAGATCGCCACCTCTGTGTAGAATACATGTTTAAAATACGCATGTGAGTTATTATGACACATGAATAAAAATATATCAACTATTTTTTGATTGTGTACTATGATTAAAGCTTTTGATTTCTAGAGCATGTTTGAATATTCTCTCATGTTTCAAACGTCAGATCCAGTTATAGCTAGTAGCGACATGATTCTTTAATCTTTATGTTAATTAGATAAGGGTCTCAAATCTCCATCAATCCACATACCTGGCATCAGCTCACTTGTCGGAAACAATTTCTGCAGCATCTCCTCTCTTTCTACTAGAAATTGCTCAGGACTAAGAATGTCACTAATTCCAGACTCTTCAACAAAGACCCTAGCAGCTTCTATTGCTTTCTTTCCCATCATCTTTGGCTTGAGGCTCCAATCAAAGGTTTTATTGTATCTAGCAAGTATAATTTCCTGAACTTCAGTATAGAACTTCTCTGTGTCTGCAAAAGAAGCAAGCCCATATCAAATTCGTAAATCAGCAGATGAAATATTACTACTCCACATAACAATCTAGTAAACATACAGCACAAGTATCTTGGGAAAACAAGTTGACACCCCAAAACTGTAGTGTAAATATTACTAACAAGTCCAACAAGAAACATGGAACCCAACTGCAGCTGGGGGATTTGGCCATTTTTTTAGCATCTTCAGCATCTTGTATGATGCAACAAAAATGGAATCGTTCCATGCCTTCCATAAACAAAGAAAAAAGGGGCCACCCATGACTCTAAGAGGTATCGGGCAATGATATAAGTGTAGGAAGTGTTCATTTAACAGAAAAAAATGGATTCACATTCATGGGGCAGGAAATAATACTTGTGTTCAAGTTGCCCCTAAACTTTGCTGGCCTCATTTAAAAATAAAAAAAAATAAACAACAACAAAAAAATTGACAAGAGATAAGCAAGTTGCTGATAAATGGGTATGCAAATGTGAATTCAAAATAGATGTTCATTAATGCGGGATGCCAGGAAGCACATAGCATCCTTCAAACCCTGAAAAGTTGGAAGGGAGAAATTCGAGATGAAATACCGAGCAAGAGACCATCCATGTCAAAAACGACGTGAGTTATTGGCGTTCTGCCAGAAACGGCAGTGGAGGGATTGGCCATTGCGCTCTGATTCTGATTTCTGAAGGAACAATGGAAGCTATAGCAGTTGCTGTCCAGTGTCCGATTTATTATTGCACATTCGTAGAAAGAATTGAGGGAGATTGCGAATATGAGAAGAAAAAAATAGAAAAAAAGGAAGAAAGATAAATAACTCTGTAAAAAAATTAGAAAGAAAAGCACGAATTAAAAATTTCACTTGTTTATAGCGTAGTGATAGTTAAATTAATACAAAATTTCACATCACCTAATACGATAAGATTCATTCTCAAATTCACATTTAGGCTAGACACTTCGTAATCATCGTGATTATAATTCTTTTGATAAATTACTTGAATTTATTTTTTTTACCTTGACCTATTTTCATTTTAATTCTATAAAAACATATATAAATTTAAAGAAAAATATTTGTCATTTTAAATTATATAAAGTTAGAAGCAGAGTATACTTATCACAAAAAAAGTTTATCACTCTTACCACCAATTTAATCATCGTTGAATTATGTCAATCTAACGATTATAATCTATTAGAAATTAATAACATTTATTATTTACAAAAAAAAAATAACATTTATTGTGTCATATTTATTAATTAATTATTAATTTCCAATAAACTATAATAGTTAGATTGACGGAAATCAACTAGAATTAAATTGATTGTAAGAGTGGTAAACTTTTTTGGTGGTAAGTAGATCCATTTCCATAAAGTTATGTCATTTTAAGATAGTGATAGACACAAAATAATATTTTTTATTTAAAATTCAAATTAAAAAATCATCAACTTTCTCCCCGATAATTTCTATTCCTTGTGTCTATCTCTCTCCTAAAATAACATAACTTATATCTTTTAAAACGAGAAACATCAAACCCATAAATTTATCTTAAATAAACTTTGAGACTTAATTACCGTGTTAAACCTGTTATATACGTCTTTGAAAACTGCTGCATGCAACACCTTTCTCTAAGCCCTTTTCTAATAGTTTATTTTGTTGTTGTTTTAAAAAAAAAAAATTAAAAATTAGTGAAATTTGATATTTATTAAAACTTGAATTATTTGATGTCAAATATTGTAAAACGCTTACAACTTTATCCCATTGTGATTACTTTAGGTTGGTTTCAAACTTTAATAAGCATTTGGATCCATCACAGTCTTTGAATTTGATGATATAAATGCATTGTTTACGAATATTTTAAGATAGTATCTTAACCATATTATAAACATAATGACAGGTCCTTCTTCTTATATACAAATTCTAACCAGAAGTTCTAATGTTATTGACTTTGAATGTCAAGTGTGCATTTATTTTTTTAATAAGCTCAAGTATGTATTTTTAATTTTAGTACATAAGTATGTACTTTTTTAATGTTAAGTATACATCCTAAATATATTAGTACATAATTAAAGTCACGCACATGATCTTAATAATCGGTTAAATAAATTTGATTGTTACTAATTATACTAATATGTCAATTCCCGTTTTCCTATTAAGATAACAAATAATGTGGATATGAAAAATATTTTATTGATAAAGGCAAAATTTGATCTTTACGTTTTGAAATAATTAATTTTCTGCTGTTGACCAACAAATACTGAATGTTGGAATCGTTTTTTAGCTTGTTTGGCTGGAAGACGGGTGATGGAAAGACTATTAAATTATAGGCAGATAATTGGTTGAACCTCGATGACAATCTAAGCAATCTAGCTCTTAATCACATTCCTGGTTTGGATATGCATAAAACTTTAGCAGAGATTTTTCAGCAGGGTACTTGAGATATTCAATATATGAATCAATTTCCAAATGATGAGCTAATCTCTAAAGTGTTTTGCATTCCTGTTGCTTTGGAAGATAATTCTGAGGATTTGGTACCGTAGGTAATGCCTATACGGTGCATGCTCATCCATATGCTTAGTTTTTAAAAATGATTTTTTTGTCGCAATATGAAATTGATGCCCGAATGCTATGCTTTGTGATGCACGCAGCATACAAAATAAAATGTCATGATGAACATGTATGTCAAGATCGTATAATTTGTATCATAACAAGACTTTGCAGCATATATATATATAGCAAGATTAACAAGATGTCAAAACGAGCAATATTAATACGTATAGATATATCAAGACAATGAGCCACGATCTCATCTCGTGCTCCTTCTAGCAAGTAGGAAGAGTAGTGCCTTCACACAATTACCTTAATCGTCACTATACCGATTCCAAACAGCAGCGAAAATGTCCAATTCACGAATTAATGGCACCTAATTTCAAACAGAAAAATCAGCATAGTGTTCAAGCTTTTCTAAACATTAAACCAAAGCTTCCCAAGCCTAAAATATCCCTACAACCCGCGACCAAGAAGGGTCCTACCCTAAGGATTGTGTGACTTCCAAATGAGATTTTTAACAACAAAAACAGAGGGAATCCTAAGAGTTCTCATCAGGCAGATTCGGAGAAGACATAACCGTACTGTTTTAAATTTAATTAATTTAAGCCAGTAGCACTTTATTCACAACCGGTAATAATATTTTTAAATTTTAACATAAGCTACATTTTCTAAAATCATCAGGGGTTCGATTTTACAGTAAGGAGCAGATCAAAACAGAACAGAAAGTTAGAAAGTTCAGCCCTTGATTTACCTTTAAGACCGAATAGAAAGGAAGAAAGAGATGGATTCAGATTTCTGCTTCTTGCTACACCAAGTCGCTCGCACGTTTGACCACTAGGCAGCCACCAACGCCTCAGCTGGACAAACCGAGAGGAGTCTTTAAGAATTTTAACGAAGTCAGGGACAAAAATATATAGCAAGAAGATACCTTACCTTCTTGAGGAGGAAGGTACGGCTGAACAGAGGAAAGAGATATATACGTTGAATCTTCGTTTCTGCTTCAAAAGGGGTTGCACGGTTTCTGCAACAGAAACCCAAGAAAAAGGTGAAATCGTTCTTCCGTTTGAACTCCAATGATGTTGCGATTTTGGGAAAATAAAAGAAAACAGAATCAGAAAATAATTTTACAAGTTTGGTCGGTTGAGGAGAGGGAAGAGAGATCATGGTTCTGGATGGTTTGGTGAGGGTGATGACATTGGTCTCTGTTTCTCCTTCTCAAACAGATAGCGAGCAACAAGAAGGGAAGGCTGATGTTGGTTCTCTTGCAAACAGCGTATAAGAGGGAAAAGAAGAAGGTTGGCTGTGAGTTTATCCACACAACCAAAGATCAAAATTTATGCCCATCACTTTTCTGATGAACGCGTGAGGGAAGAAGGAAGGGAGTTAGAAATTTTATCCAATGAGCAGGCATGCATCTTGCTCTCTGCAGACCGATTGGTTGCTACTAGAGGTGGGCAGATTTTGGGGTTTACAAAAGGGGTTAGGCATGGTTAGGCTGCAATCCTTTTTCTGATCTTTCTCCACTGCACAAGGCAGAGACGTGACTCACTAGGTGATAAAGTTGTGCTGGCCAAGAGAATTTTCATCCAATCACGTTGAGAGGAGAGGGATTTCACGCTGAGATCAGGTAAGAGGGAAGGCTGGATCAGATTGGGAAGTGAATTGGGTTGGGTTGCTGCTCCAAGGGCTCTTGGGCCGCAGGTCAAAACAATTGATGTGGCCCAACATACTAACTTATGAAATCAATTGAGATTAGCCCATGAGCAATAAGCCCCAATGTTTTTAAATTTGGCTGACTAATACCCATCATCCTATGGGCCAGCGTCCTTCTCACCCAAACAAGGCCCAACATGCTAATTCCTCTTATATTATAATTCAGCCCATCACTAATTAAATCCTTTTAATTAATTTATTGTCTCTTACTTTATTTTTAATAACTTATGGCTGTAATTCTAAATTATCTTTCTCATGCCTACATAATTTCTGTGACTAATTAATTTATTTCGAGGAACTTCCTAACTCAAATTAATTTTCTCCTAATAATTATATACTCGAATCAAAGCACATACAAGAGCATAATACCCAAAATTCTCATAGCAACATAATATATTTCCTATTTACGTGGTTAGTTTGGTGTCATAATCATGTGTCCATTAGTTAAGGTTTCCTATATGAACTTGATGAATTTTCAGCTTCCTCAAACAAATGTTCCCTGGAAGAAGATTTGGGATTGGAAGGGTCCAGAAAGAATCAAGACTACGGTGTGGTTGGCGTTCCTTGATAAGCTTCCAGTTAGGAGTCGCACATGCAAGTGGAATGGGGGTCCTAATATATGCATTGATTGTCCTAACAGTGAATAAGCACTCATCCATGTACTTCGTGATTGTTCCCAAGCCAAAAGACTGTGGGTCGATTGGTTTGACAATAGGGTTCCCAATGATTTCTTCATGCTTGGCTCATCAGGAATGTGAGTAAGGGTTGATGTAATCTTTACAACAGTCTTTACTACTTGCTGGCATTTATGGAATTGGCGTAATCTTCAGATTCATGATGATAGCTTTCGGAGACCAAGCAATGACAAGTTTGTAATCTCTGGTTTTATTGCGCACTTAATGGAAGCTAGGGGTAAGAATAGAAGCATTCTTAGCAGCAATCCTAGTGTCCAACAATCTACTAAGTGGTGTCGTCCTGATCCTGGTTGGTTGAAGATTAATGCAGATGATGCTTCATCCCTGTATAGGAGGCATGCTAGCTGTGGGGGCCTTATCAGAGATCATAATAGTGCTTTTCTGGGTGGATTCTCATTCAGGTTAGGCTTTTGTAATCATCTAGATGCAGAACTTTGGGGTATTCTCAAAGGTTTAGAGATGGCTTGGGGTACTGGGGCTAGGAGATTAGTGTTGGAATGTGACTCAGAGATTGCAATCAGCACTATTCAAGGAGGTAGCAATAATAACTGAAATTCTCAGGTTGTTTCCCATATTCACAAGTGGCTTACTAAAAATTGGAATGTTCGTTGGGTCCACACCTTCAGAGAGAACAACAGATGTGCTCATTAGTTTGCTTCTAGGCATTTTGAGAATGATAGTAATCTTATTGTTTATCATTATCCTCCTCTCCTTTTGTTATAGCTCCTTCTTCAGGATGCTTTTGTTGATCTTTTAAGATCTCTCGTCGTGTAATTTTATTTTGTTTGGGGCTTTGCCCCTCCTTAGTAAAAAAAAAAAAAAAAAAAAAATACTTTCAGAAAATTCAAAAACAAAAAAAAAAATGCAGAACCGGTGAATATTTTTTTTTACTAGTAAAAGTTTAAATTAAAAAGGCACGCCCCTAATTAAAAGGAATTAACCTGGATACTCAAAATCTAAACCCCACCCAAAAAAATCACCCAAGCATAACTAGAAAATTTAAAAGCATGGTAATTACCGTAACACACTTTCTTTAATGAATTATTTATAATCCAACGGTCCATATCTTCAAATAAGTCATTCACACGGATAACAAGTCAATCCAACGGCAACAAATGTACCGTCTAATGTTATATAAGCTCACCCCAGATTACAGCCTTAACACCAACATCTTCAAAGTTCATTTTGAGAGAGAGAAAGAGAGAGAGAAGCCAGCAGTAACAGTAACAGCAACCATCATATCATGTCTGGAAGAGGAAAGGGAGGGAAGGGTCTGGGAAAAGGAGGAGCGAAGCGTCACCGAAAGGTTCTGAGGGATAACATTCAGGGAATCACCAAACCTGCGATTCGCCGTCTCGCGAGGCGTGGTGGTGTCAAGCGTATTAGTGGTCTTATCTACGAGGAGACACGTGGGGTTCTCAAGATCTTCCTCGAGAACGTGATTCGCGACGCTGTCACCTACACTGAACATGCTCGCCGCAAGACTGTTACCGCCATGGATGTGGTTTACGCCCTCAAGAGGCAGGGTAGGACCCTTTATGGTTTCGGGGGTTAGATTGCAGAATTAGGGATTAGGGTTTCGCCCAATTTAAACCCTCTTTTGAATTATTATTATTATTATTATTATTATTATTATAAAATCATAGCTTCTCCAATGTTAACAATGTAACACTTCTTATTTTTGTCAATGGCTAATTGTTTCTTAATTCTCGTAATCAGCTGTATTTTTTTTTTTTTGCAAGAATTACGCGCTATATAATCCAAATCCTGAATAATACGCTGGCTATAATGGGAAAACAACGATTGCGTGGCGATTTTTTATTTATTTTTTATTCTTGCAAGAATTGTATTTTCAAGAAGGGAGCTTGGTCGTTCGATTTTACAGCACCTATTCACTGCCTTTGAATCGTAAAGTAACTAGCGTCAGTTTTACCAACGTGCCATGGTTCTTTTGGCCATTTAAATGGAGTGGTTTAATTTAAGTTCTGTGATTCCAAAGTTGTTTGCACAGCCTTAGAAGGGTGCTATTCTGCTGAATATATTGCAAAATTGAGGTGGGAAATTAGGATTTAGTATGATTAGAGATTGTTTAACCAGCTGTATGCAAATTGAAATTCCAGCCACTCATTCTAAGGTGCGATGGGTGAATAGTTTTGGAACTTATTATGGTACTAAGGGGGCGTTTGTTACCGGTTTTTTTTTTCCCAGGTAGACAAATAATAAATCAATGTTTGGTAAAGCAAAAAAGAAAAAAATTCATACTAAAAACGATTTCATGGAAAACCATGTCATGTGTAATTTATTGTACGGTATGCATAAGTGAAATTCCATAGATGGGATGGAACTTTTTGTTGCCGGGGTATTAGAAATTGAGGCGCGAATTATTGACAAAATTAATCTTCACGAAAATAGTATGTTGACCGAACAGAATAGTATGTTGACCGAACAGATTGGTATAAGTAGGGGTGAAAGTAGGTTTGGCTGGGTCAAACTTTATCCCGAAAAGTCTAAGCTTACGTCGAAAAATTTTAATTTGGCCTGACCCAAGCCTGATACGAGTCTAACTGTTAGTCTCGCTTGACCCGTTTATAAAAAACAAATAGTCTGACCTAGCCCGTTAGCCTGTTACTTTTTAACTTCCAAGCATAACCATGAATCAACTTTACAAAATACTCAAATTCCTGTTACTTAATCAAAAATCATAATTTCAACGTCCAAACAGAATCATGAATCACAACAAAACTCGTACAATATGCATTTAAGTCACTTTCAAAAGCAAAATGCTTAAACTAAATAACATTTATTTCATCAAATCCTCTCTGGAAAACCTTTTAATACATTCATATACACAATCTAACATGCTGAAATCTTGGTTTCTCCTACATAAGAAATAAAATTAGATTTCTATTAAAATATAACCGAATATAATTAAGTTATAAAAGATTGCAATTGATTAAATTTATATCTTTTGTCTTTTTCTTCAAGGCATACTTATTCTATTTTATTTTATTTAAAATAAATAGTACAATATAGGTCAGCATGTAGGCTTAAAGGCCAGGCCTTGTGAGAGTGGGCCTACGACCTTTATATTAAACAAGCTTTTTCAAAGCCTAAGCTCGCCTTATTTTACAAAATATACTAAGTTAGGTCTGGCCTAAAGTAGGCCCCTGTAGGTCGGCCCGGCCCAGTTTCACCCCTAAGTACAAGTTTAAACAGCTCTATAAATCATTAGGATTGGTCTGATGGAATTTTTTTTGGATATGTTGTATTAGATTATTATGTGTTCAATTCTCACTTGTATTAAAAAAATAAAAAAAATTCAACTCAATTAACATTTTACACAACTAAATTAGCTTCAATGATTTGTAATTCGATTCATATCTATGATCATTTATTACTAAGCATCATTTTGAAGCAATTTATTTACTTCTTTAAATGAGATTCTTGGCATTCAAAAACCTTTGCTGTTTGATATTTTGACAAATATTTTTTTTTTTTTTTGATAACATGACAAATTTACTTTTGCTCTAGCTATTACTAATTTCAAACTTGTGACTTGGTTTTCAAAGCTCAAATACATTTTTTCCCTCTTCGCAAAGAATTAATACCTTGCCAAATTACAAAAAACGCGGTTACATTTTCATGTAAAGCGCGGTTTGTACATTTTCATTCAAAATTCGTATCCCTCGTGCTAAAAAAAATGTGTTTTCTCAGAGACACAATTTCCAATAAAAAACCCGGCACTTCTAATTTCAAACCCACGCAATCCGCATCACACACTTTCCGCCAATCGAAATCAAGTATTATAAATCCAACGGGCTCAGCTTCCAAATTCTACATTCACACGGATAGCTAAGCAATCCAACGGCCACAAATCTGTGGTCACATGTATAATCTCCACATTCTCAGCATTCATTTGGTAATTCATTTGCGTGCGTATTCGGTTTTGTTTCGTTTCGAGAGAGAAAACATCAGCAACAGCAACCATCATGTCTGGAAGAGGAAAGGGAGGTAAGGGTCTCGGAAAGGGAGGAGCGAAACGACATCGTAAGGTTCTGAGGGATAACATCCAAGGAATCACCAAGCCTGCGATTCGCCGTCTCGCAAGGCGTGGTGGCGTTAAGCGGATCAGTGGTCTTATCTACGAGGAGACACGTGGGGTTCTCAAGATCTTCCTCGAGAACGTGATTCGCGACGCTGTCACCTACACTGAGCATGCTCGCCGCAAGACTGTAACTGCTATGGACGTTGTCTATGCCCTGAAGAGGCAGGGCAGGACCCTTTATGGTTTCGGCGGCTAGAGATTATGCTATGCTATGCTTTTGTTCCTCAAGAGTTTTTAAATTAGGGTTTCTTATAGGATTATTTAGCTGTTGATATTGTGCAATAGCTCTCTAATTTGGCTATGAGGAGTTGTCTGTTCTGCACTTTTATTATTATAAAGTACATTTCATGTCACATTAATATGATCACCTTAGGATGTTTAAAAATGTAGCTTCGGTAAAATGCAGTGTGAATTTATGATTCCCCTCGTTATTTTTGCTGGTGGAAGAGCAGAGTCTATTAGTTTTTCCTTTTTTAAAGCTCTGATTTTATGTTGAACTTGTATGTAGTAATTCAGTTCAAATTGTGAATTGGAACCCTTGTTTAAGGCAAATCTTATACATAGAACGCGGTATAGAGTGATGACTGAGGAGCATTATGGATTTTAACTAAATTGGGTATTATAACAGTTTGATAGCGTTTTGAATATTGTATGTGATGTAAGTAAAATTGTGTACAATTTCGCCCAGCTTTAATTGCTGAATAGAAGGTATTTGAGCTTTATCACGTGCATTATTTGGCGGTGCTTCGTTGTGAGAATGAAAAAGACAATCCATCTGCGTAGTAAGCATGGGCCAGAATGACACAGAAAGCCTTTGTGTTTGAATGCCTCGAATTAAAATTGAACTGAAACCAATTGTAGAACATCAGAGAAATTCAATCTTTCAGTTAAAAGTCATGTTTAGACCGATTAGTAATAAAAAAAGATGCATTAATGTAACAATAGTTGGTACTGACTTGTCATCAATCTTCCCCCAGCCACCCTCAATTTACATTTTTTGCAGCTTATAAATTGTTTTTCTTATTTGCTCTGCTACAGGGTACCCTTGGTCAATATCTGAGCTTTAATTTAAGCCAAGTCTAATTCTTGTTGGCCATTACTACTCTGGCTCCCGCAGATATGTACGGTACAAATTGTCTATATAGAACCGAATTACCAAAGAAACCTTAAAATTTCGTGTAAGAAACATTGTAGTAGGAAAACTTGTCCCCTGCCTATACACTTGCATCTGAACAGAAAAGTAAAGAAGCAAAAATATTTAAGCAGTGGGCCAAAGCTTCTGCTAGCAATGAAGAAAAAGAAACTGTCAATAGTGCTGTCTCATCAGCTGATTATTTTAAACTGTATTATCGTGGATAAACCTAATCCAGTGTATCGCAGTGGTTGTATATAATCAAGCTGTTTTTTTTCCATTAAGGCAAATACTATCATATGAATTATTTTACTTTTTTTGCTACTAGGGAAGTAAGACTTGAAAAATAGGCACTTAAAATGGACTCCCACTTGGGCTCCAGGCTTAAAGTTTGAAGTCCATAATTAACCAAAACAATTTCAACTTTACTTCGAGGCAAGGAGTTGTGCATGCAGTAATGGGCACTTATTAGCCTGCCTCGTTGGTATGGTAATGGAATAGTACATAGGTTTAACTTTCTAATTTATCAAATCACTTTTTTATTTGCCTCGTGGATTTTGTGCACAAAGGACACATGCTGTAGCAACTATCTTTGCCAACAATCAAGATTCTCAAGACTTTGCTCACAAGTACTATCACACAGATTTATGAACAATGCTATTTCAATTTTCACATATGATCCATCCAATCAATGGAGAGAAAATGTGGCCTGGATTGGAATTCCACTAGTGGCACCTTCGCATTACATAATTCCTATTAGAATGCTTAGGAAACTAAGAAATGACTAGTGAGAGGGGCGACCTCCGTTTAACCTGTTCAAGGTGTGGCGTGTATGGTTGGTTACAATAAGAAGATTTGCCAAAATGTATTGCCTCAACTGACTGAAAAACAACCTCCAAGTACGAATAAATCTTTAATGCATCATATACACCAAAGATTCAGTGCATCTATCCAATAACAGCAAGCATCTTGACATACTGCTTTTACCTAGGAGACTATTGCTGCACCTATATCTAAAGGACTAAGAAGCGAAGAAGCCCAAGGGAATTAATCCAAGTATGGTTATTTTGCTCATATCTCCACATTGTACTTGCTTTATTTTGTGATTTTAATTCTACTAATCAAGTTACTCATTCCTGTACTTCATGTTAATCAATTACTCAAAGTCTTAAATTATTATTTTGGTATCATAACAATCAAAATTTGTGCCTAACAACACAAGTTTCATTCATTTAGTGCAAACTCAATGGCTACATCATAGTGTAGCCTTTATAACAATAATTCGCTACACCATTACACAATTTCTTTTTGTCAAAATAATCTGCACATCAGAAGAATACTACCCCGAGCATAATTATAATCCCATTACCCTGCTTTACCCTTCCTTAACACAAATTTCATATTGTAATCCCCCTCTAGCAAGCTTTAAATTTGCAAACGGTTGGATTTGGTTAATTTAAGATTTTTAGTAGACTTTGGCAATGAATAATAACAACCTTCTTGATTATTCCTTCCTTTATTTTTTTTCATATATGTCAAAATGCCAATAAATCTCTTCTCTTCTGTGCCAATGCCCAAAAACCAAGAAAACAACAGGAAGGCCAAACAGAAAAATATCTTGAATTGGAGTAAACTAGCATAGCCACAAGAGTAGTTGCCCCTTTGGAAATATTGTATGGACAATGGACTATTCTTTAGCTGAAAAGAACAACGCACTATACTCATAACTCTGTTCACCCTTCATTCTCTATTTTGGGCTTTCTAGATGCCTTTCTCTATCACCTTCCTTCCTTTCTATTTTATTCTAGAAGCCATCGACAAATAAACCGAAAGCACCATAATAGTCCAAACATAAATTTCGTTATACATACTCCAAACAATAAAAAAGAACCCTCATAGAAAACAATTATTCCCCTGCACCCTTCTTTGTTTTTTCCTCACTCAATTTCATTTCAGCACACCACAGTGAAAACACACACACACATATATATATACACAACAAGTGCTTCTCCTCTCTCTTTAAAACAACTCATCTAGTTAATCTCTCTCATTGCTTCCTTCACATCTTTCTTTCCATTTCCTTCAACCATGGAAGATGAACATGCCCGTATAATCAAATACTCCAATTATATGGAATCCCAAGAAGAAGAAGGAGAAGAAGAAGAGGCACTGTCGCTTTGTGACCTTCCACTCAACCACAATTCGACCAGCCTGGACGACAAGTCGTTCACGAAGATTCTTCGATCACAAGATAACGACGAGTTTTTCAACGGCTTCAGCAGCAGCAGCAGCTCCGACATGTGCCCCGCAGACGACATCATTTTCTGCGGCAAACTCGTACCCTTCAAAGACAAAAACGACAATCCCCAAAAAAACCTCGTCGTGGAACAAACCAAATCACTCACCCACCGTCGAAGATCCGAGTCTCTCTCCTCCGTGACCCGATCAAACAGTGTCAGCACGTGCACGGGTTCTCGCCACGTCATTATGAGGAATAGCAGGTCCTTGGATTATAGCAGGTTACGAGACTCGTCGACGGCGCCGGAAATTGATCGGAATTCTTCGTCCAGGAGCGTTGCGGCGTCGGAGGTTGTGGCTAAGAAGGCAATGAAGCCACGCTGGTACTCTCTGATGTTTGGGACAATGAAGCTCCCGCCGGAGATGGAGCTCAACGACATCAAGAACCGGCAGGTTCGCCGGAATCCATCAACGACCATGTTTCCGGCGACGGATTCCGGCAAGAAGTTGGCAGTGAATCGGAGCTCCGGCAAGGTGTCGTGGAGAATACTAAAGGCATTGAGTTGTAAGGATCACAGTAGCGTCGCAGTGACGACGTCGTTTCCTTTGCCGCAAGCGTCGTAACATTTTTGAGGTCATGTGACGTGCACGCCCACGGGGTATCATGAAAAGTTATCAATATCTTGACGCAATTGACCTTGTTGTGTTGGTGGATGACACCGACGGTGATGTGCATGGCATGGGTATTTTGGTCATTTCAGTGTTGCTTGGGTGAGAGAAAAATATGATATAATATCAACTTTGCTTAGAAGGGAATATTGTGTACAGTCGCGATACATGAGGGATCATAGTCCCACTAAGTGAACAAGAAGATTTGTTTATTTATTTATTTTTATTTATATTTTCTCTAAATTCTAAGATACTTTTGTATGCAAGGTGGTGTGTATTAATTGTTGGAGTGAATGGCAATCACGAGAAACCCGACTATGAGTTATGACGCAAAGGATGGCAGCTTATATTTTAGGGTAATACTTATGTTGTATAAGAGAAGTACTATCTCATGCTCAAACAAAAAGTATGAGAGAGAAAAGAGTTAAAGGTGAGAGAAAAAAAATTTGTGGGACCCATTTGAAAAATGTGAGTGTAGGAGATAATATTTTGTTTATGTAACATGAGAAAAGTAATTCCCTATATTTTATGCCTCGAAATATTAGCTTTTTTTTTTAAAGGTGATATGTACATTTTAACCATTAGTAGCTGTGCTCAGAAGATCAATTTAATGGGAAACTCTTTTCTGTTTTCACTTTGATTACGGAACCATAATTGACCTTTACATCATATTTAATAGAGTTTGCTTAAACTACTGATTTCATAAGCTTGCGACCATTATTACATGATCTTGAAATGACGAGAAAAAATAAAGCAGTTTTGTTTTTCAAACAAGCCTTTTATTTAAGAATTTAAAAGATACTATAAGAAATTAAGAGCCAATAGATTTTTCTTTTTTGGGGGGGGAAATTAATGGAATGATAGAAAAGAACCAATAGAGTTTGAGCGCATCACTTCGCCTAATAATAATCTATTGTTATTCATCAAATTAGTTAAATATCTTGTCGAAGATACCCATCATTTTATGAACTTAGGTAATGGTAATTTCCTAAATTCTTCTATAATTAAAGAGATTCCACCCTCTTGTACACATCTAGATTTATTTAGGTCGACCTTAATTTCCTTTTGATTAAAGCCTTAAGTTTCTGCAGGCACACCTCCCTTTTTCTCAAAAGAAACACGCCAAACAACCACCATAAAAGAAGATAAAAGAGTATCCACCTTAAAGCGTTCAGCTATTCGTACTGAAAAATATAAAATCTTGGTATTTATAACTTATGTGTCTTCACTCAAGATTATATTTAGAGCATAAAAATATATATAACTTCTCACAAATTATATGTATCATCATTAGCTCAATCTCAATAATTTGTATGAACAATAACATTTATAAATGATTAATCATAAGATTTTCTTACCCGTAACATACGATAAATTTTAAGAAATTCATTGAATCAAATAATTGGTTTGGATGGTATTTTTAAACGTTTCTAACAAATTTTAAATGCATGAATATAAATATATGCAAGCGTGATTATTAATATTCTTTATTTGGATCTAACATCACGTAATTTAACATTTTCTCTACTTTGGATTTTATATTTTTACAATTTCTACTAATACATTTATTGAATGTTTGACAATAATATTATTAAATTTGATTGTTTTATAATTTTTTTTCGTAATCCAACTAATTTCCAGCTTGTTCACAACTAGGTTGATTCATCCGACTTGCGAAACACCCATTTCCCTGTCTTCTTATTACGCTGACAACTACAATATAATCCCAATTAATTATTGTTAAAAAATTACATAAGAGTTGGAAGCAACTCTAATTACAATATAACACTTAGTGTATGTTTGGATCATTTTTTTTTTTAAGTTAGAAGCTACTTATAAGCATAAGCTAGGCCAAACAAGTTTTGAGAAAAACTCTTATAATGAAAAGCTCTTCTTTTTATAATGAAGAAAAAAGCTGAAAATTAAAAGTTCCTAAGATGAGCTTTTTTTTAAGCTCTTATTTATTTTTCTTGAATTGTGTGTTTTTTTTTTTTAAAATGAAGAGTGATAAAGATGAAAAGAGAGATAATTTTCTTGAAATATGTGCCTTTAAATAATTTTTAAGCTAAGTTTTTTTATGTAATTTTCAAACAGCTTTTAACTTCTTTATTTAAGCTTTAACTTATAAGTAGTTTTTAGCTTAAAAATAAGAGGATCCAAACAGGCTCTAAGAGAATTAATCGAGGACCACAAAAAATGCTGTCATTGATACAATTACCAATATATTTTTGTTGTAATTAATTAGCAAAATCTCAATTAACAGAATTAATCGAGGACAGCAAAACGAGACCAAAAAAAGGGCATGCTCCTAATCATCGTAGAATAAGAATAAAATGTTTAAGCACACCACAATATTGTCTGCAAGTGAATATAGGGACATTCAAGAGTAGAAAAATAATGGGTGAGATTTTGAATTATTAAATATGGTTTTTAACTTTTGAGTTATTTTTCAATTTTTCCCCCAATGATGGGATGGGGAAGTGAAGTTGGTAAAACATACTTTAAAGTGGAGTATGAATTGCGTGTGGCGTGCTAACAAGAAATGCCAACCTATTTTCCAAAAACAAAATAACAAAAAAAGCCAACGACCCCACCGTTACTCAATAGCTAAATTCTATGACTGATAAACAAGACGCCCACGTATGCGTTTGTCGCTGGTGTTAATTTCCTTAACTTTTTTAATTTTGGGCGTTTTGTAGAAGAATTTTTTTTTTATCAGGTAAATTGTAATTATTAGGAATATGATAGAAAAATTAAAAAAAATAATTTGGTAGGCAAAAATTTTACCAAAAAAATTGGGTTAAATTTTGTGAATCTTTGTCAACTTTTTCTCACTTGCCCGATAATATGCAAATACCACATTGAGATTGGACAACTTCAACAATATGATACCACGTTGAGATTGGACAACTTCGACAATATATTTCTTCTATTTTTGCATTTGATTCTGAATGCAAATGACTTTGGTGGATAAATTTTTATATTTCCTCTACCAAACAAATAGATCATCGAGTGCCAAACTCAAATGCACGGGGATCTCAACAAAAAACTTGAACCAAACACTATTTAAATTATATATATGGCTTTTTTAATTTTCTTTAATATATATATATATATAGGAAAATGTTATATTTCTTACCAAATTTCAATCGTTGATTTTCATTAATTTAATGATTATAATTTATTAAAAATTAATAATGAATTAATAAGTGTCATTCAATAAATTATAATCATCATATTGATAGAAATCAATGGTTAAAATTTAGTAGTAAGGAGTGTTAAATGATAAGTATAACCTTCACCCACCAATATAGGGAAAAAAAATAAGTCATCTGCCTGTGTATTCCGAGAAGTACATTTGTGAGGCAGAAAAAGACGCGGTAAAAATAGAAATAGTTTTCTGATATATATATATATATATATGTATATGGAAAAATATTTATCTTTTTAAATGACACAACTTATATCCTTTCACTCTCACAAAGAGATGAGACTCACACCTTTACTTTTTTTGTCAACTCTCTCTCCTCCTTTATCTATCTCTTTCTCTCTCTCTTAAATGACACAACTTTACATCCTTTAAAATGACACACATTTTTTTCATATATATATATATATATTCGAAAATCATTTTCTCATATTGTTGGAGATTGTTTTCTATATTGTGAGACATTAAAATCTGTGTTATGCTCTTTTTATTTTTTTAATAAGTGATGGATCCTATCACTTATTGTGTCTATAACATGAGAAATACTACTTTATGAGAAATGATAAACCCGTATATATTTTCTTTGATTCTATCAGTGGTCTTGTCCCTCTTTTATAAACAAGGAAGATTAATTATTGTGAAGACAACAAGAATTCAAACCTAACAGAACAACACAAGAACTAAATACTTCAAATTATGTGCCAACTACTCAAGCATCACTATGTTTTAAGATACCACGCATTGGAAACTCCTGCCCAATTCTTTGTTTTGAGAGACTACTCATGATAAGCAGGAATAATCTTGTCTACCAATTTATTGTGCCAAAATATGTCTACCATTACCGTATAACTTATCTTTGGATGAAAAATGCCAGTCATCTTAACGTAGTTTGAGCATGTGTTTGAGAATAAATTATTTTTAAAATATTTTTTAATAATTAAAAGTTTTTTATTTTTAAAATAAAATAATTTGAACACAATAAAAAATTGGAATGGAGTTAACCGTCTTTTAACAAGTTGGAGTGGAAAGGCAAACTTGATTTCTATGGTTTTGTTTGAACTGAGTTAAATTCGTATTAACTGACAAGTATTATGTCGAATCGTTACTTTATTTTCAGTTATAATAATAATAATAAGGGTTTAGTATTTGTCATTTTAAATGACACAAGTTATGTCATTTTAGGAGAGAGATAAACACAGAAAAACTGAAATCATGGGAGAGAGAAAGCGGGTGATTTTTTTTAATTTAAAATTAAATTTTCTGTGTCTGTATCTCTCTTAAAATGACATAACTTTCTGTTATTTAAAATGACAAACATTTTCCCTAATAATGATATAAAGTGTTTTAAGCTATTTTTAATTATACAAGAAGTTGAAATATTTTAAAAACAATTGTAATTACAAAAAGACGTATTTGTAATTTTATTTTTTTACAGCTATCTTTACAAATGAATAGCAGGAGCTTTGTAACTTTATCCTTTTATACTTATTCTTAAAATTAATTAATAATGGTAGTTTGAAAAAAAATAAAAATTAAAGGCCAAAGAGGGGAATCCGCTTTATATAAAAGCATATATAAGGTTTATTTGGGTTAAAAAAAAAAAAAAAACTTGTATTAAGAAAATAAGTTGAGAAGATGAATTAACCACCGAATCAGATTCTCTACTTAACTTCTATCATAATTAGGAGACTACACCGCTTTTTCTCTTTGATACTAAAGAGAGCCTTACCCATGAAGCAAGCAAGCTAAGATATTTATCAATGAATACCAATCTCTAACACAATTATGTTCATCCGCATATACTATTTGTATAATTGCATAAATAGTTTTCAATATTCATGTTAACTGAGTTCATTGAACAATGGCTTGTTGAACATGATAAAAGCTAGATTATCATAACTTTTGGGACCGTTCCCGACTTCAGATGTAATAATTTTCACTCAATGAATCACAAAGATTAACCTTGACTCTACTTTATTATGATACGGCCAATATTATAGTGTCCACAATGAAAGGAAAATGCATTAATTACTTTCTAGATGGAGAGAACAGGAAAAAGAAAGTTCACTATCTTCCATCAAATTTTGCACTGCACTACTAGTAGATAGGGTCCCTGAGGTGGCAAAAGCAAGATTCTTCTGTAGTATCTTTTTCCTGAACTATTACTCTAATCACTTCATATATTTCTTGTCGTACCAATCTAATCTCATTATTATTTGAAATGAATTGAAGTTAATCAAGCTTAGAATAATTGATAAACGTTCGTGTTCAGCTTGTTCAGACTAAATCAAATTCTATACAAAAATTTGAATATACATTAACTGGCGCCTTCTTTGAACCATTATTCTTTTCTTTCTCTGGGATCTTAAATCTGAATTTCAAAATGATCCATCATGCAATAGCTAGCTACTCATAAATTTTGTGGTTCAATGTTTTTTTTTTTTTTTTTTTTTTTCTTATATGGCTCTCACACTCACAAACAAAGTAAACAATAGTTGCATAAATTATATATTATTTAATAAAATTATTTTATAATGAATTTTTCATTAAAGTAAGAATAGATTTATCCTTAATTTAATTTATAGTGTGCTGTGATTTTAACCCACTAAAGGTTAAGGATGAATAAACTATTACTTGCTTTAAAAGTAAAATTATCTCGGAAGAGAAACATATCTTCTTGCCATCAAAACATAAATGATAAGATCATATTGCCTTGAATAAATGACAAAAAAATTGAATAACAAAAATTAAAATTCAATGCCGCAGCAGCCGAAAATAAAATGATAAGAAATTTACACAAAGCCTATGGACAACTTCATTATCTTATATCCTGACTCAAAATTTGAACCCAAGTCGTCAAGGCAAAGTACTACCTTCGCCAAATAAAAATTAGCCCAAGTATCTTTTAGCAAATATGGACTCAAAAAGCTTAGAAAGCTAAACTGAGCTTCACACGGAGCACTGTTGTGTCACCCTAAATCCCACACACCCGAAGAAGGTATATAGCAGAAGAGGAGACCTAACTTAACTCGCATCCAAACCCAATCATGGAGGGGTGATTCATGGAGCAATATATAAGCCTTATACTCCAACAATTAAAGAGCTCATGTCATTATGATCAGACGCTCTTTTAAGCTGGCTAAGAAAGATGTTTAGGGTATCTTCACACACTCTTAATGGCTAGTCTAGGACAGGGGATCAACCTAGTCTTAGCTTGGTATGCAAGACACTTGCGTAAACGCCAACCATCTTAAATTATACTATATGGATGTATAATCTATGTGAAAATAATTCATTCAATTATTGCTACATAAACAATCGTACATGCAGGTCTCTGTCCATGATTTCATCGGAAGGATGTGGAACATACTTCGTGGTTACTGCTCGAAATGAAGAAAAACATGAAAGAAAAAAAAAATTGGCTTTCTCTGTATTACACTTTCCAACTTCTACCAAGCCCATCCTATTCGCAAGTAAACGAAATTCATGGGAAAAATCCCCAAGAGCCTCTTCCAATTCTATGTCCAAGTTATCTTGCATCTTTGAGGGATCAGATCCCAGTTTGGAATCTCCGGTTCGTGCTTAATGATCCTAAACAATAGACTTGAGATACATTCCTCTCCTTGTTTGCTTATGCATAATGAAATGAAATCTACTAACAGCTCGAACACCGTGTTTAGTCTCGAACAGCAATGTCTTTTAAATTTTCCGGTAGTTTTACATGTACAAAACATGATTACTTATTGAATATCAATTCCTAATATTAACTTTACATGCATTATTAGCAGCAAAGTCATTTTTGTTACTTCTAATTTTTTATGTATTTGTAGTTCTAAGATTACCCCCGAGAGTACCTTCTTTCTATCCATTGTGGATACTTCTAGAAAAGCTTTAGGTGATCCTTAAGAAGACAGACTGAAGACATTTTTGCACGTAAAGGTTTTCAGCTGCTGAAAAAGGGTCCCTACGAACCAAAGTATAACAGAAAGAACATGACATGTAACGAAGAATGCTTTGTACACATCAGCACCAAGCCCGTCACTTCACATATAAGTGACGTGGCAGAATCAATGCATAGATTTGCCAAAAAATGAAAACGATGTGAAACCAACTATAATTAAAGGATAAAAGCTGTACAAATATACTGAGTATACGCATGTATGAGCAGCACTATTCTATGTAACCGTAGAATGATTTGAAAAGTTGCTGACAATGACAGTAAATAAAATTCATTCTTCCATCAAAATGCATGAATTCACATTCAAACATTTATCATTTCATCTAATCACAAAAGCGCTTCACCTCCACTCCTTCCACATAATAGACCGATATAAAGTATAATGATAAGCGCCATTTTGAAAACATACACTTATGAGTGCGAAGATCAATCACTGAACAATGTGGGGCAAGGTAGCGGAACTTCCAATACCAAGGCCCAGAAAAGTACAAAATTTCTAAAATAAAATGTAATTCTAACTACCATAGATATGTATAACACTTTGAAAGGGAGAAGCAACCGTGTTTCATTAACGCTGTCCAATGAAAAAAAATTCTCCAGTCAAAGAGGTATTTCAAATTCTACCAATTGTAAAGACCATGGAATGAGATATGTGATACAGAACAAAGAATGATTAGAAAACACTTTATTACTTTATCCCCACTCTCTAAATGTACATCATAAAAGTAAATGAAGGGAAAAAAAAGTTCTGTTGTTAGTCATCATTTCTCATGACTAGATGACCTAAAGAAACTGAAGAGTCTATAATGACATGGATGAGTAATACAAAAAGAAACCTTGCAATTGGTTTACACTTTTGAAGTTGCCTCTATTTTACATTACTAATTTCATCAACAACACAGCAACAGTAGCATCTAATAAATTTAATGGACAATGCTACTCTAAAGTGAATTTGTTTCTAAAATGAGCAAGTAAGGATATATCTACCTTTTCATGTAAATTAAAAAAACATCGAGATCTTAACGCACAAAAATTTAAGGTTGGACACACCTTTGCTCTCTTTATAGATAATTTCACTTTAGAAGAGTTATTTTCAAATTTAATACACCAATCTTGGTACAGTCCTAGTTTATTACTCGATCCAGAAAGCAAAACCCTTGCCTAGTGTTGATCAAAAGTAATACATAGAATAACTTTTTTTTTAATCTTTGCTGAACCAATCTTAAATATTACAGCATCAATTGGTTTCTTCCATAAGCCTAATGGGTGCTCATTCCAAGGATTTTAAACATGCTGCACGTGTGAATACTATCAGTACTCCACACTATCTTTTCAACGATCTATACTTCCTAGTTATTATTCTATTAAATTTTTCAGAAGGTATTAGCATGTACTTTCCCAGCAAATAACATATTGTGAAGACCAAATACAATTCATTGATGTAAACTAATAGGCATAACACATAGTAACAAAGAATTTCAGAGTTCAAGGTACATGATCAATTATCCAAAAATGCTATAAACACAACCAAAACATACACTCGCATGAACACAAAATGAAAAAGTACAGCTCCCTAACAATCATTTATGATTATGAATCAGCTGCACATGTAAACCCCACTCTCAAATCTGTCACTAACCTCATAGAAGTCTGTCTTACCCTCCGAAGCAGGCCGCAGAGAAACTCCAGATAATGACTGAGTTCCTTGTTGAGAAAATTTCACATAACCAACCACCTCAATTTCTTCATCATCTTCGCTAGAATCTACTGGCATCCTTGCTCTCAATCTGCCAGGAGAGCCCTTTAATGGAATCTCTGGCACATGCCATTTAACTTCTTTTTCAGACCTGTTCAACACAGCTTTTGGTGAAACCTTCAACAGTGTTGGGTCAACGGGTAGTTTCAGAATAAATGTAACATCACTCAGGGGAGCCAGCAAGTCAGGGTTGGAAGCATATTGTATCATCACAGAAAGCAAACTTCCAGTGTGCCGTTTTATAAGCCGAACCCTCAAAGGCAAAGGCGTCAACCTGGGTAACAAACTATACTTCATAATGGGTATAGGCTCCTCTGAGGCTGCGGTTCTCACATGAAACATCCCATTACCAAGGCTACTAACACGAGAACTCTGTATAACAAATCTTTTAACAGCACTGGTTCCTTCAACTCGGAATGAAAATTCAGTTTCCTTATCACCAGAAGTTTTAGGCGGTAAAGTTCTAAGGTAAACAACACCCATTAATCCCACCCTTGCAAGCAAAGATTCCCTGAACTCTGCACTAATCTCCTCTGAGATATACATCTCGGGACCCTTCATCTCTTTCACCAACATGTTCTCAAGTGGAGTGCCTGAACCACTTTCAGCCCCGGTTGCTTTAGGTGCGGCATCTATTCCGGTCTGCAACAATTCAACACCACCAAGCCCTTGTGGTTTTGGAGCCTTGGTTGGACCCACAAACTCAGAAGGATCAAGTCCACCGCCCCAAGCATCATTGAAACCTTCAAAAGCTTCTCCGATAGAAGCCTGCTCATTCCCAAACTCTACTCCACCATAATTCCCTTCAAATCCCTCCACATTTATGTGGGTGGATTGAGTAGCCTCTGGAGGTGGCAATGTGGTAACGTCAAGCCCCTCCAACGCTGTCGTCAAATCAGTAGCAGAAGGATCCTTAGTCTTCTTGAACCCACCCACAAGCTCTTGTGGCTTGTTAATGGCATCACTTGCTGCAAACGGATCCTTTTCCGCTTGAGTCTCCTCCTGCTTCTGCTCCTCCTGCTGCTCCCCTGCGCTCTGTGCCGCCACGGGTGCCAGGCTAGCCGCCACTTCGTCACCGGCTTCAAGCGTCTCCGGCGGCAACTCGAACCTAGCATTGGCAAAAGCATCAATGCCTGCCTGGTGCTCGACGGAATGCACCTCCACCGAAGACCAATTATCGGCGCCGCGGATCTTGTTCTCGGTGTCCATCGCCGAATGCACCATCTTGGCGATGCTGTCACCGTGCATGGTGGCGAGCATAGCGGCGAGGCGGATGTTGCTAACGCCCCTGAGAACGATGTCGAGAGCCATGTAAATCTCGGCGTATTTCCGGCTAAGCTTCTCAGGCGTCACGTCTACGCCGCGGCACGCGGTGACAACGACGCTGACGGCCTGGTTAACGATGTGGATACACTCGAAGACGTTGACAGAGTTGTCGTGATCGGCGACGGTGATGCCAAGGACGTAAATGCCGTTGACTAAACGATAGACCACACGGTAGCGGCTCTCAACCCCGACGATGACCTGGCCACTGGAGGCGGCGAGGGGATCGTCGCCGATGGATTCGGCGGCGTAGGCATCGTCGGGGACGGTGTTCTTGTTGGCGGCGAAGGCGCGGCGGGTCTGGCGGAAGGCGGAGAGGGCGCCGAGGGCTCGGGAGGGAGGGAACCACTCGCGGGTCTGGAGAAGGATATCGGATCCGTTTGCGGGTTGCAAAGAAAGCGCTAAACAAGACATCGCCAGTTACGAGATTCGATTCGGATCGGGGTTAGTTAGGGTTCCACCAGCTGACAGTGTTGTTATTTGTGCATCAGATCTCAGAAACTCAACATTCAAAATTGAAAATGGAACATTGCAGCACACAACACAACACAAAGAGAAGAGAAAGATATCAGAGTTCGGTGGAGGACTGATAAAACTCTCTGGCATGGCAATTCCCCCACCTTTCTCTTTTTTATTTTTTATTTATTTAGAACTAATCTTGGGCCAAATGGTCCAGAGACAGGGCCCATAACAGGTTAGTTCCAGTGATAATATTATTAGCAAGTTTTATTTCAATATAAGGATCGTGGTTTTGTTTTTAATTTTCGTCTATTTTTTTTTGAAAATATTGGAATTAAACAACTACGGAGAAGTACATGATACAGGGCTAGCTACACCCATTACATTCCTTTTAATTAGGCTAAGACACTTTGCTGGAGGCACATGTAGAACATGTGTATCCCAGTCTGTATACTGGTGGCCCAAAGCCGCCAACTTGTCGGCTACCATATTAGCCTCACGATAAGAATGACTAGTCCTAATCTCTCAATGTCTACTTAACACGTCCATGACTCTCTTAACTATAGGAGCTAAAGGATGATGTGGATCACACCCTTTCCTGGACAAATCAATTGACACATGTGAATCACCCTCAATCCACAGCTTTCTGATGCCCGCATCCCACGCCATCTCAATACCGAGAAATAAACCCCACAATTCAGCTCTATTGGAAGATCCAACCCCCAGATTTCGGCAAAAACCGTACATCCATCTACCACTCTCGTCTCTAATCACCCATCCACAACTTGATTTCTTCCCTCTTAGGCAGCTGGATCCATCAACGTTAAGCTTACACCAGCCCATAGCAAGAAATTCCCAGCAAATGAGCCTTTCCTCCTTGGCTCGCGTGTTAAGACCATGCGCACTGAAAACCCGTTGGGCTTCATACATATGCTCAACAAACCTCTTAGCTTCTCTAATCACAACAACCTGAGAAGTGATTTTGTTCTCAAAAACTAACTTATTCCTGGATTTTCCAAATGCACCAACAAGCAACTCCGAATAGGTCCTTCCTGCTCATGTTCTGCACCGTAGCCTTACAACTGAGGTTTTTTGCCAGCTAAGGTTTAAGGGGATGGTTGCAAAACTCCAGTCTGAGGCAATCAGAATGATAGAATTCCACAGCTCCTTGCTCCATCTACAGTCCTGTAAAAGGTGAATGGTATCCTCACCAAAGACACTGCATCTTAGGCACGAGTCAGGAACCGCAAGGTGTCTCGCCCTCCTGTTGGAATTGGTTAGCAGATAATTGTTGTGACACAACCAGAGGAGCGTTTGGATCTTCTTTGGTCCTTTCCAAGACCAGCCGACGTCCCACTTATCCACCATCCCTTACTCTAAGTGTTCTGTGATCATACTGTACGCTGTTTTGATGGAGAACGCACCATCGTTGGTAAGGCCCCAAACAACTATGTCGGATCCATTACTTGGGACGGGAGGTATGATGTTAGCAATCAGGCCACACGTTTCTTGATCCATGACTTGCTATAGCACCCTCCAGTCCCACTGACCCTGAGCGTTAACCATCATATTCACAGTCCAGTCCAAGCTTTCCTCTGGCGCTGTAGCCCCCTCCTTCCTTCTCACCATGTTGTTGCAAGGCAGCCACTTGTCCCTTTAAAAGCTAGTTTGAGTGCCATTTCCCAGCTGCACGCGGGACCCCTGAACAACTTTCGGCCATACATGCATTATACCCCTCCATAGGTTTGACACATTTGCATTAGCTTTCAAAGTAGGGATAAGATTCTCATCCACCCCATACTTATTCCTAAGCACCTGGACCCATAAACTGTTCTTCTTGGTCAGCACCCCATGTCCCAGCTTCATAAGAAATGCATGTTTAGTCTCATTTATCCTCCTTAGCCCAATACCTCCACTTTTCTTCGGTTGGCATATTTTATCCCAAGCCACTAAGTGGATCTTCCTCTTCTCAGGAGTGGATCCCCACAGAAAATCCCTAGCTTTCCTTTCGATGGTCCCACATGAGCTCGCAGGGAGATAGCAGGACTGCAACGTATGGGAAGGAGTAGCTAATATAACAGATTGAATCAACGTGGTTCTTCCCGCAAGTGACAGGAAATTCTTTTTCCAGTTGCTAAGCTTCCTGTCTATTCTATCCATGATATAACGAAAATGCATGGGTCTCACTCTATCATTCATCAAGGGGATCCCAAGCTACTTGCCCAGGTCTGAGGCAACAGTGAAATTCATCTCCTGGGCAATTTCCATGGATCTATTGTGATTCACATTTCTAGAAAAGAAGATCGTAGATTTGTCAGCACTCACTCTTTGGCCTGAGGCCTCGCAGAAACACTTCAACACCCCCACTAATGATTTTAGCCTGGTCCATGGAGGCTTCGGCGAACAACAAAAGATCATCAGCAAAAAACAAGTGAGTAATAGGAGGACCTTTTCTTTTCAGCACGATTGGTTTCCACCTCTTCTAGGTTGTGGCTTCAAGGAACAGATGGGCCAAGTGCTCAATACATAACACAAAGAGATATGGAGACAAAAGATCTCCCTGTCTGATCCCTCTGCTTGGAGAAAACTCTTTTGTAGTGCTTCCTTACCAAAGAACACTCATGGACGTTGATGACACTCCTTCCATGATGAGATCCACCGCATTGTGATTCAGACCTGCCTCCTTAAGCGTTTGACGCAGAAAGCACCAGTTCACTTTGTCATAAGCCTTCTCAAGATCAACCTTGATAACCATCCACCCAATGTTTCCTTTCTTGCTCTTGATCGAGTGCATGATCTCCTGAGCTATGACTATATTATCGCTGCCATGCCTCCCTTTAATGAAGCTGCATTGGTTTGGCATTATCAAGGTGTCAAGGTGAGGCCTCAAGCGATTAGCCAGGATTTTTGAGATGGCTTTAAAGGCTACATTACTGCTTGGTCGAACCGAGAGCTGCTCGGGAATATCTTTTCAGAGAGCAAGAGTGTAGAGTAATAATCAGGATTGCCAACAGGAGCAATCTACTCTGACTAAGAGCAACCCTCTTCAACTATACGCAAGCGTACGTGTCAAGCAATATAGGGTATTGTAGCCCCAGATTTATCGTCCTCAGGGAGCAGTTGTGAAGTAAGAAGCGTTAAAGGAAACTTAATTTGTAAAATGGAGCAATAAAAGAAAGTACTATTCTCAGCTAAGCTTCACAAAGAGCAATCTCTGGGCAGCTAGTTAAACAATGTTAACCATTCTGAACCAGATGAGAGCAGTGAATGACTTAGCACGGTCATCGAATAAAAAGGCATCAATTTAAGTAACTTCAAGAGCAGTCAACGAAATGAAAGTAAGAGCATCAGCTGGTAAAACACAGTTCAGTTATCGTGAGGAAAAGGTTGTGATAGAAGTTTGAGTTAAGATTAATTTCAGAAAAAGTCAAGTAGGTGTTACGAGTTTCATGTTTTCATCCCTTTGGTTAACCCTGCTTGGTAGCATATTTTACAAGTGGATTTTGCTCCTTCCCTTGTTTTGCTATAGGTAAGCAGAGGGTAAGGCCTTACTCTCCACGTTACTCCATAGTACTTGGAGTTATATGCAAGGAAACCATGCTGCCTTCTCAAAAGAGCATGGATTCACATGGCAGTGCTCCCCATTCCAGGTGTTTCTCCCTCCTTTCTTCAGGCTAAACTACCCCAGGATCTTGAGAATACTCCACACGCCCTTGTCAGTGTTTCATCAACCGAGTGGTCCCGGGATGAGGTTGCCAGCCCAAAGGGTTTCACAAAATCAATAAATTAAACCAAAGAGCAACTCAAAATTCATTTATAAAATATGTGTTCCTTACAAAGTTATCCTGAGACAAAAGGGATTACTTATATGGAACCCTCACCTACTTAGGGGAAGTTAGCTCCTAGTGAGCATTTTTACAAAAAAAAACAAAGAGATGACGAGTCCTAGGATGGGCGCTGATGATTTCCTTTATCAGGATTGCTTGTTCCTTTTATAGGGTTCTTCATTTGATCTTCATTGTTCCTTTCATCAAGGGTCGTGCTTTGTTTAAATCCTCTCCAATGGTAGCTTTGCTTCTTGCCAGCTCAGCTCCGAATAGAAATCCTCTCCAATGGTAGCTTTGCTTTTTGCCAGCTTGGCCTTAAATGGAAGTGGTCCCCCTTGCTTTTGGCTCCCTTTGTGAGTGGGAGTATCGGATTCAGGGAGGCACCTCCACTCCTTCTGCTGCAGCTGACGTGGCGGCTTTTGATTGCTCAGCTTCTTTGCTTTCGTACTGTAGCAGAGGTAGCACCTCCACCTTCTCTGCTGTGGCTGACGTGGCGGCTTCCCATTGCTTCCTTTGACTGTTGTTGTACTACAACAGGCTTTTTTTTCCTTTCTGCGCAACACTCATTCTTCTCTCTTCATTTTGTGGTTCTTTCTGATGGGCCTTAGGTGTCCTGAACAAAGCAAACTAACCCAATAGTCATATGTGAAAAAGATAATATTAAATTTGCTCCAGGTCTACCTTAACTCCCACTTTCGGTATTGCTCTGGTCCACTATTCAAAACAGTTGCTCTATATGGAAAGAAGAAGGCTGAAGGGAGTGATTTATAACCAAAACATGGGTTTTGTGGAACAATTTACACTTAATGGGCCTCAACTCTTGAGGACCATCAATTACATAGACTGATTGGTCTAAGTTTCTTGATGGAGTCAGGATTTTCCTCCTTGGGTATAAGGCAAATATGAGGTTGATTAATTAGCCTGATCTTCATTGGGTTATGAAAGATCTCCTGCACCAGCTTAACCATAGAGTTCCCCACTGTATGCCATTGAGTCTGGTAAAAAATAGCGTGGAGACCATCTGGACCCGGAGCCTTGTAACCATCCATGCTAAAAAAGACACACCTTATTTCTTCAGGCGACGGAATGCAATGCATGTGGGAGAAGGAAATGCTATTAACTTTCGGAAAACAACCCCTTATGGGAAAGGGAGTTAGGGTAGCACCGTCATCCTTGAAAAGATTCTCGAAATAGCCCGCCACCATGCCTTTAAGTTCTTCTGGATCAGTAAACCACCGATTGTCCTAATCCTTCAACGTGAGAATCTTGTTCTTTCTTCTTCTCACTGCTGCTGACGTATGGTAGAATCTAGTATTCCTATCACCATCCTTTATCCACCTGCACCTAGACCTTTGGAACCAATTAATCTCCTCCTTAATATAAATACTGTTGAGATCAGCCCACAACCTACTATATAATCCTTCTAGAGCATTATTGTGATGGTCGTTCATCTGTGTGTCGATGCCCTCGATACGAGCAACCAAGCGGTGCTTCTGATTAATGATTTTCTTATACGTTGTCTGGTGCCACTTGGCAGCTTCATGATGAAACATCTTGCTGCCAACATCCCATGTAGTGTCCCTACTCCAACACTTCTTGACCAAATCATCGAAACCTTCACAAAGGAGCCACGACGCAAGAAATTTAAAGGGACGAGACCTGCCGTTTTGGTTGTCACGCGGTCCATCCTTCAGGAGGATATGCCTGTGGTCCGAGCCAAAATAGGGTAAGTGTAAAATGAATTGCTGGGGAAAGTTCACCACCCAAGAAGGGTTTGCAACCATCCTATCCAAACGCTCCACCAGCCTCCCACGCTTCCAAGTGAATGAAGGACCTCTAAAGCCAGTATCTGAGAGATCGCAGTGGCTCAAACAGTAGTTAAACTCCCGCATACTACCCTAGCAGGCCTCACCTCCCCCATACTTCTCATGCCTTTGACTGATCGCATTAAAGTCCCCTATTACCAGCCAAGGTTTTCTCACATCCTCACTGATCCCGTTGAGTTCTTCCCATAACAGTCTTCTACCAATCCTTCTTGGACTGCCATAGGTAAAAGTTGCCACCTCCTCCATATTATTAACAGTCCATCTGATGTTTACATGAATGAATTGCATATGAGACGCTAGCAAAGAGATGTCACCCTCTGTTTTGTCCCACATGACCCATATTCCACCAACAAAGCCACGAGCGTCCTGCTTGAAATAGTCACTAAAGATTATTTGTTTTATCTTTCTATCAGCGTCTAAGCCACTGATGCGCACCTCAGTGAGCACAAGAACTTTAATATTGTATTTTTTGATCATATCTCTGATGAGATGACAAAACCCCCTCTTACTAGCACCTCTACAATTTCAAGTGCATATATTCATAATAACCATCAAAAAAGAGAGGAAAAATCACGCAGGCCCAGGGCCCATCAACGTAGATATAGGTTCCCATATAACAAAGCCTCGTCTGCCATGCGGGCCGTGTCTGGGTTCGACTGGGTATATCTCCTCATCAGTTCAATAGCATCCAACAGATTCTTTTCTGCCCCATGGGGTTGAGGCTCTCTAATTCCCTCTGTGCATTGTGGTGTGTTGGACGTAGACCCTTCTGCATGGGCAGTCACTATTTGCATGCTACCCAAGTTGGGCCCCACCTCCTCAGAACTGACAGTATGCATTGTGTTTTCTTTTCGAGGGTTAGCATGACCTTTTTGCTTTACTTTATGCATGTTCAGGTCTGTACCTTCTCCTCTCACCGAATCTATTTCCAAGGTATTTTTCTTCTGGTGATTGTGCTGTTGTCTCTCTCGCGGAGTCAACTTATACATATTACCTTTAGTATTATTCTTTTGTTCCCCTACGTTCTGTGTTCTGGACCCCTTTGACCCTCCTTCTTTACCCCTATTATGGTTTAAGGTATTTCCCTCGAGTCTTGCACCACCGGCGGTGGTACCACCACTGAAGCTGTTATTCACGACGACCGTATAGCCATTCCCCGCCTCCTCCTTCTTGGTTGCTTGGGTTGCTCCGGTTGTTTTGCGCTCTTTCCTCTTAACCACCATCCAAGCTCCAAAAGCATCTTGAGTCTCTTTTCCCTTTTCCTCAGTTGTCACAGTGATCCTTTCACCCCCCCTCCTTGGGTACTTGTTCATCGACAACATTTTCTCCTTGCTCTGGCGTATGCTTCCCACCAGGGATTGGTGCTTCTTTGCCATATAGCCAAGCCCTCCATTACATGCTTCCTTTTTGTGTCCATAGCGTCCACATTCAAAGCATATCATGTGAAGCCCTTCATACCCCACATTGAGATATACGAATTCCTGTTGGATGAAGTCCCACATCCTGAATCTTGACACAAAACTTCTTTTGAGATCCACTTCCACACATAGCCTGGCAAACCTAGCCTTATCTGTGATCTCCCCTTCCATGCCTTCCACCCTTCTCAAGGAGGTTTTATCCACTTTGAGGGTTCTCCCTAGTATATTCCCAATCCTCCAAAGATGCTGCATCGTATAAAACTCCGTTGGTAGTCCATGAATCCTCAGCCAGACGGCTAGCTTCCTAACCTTGTCATTGTATAGGTTAAAGAAAGGTCTCCACCTCTAAACTATGATGTAGTAGTCAGTAATGATCCAGGGTCCCTCATGCAAGACATGTATATAATCCTTTTCCTCTTTGAAGTTTAAGAGGACGTGGCCATTATCCAAATCTGTCAACTTATAAGTCCCCACTAGGTTCCACAACCTTTGTAGTTTTACCATCAGGAATCTTGATGCTAGTTTCTTCCCCATAAGCTTGATGATCAAAGCATTCCTCGACTTCCTACAGTCTTTCTTGTGTTGCTTCTTGGAGAAGACATACGTTGGGCATAGAGGGTCATTTTCCTCACCTGACCCCATCTCATCAGGCATGTCCTCCTCCTCTTCTTCTCTTCTTTGGACTGCTTGCAAGTCATCCTCCTCGTCATCTGACGCATTGTCCTCACCGTTGAGACACAACACCTTATCCATGTAAGACACTAACCTTCTTCCTTTACCTCCCAGGTTTTTCTTATTATGCAGCTCCTCCATCTTCTGAGACGAAGGGTTATCTTCCTCTTGACACGTTTCCTTCTCCACCATGTTATCATCCATATCTGTATCCGCAAGACCATTGTCTCCTTTAGGCTTTTTCACACTGCGTGCTCTGAAGTCCTCCTCATCCCCACAAGGGTTCTTTTCCAAACTTCTCATTCGGAGCAAAAATTCCTTAAAATCCTCTCTCTATAATCAGACAATAAACATAACACTCCTAAATGAAAATTGATAGCCTTCGTCTATTTCTAACTTGGGGTGTATTGGATTAGGATTTTAAAAGATTTTTTTTAAGATAAAAAATCTTATAAATTTTAAAAGACTATTTAGAATTGGAGGAACTTTAAAGACTTTTTAAAAATACTTTTTTACAAACATTTTAATAGAATTTATAAGATTTGAAAGGACAATATGAATTTAAAAGATTTTAAAAAACCATATGAAATTTTAACAAACATTCAAAATTACAAGAGTCAATAAAAAAAATTAACAAAGAAATGCAATAAAATTAATAAAAAAAGTAAAACCTAATATAATTTTCTCAATTAGTAAAACATAATATACTTTTTAACAAACATTCAAAATTACTAAGCAATAGCTTTTCAAATATCTAAAGTTATACTAGTCCTCAATGCATTTACATTGTCTTGCTCTTGGGTTTGACCAATGGATTGAAAATTATCTTCTTCATTTAGTATCAAAGCTATGCATATATGATTATAAGACCCAATTTTTTTAATTATTAAAATAATTCTAAATTTGTATATAGAATCTAAAGTTCATAATGAAATTTCGTTTGAATTTTTTTGCAATTGATATTGAAAACCTTGTGATTTTTGTTCCACGTGGTGAGAGTTTTCTAACCATATATCACATATTTTCATTGAATATTCTAAGACAATTTTGAATCTGAATTTTTAAGTTTTATTACATGAAAGTTTAGAAAATTTCTCAATTTTTTTTCAATCGATACATTGAAACCGTAAATTGCTTTGGGGCTATTGAAAAACAAGTTTTTAGTTATCTATTGACATAAAAAATTTTTGAAATAGTTTTTTATAGTGAAAGAATTTCGTTCATGAATGTATTGTTACGAAATATAGGGTTAATCTTATGAAAGTTTCAATCTTTCTTTAAATTGATATTGTTTCATTGATGTAAAACGAAAATTGGTTTGAGGGTTTTAGTTCCCATGTTGTTTTCCCACTGTTCTATGTTGTTTTTAATACAAAAATCACACATTTTTGTGCCAAGAAAAACTGCGACCCATAGCTTGAAAAATCATTTTTTAAACTTCCAAAATTTCTCAAAAAATGACTAAAAAATATGCTATTTTTGAGATATATTAAAATCTCGTTGGTTTGTTGTTTCTGGGTTGTTTTGTGATGAAAATGGTTCAAAAATATGTTATTTTTGAGTTTTGACGAAGCTCTCATGGCGGAACCCGATTTCGAACGGGCTAACTTGCCAAAGGAAGAAAAAAACATTATAATAGAGAAATCTACATAAATCCTAGGGGTTAGGGTGAGATTGTGAAAGAGACAATTTATTTATATTTTTTACTAAAAAGTTTCACGAAATTCACACAATAAAAAATTCATTAAAATCGTTAGATTTTTGAATACCATAAGATTATTTTTCCATTGTGTAAAATCTTGATTGAATACCAACGAATTTGGACGGACTCTAAAATAATCTTTTAAAATCTTAATCGAATACTTCGTGACTTTTTTTCTAATCCATTAAAATTCTAATTGACTATACTAATGGATTTTTTGTCGAAAAATAATCCATTAAAATCCTTTGAAATCCCAATCCAATACACACTGATTAAATTTTTTACGCGATTTTCTGTTGTTATAAGTTATAACAACTATCTAAAAGACCATTTTCTTTAGTGTGAGAATCAAAAAGTGCTCCACGGTTAGCTTTTCAATTACCTTGCGAATTTGTGATAAAAAGAGTATATTTTTGGCGTTGAGATACAGCAGGTATAAAATCATCATATGTATGAATTATCAGTTTTTCAGTTGAGAAATATCAACCCTATTTTGTTTCCAGCTTCCCTCCAAAGACTTTCATTTCATGAATATTACATACCCTGCTCTTACAATGATGTTTCATTCATTCTTCTTCTTAGGTTTCTACTTGGAAGTATGAGGTGTGACCATCTAGCCTAGGGCTTCGCCTTTGTGGGAGCACCCTTAGACGACCATTTGTAATGAATGTGCCTGTGTTCTTACAATGTTTATTTGTCTCTGCATGAACAACATACTTTATGATCTTCGTTATTTTCAATTACAGTGTTCATAAATAACTCTTTTAGTTTTACAATCAGACAGAAAATCATTTATAACGAGATAATTTGTTTATAAATCTTCATATATAACACCTATAGGAAGTTAGGCGCAGTAATAAACAATTTATCATTCCGTGTCCCAATAAGGATTCACTTGTCTTCTCCTCCTCCGTTCCCCCATAAATAAATAAAGTAGAAATAGTAACTCTTCACCAATTACTAACCACGAGATTTCTTTTCATAAATTTTCCACGATAAATATAAATTATTTTTCATCCTGTTACCTTTCAAGGTTGGAATCAAATAGGACTGTATCTTGCGAACAAATACAGTGGAACTTAGCATTAATATTTAATATAGATGAATGTATATACATTTGAGGAGCAGAGGAAACTAAAATAGACAGACACCTATGCCTGTAGGATGCAGGTTGGCTATCCTATCAGCAACCACGCAGAGGTAAAT
Source organism: Gastrolobium bilobum (assembly GCF_033153095.1). Classification (NCBI taxonomy): domain Eukaryota; kingdom Viridiplantae; phylum Streptophyta; class Magnoliopsida; order Fabales; family Fabaceae; genus Gastrolobium; species Gastrolobium bilobum. The sequence continues at coordinate 411,625 of NW_026897257.1, read as the reverse complement.
TCATCTTAATCTCAACAAAGACAAAATAGAAAGGTGACACCGATTGTCTTGGCTGTCCCTTTAGCGGACTTGTCCCTCCAATACAGGCAGAGATCTCAAACGGCCAGTGACCTCCTTAGCATTCATGAGGACCAGTAAGAGCCCTGCAAAACCCAAAGTTCGATTGATACAATGCCACTAGCCAACTCAAAAAATGCCAAGAACAAAACAGACGGATAAATTTAATGCCTTCAAATAAAAGCCAAGGTCTTGCAAAAAAGTTATTTCAGTAGCTACATCGCTGAAGTGGACAGAAATAACCAGATTTCAATAATCTTGAAACACAAACAAGCTATAAATTATTTCCGATGTCCCCATCTTTCAGCCTCAAAAGTCAAAATTTGCTTTGAAATGAAGAATGGTATGTTTGGCCAGATGAAAGAAACACGACAACTATCTTGCATGTGTTGCGTGTGAACAAATCTATTTGTGAAAAAATTAAACCAGAATAAATCTTCTTAGGAAAAAGGAAATGCAATATTTCATTCTTTCCAACAATGCTCTGAGCAAAATGGAAATATCTTGCTGTTAACTTACACCACAAACATACATACACCATTTTCAGATTTTCTCATTTTAATTTTAAAAAAAGTTTTAAGGTTGTAGAAATACCTCTTGAGCTGATCCAGTGACGCTGCCGTTTAACTCAAGTTGAATAAAGTACAAAGGGAACTACAGAGAAGGGAAAGAAAATATCCTGAATTAGCATCGCTTAATACAGAAACCAAGAAACTAAAATCTTCCAGCAGAGAGGTCTAAAACAGCTGAGAGGACTAAAATGGCTAATCTTGCGCAGAAACATGATTGGCAGCACAAAATAAGATAGAAGGAGAAAAGTCAAGCTTGCTAAAAGTACTCCCTCTTTCATGTAAATCCAACAGACTGACAGAGAAATTGTCCAGACAGTTGAAGTATGAGCAAATTACAGAAAAGAAATTGCTTCCATATCATAAATATAATTAAGTAAAAATGAAAGCAAAGCCAAAGAGAAACCCAGCAATCATTTACTACCGGTTGACCAAAACTTTGTATCTCATAGAACCAAAAAACAAAACACATGGGGGAATAACGTGTTACAAAATTATTGGCATGGTCAACAAGATCTTGAACCACTTGGTAATTTGAATATTATATTTAAAAGTTTCTTGGACAAGAGGGTGCCTCACTAGATTTCTAGGAGAGAAGGATAGCTAATCAGCAACGATTGATTGATAATTTATAACTCTATAGACAAGGATTACCATCTTGATCTCAAGAATAATAACTGGATTAAATTTTCCCAAGAAAAATGGTATGCTTTCTATCGGAATATCTTCAATATGTTTCTTTCTCCCCCAATTAATTAATCATACGTACAGAAAAATAGTAATCCTATAAAAATAATTGTTTACTATTTAACCATATACATGTGTGTGCTTTTTTTATTAATCATCTTATGAAAGATAATAACAACTAACAAGTTTCAAGATCTCAAAACAATGTTACTCACAAGTCACAACTCAGTTAGAAAAAAAAGGCCCCTCCTTTAACTTAATATTGCTAACGAGGACATGAGAATAAAGCTGAAATAAGCATAAATTGAAGACAAAATTGATACAGATGGAATTCCCAGTGGATAAGAATCCTGTAGTAGCAGAAAATTGAAAGCTTACCAATGAGAAAAATGGTCAACATTAGAACAAGTTTAACTTGAACAGAACAACCATATCGCAAGTGCAGGGGACTTTGAAACTGTCTCTGGCATAAACCAATGCGGCCAGAAAGCTGCAGTGAATGAAAAAATCATTAGCATCTCCTTCGAATGCCCAAATATCAATTATTGGGATGCATTTCGTAAACAAGGACAATATGCAAAGCAAAATAGAAGAAAAAAACTCCTATCTTCGTTTGAATGTATCTCTTTCTTAAAATATATTCATCTAACCTGATTGAACATATGAACTGCTTGCCTAGCCTGAGGATATTCTTCACATCTTTGTTTCCAGAATACAGGTTTGAATCCTTTCTCTTTAGGGGTGGCATCAACAGTCCGTGTAAGTTTATTTTTCTGCTCATCTTCATCAGCAATTACAATTTTTAAAGCACCATAATTTGGTGGACTCCATGTCTTCCTTGTACTACTTGTTCTATCTGTTTGAGAAACTACATCATCACTATTTCTAGAAACCGCATCTGCTTTTATTTCTATCACATAATCTGTATTTTTGTTAACAACATTTTTATCCTCTTTGTTGACTTGTTTCTCCTGAAGTGAGCTTTTCAACGAAGCAGTAACCGTGCATTCATCCTTACTGCTTTGCATGCTCTGACATGTTCCAGATAGAAATGCAGCCAGATCATCTCGCTCTTCTTCATCCAGATTTACCCACCGGAGGGGTTGCTTACCTTCCTCAATATAAGATTCCTTCAGCGCTGCTTCAACCTGGGAAATTTGGCTTTCAATGGCAGAAATAAACTGCCTATGCCTAGTGGCTGTATTGTCATCCCCAAGATGTCGGTAGCTTAGTCTGACGGCTTTCTCAAATTCTTCCAACTATTTCAGCATGTTCAAAACAGAATATTTAAAAATGAAAACTTGAAGAGGAACATTCAGTTTTAAGGAATTAAACTAGAAACAAAGGCAGAGCTGAGAATTTACAAGAAAATTAAATATTTTGAGTGCAAATATATATTCAATGGAGCGTACGTAGGAAAAGGAAATCAAAATAAAGAAAAAAACAGCTCACATACCTGCCATTTAGCAGTACCTAAAGCAGTTTGCAGTTCCCTGCATAGTTCATTTAATTCCTTGGAAGTTGAACTTTCTCTCCTCACTCTCAACCATGCCCTGAACGCAGATTCCATTCTGGAAAAAAAAAAGATAAATGAAATTCCCGTGTGACAGAAATTACATACTCCAATATACTAATAGTAAGAACAGGCACTGAAGACATGACCAGGCTCCCTCCTAAATCAGGAATGACTCAACGTAAGAACAAATCATCCATCTATGATTAAAGTTTTCAACGTAAGAACAAAGCGTGCTGAGGATAAGTAACCCAATATTTATCCAGATAAAGTACATACCTTGTTCATTTTATACCCAGTTATAAGATTAGAATTTACTGTGTGTTGGCAAGCACATCATTTAAATGCAAAATACTCAAGCAATATGATTAATCATATGAGATCACTAAAAGTGTTAACTTAACAATAGTTCCAAATTTTGAGATAAAAGGAAAATTGAATTTTAAATTTTCATAGTTCTTATTCCTCCCTTCCCTTGTTTCTACTATTCCCTGTGATTACAAAAAAAAAAAAAAAAAAAAAAAAAAATCCCATTTGCAAGCGCCAAGGAAAGAATCTGCCAAATTACAAAAAAAAAAAAAAAAAGTAATTTTTTTTTTTAAGTAACTGGAAGTTTGAACCGAAATTGAAAACCCTCAGTGGTCATAAAAGTTTAAGAGAAGCAGCTGCTTGATTCATGAACATAGAAGAACTTGAAGCAACAAAAGACACGATAATCATCAATATCTCGACGGAAAAGCCACCCACCGGCCACCACAACCAAAATTAGTTGTCACAGAGCCGTAACAATAGATCCATACCCATACCCAACATCACCTCAATCCCAAAGGAGCACAATTTAACATGAAATTTCATTAAATCTTGCAATTAAATCAATCAGAAACAAAGAAAATCATTTTTATAAAAAAAAAATCTGAAAAAGGGGATTGGGAAGAACGTACATATCAGCTGATTCCTGCACTTCCTCCGCGGCAGAGAAGAAAGCGTCCTTTCGCCATAGATCAAAACTATTAGCTACCAACATCTTCAACAACACACCCCTCAATAAACCAAACAACTCAACCAAAAAAATACAAAAACCAAAAAGAGAAAGAAACTTAAATCCTTCCAAATGCAAAGGAAACCCAACCAACCACGAAGCTATATCTTGTGAACAACAACAAGAAGAACAGTTGGTTAGGTGGATATGCTCGTCGGTTGGTTCTCTCTCTTCTCTTCTCTTCTTAGTTATGGCGAATCAAAGCAAAGAATGAAGAGAGAGAAAGAAACCTTCAGGGCGAAGAGCGAGAGAGAGAGAGACAGAGAAGGACGTTTAAGCGACCCTTCTCTCTTTTTTATCTTCCAATTTTATTTATTTATTTTTTCCAGGTTCTGTATGTAACCATTTCTCTTTATTTTCGGTTGGGTTATGATCAGGTGGGTGAACTTCCACAATACCTCAAACTCCTTTCTTTGCCATAAGTGTAACTGGACTGTGACGTGTCTTGATTTTATTGGATGTTTGTTTAGGGGACTTTGTGAACGTCCACAGAGGATGAGAAAATGGAGGAAGATAAACGGCGGTTGTAGAAAGAAAAGGACAATAGGCCAGTGAGTTTATGGCTGTTGCCTTCTATTCTTTTCTTGGGTCCCATATTTCAATTACTATTAAGTATTTTATTTTATTTTATTTTCTGAGCATATGGTTTGAAGAACATTATTTTCATTGGTCATATGGATGGATGATTAAGTGCGTGTTTTGTGCAGCATTTTTTTTAGGGTTTTATGAGTATAATGTTGTAGGATATAAGCAAATTTTCCTACTCTCACAATAAAGAAGAGAAAGAAAGTGAAATGATGTAAGAGAAACAAAAACATGTAAACCTCACCTCTTAATTGTGTGTGTAGGAAAATTTTATTGGGTTACGTAACATGATACTAATAAAATCGTTTTTTTTATTACCCAAGTCAGTTTATAATAATGGCATCATGTCACTTGTGACAAAGAAACTGTTTTTTCTTTTTTTTCTTTTTTTCTTTTTTAAGTACAGATACTTTTCTTTTATTCCTTGGTACAAATTATAAGTAGAGATTGGATAGAGTTTGTACCTAAAATGCGTCCGAGTCAGAGTTCAATTACCAACTTTCCTTTTTTATTACAGTTTCTTGATGGTCGGAAATAAATAATTTTCTTTCTTTCTTTTTTGTTTATTCACTCATATGGTAATTACAATTTTTCTCTGGACTTAATTTAGCTTTCATTGTGTAAAACTAATGAAATTTTAATGCTTTCAAACGACATAAAATTATTTTTATTTTTTCTCTTATGAAATTTCTCCACACCTTTAAAGGAGAGATCTATCCTTATTTGTAATACTAAAGCTATTTCTTCTTAGAAATGCTTTCTTGGTAACTTGAATTCCTATCATAGTAAAAATTATTTAACTATAAAGAAAACTTGTTTATCATGTAAGCCACTTATTATGAACCATCATAATTAGCTTTTATTAAGTATTAACAAACTTATTCTCTATTTATAGAAAAATTACAAAGAGAAAACATGGAACATTTTGCATTTTAGAAAATTACAAAAATTATTTGGGAATATTTGGAGAATTTCAAAAAATAATTTATTCAAAACTCAAATAAGAAATTAACAATAAACCTATAATGTCATGTGTACATAGACCACTACATCAGCTACAATATAACACATTCTAGGAATTTACATGGCCTGATCAAAAGGACAGGCAAGTATCGACATTTGTCTCTCTCTAAATTTTGAATTTATTATTATTATATATGTAAAATAATATTTATTTAATAATAATAGATTATTAACATCTACCTAAAAACTATTTGTAATAGTTAACATATCCTATTATTCTTTCTTACACTTATAATTTTAATATTTTATTTTCATCTCCTATCATAAAAAAAATCCATCATTCAACATAGCCCCTAACAAAAAAAAATCCCTCATGAGTATTAATTTATCCATGAATGGTTTTTATATTCTAACACAACATAATCATATTACACGATAGAATTCATTCTCTCACCAGCTTATTAAAATTCACTGATACCGTATTAAAATTCACTTATACACTTATAAAATTCCACCCATGCTCCCCTCTGTTTAATTTATTACCAAATAGTGTCTTTCCAAATGTTGCATAAAAATTTACATCGAATTGATACATATTGTTTGTTTCTTTTTGTTTCATTAAGTATTTAAGGAGCAAGATGTATTGGAGTACTAAAATGAACAGCAGGAGTTGCAACCGAAGATTTATGGCTTCCAATCAATAACTCATGAAGATCTTTAACATTTTATGATATAAAAAAAGCAATTTTAACAGTATAGATATTGTGGAGTTTATCTTAAGCCACACAGAAGATCATGATCTAAGCATTCATATAGCATTATCATATGCCGTATCTGTGCATCACATAATTTTCGTAAGAGTAATATCATAAACAAACATACCAAACTTGTCGCACATGATGTAGTCCTAAATCTCACGTTACCATGAGGATATATGAGTACAAAAAATAACGTGAAAGTAACTATATACTTTGAACAGTGCACAAATATATAGTTATATGTGTGTGCGTTGATAACATTATTCATTTTGCTATCGACATAATAGGGTCACATAATTATTCTTGTGACATAATAATTTTATACATGTTATATATTCGGGGAGATAAATTTACACCAATAACAAGTTCTACATTTAATCTTAATTATTTATTCCATTGACATTTAACGGTTCACGTGATTAACAAATTAGACCAATTAGACCAATTAAATGTGACATGGGTAACTAAGAATGAATGTAAGACTTATATCATAATTAACACTAAGTTTAAATAATTTATTTTTACATATTAAATTATAATTTTTTTTAAAAATAACTTAATTTTATAGTTTATTTTAATGGCTCTCATATTACAGAGAAAATAAGTAGTGGGGTTCTATTGCATAATAGTCTATTTCCCCTTATTTTAATGGGTGAAACATGTTATTCTAATTTTTGAAAATTTTAAATTTAAACTCTTTTAAATTAATTATATTTGATCATTATAATTTTAAATATTTTTTAAATTATATTATATTTAATTATATTTTCTTTAATAATTTCAATTATTTTTAATTTTTTATATTTTTACCAAATTTAAAAATATCTTTACAATACATAAAATATATAATTACATTAAATTACAATACGATCCTAATTCCTAAATAAAGAAAGACAACCATTAAAAACGTATCATAACGCTTAAATAAACATTATCTCCAATATTTTTGGAGTTTTATAAGAGTTATGTTGTAGGAAAAGTGACTGTGTAATGTTATAGAGATTCGTTTTGCGTGCCTAAATTTTTTATTTATTTTTTTGTTTTAAAAAGTGTGGATCTCACAAAATGTTGTGAGGGTAGGAAAGTTTGTTGTGTTATGTTAAAGGATAAAACTAAAACCCATATTTTTTTTAGTGGCCTCGGATCTAGTGTTTGGTTTAAATTTTTTTGTTGAAATCCCATGCATCCGAGTTTGACAATTGATGATATCTTTGTTTGATAGAGGAGATATAAAAACTTATCCACCAAAGTCATTTGTCCAGCAATTTAGAGTCAAATGCAAAAATAGAAGCAGCACACTATTGAAGTGTGGTATTTGCATATAACCAGCAAGTGAGAAAAAGTTGACAAAAATTGTGATAATACTACTCTTTTCTGACTAAATTTAACCCAATTTTTTTAGTAAAATTTTCACTAACCAAACAAATTTTTTTTTTTTAATTTTTTTATCAAACTCATTTTTCTATAATATTTTTAATAATTACATCTACCAAAAAATATCTCCCAACAAAAATAGTTTCCTCATATAACAGTTTATGAATCACAAAGTGCAATTCTGCTAAAAAGTCAAACACACCTGTCACCTAATGAGCGAGATGCACATAATTTTTTCCCTTAAAAAAAAAATATAAAGCATGCAATACAGGTGCGAATTTTATTTTTTTAATAGTTTGGCGGTAGAATACTAGGATGATATTTTACGGCGTAAATTGAATTTTATTTTTTGAAAATATTTTAATCGGTTCATCGTTTTGCGACTAGTTCGATTCGAAATGAGTTCAAAATTAAGGTTTTAAATCCCTCCCAAAAGTAATACTGAAGAGTGGAGAGAATCAAACACATACTCTCACCCTCACCTGCTTAGCTCCCATACACCAGCTAAACTACCACCATTTAGTAATTAAATTTTATTTTTTACCAGACCTTACTATCGCCTAATTAAATCCCAGCATTTAAGTAGTGACCAAAAATTTACCATATTTACTTTATTATATGTTCAATGCAACCTCGTCGTGTAAGGCAAATAATTACACTTTAATTAATATGTATTATTACTGTAAAAAAAACATTTACATCAATGTTTACTAATACTTTAACACGTTATTTTTATCATTTTAGCAATTAAAATAAAAACAATATATTGTAATGTGTTAAAGTATTGTTATAAAATTCAGTAACAAGAATATTAATTAAATACACAATTATAATTATCTGGTCTTTCGTGACCACACATTTTAAAGGTAATGCGCATGCCTTTATTTAGACGAATATTCCATCATCGTAAGCATTTTAGATGGTAGGTTTTGTATTAGCACTAATCAAAAGAACAAGTGGCACCAATAGCTCACCAATTAAAAAGACACTATGAGCTGCCCGTGCCATAGGGTGGGGCAACCAAGCTCGGCCACATAGCGAATGACAGCAAATTTTCATGTTGATTTTTATTGACATTTACACTACAAGGTCCAATTGACCATCTTGTGGGTGGAGCAAGTGACACAGTGATCCAAGATGTTCAATTAGCCCCGGATGTCCTCGGCCATGCACTTTTGTAGTTCATTCTTCAACAAGCAGACTCCAGTATGACATGAAGTTAAAACAGAATTGGCAATTCGTCTTTGTAGACTACGAAAATCCATAGCCAACTTTTTATCCCAATTGCAGCTTTCTCTGATACGGAAAAAATTAAATGTTTTCAGAAGAAACTTCAAAATTTCTTTCGACGGAATAAGTAAGGCCTTTACCTGTTATCAAGATCGATCTCACCCATAATGACCATCATGTCATCAAAGATATATATAAGATTCTCAAGAATTTCCACCTCATTTTCCAAGTTTCCTTGCAACTGAAAAAGAAAAATGATACTGTAAATTAAAAGGTTAATCAGTAAAATTTGATGACTGTGAAATATTTAAACTATATAGTACGAATTTCAAAATAGCGTACTTGAATTTTGCCTAAAAATATCAAATGCATTCGAGTAGAGAGTAAGGGGTAATGAAACGTTTTTTTTTCGTCAAACTTTGCATTGCATAAGAAACTTGGGTAAAATTCACGACAGCAGAAGGCGACACCCAAAAAAGGAAAGTACGAAAACAAGATAAAGTTGAGATTGGAAGGAGAAGAACAGTACGAAAGTCTTAGTTTGCAGCATGGGATTTCGAGATCTCCGAAGATGATCCAATAATGAAGAAGGAAGGCCATAATAGAATATGCTGTGATTGTTGGAGAGCCAAGTACCTCGCACCATGTGAGCCGTCACGTTGGACACGGGTGTATCCTCAATAGAATCGAGACCAGAACCACCAATCTCTGCAAATGACAATTAGGATATCTATCTGACAGACAGCACTAGCTCAGCAGACTGACAACAAAAGGTGCAGCAATAATGTTACCTAATGGAATGAAATCATATGGGTTGTCTCCTTGGGGTGAGAAACCATAAAAGGTAATTAGATGACAACTCGGGAAGTTTCCGTAGCTTAAGTAGCATTCTTCTCCAGATCTGCATGGTCTTGATAGACAAAATTTCAATGAATCTGTTGCAGTATCTACTTTGCCATAGTGCATAACATGTGGGCATAGCTGTTGTCAGGAACCAAAACAGAAATAAGAGAAACATTTATAGGTCTCGAAGTGTTGCTTCGCAAAATCTGGGTATTTCCTGAACAAGGAAAGCAAATTGTGTATATAATAATAAACAATATTACAACCCAGAGGAAAGTATATATAATTGTCAGACATCATGGTTTATATCAAAGAAATGCTAATCCAGATACAGATTGAAGAGCACACCAAGGATGGGTATCATCAACTCGAAGTAATGATCTCAATTCTAAATTAGCAAAAAAGCCAGCTAGGATTAAAGAACTGCCAGCCCTGTTCCAGAAGAATATGCTATTCTTAACAAGATAATAGACAGCCCTTGTATTTTGAAATTCCATTACCTCTAGTTTCCTCATTGAATTCAGTGATCAATGCACAATATTTGAAGACTTTTTTTATCAAAATATTCAAAAAGAAAGAGGGAGAAGGGAGAGAAAACATGAGAAAGAGGGAATTTACATACTGAATGATTAAGAAAGCCAGCAATCGGGATCAAGCATGTTCTCAGCTTTCCATCGGAATACATTATCTGCATGCTATTGGAGTACCAAAGTTCACAAGCCCAAAAAAATTTATCCCATGTGTACAGCTCTGGTGGAAATATATCAGGAAAATCATTGCTCAGAGTGGGGAACAACTCAGCATATTGAGCATGCAGGTGCTGCCACAAAAAGAAAGAACAAAGAAAATGTCATTTTTTACTTGTGGGCAATGTTTAGCAGTAAATAGTGAATACATAGAACAGAAGTATGTTTAACCAGTAATATACGTGTGTATCAAAAATAGAAAACTATCATTTCCTAATGATCAAAACTTCATGAAAGAATAGAGATGTGAGTGCTGTTCAATCTCATCCTGTATACTACATATTTCTTTCAAGAACAATAAGCTTCCTGGCAGTTTCAAATTTGCTTTTCAAGAACCAAAAGCAGTTGCATTTCTACAACATGAATAATTATCAGGTCTCAGACAGACTGCCAGAGAAGATTTTGACTTATAGATTGGAAGCTGTTCTGCAAATTGAAACCCATGCATATATATTTGGATCATTGGATTTTCTAAACCCGTATCACCTGCCCCTTCAATACCACATGCAAATAGCAGTTTAATGTCCAGTCCACGTAACAAAGGAATTGAAATGAACTACCCATTTGGCAAACACCTGTTTTGACACAAATCTCAATGCACTATAGTTTAGATCACAGAAATGACTTTGAGACGTGCCACCATCACCTGGATTAATACATTAGTTAATGTTGTTTTAAGCTTTAATACCCCTTCCTCCCAGAAAAGCAAAAAAGAAGAGAAAATTATGAAAAACTCAAAAAAGACGTTGAAGGAGATTATTTTGCAAATGAATGGATACAGTACCGGCAATAATAGTCAAGCAGCAAGGGAATCCTTAAATGAACCGTAATTTGAACAAGCTATGTTTTTCAGGGGTCATTTCCATTATGGCTCATTTTGTCTTGAAATTTAAAATCATCCTTAGCAAGGACAGGTACACATTGACACTCATTAACAACATCAATAAGTTAAATCTTGAATAAACTAATAAGTGTAGTTTAATAGTTTTAGTACAACTCAAAGGAAGGAAGAACCGAAGTCTAAAAACAAGCTGATCAATAAACAGGTCAGAACCTTAGAAGAACTGATTACCTGTCTTGCATGTATTATCTCTTCCAACAGCAAGGTTCCATCTAACATTGTAATTGCTTCAAAGCCAAAACTCAATCCTGTGAAGTAAAATATTAAAGCTATTTGGAAAAGCGGAGGAAAGAAAATACTAAAGGTCACGGTGGACAGTGATTTCCATCAAGCTTTTTTAATCACAATACGTATCTTGAATCATTGGCTGCAATTTTGTATTGTGAATCGAATCGAATCGTAAGATTCAGAAACATAATAAAAAGTGACTTTAAAATATATAATATCATATAAATCCATATTCCAAAAAAATAAAAATCGAAAAATAAATAAGTAACCAAATTTAAAACCGGCTTTTGGGTATCGAGCGTCTTTGTTTTTAGTTCTTATGTGTTTCTGGCTTGAACGAAAGAAGAGAAAAAGAGAATTAAGAAGGATCAAAGAACAAATGTTCCAGAGTCAAGATGAGAAAGAAAAAGAAATCAAATTGGGATCTTTTTAATTTGGATTTGGTTGGGAATTGGGATTTTGGAAAAACCCTAATCTTCCGTTAAACGAATTTCCAGATTCTCTATGATTTGAATCCTCAATTCTTGGTCTTTCTTTTTCCAAAATCATATTGGATTTTGAATCTAAAATCCTGATACGATTCACGATAGCAACGGAATCGTGCGATTCGGCAATTCTATGAGCGATTCATGGTCTGCTCCAATACACATTTTTATGTTGTATTTTTATATTGTTTATGTTACCATGGAAGCCATTTTCTTGATGCGACAACTAATGGAAAGATACCGAGAAAAGAAGAAGGACTTGCATATGGTGTTCATAGACCTTGAGAAAGCATACGATAGGGTTTCAAGGAAAGTTTTATGGTGGGTTCCGGAGAAGAAAAAGGTCTCATCAAAGTATGTAATGGCAATCAAGGATATGTATGATGGGGCTACTACATGTGTAAAAGCTTGTAATGGAACATCAAGCTATTTTCCTATCACGGTAGGCGTACACCAAGGGTCGGCTCTAAGTCCTTATCTCTTTGCCTTAGTTATGGATGAACTAACAAAAGATATTCAAGAGGAAGTGCCATGGTGTATGCTTTTTGCAGACGATATTGTGCTTATTGATGAGAGCAAGGAGGGTGTTAATAGAAAACTTGAATTGTGGAGAAGCACGTTGGAATCCAAAGGGTTCACATTAAATCGAAGTAAGAAGGAGTACCTGAAGTGTGAGTTTTCTCTGGTACGAGATGGGGACCAAGATCCCGTGCATCTAAGTGGTCAAGAGGTCCCCAAAAAAGATGCTTTTAAATACCTGGGCTCCATTTTGCAAAAAGGTGGAGAGATTGATGAGGATGTAAATCATAGAATTAGAGCAGGGTGGATGAAATGGCGCAGTGCATCTGGGTTTTTGTGTGACCGCAAAATCCCCCTTAAATTAAAAGGAAAATTTTATAAAACAACAGTAAGACTGGCAATGCTATATGGAGCGGAATGCTGGCCAGCACATAGGCAACATGAGCATAAGGTGGGAGTAGCAGAGATGAGGATGTTAAGGTGGATGTGTGGTTATACAAGGATGGATAAGATAAGAAATGAAGATTTCGACGAAAGGTAGGAGTAGTACCGGTAGCCGAGAAGATGAGAGAACATAGATTGAGGTGGTTTGGGCACGTGATGAGAAGGCCCCTGGATGCTCCTGTAAGAACAAAAGTTTGTTACCAAGAGCTCAACACAAAAAGATGCAGAGGTAGGCCGAAACTGACTTGGGGAAAGATAGTAAAACAAGATTTAATGGAATGGAATATAGATTGGCAGACAGTATGTCTTAGAACGGAATGGAGAAAAGCTATAAGTCTGGTGGAGGGTTAGACCCATTGTTATTCCTATGTTCCAGATGGTCCCTTTTTAGCCTTTTTCCCCTTCATTCCCCCACTTCTTCTTTTTCCTTTCTTTTTTACTTTTATTTATTTATATATACATATATATATATATATATATATATTATTACTTTTTTTTTTTTTACAACCGTTTTGTATTTTTCATGTGGGTTCATTTACCACCGACCTCAATTAATTTGGGATAAAGGTGTTGTTGATGTTGATTGTTTATGTTATGAATCAAATCGTATCGTGCAACATGTATCACGTATCAAGCATATATATGCTATATGCATATATACATTAATGTTACATCTTTATTCACCTAAGCTCATATAATTAGTCTAGGTATCTGGTTGCAACCTTGCTCTTGATCTATCATTTAGTGAACTCAATGGTGTTACAGACAGAAATACAAGGGAAAAGTAATAACAGAAGGCAGAAGTTGAGGTATTCAGTTGGATTAATTGAAGGCTTTAATTAGGAGCCGAGACTAGTTAGTTAGTAAGCTAATCCGAGCGGTTAGTTAATAGAAGACCTATCATAATAGTCCAATTGCATGTACATCACGGGATATATCCCTCTTGAGTCTTGAGAAGTGGCTTTTGACAAGTACTGGATTAGGCTGAGAGTGTTTACTTGAAGGGAAGTGCCCCTTGGCAAGAGAGGTGTCTCTTGTGTGTTCATTTGTTTTTCTCATCAATAAACAGATCTTTTTCTTCCATGCCCAATTTTTCATTCATTCTTCCTTACTATTTTGCAAGTATCAAGTTCTAAAGAATCTAGAGCCGCAACATGCGGTTGCAAGAAAATCCGACATAGTTTTCACAAAACAACATGATAAAGCCAAAAAAGGTAATTAACAAATTATTCATCAAGGCCACTTAAAAAAATGAAGCCTATCAATAACTATATTTACAATGTGACATCATTAAGGAGAAGGGCATGCCAGACAATCAGATCACTACTAATAGACAAACTAGTTAATAGAGACAATATCATCAAATACAAATCTCGATCTGATGTTACTGTAACAACAAGTGAACAGAATATAATTTATGGACTAAAATCAGAACAGAGGAGACTATCTCCTTGCAACTACAGTATTTCAGAATTAACAGAACCAAAGGAAATCAACACAAGACTCAATTAAGAAGAACAAGCCTTAGCCTAATGGCTACCTGTCTTCTCAGCAATACAAAAGATACCCCCAATTAACCTAGTTACCAAGCACCACACTCAGTTGCCAAACCAACCCATACTCGGTGTAATTTTCTGCATACCTTCTCTCATGACCCCAACTACCTTATATTTCCCCTTTTCTTCCTGAACATTCTTTCCCACCACTTTGCATATTTTCCTCTCCATTCATGGCTTGCCACGTGGCATCTTTTATAACTAACTCCCCCCCTAACTCTCTTGCCATCAGCTCCTTATTTACTACTTGGACTTTCCTCTTTCTATGATAGACCTCCTTGAAGGGCTATATGGTTGAGGCCCATCACAATCTCATCATAACCTTATACTTCAATTATCCCATAGTTCTTCCATTTGCAGACGGTGAATATAATTTTATATCTTTGCCAGTCAAAACTTCCTTAAACCTGTAATGAAGTTAGCATCTCATCGAATAAGCATGACCCTTTTTTTCACTATATTAACCATAATCCTTTTGATCTTAACAGAGTGTCAATAATGACATTAATCATACGATTGTTTTGTTATAATATCCTCTTAGTGCATCAAGCTAAAAATTTCGATGCAACATGCCACTATGCCAGCATGTAGCAAGCAGATAAATTTTGACTAGGATGTTTATAGCATTACCAAACCAGAACTACTACATTAGAAAGAAGGTAGAAGAAAGTTAGATACTTAATATCCCTAAAATATTGAGTTCATGAGAGAATTGTCCTTGCACAATTGTAATTTAATTGATTATAGTCTTGCCAAGTTTTTTCTTCAATCACATAAAAGAAGCAAAAGTGAAACCACCAAATTGGCTATTCACACATAAACCAGCTAAAAGGATATGAAAAATAAGTGTTGGAAGTGTTTCCTACCTGATACCGAGAAAAAAATAGAGAACCTATAGAGCTGGACTCCCACTGGTTTCTAAAGAGGATGAATAGGCAAGCAAGCAGCTATTAAACAAAGAGATCAATAAACAGGGACAAAAGCTACAACCTAGAACTAAAGGGGTATATGCCTCTTAAAATGGAAAATAAAAGGGACACCTAAGGTATCTTACCCTTGCAAAACTATTACTCAAAACACTTTAATATGGTTACTAATGAAACTGACAACAGGGAAATTCAAGATACAGATAGAGTAATCACCCTATATAACCTTTATAATGAGATGTCTTTTGAATTATTAGAGTTACTATTTGCAGGTATTGTTCAGAGCCTAAGAAAAGCACCTTAAGTATAAAGGTTGAGCACAGTACAGTGACTTGCAATTTTGGGGATCTGTACAAAATTTATATCTATGTGCGAGTATAAAGCATGTCATAGTCAAGTAACATTACCTGTATTAAATTTTTCGGGGAGTGTGTCAAAGTAAATTTTGAATTTTGAATCACAGTTGTACTTCTCTTTCATACTCCATAATAGCAATATTGTCTCGGATGATATGCCATCAACTTCTTTTAAGACACGATACTGAATTGGATAAGAAGGACAATTATCAGTTATTAAGAACATAAGGGAGTGGTGAACACATAACGTTTCTCCTTTTCTATTTATTTTAAGAAATAATGTCACCTAGAATGGATCAATATCCAACTATGTTGTAAGTTTTCCCAACAAAGAGAGAGAGAGAGAGAGGTTGCTCCCAATTGGTAAGGAAGGACATGTTAACTAGCATCCTAGATGACATTATTTTTGCAAAACAAAAGATAGATGAAGCGCAGGTATAAAATGGGTATTTCTTATCACCATGTTGAATGTAAAGGATGTAAAGATAATATTTACATGTACTATATTATTGTTCAATAGTTTTTGGAATGAATGATAGTCTATTCTAGGCTTCGTAAAGAAGTTATAAGTAAACTAATTTTACTTTTTATTTGAACAAGTAAATGTACCATATCGGTTTCATGCACAAGCTCCTCAGAAATTATAATGGACAATGGAATTTCTAAAGCAATGTCCCCAACTTTTAGATCTTTCCTTGCTATCGCACCTCTACCCTCTCCTTCAACATCTGCGTGGATTAAGGGGGGGGAAACTCGTATTAAGTGTCTTAAAATAAACAATATATGTGCAAAGGAAATAAAATCATCCTCTAGAAACCAATGAATGAAAAAGCAAATGTAAAAAAATACAAAAACATAATAAAATTTACAAGCTATCTTTATCTCTGTTTTTACACCATTGCTTTCACCCCATTCTATCAGGCGCTCTTCTTGGTAACAACTGCGATCTCTGTCAATTACTCCCTTCACACTGTTCTTGTCCCCAAAATCAGAAATAAAATCGATAATCGTTTCCCGTAACCTTTGCAGGATATTTGTATCGAGATGTGTACAGCTAGAAAGTGACATGTCGGTAAGCAAAACAATTGAATTGAGAGCCTCCAACTCATTCCTGGGGCTGTAAATCTCCACTGATGTGCATGCATCGTCTTCAGCAAAATAAAGTTCCAGCTGCAGCTTGGTAAATAAGTTAATTCATGAGTTGATGATGTCGCAAAAGTGAAAGAGTATAAAAAAAAGATGAAAAACAATCATGGCAAAATACATTTCAGTTTTCTTTGTTAAATAGAACAGGAAGATACCCTGATTATATATTCGTGGAAGTGTAAAGAGAATATTTTAACACAAAGGTGTGTAAGAAACCCAAAGACTACCTAAATCCCCTAACTCTAGTTTGTTTTTAGAGCGATAAACTGAGTGACTGAGAACTTCACAGAGCAGAAAAGGAAGTAACCTCATTTAACTGTATGATTCGTGCAATCTGAAGCAACACCTTTACAGTATCACTCATCCAACCAGGTTTTGAGGAGCTCCTGAGATATATCCGTTCCTTGGGACTAAAACCCTGACTTTGTAGTAATTTCTATAAAATAGCAGTTAGTCAAAATAGGAGAAATGGCTAAGGACTCAAACTCAATAAAATCATAAGCAATTAAGGAAATCCCCAAGAAATGATAAACCAGAGGCATATATTACCATAGCTTAATTGCTGTGAAATTATATTGCCTATAAAATTTACATATATTATAACTTAATATGGTGTATTTTGCTTCCATTTGTCATTTAGTTTTAACAAATCTGAAATTTCTCAATGAGAAACAATTATAGAATTTCCTGTTAGGAATATATATTTCCTTTAATCATATCAAATCAAAGGCTTTAATCCTTCTTGATTAAGGAAATTTTATAACAGAGAAAATTTAGCTACAGAGATTTAAAAAACAAAAAAAAAAAACTTGAGCAACATTAAATGAACTCAATTATCTGATTTTTACCTTCTTTTCATCAAAGAAAGGATCATTTTCAGATAGCTCAAGAACAATTGAACACTCCTCATCAGTATCCATGACTGCAGCTGCAGTCAATAGATGGAAGTCAGACAGCAATCACAAGTCAAAATATATAATAAGATAATTTTGATAACTCTCTAAACAAATCCATAATATAATGGCAATAATTCTTGGTACCACAATGCAAGAAGTTCGGCGTCGACATTTATACATCACGGTCACTGACTTATCATTGACATGCTAGAATACGAAATCTCAAGAATAAAGAAAACCAGACCTTAATTACTTATATTTGCTACTCATTTTCCATTCCAACATATTATGGTATAGTTACTTACATTATCCTCCAGTTTATATGGTTTAGATTCATTAACATTTCACGTATGAACCTGAAACAATACTTGAAAAAAAAAATGCAATAGAAAATGAAATGCAAGAAAAAATAATGATGCATTTCTGGCAAATCGTATACTTATATCATGTATAAACCCTAAGCACTGGCATTTCAGTATTTTACCCATCGAATAGAGAGAGAAAGAAAGTAAGATTCGAATATCATATTCATATCTGCGAGAAACGAAGTAAAATATAAATTTCGTCAATCTTTGCGAGCAATGCATTCGTGAGAAACATACAATACAATGATTACGAACTTTCTTTGATCGTTCGCAATTTCTCAGTAAACAAGCAAAACTTCAGATTACAATACAGGGAAGAAATTGCAATTACTTCAGAGGTGCTCCGATTAGAGAAGAGTGCAAGGTTCACTTGGTCGTTCTCTCTCAGTTGAAGCTACAAACGAAGCAAGAGAAAATTTGAGCGGCAAAAAAAGTGAGAGGGAGCGATGCACAAAATGTAGTTATATGGGTTGTTCCGAGCGCTGCCCTCGTGATCTTTTAAATTATACAGATCAAACGGTTATGCATACTCATTCAACTCTAATCGTTCGATCAATGAATCCATTGCACTAGTTAATGACCAAGAGCCCATGTTTGTTGCTTGATGGACCTGTCCAGGAGCCCATGTTTTCTTGAATCATTTTGTATCAATCATAACGGCAAATATTTGATCAGTTTATGACAGGCCTTTCGAGTAGCCCATCATGCTGTCCAGAACACTCATTCAATTCTAATCGTTCGATCAATTAATGCAGTACAGGTATAAGATGGATACGCTGCACTAGATAACGATCCCTCAGATATAAAAACAAACAAATACTTGATCGGTTTTTCTTTGTTGCCTGATGGGCCTGTCTAGAAGCCCATGTTTTTTTGTATCATTTTGTATGGATCACTTTATCTAACAAATATCGGTCCACCCATTGTTCTCCTTCTTTGTTTGAATAATAATTGTAAGAGAAAATAAGTTGTAAGAGGAATGATCTTGCAAATATAACCCCTTCTTTCTCTCTCTATATATATATAAATAGGAAAAATATTTCTCAAGCAGCTTGAGATAAATTTATCTCTGGCTACCCAAAACTACGTCGATTTATTTATTTATTTCCTTATATCAATTGATTCACTTTTGAATGGTTATGATTCTCTTTTCTCTCTCTTTCTTTATCACCATTGATATATCTTTGTACGGTTATGATTTAGTAGACGGAGATAAGATTATCTCAAGCAGCTTGAGAAACGATAAGCCATATATATATGATCTTTTTTCCTTGAATTAAATATTGTATATATATATATATATATATATATATATATATATATATATATATATAGGAAAATAAAAGTATAATGTTGTATGAAAGTTGTTAGGTTATGTTGTAGAGATAGAGATTGTGAGACCCACACTTGTTTTTGTTAATGTTTTTTTGAAAACAAGTGTGGGTCCCCAATCCCTATCTCTACAACATAAATTAACAATTTTCTTATAACATTATTTTTCTTTTTCTCATATATATATATATATATATATATATATATATATATATATATATATATATATATATCCTTCGATGATACTTGAATCTTTAATTCATTTGAAATTCATCTCTTCACCTGCATTTACTATTTAACCTAAGTTAAATGACTTAGTCGGCTAATGACAACTTCACGCCAACATCAAATAGTTTCGAGGTTTGCGCAACAACTTGTAGAAAAAGAAATCATACAATGATTTCGGTCGGAGTTTTGATATATATAGGATGCATCTGGGGAGCTACATCGGGATTCAACATTGAATATTATATACCATGCATACGGAATATGCTTTGTTAACAACAAAGCTCGTTAAGTTGTTGCATTTTATTCTTGGCTGTTATTTTCTTTTGGGTCAAGGTCTAAATAGAATAAAGGAAATTGTGCTTCCATTGATCATTCAAAGGTTCTATTGTTGAATTGAACCCATGTATATCTTTCCCTTTCCCACATCTTGGGACCCTTTTTGAAATTGGGGGGAGGGGGAGGGAACCTTTGGATCAAGATTGATATATTATTTAAATTAAGAGTAAACACATTTTTTGTCCCTGGCAATATCTACGAAATCATTTTTAGTCCCTGACAATAAAAAAGGACCAAATTGGTCCCTACCAGTATGTAAAAAGGGCCACATTAGTGACGGAGGAGTTGACATAAGGACTAACGTGGCCCTTTTTTCATAATTTTAGAGACTAATTTGATCTTTTTTTATTGTCAGGAACTAAAAATAATTTCGTAAATATTATATTCTCAGATACCAAAAAAGATGTTTACTCTTAAATTAATTTCAGAAGTCATCCGATAAAAAAACATTACACGCAAAATCATCCGATCCTTTTTGCTGAAGAATCCTTTCTTTGACTGCTTGACATAACTTGTAAATGCCACCCATCGCTCATTTTTCCGTATCTTTGTTTCCATTCAAAATTTCATTTATACCTTTTATCATTTGACAAAATGTTCACCGTTCAATTCGTGCATGGTTCCCAAGAGTAGTATATGGGTATCTGATTCTTTGTACTCGGAACGAAAGCGATAATCCATCCAACGGTTGTAATAAAAAACAAAAGCCACCCTTACAGTGTGGGATAGTAAAACAAGAGAGTACGGACCCTCACTAGTACTGTTTCTGTGCACTCTGATGGAACCAAGTCTTTTGATTCTTATCACTTTGTTTGGTTTTGGGCATAGAGTTAGTGGCTGCCATTTCTTTTAATATAAATTAAAAAGGGTACGGTTGATGTCCTCTTTTAAAGAACTAGTGTATTACCCGTGGTGATGTACGCGAAAAAAAATCAGTTTGTTTCGCGTGGTGGGTTGGCTCTTTGGGCCGAGCCCATTTTGTCACTTCTAACTATTAGCATTTTATATCAGTATGTAATGGATTTCTATATTTATCTTATGGTCATTCCAAAATATATCGCTATACTTTAGCTAGTCTTGAGGTCACTCAAAAATTACAAAGTTTGACTCGGCTTCTTTCAGTATTTCTCAGAGATTGACTTTCATTTATTACACTCAGATTTATAAAATAATAATAAATAATTATTTTTTGCAAGAATTTGTGCCGTTAGTATCTTAAATTTTACAAATTTATATTTATAAAAATTAAAATCAGATTTAGGAATTTAATTAAAAAGGAAGAAGGATGAAATTTTAATTTAATTATAAGAATGTGTTGGCAGGCGGGTCGTGCAGGCCCTCCGGGACTGGCCCAGTTTTTAACCTTTAACTATCAGAATTTTATGTATATAATTATGTTTTTGCAAGGATTGGTGTCCTTAGTATTTTGAATTTTACAAATTTGCATTTACAAAATTTGAAATCAGATTTATGAATTTAATTATAAAAGAAGAAGTATGAAATTTTAATTTAATTATAAAAATAAGTTGGTGGGCCGGCCCTCCGGGCCGAGCCTAGTTTGCCACCTCTAACTATCAGCATGTAATAAGTTTTTGTACTTATCCACAAAAAAAGGTCCTTATAGTTGCATTGAGATTTTTTATATTTTATCTGAGAGATGGACTTTCATTTATTACACTCACATTTACAAAATAATAATAAATAATTATTTTTTGCAAGTATTTGTATCATTAGTATTTGAAATTTTAAAAATTTATATTTAAAAAAATTAAAATTAGATTTAGGAATTTAATTATAAAAGAAGAATAGTTGAATTTTAATTTAATTATACAAATATGTTAGTGGGCTGGCCCTCAGGGTCGAACCCAGTTTGTCACCTCTAACTATCAGCATGTAATATGTTTTTATATTTATCCAAAAAAAAGGGCTCTTATAGTTGCGTCTAGGTTTTTATATTTTATCTCAGAGATGAACTTTCATTTATTACAATCAGATTTAGCAATTTAATTATAAAAGAAGAAGGATAAAATTTTAGTTGAATTATAAAAATATATTAGCGGGCCTCCGGGCCGAGCCCAGTTTTCCACCTCTAACTGTCAGCATTTTATATAAATAAGTTTTTTTTGCAAGGATTAGCGCTTTTAGTCTTTGGAATTTCACAAATTTGTATTTACAAAAATTGAAATCAGATTTAGAAATTTAATTATAAAAGAAGAAAGATAAAATTTCCATTGAATTATAAAAATATATTGGTGGGCCGGCCCTCTGGGCCGAGCTCAGTTTTTCACCTGTAACTGTCAGTATTTTATATAAATAATTATTTTTTGCAAGTATTTGTGTTAATTACACTCTTTCAATAAAAAAAATGAAAGCTTAATTTCTTTCTTATGTACTAAATTAAAATTTTCATTTTATAGTTCTTAAATTTTAATAAATATTTTTTACATAATGACAGACGTCTTTTTTATTTAAATTTAAAATTTATAAATTTTTATATTAATTATACATATTTTTTTATATAATTTTTATCTTTTTTAATTTATGATTTTTAGATATTTTTTTAATTGGTTATACATGTATATTTAAAAATTTTATGTTAAATATTTTTTTAAAACATACATGTATATTATTTTAATTGGTTATACATGTATATTTAAAAATTTTATGTTAAAATTTTAATTTATTTTTTGTAAAGTATAAATTATGCCATTTGTTATTTTTCCTTTTAACTTTGAAATTTTAAATAATTTTTATCGACTATAAATGTATTTTTATAATTTTAAATATTTTATTGTTTAATCTATTATTTTATAATAAATTCAAATTTATTATATATATCTTTTTTCACTGCATAAATATTAAATGTTGAACTCTTTTCTCATATATCAAGTTCACATAATTTTTCATTTAATTTATTTCCAAATTTCAAATTTATTTCACAATATAGATAATTTTGTTATTTTACAATTTTTTAATGTTTTTGTCTTTTTATGCAGCATTAATAGGGCTAACAATTATCTATGCAAAAAATAGTGGGATATGTAACAAAAGAAAAGTAGAGGTCTTTTTACTCATAATATACAACAAAAGAAAAGTATTGGACATTAAATGAGTTGTCTACCACAAAAAATGTTCTAAAAGTTTTCCCATCATTACAAAGTTAAAAATTCAAATTTAAACATAAATTCAAAATTTAGAAGGGTTGAGTTATTATTAATTTGAAAATTCCAATGTAGTATGCAGTGGGACATTGAATGAGTTATCTGCCACCAAAAATTGTTAACATAATTTTTCATTTAATTTATTTCCAAATTTTAAATTTTTTTTACAATATAATTTTTTTTTATTTTACAATATTTTTTTTAAATGAGTTGTCTGCCACAATAAATGATTAACTTAATTTTCCATTGATTTTTTATTTCGATTTTTAAAAAAAATTATTATTTATTTAATTTTTTTGGTATCCTTATTTAAATTTTTATTTCCAAATCCTTTCCCATCATTCCAATTTAAAATTTATAATTGAAATCCAAATTTTGAAATCAATTCAGAATTCGAATTTCAAAAGAGTGAACAATTCCAATGTAGAAAACATTTAAAAGAGCTGAGTAATTCCAATATACAAATCAGTGGGACATTGAATGAGTTGTCTGCCACCATAAATGATTAACTTAATTTTCGATTGATTTTTTATTTCGATTTTAAAAAAATTATTATTTATTAAATTTTCATTTCCAAATCCATTCCCACCATTACAATTTGAAATTTAAAATTGAAATCCAAAATTTGAAATCAATTTAGAATTCGAATTTCAAAAGAGTGAGCAATTCCAATGTAGAAAGAATTTAAAAGAGCTGAGTAATTCCAATGTACAAATCAGTGGGACATTGAATGAGTTGTCTGCCACCATAAATGATTAACTTAATTTTCCATTGATTTTTTATTTCGATTTTTAAAAGAAATTATTATTTATTTAATTTTTTATTTCCAAATCCTTCCCACCATTACAATTTGAAATTTAAAATTGAAATTCAAAATTTGAAAGCAATTCAGAATTCGAATTTCAAAAGAGGGAGCAATTCCAATGTAGAAAGCATTTAAAAGAGCTGAGTAATTCCAATGTACAAATCAGTGGGACATTGAATGATTAACTTAATTTTTCATTGATTTTTTATTTCGATTTTTAAAAAAATTATTATTTATTTAATTTTTTATTTCCAAATCATTTCCCACCATTACAACAGAATAGAAAAGTAACTTGAGAAAAGTAAACAATCAGAAAGGATAAAGATTGATAGAAACGGAAAGACAAATCAAAGAATTAAGAATATAGGTAGATCACCAAATTTACATGACAAACGATTACATTCGAAGCACTATGCTGCAGGAAAATAGATTCAGAATTTAAACCATATGCCTTCCGATTAAAGCCATAAAATTAAAAAAAAATACATATCAACTCATTGAAGGAAAATTAAATAATCCTGAGCTGTTAGCAGTTCTGATTCCCTATATCAAGAAATAATCCTAAGTTGTTAGCTGTTTTGATTCGCTGTATCAAGAAAGGAAGAAATTTGATGAACATTTGGGTCGACCAGAGACTTAAGGAATGGTGTGATTATTTCACTTGCTTATACAAATTTTATAAAATACACCTCTCCGTCACATTTTTTTTTTTTTTTTGGAACTACAAAGATCATTGGACAGTAGCATGGATCCTTCCACCCTACAAAAAAAGTGAAAGCCAAAATTCAAACAACGAAAACAAAAATCATAACAACAGACACAGAAATTTAAAATCACAACAGAGACGAAATCACAACAAATTAGTAAAAAAAAAATCAGATGAGAGTTTATTGGCATGTCATTATCTGTTTACTGCTTAAGGGAGAGAGAGAATCCTTTAATCCATCTTAATTCCTTGCACAATGTGATAAAGTCTCCCCACTTCATGTGGCAACGTCTAATGAATCGAAGGATCTGTTCAGTCGTGCACATAGACATTCCTTCCAGGTATTCTCCATTAACACCATTTTCTTTAAAAATTTGCCGGTAATTAACAAAATTTATAGTCTCTAGCCAAAAGCCAACATACTGATAAAATACACAAAAGATGAGCGAGAGCACTGCTGTTAGTTTATATTCTCAGTTACATTTGAAGATGCATCATATGTCTATATAACAGCACCCAAAGAAAAAGATGCAGTTAGAAGGTTATATTCACCGAGATTAGATCCTCATCAAACAGCTCTTATGTAATATATACAGTTCACATTACAGTCAATAACATAAATGAATTAAAAAAAGATGTAGAAGCATTTTAGAGCTTAATACATTATATCAATCATTCATAACAGTGCATCCATTACATTGTAGAGTCTGGACCTATAAAATACACCTCTCCCTCACAGATTTTTTTTCAGGCCTGCAAAGATCATTTGACAGTAGCATGGATCCTTCCACCCTACAAAAAAAGTGAAAGCCAAAATTGAAACAACGAAAATGAAAATCATAACAACAGACACAGAGACAGAAACATGCTACGACAACAGAGACGAAGTGATAATAGATTATAAAGAACAACCAGCACTACCCGTTCATCCAACATAACCATCTCAACATTGTCGTCAAAATCTCATACGTTAAAAATTAGGAACCTTCCAAGATCGAACCACCTTAACCTTAATCCTCCAGTCCTCCTTGGTAGGATTAAGATCCTTTATAAAATCATAGGTTGAAAACATTTCGTAGGGGAGAACGAAAAAGGAAGAAAAGAAAGTACCTATTCCTCTAAAAGAAACAATCAGCAAAAATGGAATACCGGAGGGAAGAACAAAATTTCTATTCCCATGTTCCTTCTTATAGACCCAAGAAACAAAAGAAAAGAAAAGTAGTAAGAGATTAAATGAGAGTTGTCTGCCACCTAAACACCTTAATTTTTTTTCCCACCATTACAATTTGAATTTCAAAAATGAAATCGAAATCATATTTTGAATTTTAAAAGAGCTGATCATTCTAATGTAGAAATCGTGATCAGTTAATTACAAAAAAGAAAAAGAAAAAAAAGAAATCATGATAAGTTTGAATTTCAAATTTTAAAAGAGCCTCTCAATTCCAATGTAGAAATCATCATTAAATGAAACATCTGAGTGAGACATTGAATGAGGACTGAGACAATTGCAAATTGAATGAGGTGTCTGCCACCACAACTCAATTGAATCAAAATTCAATTCAACTTTTTTCTTTCGTATTTTAAAATGTTTAAAATATTTAATAATTCGAATTTGCCAAAGGAGGAAAGTTTTTAAGTGGGTATGGTGTGAACAAAAATTTGAGATGCAAGGAGGGATTGACACATCGCAAAACTTTCCAACAAATGGAATTCCTTCAGAATAATAGATATATCTATTTAGTGAATCGTTTAGTGACAGTTTTTGAAGAAAAAAAATTATAAATATGTATTTTTTTAGAATACATAGTTATAATTCATTAAAATGACATAATTTTTTTTATTTTTTTTTTATAACAAAATGACATAATTTTTACATGGACAGATAGTTTTCCATTAAAAAAATGTGACATAAATTGGTAAAATCAAGGTAGATGAAGAATAAGCACCCTCATTTCTTAATTTTATAGTACAATAAATAGTTCAAGAATTCAACATTATAGGAGCTTATTCAAAATTCGCCACCTGCATAAGTTGGTCCAAAGATCCGGCTAAAATCTTAATCTATCTAAAAGTAACATTGTTGCAAGTAAATAAGCCGCCTCCGTTGAAATTATTATCTCTTTTTGTATTGATGAGAGAAAAAAAAATGTACGGCAAAATGGTAGGACGACTTAATATGTTGGGCTGGCAAAAAAGCCAAAATCACATCCATTCTATTTGGTTTTGGTGGGGCATCTTATATGCCTCAATAGGGAACCATCAGAATAAAATCTTTGCATTGATCTCCAAGCAACAAACGGACACACAGAGAGACGCTGAGAGAGAGAGAGAGAGAGAATAAGAGCAAAAAGGACTTGTTAGCGCAGCGCAGCGTCCTTGTTTGTGATGTTCATTCATTAGCATGCTCCCATGGACAGCAAAAGTAATTTGTAGCCTATATATCTATGTGGATGTGTTTTCTTCTTCGTGCGTGTTATTGCTGTCTTTAACAGAACAGTGATCAAAGTGTTTTGACAAATTTTTTATTCAAATATAATGTGAACAGTACTTTTTATTAAGTTATCACGTGTCACGAAATTAGCTATTAGGGGTAGCGAATTTTAACACAATTTAGTTAAAAATACTGGTCAAATGCCATTTGGATAAAAAAATTACAAAAAAAAAAAAATTGACACTTTGTTCTATGTTCCGTCTTTAACTCACTTGATTAGTTGCACTCATTAATTCCTTTTAGTCATATTCATTTATTTTTTTTTCAAATTTAAAAAGTAAGAGCAATTGAAATTGATCAGGCGGAACAAGGGTAGCCTAGTATTTTTCATGTATATCTTTCTTCCAATTTTCATTCTTTTAAACTAGTACTATTAGTTAATAATTATTATTATAATAATACCTGTGCTCCATTGCTGTACCTACCCACTAGGGTAAAGGTGCAAGGCAGAAGCTCCAATGAAGCATTCCAACTAATGGAGACAATGGCAGCACGTGTTTATAATGGTTCAAAAAGTTAAGAAGAATGAAAGAAAGAGAGAAGCAAATAAAGAAGACAAAAGCGAGGTTGAAATTTATTGATGTGTAATAAAATGGTATTTAACTTGACTTGATTTCATTG
This sequence comes from Gastrolobium bilobum, assembly GCF_033153095.1. Taxonomy (NCBI): domain Eukaryota; kingdom Viridiplantae; phylum Streptophyta; class Magnoliopsida; order Fabales; family Fabaceae; genus Gastrolobium; species Gastrolobium bilobum. Next base: position 383,759 of record NW_026897257.1, on the reverse strand, counting down.
ATCACCAAATAGCCTTATATAGGCAATATTGATACATTGTATATGGCAGTAGCCTTTTGCGATGACAGTCCCAGCAACAACACGATGACAAACTTATCTAAATGAAAACTGGCGTAACAATTTCGTTATAGTAACAAACTAGCGTAAGTAATTGGATATAGCTGTAAGAAACTGATATGGAACAACAAACTGATATGGGTTATGGTTTGTTCCTTCAATAATGCGTTCCCATGCAGAGTCTATATAAAAACATAAATAAAATAAGGCATCAAAAGCTGGATTGTATTAATAAAAAAATATTTAGGTTACTAACTTTTAAAAAATACAAAGGATAACTGATGAGAAATATAGTCCCACATTGGTTATATGGGCAACTAATGTGAGGTTTATAAGACCTTGGGCACTCCCACTCTTAAAGCTAGATTTTGGGGTGGTGACCTCAAGGTTTTTAACATGGTATCAGAGCCATCAAAATCTCACCGCCTTCCACTTTTTTTGTAGTGAAATTTCCACATGTAGGTGATCTTGTATGTTGTCTATTCTTCAAGCGTGTGAGGGGGCGTGTAAGATTTATAAGGCCTTGGACACTTCCACCCTTAGAGTTAGCTTTTGGGGTGGTGACCTCAAGTTCTTAACAATAACTAATATATAAAAATATTTTACAAATTGATTAATGTAAAAAATTAAACTTCTAATAAGGAATTAACTTTTATTTACTTACATATAAAAAATTTAATGGTGGTTGCTTGTAATTTGATGCGCTTACACTTCAGCCAAGACAACCCGATAGCCTTTTTCAAAAAGTATATAGCTCCTCTCTTAGCTTGACAACCTGATAGCCTTTACAACTCAATATCAAAATCAACAACCAAAAATTGTCAACTTTTTTCTCAATTGTATGAGAAGACTTTCCAGAGTTACTTTTGTGCCTCGACACCCCTTTTCCGAACATAAAGTTTGGGTTTTGGGTAGTTGTTTCCACCAGTTAACCCAAAACACCCCTCTAATCCTATCCACTCGCACAGTAATATTAAGAATAGCACCACTTGTTAATGGTTAACGGTATTAATCCAATCAGACACTGATACGTAAGGCAAACAGCAAACTTGGATTAAAAATAATAAATTGAGTTTTTGTGATGATTTACATCAATCACAATTACATGTCCTAGTCATGTTACGTTTCGCCTAATTTATATATAATTAACAAAAGTCACTTTTGCACTTCACAACATGACAAATTTCTGATAGTCCATCTTTAAATTAACTTATTTAGAATATGTGATTTTCTTAAAAATGATTGTTACAGTATAAAAATATACTTAAAGGGAAAGGTTTTCTGACGTGATGGTGAAAACGCTACGAGTACTTGATCCAAATGAAGGATTTTTTAGCTGTGGCTAGGGAGCTATTCTAAGACTGTTTAAAGTCCAAAATTTCGGCTGAATTTTCGTTGGGCATGATAATCACACCCACATAGATCTCAGTAATCTAGAATGATGTTTTAATTGAAGCATCAAATAGCTTATCCTCAAGCTCATTTGCATAATTCAAATTATTAGGTAATAGTGCTACCCTATTTATTACTGATATTCCCTACAGGTCCCATCAAGCTACTAACCTTTACCATGCCATGTGCACCCCAGGTGTTCACCAACATCCCAGCTGGCTACCCAACTATGTCAGGGTGTAAAGGCCTTTACCAAAGAAAAAAAATTGTACAAAGCGAACAAATCTTTAAACTAAATGAACAAATCATGGTGCCAACCAAACTGCTCGCCCATAAACTTTCCCTACATATCTAATAATAAAGGAGTTAATTATTCAAAACTAAAAAGACAGAAGCATATGGGACATGTCTAAATTAAAGGCTATAGATTCTTCCCCAGTTTTCCCTTCTGTCTCACGAGTCATATTTCATAACATGATCGAGTACACTTCAGAGTAAAGTGATTCCGCTTGTTAATCAGTAACAGCTATAACTCGGCTCACTGTCACTGTTCAATGAGAAACAGCGTTGATGAGAACAAGAACAAGCCTTAAAGATAACATTATTACTATTATCACTTGATCTTCTCTTCCTCCTCTGCCTCTTTGCAATTATCCTCAATCTCAGACTCTAGTTTAGGACTCTCACTATCCAGAGCCCTTTTCTCCTGTTCTTCCTCTTCATCTTCGTGATCATTTTTTACCCTCAGAGCTCCATTTTTTTCATTCCTATCTGCCCTGAGCTTCAAGGTTTCCAACAATTCATCCACTGCCTTCTCCTTCTTACGTCTGTTCTTGATCAAAACCTCGCTTATATCAGCCGGAGTCATCCTTGCCATGTCAACAACCTCCTCCAACTCCTTCAAAACCGAGTCATCCAAATCACCCTCTTCACACCCCAAATAGTTGTTGAGCAGAATCTTCAAAGCAGGGAACGAACAATAACTCATGAAAATATGCATATCCATTCTCCCACTCCGCAACAGAGCGGGGTCAAGCTTCTCAATGTGATTCGTAGTAAACACGAAAATCTTCTCGCTCCCACAGCAAGACCACAACCCATCAGTGAAATTCAACAACCCAGAAAGTGTAATAGAATTCCCACCATCTTCGCCAGAGGCAGAGCCACACCCACCACCTCGCATTTCAGGAGCACCCGAATCATAGTAACTCCTAGAAGAAAGAGAACTAGAACCGTTGATGTTTTTGTTGTTGTTCTTCCTGTTAGGGAGGCTGATAGAGCAATCAATGTCCTCAATGACAATTATGGATTTGGATGTGGTCTTCATGAGAAGCTTCCTGAGGTCAGAATTGTGATGCACCTCAGTTAACTCCAAATCATATATATCATAGCCAAGGTAATTGGCCATAGCAGCAATCATGCTAGATTTACCAGTACCTGGAGGGCCATAGAGAAGGTACCCTCTCTTCCAAGCCCTTCCAGTTTTGTGATAAAAAGATTGGCCATTTGCAAAGTCCTGAAGATCCTCCATGATCTCCTTCTTCTTCTGAGGGTCCATAGCCAATGTGTCAAATGTGCTAGGATGCTTGAATGGCACTGAATCCCAAGGATGACCCCTTGAATCCAATGACCCACCTCTTGAATTCGTGTACAACAAACGATCCTGACTCTTCCTCCGAATCTCACTCGCTTTCTCCATAATGTAATCCAAGTAAGAGTTCAGTATGAAAGACTTGTCTTTTTTCTTGATCCGAAGTGTGAAACCTCGCTTCTCATCGGGTAATGGACGCCACGAGAATGATTGGCCTTGTCTCTGCGTCACCACGTGTTCCCACACCACATTAACGCCGTTGAAGGTGTCGACGATGCTGTCATTGTTGGCGAGGCCGAAGGTGAAGCCGCTAGAGTTGACGGCACGTGTCAGGTTGAGGCGGTTGCCTGTGAGGGACACGGAGGAGCTCAGGTAGAGCTGGACGGCGTTATAAAGCTCGTTGGTGTTGACGCCGTCGATCTCCGTTATGTCGAAGTAGCAATAAGAGGAGAAGCAGTGGAAGATTCGGTTGAAGAGCTTCGCGGAAGCGTAGCGAAGCTCTGGTGGGAAAACTGTTTGGAGGATAGTTTGGCAGAACGCAAACACACCCAGAAGTGATGCCACAGAGGTCCAATATTCTTTCATTTTCTTTTCTTCTAAAGGCGAGTCCTTTATGGATTTGGAAAAGAAAAAGATGGAAACGAAACGAGTGCAAAAAAATGGATTTTGGTTTGAGACAGAGAGAAGAGATAGAGACGAGGATAGGAAATCTTGTAATTTAATAAAACTGATCTTAGCTGTATTTATAGAGTGATGCGTGGGGTTTTGGTATTCAGAACCTGTGGGGGAAGTGGAGGGGGAATAAAGTGAAGGGAAAAACTCAAATAATGAGAGAAAGGTGGCAACTGGTTTGATATCTGAAGGAGTGGGTGGGCCAAGGTGGGAAGATTATAAGGACACAGAAAATTGCAGACTGAGAGAGACGAAAATTACAAAAAGGGTTTTTGGAAATTTGGATTATAAAGATATCAGAGATGGGGCCAAATCTATTGGGTTGAGAGCTGGAGTGCTGGACTTGTGCGAGTGACTTTACACTGCGGTGATTTTTACAGAGGATTCTATTTCAATTCCCCTCTACACTAACATGGAAATTTTTTTTTTTGAAGTTTGCTGGCACATATTGCTGACGAGGATTCTGAAATGCGATCAGAAAACCCGTTTCAAGATCTTAGGAATTGGACAAGCAACTAAGTTGTAAAGGGAAGGATTTACAGCTGGTTGCAGTCCTGTGAATAAACATCATCTATAACAAGAAAGGGTTAAAAAGAGATGCACATAATTAGAAATCAGAGAAGTTTTTTTTTTTTTTTTTTTTTTTACTTCAAAACTTACACTTGCATACCTGATGTTGATAGGGAAATATCATAACATGTGAGTTTTGCAGGAAATATTTATTATTTTAACCGAGAAAATCATGTACCATTGGATTTTGGATATAATGACGTTCTTTTGCAAATGTGCGGAGGCTTATACTTTATGTCACTGTCACTGGAAGTGCATTCAAATTGATGGCTGATGCATATTGAAAGTAAATAATTTTATTTCAATTCCTTCGACCAGTTAATCTATGTGTTCGTGAATTAGTTCGAATGCATTAGTCTGTGAATGTTTTAAGGGATTTATTATTCTTATGTTGCATAAAATATAATCTATCTCCTACACACACAAATTCAAGATGGGTCCCACTTTACTTTTTCTCTCTCTTCCCCTAAAAATGGACCCACCTATACCAATGAGTGTGTAGAAGATAACTTTTATCTTCTACTACATAAGAAAACTATTACCCATGTTTTAATTACCCCGCCGGCTCACATGCCTAACACACATTTTTCTTATTCTTCTCTTTATATTATCTATTTTTCTTACCACAAATAGACGCGGTTGCTTATCACTTGAGAAAAGATTGAATAAGTAGTTAATTGAGGGAATCTACAAGGAGGGGTTCGGGGGACACCTCACCTTCAATCTAATATCAGCCAGGATTCGAGGGCCATTTCGGGAGCATAAAACTGGTGTTTATTTTAATCTGATGTTATTACAAGTGTCTGATTGACAATGGATCTATTGGAAAAGCAAACTAACAGTTTGTTATGCATTTTGAATTTAGTTTGTTATGCATTTAAATTTTAAGTTTTATAAGAGTTATGTTATAGGAAAAGTGATTGTGTAATGTTATAAAGATTCTTTTTGCGTGTCGTAATTTCTTTTTCTTTTTTTCTTTAAAAAGTGTAGGCCCCACAAAATATTATGTACGTAGAAAAATTTGTTGTGTCGTATAAAATGACAAATACAAATCCTTTGAATTTTAGTTACAATTCTCTCTGTTGGTTAGTTTGCCAACTTTGTTGAAAACATGAAAAAGTACGGTCGTTTTTTTTTATATAATAATTAGAAAAGGGTCATTAGTAGTGTCACTGTCGATTCTATAAATTATTTTTTATTGATAAAATTTTATGTAAATACTTATAATATTATTACTCTGCTAACGTTTCATCGTATATATTAACGCTAAGAGTAAACTTATAAAAATAAAACATTATTAACTTTCTAAAATAAATGAAAATAAAAAACTGATAAAAAAAGGACGGAATACTTACTATAGGCAGGTTGCTCATATTTCAACATAGCATATTATGATTTTATACTTCTCCTCTTAGAATAAATCTTTGCTGCAACAATAACATCAAAGATTTATTCCTCCTCTTATAGGAGAAGTATGGTCTCTCGTTGGTACGACATCAAAATATGTGTGGATCTCATTATTTATTATGTCTACTGAAAAATTCAAATCTCTTCTAAAACAGGAGATATATAAAGCACTACATATTATTGCAATAATAGTGCCAATGTAAAAATTTCTCTCAAATCACTAGTTTACACCATAAATCTTTAGGGTCCGTTTGGTACGTGACTTTTGGCAGGATTTCCAGGAAATTAATTTTTTTTTTTAATTTTCAAATATTATCGCAAATTGAATGTAAAAATTGAGATTTTCGGACAAGAAAAAAAATTCCTCTACCAAATACCCACAAGTGTTTCCTGAGAGATCATTCACAAATAAGAGATCCTTCTTATTCTGCACTATTGAATATCTATTTTTTTTTCAGTAAACGAATATCTATTATATTAATTATGTGTTGTTGCTATTTTTTATTTTAATCATATTTTTAATATCCTAAATTTTAGATATATATATACATAAATCATTAATATGATAATTATCAACTTAATTTATTGAATTGACTACGTTATATAATACCAATATTTGTGATTAAGTATTCATGAATTCGAACCATCACTCTTATTTTATTTTTGAATAAATTTAAAGAGTTAAAATCAACACTACGAAAATAGAGCGCAAGGAGGACGTTTGTCCTGTGATAGATATAGTTGTGAAGTGTTGGAACTCAAGCTGACCCGATATAATTCTACAACACAAAGTAAAAGAAATCTCGTAGGGAGCGTTCGGTGCAGGAGAAATTTTTTTTTATCCGGGAAATAATTATTAGCGAAATATAATTGAAAATATATTTTACTGAAATGTAACTGAAAAGCTGTTTGGTAGCCGTAGACCCATATTTTTCGAAAAAAATATGATTAATTTTACTGAGTTTGCGTTTGGTTGGTTATGAAATATTAGTGGAAATATGAAGTTATTTTACCAAAATAACCCCACCTTTTGCTCTCTTTTTTCACTCAAATATTATAACGTTACTTGGAGAGAAGAAACGAATCTGTTACTTGTGTGAGTCACAGTCATCGGAAAAAAAAAATTGTACATATGAAGCGGTTCAGAGCTCTGTAATCAGAATTCGAACGAGGAGTATTTCAGAGGGCAAGGTTGTGAAGAGGACGCATCCAGAAATAGGACCTAGTAATCTCAAAGGGGACGCAAGAGGAAGCATCTTTCAACCGATGGAGAGGAGGAAACACCGCAAAGCCTATTCATTGATGTCTAAGAGATGAAGATGCTAAGTGATTAATTTCAAGCTCGGAACATCAATTTTCAGTTCGACCGCCAACAACAAAAAGACGTTGCAAGTGCCATTTACTGTTGTTCTTGATAAGCTTGCAGATGCTCTGGGGAGGATAGTTTCGTCAAATTCCGCGTGCCTCGTTTTACATTTTCCCCGGATCGAAAGTGTTCCAAGTTTTTAATGGACTTTCATAATTGTTTTTTGCAGTGTAGATAACACATGAGGAGCTTTGACAGGAAAAATTTGAACTCTGGATTTTTTTCATTTTATACGAACCAAACACGTGATTTATTTTCCTGATAGCAAGCTATCCTGGAAAAAGAAATAAAAAAACCGGATACCAAACGTCACCTTACTTACACGTAATTAAGAATTTTTTCACCATACAAAAATGGAATTAGAGAAATAAGCAAGTTAGTTGCCATTGTCCCTATGCAATGCACAAAAGCATAAGCACGTGGTTTTTGTCATTGGAAAAATGTAATTTAGTTTGGCATGATTGAAAGCGTGAATATTCTATTTCTCGCATATGATTAATCATTAGCTATCCTAATTTAAACAGTTATTTATTTATAGTTAACAATTAATGAATAACTAACGGGAAAATCTTGGTTAGTTATAACTATTAGTTAATTAAAGTAGTTAAACAAATAACTAATCATACTTACAGACGGAAAATGCGGTTTTTTTTTACCTTTATGTCTCCAATTTTATACTTTTTAAAAATTTTGACATTTTATTAAAACTTAACACCAATTGCGGACGGTTGATTGATTGATTTAATCGATTACATGACTCAAGTAATCGGTTATATGGCTCAAATTTATTTTAAAAGTTTGGAATGGTATAACTTTTAGCTCAAGAGTTCAAATCAAGTGTTTTTTTTTTCCGAATCAACGCAACTTTTTGAGATTTACATGATGGAATGATTATTGTTTAGTATTAAATAGGAAAAATAAGAATAGGAATTAAATAACATCATCCACATAAATAAAATATGTCAAACAGAGTACAAGGAAGCATTTTTTGAAAAAATGTTTTGACCAAGTCCTTGCTGTAAACTTGTCGTCTCGAAAAGTTATGTAGAATAAGAAAAATATTTGATTCGGCACCCGAGGTCAAAGATTTGGCCTTCAAAAGTTTTACGATAAAATGTCTCAAATATAGTGTCATATTAGGTCTTGTGATACCGCAAAGCTCTTCCTTAAGTTTAATATTATAAGTATATGACCATAGAAACTCGTTTGATTAAAAAAAAGTCGTGGAAAGAAATTTATATGGCTCTGTTTAATGGTATAACCGATTACCGTATACTAATGTAATCGATTACATAAATGTTGTAATAAATTACATGATATAATGAACGGTTAAACAAGGATAGGTTGACCATTGATGTATACTTTTAGGTTGGAACAAAATGGTAATTTTTAATTTAATCAAGTCCAAAAGGGTGAAAACTCCCCTGAAAAATGTTTAATCAAGCTAATATAAAGTGCCTTTTTTTTCTACCTCTATCAACCTAGCCTATACGAAGCACCGATTTTGACACGGCATTTTCGATACGTTCCCAAAACATTCTTGATACGGAACTTTGATACGTTGATACGATACAATACTTTTTCGATACGTGTATCCAATACATTAATTTTTTTTGAAGAGTATGGGTGTTTCATAGCCTAACCGCTTGTGGTTGTGGGGTAGTGAGACAGTCAGGGCTAGAGGTGATAAAATGAACCAGGAGCCTTTCAGGGGTCTTTGTCTCGGCTCGTGAAGACCTGAGCTTATATGCCTAAAATTGATTGTTATAACAAGGCTTGGACTTGTATAAAAATTCATTTAATAAAAAGGCTTCAGACTTTAATTCAAAAGTTCGATGGTAGAGCCTCTCAGGCTAATCTAGTATATTAATTTTTTTTTTTTTTACACTACTTGTAATAGCCTTATATCTACTTAATCCATTTCACCCCATTTTATTGGTTAAACAGACATTTTGAATAATTTTATTCTATATTATGCTCTTTGGATATACATTGAATTAATGAATATTTATAGAATTACTAGTGTTGTTGATTGTACATTCTGTTTGGATAAATTTTTGTTGTCTTATTTTTTAAAAAAGTAAATACTCTTTTTGGTCCTCAGCAAATTTTGCAATGCCCGCTTTAGTCCCTAGCAAATAAAAAAACTATTCGTGATCCATAAGAAATTCAAAATGGACCCATTTAGTTAAATTCGTAGTTCCTCACAAATTCAAAAAAGACCCACATTAATTTCTCAAAAGGACTAAAATGGGTCCTCTTTAAATATCTTAGGAATCACGAATAACTTTTTTATTTGATAGGGACTAAAGCGGGCATCGTAAAATTTGCTGAGGATCGAAAATGGTATTCACTCTTTTTTAAATAGGCTAAATCAGGCTTTCATTTTTTGTAAATAAGTTAGGTCACAAGTCGATAATTATATTCATAACAGGTAGCAGGCTTGATCAGACTAACACATTTAAACACAGACTTAACTTTTTAAGATAAAAGCTCGACTCGACCTGTTAATACTCTCGAGCATACTTTTTTTTTTGGACATTACAGAAAATCGAACCGCATACCTAATACACCCTAAACACACCCAACACCACTAGGTTATCCCTGGTTGTTCTCTCGAGCATACTTCCTGCATTTCGAAAAGTAATTTTTTTTTTTTTACCTCATGTGATTGAGAATAACTGAGTATGGACTTGTTTAATTGTATTATTATTTTTAAATTATTTTGTAGAATAAATAATGAAATAAATATTTTTTATATTTTTTATTAAAAATTAAAAATTAAAATATATAATATATATTCTTTAAATTTAGTTTTTAAAATTAATAAATAATTATAATTTTTAGCACTAATTTTATAAAACAAGCGTTGTCAAACAAAATTCAAACAAGTCTTATATTTTCTCCATACTCACACAAAGTCCCTAGTCCCCTTTTGCTTCTCTAATATGTATCTTTTTGGAAACATGCTTCTCTATTTTTTATTTTTGTACAATGCTTCTCTATTTTTTAACTTCTATCAAAAAATGAGCAAAAGTCCACAGTGCGCTTCATGAAAGACAAATCCTTTCCAAGGATAGCAAACGATGACAAAATACATAGGAATCTAGCTGGAGGCTAGGGGAGGAGGGAAACAATGCCTCCCTGGTACCGCGTTGCTTAGTTGTGTTTTCTTAACGGTATAAATTAACAGCATGATTATACTTATAATTTTTTTAATAAATTATATTATATATTGTGAATAATATATATTATTTGAATATGTACTGTCCATAATATATAATGTAATTTATAAAAAAAATTATAAATATAACCTACCCCTAAATTAACATGTCAAATTAATACTATTATGTTGGAATGATAGGGAGACAAATTGATTAAAAATTTCATACTTTATGAACTATATATATTTTTGAGATTTGCATTTATTATTTAACATGACACAATTTTTTTTTCTATATATACAACATTTTATGAGACCTACACTTTTAGAAGAAAAAAAAAAACTATGACACGCAAAACGAAACTCTATAACATCAGATAATCACTTTTTCTACAACCTAACTCTTATAAGACCCTATTTTTTTTGGTCAATTATGAACTATATTTATAAAGTGCATAAATGACCTTAACAATATATTTCATTTCATTTATTAAAAATATCTAAAACAATGATGAGGTTAAAAAAATTAATTAATTTTTACCATATTTTCTATAAATGAAAAAGAAATGAAAATTAAAAATACTTTATAAAGTTATAGATAAAAAATACCATATTTGGGCTTAAAAAAAATTACAAAATAGAAAATCTATTTAAATTCATTTGTTTGTATCTTTTTAAGAATAAAATTCCTTTTTTTAATTAAATTGTTTTAAATATTAAAAACATAAAATAGACAGTTCATTATTTTTCTCAAAATTTTAGAAGAGTAAAAACTTAAAAAAGATATCATAAAAATAAATTTTTTAAAAGGCAATTCAATCACTTGCTGGAACATTTTACAAAATTTCTCAATTTACAATTAAAATAATGTATATTTTTTTAAGTTAACAAAGTAACTATTATTATTTTTATTATTGTTATTTTGGGTTCATATATACTTTTCCTGTAAATTATATATTTAAATATTAATATTTGATTCAACTCTATATATCTGTCTAAATTTCTATCCGTTATAGAATGAAGTTAGAAATTTTAGAAGTTGAATAATTCTTTCAAGTTTCAACCATAAATATTAAAAAAAAAATGAATTTAGGGTCGAGCCGGAGAAATTATAAGGATGATAAAAATTTGAACTTGAATTTGATATTATTAATTAAACTGAAAGGATTCTGTATGAATTAATTTACATGTTTATAATAGGGGTTTCTCACTTCTACTATTCTGGAGATCAAATTTTTTACAACAAACACATTTATACTAGAATTTGTATACAGATATTCACATGTAAAAAAATAAAAATTAAACCAAGATCCACATGCATATCCAAATTTTGTGTGTGTTTAAATACTTTGTATACTCTGTCAAAATATTTATTTTATGAAGGATTTTCGTAAATTATTGATTCTTGTCAATCTCGGGGACGAATAACTAGGTTTCATGTTTTTTTTCTTTTACTGAACAAATGCTTTTGACACAAAAAAATATATATTTATTTTTCAAAAGATCAAATTAACTTGGTTGATGGGACAAATTTAAGAGCTGGTATTTGCGGTGGCCCATTCCTAATATGTTTTTGGGAAAAATATTTGTCATTTTAAATGACACAATTTACATTATTTCACTCTCATAAAGAGGTTGGATCCACACTTTTATTTTTTTGTCCACTCTCTCCTCCTTTATCTATCTCTTTCTCTCACTTAAAAACTTAAAATGACACAACTTTACATCCTTTAAAATGACACACATTTTATCCTATTTTTTTTAGAGTAAATATTATTTTTGATCCTAGCAAATTTTACTAAGTCTACTTTAGTTCATAGCAAATAAAAAAGCTATTTGGAGTTCCTAAGAAATTTAAAATGGACTCATTTTAGTCATTTTGAGGGACTAATATGGGTCTTTATTGAATTTGTGAAGGATCACGATTTCAACTAAATGGTTCATTTTGAATTTCTTAGAGACTACGAATAGCCTTTTTATTTGCTAGGTACTAAAGCGGACATCGTAAAATTTGCTGAGGATCAAAAATGTATTTACTCTTTTTTTTTCTATAAAATAAGATTTTGAGAAAAGTGTTTGTCATTTGAAGTGACATAAAGTTATGTCATTTAAAGAGAGATAGATAAAAACACTCACTTTTTCTCTCATGATTTTCATTTTTTGTGTCTATCACTCTCTTAAAATGACATAACTTATGTCATTTAAAATGACAAACACCAAAATCTATTATTTTTTATTAAAAATAGGCTATTAATATTAATAATTGGCCCATCCTTAAAAAATATTTATAATAATTAATATCTCATTAATATTAATAATACTTATAATTTAAATTTTTCCCCTATTATATACTTTCTTTGGATCTACCACAAATATAAGAGACTGGAAGGCCCTTATTTATTTTTATGTCAGGCTAATATTAAGTTTTGTATCGCTGATGTGCGAGATTTGTCTCATATGATTGGCGTACCAATATCAATTTAAAATATCTTTTGAAAAATAAATTAAATAAGTATGATTTGTTGAAAAAGCCGTGATTCGCCCCTGACATATTTACATTATTGGAAGCTATCTTATTAAATATATGTCTCATATTTTCTAAATTAAAGGGTAGGTCATTTACAAAAAACCATAAATAATAACAAACTATATATCTACTAATTAAATATATAAATTGATACTTAAAAATATTTAAAATATCATATTACTCTTTGCCGACTTTAAATATGAATTTAATTTTTCTCTTTTTAAAGTAAATATCAATTTCATCACTCAATCTATTTGATTAAATCAATACTTCATAAATACTTAAAAAATTAATGTAAATAGCTACTCTATATTCATTCGTATGAAGCTAGTTAAGTCTTAATCTTATTACTGGACGTGCCACATATAATTATTATTTATTATTCTAAATAGTGAAAAAAACTAGAACTGGTGATTACCAATTAAAGCTGTTTTTTTAAGAATTATTTTTTTAATTAAAAATATGTTAAAAAAAGAAAGTCTTTTTGGAAAAATTTAAAATAACTTTTTTTAAGATATTATCATAAATTATTTTTTAAATGTACAGTTAAGAATCAGTCATAAATATGTATATAAAAAAAAATGAGTTATGTTTACCAAAAAAAAGAAAGAGATATAAATCACTTATCAAATTTGTTTGGATTATACAGAGAAGAGAAGTGACAACTCTTTATGGCAGAGTCCCAAGTGCCTAGCTGTTATTAATCTTATTTGGTATTAGTTCAATCTTGAAAAGTATGAAGAATCAATTTCGGGTTTGTTTATCTGACACTGACTCATCCATCTATGCATTGAAAATATTTCGGTGTTACCGGAAAATCGAGTTCTCGATACATTTTATAAGGAAAGAAGTGTTTGTCATTTTAAATGACATAATACTCTACTCATTTTCTCTTTCTCATAATTTCTAATTTTTTTTATGTTTATCTCTCTCTTAAAATAACTTAACTTATGTCATTTAGAAAGACAAACACCAAACTCTTTTTTAATAAATAAAATAAAATACAAAGTAATTCATTTATAATACTTTTATATTTATTGTTTATGTTCATTTTTTAATAAAAAATACCTATGTTTGTTATATAAAAAATATTTTTTTATAAATTACTAAAGAAATTTGAATAAATTATATTAAATCATGTATTCAATTTTTGTATAAAAAAATAAAGGGTTTTATTAGTGTTATGTAACATGATGTAAGGTGTTGTTTCCAATTCTCACATCAAAATGGAGAGAGAAAGTAGAATGATGAAAGAGAAAGAAAAACATGTGGACCCCACCTCTTTAATGTGTGTGTAGGAAAGTGAAGTTATATTATGTTAAATGATAATCATAAAACCCAAAAATAAAAATAAAAATAAAATTCTCCTGTGCATATGCATCACTTTGGTTTAGTAGGTCACCCTCCACTCTCATTGCATGCCAAATATAAACATGGTGAGCTCCATACAACTCAGGACACTTGCAAGTAAAGTTAAAAGGTCACCCATTACGTAAAGCAAACTCTCTGTGTCTGGACTCTGCCACTGCTCTTCCCTCAGCATGCCGTACCAATTCCCCATCACGTAAACCAGAAGATAGTTACAGAACAGAGAGCACAGTGACGCAGTCATGAGTGCCTGTGTCTTATCACTTCTGTGCACCGTACAATTTATTCATTCCTACGCAAAATCAAACAGTTGTTATGATCAATATTAATGACACTTAATTATAGCAGCGTTGTTTGGTATAAATATTAAAAAATATATATATCATTTTAATGGACATAAAATTGTATTATTTTACGTAAAAAAAATAGATAAATAATGAAAGAGAGAGTGGAGAAAAAAGTTTTAAAGATGTGAATTTTACCTCTTTGTGAGAGTGAAATGATGTAAGCTTTCTTTTTCCCATAAATATTTTCATACCAAAATTATTATAAAAGTTAATAATTAGTCATGATGAAAAAAAAGTTAAAGAATAAATATTTAATAATTGAAGAAAATATTTTTTCTTTTCAAAGGATAATATTTTAGTTAATTATCTATTATTTTATTTAAAATTTGAATTAAAACATACTTATTTTTTTCTATAATTTTTATTATGTATTTTTTTACTTAAAATAACACAATTCTATACGGCAAATCTATTATAATCTATATTATTATCACTCTTCAATCTTTTATTCCTAATAAAGAAGCTTTATTTTATTTTTTTATTGTTCATTGACTCTTTTAATTCTGAGTAACAATTATCAAAAGAACGAGGCTTATCATTATTTTTTTCAATTATTGTTTTTAATTTTATTTTTTAGTTTAATTATTATTTTTGTTTATTTAGGCCTATCAAAACAGAGTATTCACATCAAACTTGTCTATTTCGTCACTCACTCATCCTTCTTTTTTTTCTTCCAAACATGTCTTTTTCCTTCGCATAAAGAAAACCAACGGGAAAAGTAATAAGATAACTCAAAAACTATTATCATGTCATATAACATAAGGTGCTTTTTGGTGGGGGATTTCTTAAAATTTTTTCCTCCAAATCAAGCTGGCAATTGTTGATTTTCTTGTTTTGCAGAGAGTTTCTTAAAATTTTTCTATCTATTCATATTGCATTAGCTATTCAGATTTGGCCTTTGAAATAGAGCAATTATTACTGTTTAAAAAGCTTTCTTCCATGTGGTTTTCCTTAGTTAGATGGGTAAATGACAAAAGTTGAAAGTTGACCCAGACCAAAATACCCTCAAGTTACCAAATTTTCCCGATAAATTTTTTTTCCAACCAAATAACTTTTTTTTTATATTTTTCTACTAAACAACTATTTTCCTAGTAATTACATTTCTCTAGTATTCAAAAAAATTTTCTTTAACCAAAAATCCCCTAAGTGTTTCTTCATACATTTTTTTCTATAATCATATAATTTTTTTTCTTTATCTTTTTAGGTGATAGGCCTCATGATTATATATTTATAACAAAATTTCTTTTTCTTACATAACATGAGATTAGATAGGTCTATAAGATAAATGAGGGCTTTTTCACCCTTTTGCCCCTTATTAATTAATTAATAATCATTTTGTCCCTGATTCGAAACTATCTACCAATCTGCCCCTCTTTAATCGACTACCTTGCATTTTTAATCGACTAAACGGTTGTTGGGAGATTTAATCGACTAAATCTCTCTACTTAATCGATTAAAATCATACTGACTTATTTTTTTTTTTGTAAAATATGAAGATTTAGTCGATTAAATAGGGAGATTTAGTCGACTAAATCTCCCAGCAGTCATTTTTTGTCTGTTTTGGTCATTTAGTCGATTAAAAATGCAAGGTAGTCGACTAAAGAGGGGCAGATTGATAAATAATTTCGAATCAAAGGTAAAATGGTTATTAATTAATTAATAAGGGGTAAAAATGTGAAAAAGCCGATAAATGGGAATACACCAAAACTTCTTCTCCAAAACTTGAAAATTTTCAGATCCGTACTATTCATTTTTCACTGCCTTTGATTGACGAATAATCGATTACAGGATAAGATTATGAGAATAAATTACTCTCAATTAGTGTTTTTTATTCTTTTCTTTTTTTCTGTATTGAAGAATAGTCACGAAGAAAATGTAGCTACCTTCTATTCTCTTACTTTACAGATGCTCTATTCTTTCCTCTAATATCATCTAACATTCCAAGAGTAAACAATAACAATAAATCACTTACTTATGTTGGCCAAATAGCTAATTTGGAAAATAATCAAAAAAGAATAAAACAATCTTATGTATGCACACTATTTTTATGTCTACATAATTTATATATAGGATATGATCTCTTTTTATTTTGCATCAAGAACAACAGTCAACAAGCCTTTTAAAACTTCACTTATTTTTATCGTTCAATTGTCTGTTGTACAAAGTAGACCTTTTTGAAAGTACATTATCGGCCGTAGAATTTGACCCATTATTATTTTTTTCTTCAAATTAGTCAAACATTTAATACAAATTTCAAATTTTGTTCTTTTTAAAGACGAAGGCAAAAAGTATAAATTGAATATTTGAATGTACGATTTTTTTTTTTTTTTGGTAGACATTTGAATGTACGACTTTACTGATATTGAATGTTCCAAAAAAAAAAAACAAATCCGTTTTGTTAATTTGGTTATTTTGCTTTTACATTTGCGTAAAAACATTGAACTTAGAAAAAAAAAAAAGCAATCATCTGGCAAAGATTTGTAAATTAAGATTCAGTTGATGAAAAGTTCGGAGGTTGAGGGATATCGACCATTATGCCACGGTTTTAAAAATTAATTTCCAGTATGTCGCCGGTGTTAATTTTTTTCTTTCTAAAATACCATGGTGACAAACTTGCTAGCAGCATGTTTTAAATGCCATGCGACACGAATTTTGAGCCACAAGACTTGTTGTAGTGGTAACGAATTTTTGTTTGACACGTATAATAAGTGGTGAGGAGGAGAGCAAACATATGCACTTTTCCATATAAAAAAAAAGGGCTAATGCATTAGCAAGCTATGAGTAAGAGCATTCATATGCATTCTGCAACAATTAAAACTCAAGTTAGATAATCTCTGCACATTTTATTCCCACGATTTTATCCATACATAAAACTATATGGTATTTTTTCTATAATTTAATCATAGCGGAAGTACCATAAAAAATATAAAAATAATCAAATTATAGGGTCATGTTATTTTCACACCACTTTATTTGAAAAAAAAAAAGTATACCATTTGTTTTCTATATATATAATAAGGGAAAAATGTTTGTCATTTTAAATGACAGAAAATTATGTCATTTTAAAAGAGATACAGACACAGAAAATTTGAATTTTAAATTAAAAAAACACTCACTTTCCCTCTCCCATGATTTCTATTTTTTTGTCTATCTCTCTCCTAAAATGACATAACTTATGTCATTTTAAATGACAAACACCAAACCCATATAATAAAACAAAAGAAACATGATTTTTAATATACGTTCTGTTACTTTCTTCTTCTTTTTTCTCAAATGAGTACATACAAACTAAAAGTATAAATAAAATAGAGTGTATATTTTTAAAAAATTTATGTATGAATTTATATAAATTTAAGTTTACCATATAAATGTAACTGCTTGAGTACTTTTATTAGATGAAAATCGTGTGAATGAAATATGCAGAGATTATCATTCTTTCATTTTTTTTTCTTTTTTGAAAAAATTTCTATTTACCTTTAGTTTCAATTGTTGCAAAGTGCATATGCATGCTTTCTCGCTGTTCACAATCTTAATTGGATCAATTTTGAAGTAAAAGTCATCCGATCCAATTTATTTGGTTTGACCATTTAATCATTTATTCAATTTTTTTTTAAATTTGATCCAATATAACTTATTTGTATTCAGCTTGTATTGGATCAATTTTAGATTTTTTGAAAAGTTTGAAATCTCAGCCATACGGAGCATTAGCTATATCAAAATAAAGTCATTCAAAGTTACAAACCAATGAAAATTCAAGTCTTTAAACTAAAACTGTTGAAAAGTTAAAATAGATTAATAGATAATAAAAAACTAAAATAGGATAGTTTGTTATAAATAATATCCAAGATTTCAAGTCTATAAAATAACAAAATTAATAAATACATAATACATTGGATCAGTTTTCACCAACTAAACTGAAAACCAATTCAATCTAATTAAAACGTGCAATTATTTTTCGGTTTTTGATTTTTCAATTTTCCGTTAATTTAGTTATGGATTTTTCTATGGTCACCGTGATTTGAATCGGTTGATGAACACTCCTTTACTTATTACGCGTTAATGTATTAAAAGCTTTTTTTTTGTGGTATGTATACTTTCCCTCACCACTCATTAATACATTAAAAGAAAGCATAGAATTGACAAAACGGACAAACCCAGCTCAACCAGGCTCAACCTATATTCAATCCAAAAAAAATGTGTCGGGTCAGGTTGGCTCGTGGGTTGGCTCAAAAATATGGCTCGTGGGTTGACTTGAAAAAATAACTTGCGGGTTGGCTCAAAATTTGCTCTTCAGTTGGCTCGTTTTCAGCTTATTTAAATGAACCTGTAGTATTAATGCACTAGCTATGTGGCTTCCAGCAATTTAAACAAAGGGTTACAAAATGAGAAATACAAGAAAAATATTATAGTTTCGAATTTCTTCACAACAAATTTGCACCAACATCAAGAAACAATCAGAATCACTTGCTACGAAATGGATAAGATATTTAAACCAAACGGAGCTAGCACAGTCTAACAATATAAAAATGGTAGGGATGTAAGAAGATTATGGACTCAGGATTAGAGAATGAAAAAAGATGATGACAACATGTGTGGGGTTTTGTCCATTTTTGTATATTATATTTTGTATTTTTTTTATAAAAAAACTCAACCCGCGAACTGATCCGTTAACTCATTTTTTTCGAACTGAATCGGGTTGGGTTGACAACTCATTTTTGTCAAACCAACCCGACTCATTTTTTGTGAGTAACGAGCCACGGGTTGACTTATTTTTACCAACTCTAATTGGTTGGGTTACACGTGTCAGTTAAAAATCCTGCTGACACTAATAACAAGTTTCTCACGGCAAAAAAATTAAAATAATGTATTTAAATTAAATAATTATGCATTTAATGCTGTTTTGTAAAAAATTACATATCTACTGCACAATGTGACGCCACTTTTGACGCCCAGAATTGGCGGCACATGTGTGCTTTATATATTTTCCCACCCCCTCCATTCAATTCACACCTCTTCTCTCACTCTCCATATCTCTCTTCTCCACCAACATTCCTTTATCTTTAATTTAGTATTTGAATTTTAGTTCTAATTCTATTTAAAAATGAGCTCAAATCCTGATTCTGTTCGTGTTGTGTTATATTACAATGGTAGGAAGGTAGAAGGTCGACGAGGTGTCATATTCGAAGGTGAAAAAAGGCCGACACGTATCCTGCGCAACACAACCATTGGCAAACTGCATCAGAGAATTCGGCAGAAGTTAAGTCTTCAAGACAACCAATGTATCATTGAGACCACGACAAGGGTGTGGCAAGGTGATAAATACATTAGTTTGAAAGTGCTTGACGATGAAGACTTGGAGATGACAATGGAAGAATTTTGCAACCAGTCAAGGACAGATTTTCTAGAGTTGTATGTCGACATCGTCGCAACCGAGAATGCTCCCATACCGGTGAGGTCAGTATATTTAAATTCTCCCCGTCTTCCAGCTTCTCCTGCCGCTCATGCGTCTCCAGTTGGTAACTTTTATGAGGGAGATGAAAATGACCCGACTTGGGAAATGCACGACGAAGATGACGATGACGACGATGAATATATGGCAATGGAAGAACATCTTCTGGCGGAGGATGCTAGTGCGTCAGAAGGAGATGAATCTCATGAGATGGGTGCGTCTGAAATCCCAATATTCCATCAACCAGTCGTCGCGCAAATGGCTCCTGCCCGCTCATGTAAGGGTGCTCAGATGCCGCCTGAATAGGACCTGCTGCATACTGCGATCCGTGATGATAAATCGGTTGTGACCCGTAAGTAGGACCAATGACTGGAGGTCTGAACCATCCCTGAGTCTGGACCACTGGTCTAGGTGCCATAACGGGACAGGCTCAGCAACAACTCTCTCACGTCTACGTCCTAATCCGCGTCCCTCCCGTCTATTACGAGGAACAACCACGATCAACTGAGGATCAGGCTGTGTCTGCACGGGGGATGCCTCAGGTCCAGGCTCATCAACTCTTGAACTCTCACGAAACATCCCAATAATCTGGCCTATCTCCTCGTGGATATACTGTAGTCCAAAGCGAGGAAACTCCTCCGTTGTTGTTACATGATAAAGCATTTCAATACCGTCAATCTGTATATTACGAAAAAATGTTAGAAATGTGAATCAAATGTAAAATAAGTACAAAACTCACCATGTGCCCTATCTTTGCTGCCCTCCGAGATATGTAGCGTTTCCCCCTCTCTCTATACCACTCTATGTACGCATGATTAGGTGACATCAAACCATATAATGGAGATGGCAGCACAATATGTTGAATCCTGGTATTCCATCGATCAATGTGAGCCCTCAGCTTACGTCTCCAGTTCTCTTCAACCTTCCCCCGTAGAGTATGATCATATATTCCTCTCAATTTTCTAGATTTTTCGGGGATGGGTTGATCAAGACCGAACTGTCGCATGCACCTATCCGGTTGACATGCCTCTACTGTGTGGAAGTAGATAATAGGTGTGGCAGCAAGCCACAGATACTGCTGCTCTGGAGTCACGTCGCGCCACTCATATTCTATATATGGCTGCCACACCACCTACAAACAAAATGTGAAACAATATATAGAGTTACAAAAAAAAAAACCCATAGACAAATAACAACATCGTAAGTATCCAACACCAAACCTCATCTCTACAGAGTGTGTCCAATGTTGCCCGATAATGGGTGACCTCATGAGGTTTAAACTTTTGTACAACATTAAACCTGTCAATCAGAAACATTATCAACCATACATTATCAATCATAATCAAGAAGTATACAGTTAGTATATACATTATTAACCATACATTATCGAAATCAAATGAAGTACATAAATCATACCGGCATCCATAATGTGTGCCCGGCTCTGGATGAGGAGGAAGGGGTGGAGCAATGGGTGGGAATCGTATCCATGCCCAAATTTGAAGGAGAATATGGCAACCACCCATGTCGCTTCGACGGGCATCTGTCACTTCACACAAATTCCTGAACAAGTGTGTCAAAACTGCAGATCTCCAGCTGAATTGGCTAATGTCCTCAAATCCTCCACCTAGCAACGGGACAAGCCGGCAACCAAAATTGCTACCTCCAGATTTGTCCGCCAGCAACCAAGTCCCCAACATCCGGGCAATGTGGGCTTTTGTGAAGTAGATCTCGGCAGCATGATTCCCCTCATGATCAGTCCACTGGGTATAATGCCGATCCAAGAATGAGATGCGGAGGTCGCCGGAATGATGGAACTCACCGGCCTCTGGAACATGTCCAAAAACAGCAGCACAAGCAGCGTGCCAATCCTCAGAGGTCGATCCGATGACGACAATACCGTCGGTCGGCAAGCCCAAGATGCCTGCCACATCTTGTAAGGTGATCGTCATCTCACCTTGGGTCATGTGAAAGGTATGTGTCTCTGGTCTCCACATCTCGACCAGAGCACTAAGTAAAAATGTGTCCATCTGTGATAAATTACGCAGTTATCACGTGTTAACGAATTTTATTAAATAATTACATAAATACAAAACGACATAAATAACATACCTGGATATGTTGCATCTTGGCAACATGTATGAAACCCGCCTGTTTGAGGTACTCTTCCACAACCTGTGGAATAGCACCGGTAGGTGGCCCCCTTGTGGCTTCCCACGCCTAGTCTTAATATTTCTTACATGCTCAGTATTCCACACTCGCTGTGAAATATGACCTTTCTGCGTCCTCTTACGAAGGACCTCCCACCTGTACGGCCCATGTATGATCCACATGCTGGGATCGGTGGGCTCTACATCCGAATCAGATCCCGAAGAAGATGATGACTCAGGCATTATCCTCAACTAACTACAAAGTTATGCACTCCCGCATTAATAACATCATACATACCAAATTTACAAAGTCTCTAACACTATTTATAAATCACTGATTAATATGCTAAACCCTAATACATAATTAAAAATCGGTAATAATAATAACTACGTAATAATAATATTACTATATCATTACAACATTCATAGCATGACACAAAATTTCTAAGTGACTATCCTAATGTTCCAAGTGTCTAATATACAATCAATCCTAACATGTATTACTAACTAGCACTGTAATTTAAAAGTATACATATGAGGTATTATGACCTTACCTACGTTGGCAGAGCTTCGCTACGAACCGCGGTTAGAGAGAGGTTGGAGAGAGGTTAGAGAGGTAAATGAGTAAGGAGTGAAAAAAGGAAAGTGGGGTGTATATAGGTTGCACATGAGACGCCCGGCGTCACATGTGACACCCAAAGAGGGCGTCTCATTGTGCAACAGATGTGTAATTTTTAACAAAAAAGCATTAAATGCGTAATTATTTTAATTAATTACATTATTTTAATTTTTTTTTTCCAATTTCTCACATTCTGCCACATATTCGACATGCATATGCATCAAAATATTGACTGATCTGATCACTCAAAACCCGTTACCACTAACAGTGAGTTTGCCACGGTGACATTTTGAGAAAATATTTAACCCTCTTGGTATATTGGAAATTAGTTTTTAAAATTGTGACACAATGGTCGATGTCCCGAAGGTTGAACTACGCAATCCATTATGATAACTATACGTCTCTCTCAGTCTTTTTATGATTCAAAGCGACCTAACTTGTTTTCCTTCCCATTAATATCCGTTGAAATTCGGTCTTATCGAAATGTGTATTGCTACTTAGCTAGTTTAAGCAATTGAAATGATGATACCGTAAGAAGAATCTATAAAACAAGCCAACTACGATATCTCTTTGATTGATTATTTGGCCCTACATACCAACTACGATGGGAGGCTATTATGGATTATCGTGGAAATTGATTTATGCCGTGTTCAATTTCTGTCCAAGACCCTATGCACGTATATGAGACTTGAAATTGTAAGTTGTAACAACTATCAACGGAGAAGAATAAACACAGTATAAACAACCATTTCAAACCAAAATTTCAAGGTGAATGATTCTTCAATAATTTTATATTTATATGATTATATCACTTTAGCATATTCTTTCATATAACTTATAAGAGCCTTTGGACTTGAAAATATAAATATTATACATGCCCATTTTTTTGATTCCATATTTTTTTTTTTATAGACATTTTGATTCCATAATTTAATTTTACTGAAAAGTGGAGATTATGATATTATAATAAATAATTATCTCATCTAAGAACAAAATTACAAGTAACGGGCCTTCCAATAATTTTTATATTATATATGTATAACAGACGAATTGATGGGCGGAACAGTGACCAAAGTGTCACTGTTGGCCAAAAAAATTATCAGAATGTCACGCAAACAGTAAATTTTGTCAAAATGTCACGTGACATATTTTGCTACACTGTGTAGCGAAATATGTGTGCAAATAATTCACTACACAGTGTAGCGAAATATGTCACGTCAGACTGCTCAGAACAAAAAATACCATGTGTCAAAATTGAAGAAATTAGCTACATAGTATAGCGAATTTTTACAATTTTGACATGTGGCATTTTTGGTTCTGACATGACATATTTCGCTATACTGTGTAGCGAATTATTTGCACACATATTTCACTACACAGTGTAACAAAATATGTCACGTGACATTTTGACAAAATTTACTGTTAACGTGACAGTCCGATAATTTTTTTGGCCAACAGTGACAAAATGATCACTCTTCCTTGATGGGGGACCCTAAACAAGGGATTATATTGATGTGATTTGATCCCTAGCATCGCATACAGGCTAGTTGGTGAGGAGAGAAATCACGCGGGGTCCGTACCTCATTGACGTCCATCGAAAACTAAAGTGTGCAAGCATTTACCCACCAGCATCTCTTAAATTTGTTCATAATTATATACGACAAAGATGAAAGCTTCACGGTAAGGAAATTTGCTGGATATATATAGCTATACAATGATTTGGTCTCCCTCGCTCTTCTCAAAGTTATAATCAAAAGCGAAATGAGTAAAAAGTAGCAACTATTGACGAAGGGGCAACTAGTCTACACAAACGCCGCCACCAATCTATATATAGGGAAACAATGAATGCCCTAATGTCTCCATCGTAAACCTACTAATCCTAATTATTGAAGCTTTTCTGAGCTTTTTCGGTTACGAGATTCCAACATGTATATGATTATTGTCGGATTGGATGTGACTAATGAAATGCATTACAAAGGGGTTTTCATTTTAAACAACAAATGCTAGGTCAAGAAAGAAGCAACGCGAACCCTGTAACAAATTATTGGCTCAGACTGCGTCGGCAAAACAAGAAGCCTAATAATGATTGACCTAATCAAGAAACTCATCTATTTAGATTGGAAATGCGAGTCGCCAAGTCATTGTTAACAGAGTAATATTAATTACACGATTATTTTAATAACAGAAAAGAGCTGCATCCGAGGAGCAGTGTGGATAAAGATCAAAATTTATCAAATGTAGTATTGGTGGAGGATGCTGTCATTCATTCTAATAAACAAACATAGAAGAACACTAATCATTTTTTTTAATCCCACCAATGACTCTTTAGTTTTGCAAGGTGTCACTGTTCACAAAACTTGGGCACTTCCTATAAAAGTAGTGGACAATAGAAAGCATCACCCACAGTTTTGGACTGTACTCAAACTCTCAGCCTAATCCTTACTCCTCCCATTTACTAGAATACAATATAATCGCATTTGCCACTTGCCGAGTTTATTAAGGGACCAAGAGAGTTCTTTAACTGTTGAGCAACATTTAAATTCAATATAAACTTCAGCGCAGAGCTTGGTCGCTTGCAGAGTTTGGAAACGTTATTAGAGAATTTGCAGCAATGCTACAAAAATATTTCGCTGGGGAAACAGAAATTAAATTGAAACCCCACCGAAGTAATCAGTTCACTCAAAGTTGGAAACTGCTTCATATATTCATTAATGGCTCACATCTATCCCATCTCTAAATGCGAGAGAATCCAAGTATAAAGGCACCGAAAATGAGGCGAGTCCAGTTCAATTACAAAGATGAAAACTACGTGCGTGTGAATTGATGTGTTTATAAGCGTTTGAGTAAACATTATTCTGCAAAGTTGTGAGCATGTCGCCAAAAAAATAAACTAATCTATTTTTTTTAATTCCCTCCTCTCCTCCTCTGGGTCCATCAATCCTATCAGTATTCACATTCGCATATTAAATAATAGTAAGGGAAAAGAAAACTTAAACGAGATGGCTGTAGCAAGTTTGATCCCATCATATACCTTCCACGTAATATTATACAACTGTTCACGTCCAAATATATCTAGCCAAAATATAAAACAGAAAAAAAAGGGGCAGGAACAAAATAAGGGCAAAAAAGAATAATAAAGCTCGATCATTAAACAAAAATTCCTATGTAGAAGCAGATTCCAAGTGGTTATGGGATAAAGTAATCGGAAGCGCCAACGCATTTAGTCAATGGCAATGATGAGAAAACCAACAGATACATACATGAGAAAAACTGGGTAGAGTGCAAGAGCTTTTCTCCTAGGGTTGACAGCAGAACTCATGAAAGGGTAGGCGGCCCAAGAGCTCCAAGCCAATGTCACACATACCACAACCACTTTCAGTATGACATTGTCCTTCAACATACAAATTAATGCACCAACGTCCAGAGGGAACAAGCAATAACCCAGCAGACTCAGACTCTGAAAGAAAATAATGTGTCCACCCTGAAATTTTGAAGAGATGAAGACAAAGTCAAATATTTGCCCTCAATCGTCAACGTTTACTTTCAAGAATGGTCAACGTTTACTTTCAAGAATGGTTAGGTCCCCAGCTCTTTTTCTCTCTCAATTAGGCAACATCCAGGTAAAATTAAATCTTCCGTTTTTTACAAATGAAAATAGATATTTGACTATACTTCAACATTACACAGAAATATGATACTGAAAAAATTAAAGTGGACACTCAAAATATGACTAGATAAAAGAGAGAAAGAGGCTATTACCAGAAGCAGTACATTCAATGTCAAAATTACAGCGCCAGCAGCAAGTAAAGCAAATGCAACAGCAAAAACCTCTGACTGAGACACAATCAGGAAAAAAGATTAGAAGGGATATGACTAAAACTGGCCAAATTCACTTTGTAATTATAAAACATAAGCAAATTACAATTCAGCAAAAAAAAGAGTAGAGAGCTACAAAAATTAGAACATAGTACGAAAGGAGTGAACTAAGAAATTTGAACACCTGATACAAGGTTAACTGAAATTCAACATAAGTGAAGTTTTACAGCGGTCTCTAAATGATTAGTAGAACGGAAATATAGGAGTAAAACTAGGTGAAATTATTTAAAGCTATTGGCTACATGGACCAATCATTATGTCACCCTCAATAAACTCAGATTCCCAACTGAAATTTAACTTCAGAAAGCCCCAAAAAGGATAAAAGGAAAAGAAATCTATATATAATATCTTCGTATAACAGAAGAAAAAGATTCTGTTGATAGATGCAGCTTTGTAATTCAAACCACCAGTATCTTGCAGTGCTCCGCCATAATAACGAACTCATACTACCCTAAGAGTTGGACGCCCTTCGGTAATGGCAAGTCTATTCATAATTCAGACTTTTATATAAATCACCAGCTCTTTCTTGCATCTCTCCCAGCCACTGATTTATAAACTTCAAAGAACTGAAGGGGAAGTTCCAACAAATAAAAATAAAAATAGCAGCACCAAGTCAACAAAAGTGGTATC
The DNA here is from genome assembly GCF_033153095.1 of Gastrolobium bilobum. Lineage (NCBI taxonomy): Eukaryota > Viridiplantae > Streptophyta > Magnoliopsida > Fabales > Fabaceae > Gastrolobium > Gastrolobium bilobum. The sequence goes on along the minus strand of NW_026897257.1, from coordinate 356,578 downwards.
TACCAAAGCTTTTGTATACTACTTGCTCATGGGAAATCCCATCAACCAAAGCTTCAAAACTATGAATACTTCAGCTCTTCAGGAAATTTCAAAAGACAACCTTCGCTCTGGGTAGTTGCGGTTCATTTTTTATGCCAATGTAGAAAAGAAATGACATGCACTTCCATATAATGACATGAGATCACAATTATTTCTTTGCAAGAGATGGCAAAATGCATAGGTCAAATAAGTTTTCAAACCTGAAGCAATTCAAAGGGAGACAAAGCTTTGCAAATAATACAATATATCTTCCAGAATTACAGATAAAAGTCTCGAAAATCATTAGGAAAAAAAATCTAAAATATGTAAAAGAAAGGGAGGTTTTTTTTTGAAAAAGTCTTACTTCTCATCTCAGTCGTTGATCTCCATATATCTGACGATTGTAATTTATTAAATTATACCCATTATTTAATAACTAATACCTAATAAATTAGGGCCGTCAGATACAAGGAGATCAACGGCTGAAATAGGGAGTAAGACTTCTTATTCTTACACTGAAGTGAAAATATCCTTCCCCATAAAAGAATATGGTCAATGTTATATTTCTGTCAAACAAATGCAATCTAAACTAAAATGGATACATATGCAGACAATAAAAAAAAATAAAACAAAGGTAATGAAGTTTTTACTTCTTTATTTTAAAATTTGATATGTTCCAATCCCTATGGCTATCATGCGCACCCACACAGAGAGATAATCAATATATAATAAGTGTTGACAACATGTGTAAGAACCAAATGCCAAACCACAAAATGAAGAGAATTTGTTAGGACCCATTTGCAAGGTATGAGACTTGGAGTCCCACATTTGTTATATGGGCAACTAATATGGGGTTTATAAGGCATTGGACACTCCCACCCTTTGAGCTAACTTTTGGGGTGGTGCATCTCAAGGTTCTTATCAGAATACAAGCAAGAAATTCAATTTAATATGAAATAAGATAAAAATGAGGATAATTAACAGAGTCGAAACTCTTGAATAGACATGGACACATGGTGCTCCACATCAGTTGTTTAGCGAGTGATCCCTCCAATCCCCCCTATGGTATAGAAAACACATAGAGCCCCTTACCTTATAAGTAAATTTTTATAAGATTTAACAATGAAGATTACCCAAACCCAAAAACACTGTACCGGAAACACCTACTTAATTTCGAAAGGGATGAATCACAATCTAATTCTGGAAGGTATAGTGAAGAAGTAACCATGATGAATCAAAACCAGCAATAAAGTACATACATTCTCATCATTATCTGTTTACACCAGAGATATATATATATATATATTTACAATGAAATCCAACGAAATTCTGACATGTGATGATGGGAAAGACAAGATCCATTCAACAATGAAAGAATTAACAAAGTGAGATCGAAAAAGGTAAGTACCTTCTTGACGGATGCAGACCAAGAGAGGGTAAGACCGAGAAAGACGATGAAGAAGAAGGGTCCCCAAAGATCCCAATCTCTGAGAGCCTTACCGGGATCTTCACGGTAAGGGTTGGGAAACACAACAAGCTTGAGATTGCTGACAATTCTGGAGAGATCTCTCTTGACGGTGTCCCATACGGGCTCAGTGAGGGTGTTGGGGGCGGGTCCGAACCCGGAGGAAGAGATATCGGGTCGGGGCGGGGGAGGAGGAGGGATATTGGAAGTGGGTTTCTGAATGGAGGAGGATTTGGGAGGAGGAGGGAGATTGGAAGGGACGAAGGGAGAAGAGGAGACGGAGACTGGGATGGAGGCGCGTGGGGGACTGGGGGGTCTGGCGGGTGGAACGGTGGCCGGAACAGATTGAACACTTATGTTGATGAGGTTCTCGATCTCGTCGATGTCCGATTGGGAAGATGCGTGAAGGGGTATGGTATCGCTGTGTGACATTTTCACAACCAGAACTCACTCACCTCTCACACGCTCAACAACAACAGCAGCAGCAACCAGCAACCCCAATTGCTTTATGCCTTCCCTCTCCGTTAGTTCAGCTCCTCCCCTTTTTCTTTCCTTTCTTTTTCAGTTTTCGAGAATGTAATTGCACATTTGCTTGCACCTGCGCGTCAAGATGAATAGATAATAATAATAAAAAATCGATGATAAAAATTTATTATCATAAACGCAAAAAATAATTACCCTTTTGTATCTCTCACGTAGGAGTAGCAATAGAGGTAAATCTGACAGAACACGTTTTCGACTTGTACACTATTTGACACGACTCTGACACGATCCGTTTTGTAAACGGGTCGCAAAACACGAACCCTGACACGACCCGCTGCGGGTCACGGTCGACACGACACGATCCGCAAAATTTAAAATTTAAAAAAAAAGTGAGATTTTTTGAAAAATAAATAAATTAAAAACAATAAAATAAAAATAAAAATAGATTAGCTTATGTTTTTTGAGATTTTTAGTTCCTTCTATTCTTTTCTTTACTAAACAATATATAAATGAATAAAAATAATAATATAATAAATATTTAATTGAAAATTAAAAAAATGACACTGTGTGGGTTGACACGCGAACCTGCAGGTTGACACATGACCCGACACGAAAAAAACGAGTCACATTTACACAATCCATGAGTTGAAACGACACGCGTTTTGTCGGGTCATGTCACGGGTCAACTCGCAGGTCAAAACCTGTATTGCCACCCCTAATCTCATGTATGTTTTGAGAAAAAAATTGTTGCAAATATTATTTTTCTTTTGAAGGCATAATGTTTGTGAGCTTGTTTTTTGATTTAGGGATGTATTGAATTAATATTTTAAAAGATTTTTTTGTTGAGATAAAAAAATCTTTTAGATTTAAAAAGACTATTTAGAATTGAAGAGATTTTAAAAAAAAATTAAAAGAACTTTTTTAAAATCAATATTTCATAAGATTAAATTTTAATAGAATTTATAAGATTTGAAAGGACAATTTGAATTTATAAGATTCTAAAAAATCATATGAATTTTTAACAAACGTTCAAAACTACAAGAGCCATATTTACAAAAAAAAAAAAAAAAAAAACTACAAGAGCCATTAAAAAAACAAAAAAATGCAATGATATTAATAAAAAAAAAATAAAACCTAATATAATTTTCTCAATCAGTCAAATTCATGATAAAATATCGTTTGGAATTTTTTGCAATTGATCTTGTAAACTTTGGGGTTTTTGTTCTACATGATGAGAGTTTTCTAATAATATATCATATTCATGTTTTAATTGAGTATTCTGAGAAAATATCGAATCTGAATTTTTGGGTTTTATAACATGAAAGTTTAGAAAATCTATCAAATTATTTTTCTAACGATAAATTGAAACCTTAAATTATTTTGTGGCTTTTGAAAAATAAGATTTTGGAGATCTATTGACACAAAAATAGTTTGAAATCGTTTCCTATAGCGAAGGAATTTCGTTCATAAATGTATTGTTATGAAACATAAGGGTCATATTATGAAAGTTTTAATCTTTCTTTAAGTCGATCTTGTTTAATTGATGTAAAACAAAAATTGGTTTGAGATTTTTGTTCCTCTGTTATTTTTTCACTGTCTTATGTTATTTTTAATACAAAAATCAGACATTTTGAAACCAAGAAAAATCGTAACCAATAGCTTGAAAAATAATTTTTTAAACTATTAAAACTATCAAAAATCGCTCAAAAATCTTCTGTTTTTGAAATGGATTAGATTAAAATCTTGTTGGGTTGTGGTTTCTAGGTTGTTTTATGATGAAAATATGTTGTTTTTCAGCTTTGACAGAGCTCCCATGGCGAAATCCGATTTTGAGCGGGTCAACCCTCCAAATGAAGAAGACACTTAATAGAGAAATCTCATGAAATCCTAGAGATTAGGGATGAGATTGTGAGAGAGTCATCTTATTTATATTTTTCATTAAAAAGTCTCACGAAATCCACACCAATAGAAAATTCATTAAAATCATCATATTTTTGAATACCACAATATTGTGTTTCCTTTGTTTAGAATCCTAATTAAATACCAACGGATTTGGACAGACTCTAAAATAATCTTTTAAAATCCTGATCGAATACTATGTGACTTTTTTCCAGTCCTTTGAAATCCTAATTGAATACCAATGAATTTTTTTGTTTAAAAATAATCCGTTAAAACCTTTTAAAATCTCAATCCAATACAACCCTAGATTAATTATCGAAATTGCCAGGTTTTTTTTTCCTAAGATCTTCGGCCTTTTTTAAATTCGAATTTACTAATAGTTATTATTATTTGACGCCTGATAAAAACTAAGGGTTCATTTAATCTTATGTTACATGAGAGATCTTCTCTCATGTTGTAGAGATACATATGGTGGGGTCCGTCATTTAAAGAAAAAAGAAAAAGAAAAAAAAGAAGTGTCACGATTTTCGATGAGTGTGTAGGAGATAAAACTACTCTTATGTTGCATAAGAGTAGTTTTTCCCAAAAACTAATGTTTTAAAAATCATACCGAAAACATATTAACAATACTTCAAAGTCATTATTTAATCATTTTTATTAGTTAAATATATAATGTAATCATAATTAAATAATAATCTAACGAAATACTGAGCAAACATTGAAAAAATAACAATTTACGACTCTAAAGAATCACAAATTGCATTATCACAGTTTCCCATTTAAAATTAAAGCGAAGCAAGATTTTCACTTGTATGAACCCCGGCGTTATTGGATACAGGATACAATCTAATATAAACAAACCTTCAATCCTAATATAGAAAAATATTAATTAAATACTTTATATTTAATTATGTCTTCGTGTCATTTTCTCTTATTTATTTTTCTTAAATTTTCACTATCAAATCCATTTCCCCCATAAATATTGTGCATTTATTCGGTCAACGTCAAAAATAAATATAATTACTAAAATCCATATCCTTAGCTGCCCAGGATATATTAAAAAAAAGTTCTCTGAACAGTCTTGTCATGTTTTATTCCCTCCCGAGTGTAGACGACCAGCTGGAGAAATAGAACGATAAAATTAGACCCACGGTTGAGCCATATGACAATATATTAAGTGAAAATGATGAAATTAGACCTCAGGCTTCCACAATCCACCTGACCATGAGTCACTATATCCAATAATCGAATTTGGCCCCAAAATCACATGCTAGATATTGAATGGAAGTATTATAAATCAGCTACAAAAACTCTAGCCATTATGTAAGTATTTCAAAACTGGGTCCTCTTTCCCCTCGCCGCTTTAGAAGATTTCACAAATATAACTAATTCCTTTGGTTTACCTTATGATATGACAGGGCTTAAAATAACCCACCATGGACTTTGGAAACAATGTAAAATGATGGAAGGGTAAAGTCACCGACCAAATAAGATTAATTTGGCAGACCGCCGTTAAGGCTTGAGAGCAAGAGCAAGACCGAGCTTGGTGGATGAACTAAAGATCTTCGAAGAGTCATATTCAGCGGACAAGGTTATAAGAGAATTTGGCCTCCACGCTCGTTGACATTGGAAGGCAGCTTTGCCATCATCACTGAATCGAGTCTTTAAAACTGTGTTTGGATCTATTGACTGTGAGCTCCCAATGGTAAATCTGTTCTCAAAAGAGGAAAACCTATGAGTGATTTCAGCAGCAACTGTAAATCCATCCGGACGATCCACATAATGAATGTAAGAGGCCTTCAGGGACTGTCCTCTATCAGCCCTGCATAAACATTGAGTCCATTGTATTGTTATATGGAAGGATATACCCCATCAAAGCAGATAAACACATTTTTTGAATTCTGCAACTTTCGTAGACAAAGACAAATCTTCACAAATTGTAAGAAAAAGGAAACCATAACACAGAAATAGTCATTTCGCAAATACTCATGCTTTAAACAAATCATTAAATCCACTTCTCTCTCTCACACACACACACACATAAGGTGTTAGCTGCCAGCTATCCTCTCCCCATAAATCATAACCATTAAATTTTCCACCTCGTTATAATATTGCTTGTCTACAAATATAAAGAGGCAGAAGTTATATTTGTGAGTTTTAATACACATAATTTTCACGGGATTTATTTTCTTCAATCAATGCTGGTTGTAACAAATTTAAATAAAATTCAAAATTTTAGAAATAGAACCCATTACATACCATCGAATCCAGTCCACTCCAATTAGTTCAGTTCAAATCTTATACATAAAGAGCTGTAGTTGACCACAACGACTTTTAAGGCTTCAGAATTCAGGGATAACTTGCCTTTGCATTTTTTTAAAAATAAATAAAATATTCCAATTAACAAATCATGCTTTCAAAAAATATAACGTATGAGAATCAAACTAATAGTTCTAGCCATGTATATAAAATTCACAATTTTGTCTAGCCTATCTGATAGGACCTCTCAGATACTATTTGAAAACATTCAAAAACACAGGTTATTGAAGCATAAAATAATAAGATACTAGGATATAATACTGAATCAGGAAATTATGGTGCCAACAACACTTACAGCATAAGTGCTGCAGAGAACTCTGGATTATTGAAGGCGATTCCAGCATTATATTTTGTGAATGAAGCAGAAGTTGTATTAAATCCAACTTCAGCACCCAGACAAATATCTTTGCTGCCAATCGCAGCTGAAAGCTCCAATTGAGGGGATGGATTCAAACCAATACTAGAATCAATGGCTGCATGAGGATGAAGGTATTGCACATCCAGCTGAGGTAATATCGCATAGTCAGATACATTGTAAGAATGCTCAAGTAAATTCAGTGCTTACATGTTACTAAGCATAAAAAAAGGATGGCCCAGTGCAGGTGACTCCCACCCCTGTGGGGTTCGGAAGCGCCAAACTGTCAAATATAAGCAGCCACAATCCTATGACTGGAGAGGCTGTTTACGGGATTTACTACGTTATTATCAAAATTTAAAACATTTTATCCTTGTTACCATTCTAAATCATTACTGATAAATGTTACCATAATAAAAGAGACAATCTCTCTGCCGCAACTCCCCACACGCACAAGGGAAAAAAAAAATTGCATTTCTTTTAAACTTAATGATTTGCCAATCATGGGTAACTTAATGATTTAGTGCATTAGCTTATCAATTTGTCAATTCTGATTATATGCTAGTTACCCATCTCAATCAAGTGAATCAACTATCATCAATGATATGCCAACCACATGATTTTCAGCATAAATTAAGAATGCAATCCCTTTTGGTGACTAAAGTTATTCAGCTGAAAACTTTTATTATCAATTCCTTTGCTAGTATGGGTTAGGCTATAATGCATCGTGATATTTATGAAATCCTCAAAGATAGAGAATTAAAGGTAACATTCATAGTATTTTCAGGAGCAAATAAAAACACTGCATTCCTTAAATTCAGTCTTATGAAGCACGCATTAACATCTTTACACATTGGGAAAGCTAGATCATACTCGCCTTTCCTGACTTGTGATCAGGTATATTGAAGCTCAAAGCTGCTTTTGTACTACGGAAGACATCATTCACAGTCACTTTTGTAGATACCTGAAGAGAATCCGAGAAAATATCACTGTACTTGAGAGATGATAAAATTTTCAATCAAGCATCATACTAATCACCGATTTCAGTTTACATAAACATACATAAATTAACCAGTTTTAGAAAGTTTGAACTTTCGTAAAAATCACTCGTCAACGGATCAAGAGTAGCAGTAGTAGCAACACAATCTATATTCAAAAGAAATTTGATTAAAAGAAGACATTGATTTCTTACATTAGAGTATGTATCAACTTTCACATCCACTGTAGTATTTCCACTCTTGTAAAGCGTATTTATGTCACCAATAAAAATTTGATCCCTCTTCAACCCTGTAGCTACGAGGCCCTGCCAAATGGAAAGTCAAATTTGAAATCACGCACATTAAACAGAAGGACAGGCTAAAGGTTGTGCTCATTTTACACTACATTAGACAAAAAACAACATTGATGCAACTTTCCAATTGCCATGACTATCCGTCCTCTTCCGAGCTCATACCCATGAGCATGTGTAAACAACCCATGAATTGAAAAATATGAGTAGCCAAATTTGTAAAACCAACTTACTCAAGGAAGAAAAAAACAACATTCATCCTCTCAAGTAGCATTATATTTGGCAGTACAATTCCGCAAGGAGGGAGGGGAAGGTTTATATGAGAGCCAAATGATGTCAGAACACACAATTAGTTATTTAGAGATTTACATTACTGTCTTCCAGATTTTGTAAAGAATCATTGTTAGCATTTCTTGATGGTAAAGGAGAATATAAAAAAATGCATGATCAGTCAATATCTTGCATATCAGGTTAAATTATATGATGTCCAGTATATGTGTGTTCCTGTTCTCTGTGTGTGGGTGCTTAGAACCATAGCATATTCAAGCAAAAATGATTTAATATCTACTAAGTATCAACTGCAATGAGATACTGAACACTAAACTATTAATACTAATTAAAAAAAGATAACCGCACAAAGTGGGATAAGCATTACCAATCCAGTTGAGCTTGGAATTGACAGGCTAAACTTTTGATCAAAATTGTAATCCTTGTACAAGAGGTCTGCATAAGAACCAGAATATTCACAATTTAATGACCCGAGTATAGTTACAAAATTTAGATGTGGCTTGATATGAGATATAAAGAAATCAATAATCTAAATATTCAGCCATAGATGACTTCTAACTATCAGAAAGGGTGTTCGAAAGAAGGAAAATTTTAGAGACAATTTGTTAGCTAACATAGTTTTCATACAAAAGACCATGCTCTCAGAGACCTGTTGTCCTATGCAAGTGATGCATCGATAAAGTCGACAAATATGTAATTTGAGAATGCCTATTGAACTTGTTCAAGATATCTGGATTAGGTGAGAAATCTCAATCGATAAGTACAGTAAAAGCAGGCAGTGGTAAAGAGAATTAGTCATGCAGTAGAACAGAAAGTTTTGAAAAATTATATTATTGAACTAGAGCAGTGGTAAAGCTGTTCTTTCATGACTGAAAGGTCATAGGTTTGAATTCAGGAAACAGCCTCTTTACAATTATGCAGGGGTAAGGTCGCGTACAAGGATTGCCTCCACCCCACTCTCGCTAGTCGGGTTTAAACGGGGAGTGGTTTATTTTTTATTTTTTTGAACTAGAGCACACCGATACCAGAATTTTTTTTTTATGGATGTTCACCATATAATACTACATATATGATGCATATGTAAGTGAGGGGTGAATGGGTGATGAACTGTAATACATAGACCAATGTGTTGATGAGGGAACCAATTTGCATTCAGAAACCGGCAATGGGATGTTGTTTATGTATGTATAACAATTGGTAACCATGGACGTGTTCAACTACATATGGAAAGCAACTTTGGGCAATGATATAAAAAAGAATATATTATGATTTCAAATGCAGGTTTACCTCTAGCCCTTTTGCCAATCTCAGAAAATGGCGCTGGACCATTGGCCATATTGATTCAGAATGAAATGTAGCAAACCCTGTGAAATCACAATTATTATTTTTTGTTTTAATTTTCAATTTGGAGAAAAAAAACTGATAAGTATAAAACAGGACAAAAACAAAGGAAAATAACAAAGATCAAAATATTTTGGGAGCATTCATGCAAATGTGATATTTTCTATAAGATTAGTAATAAAATCATCCAGCAAGCAAGACCATACTCAATGGCACTGAAGAGTGGTGGGACTATGAGCTTTTATGCATGTACTGCATTTATGCCCATACAGGTATAACCCATAATCAGTAAATTGATCCAGCAAAAGATGAAGTACGCTCTTGAGCAACACCTGGTGACTCATGAGCACAACAAACAAAGTTGAAGCCTGCGAAATTTATAGGTCACATTAACGCATAAGAATTCTACTTAATATTCAACCCATCAGGAAAATGATTTATGTTCCTTTATGATTCAATCTCACTAACTTAATGCACACAAAGCTGGATCAATTGATATGGTGAATTTGAAAAGTAATCTTGGCCATTTACATCACCGTAAATGGTTAACTGAGGTTCAGAGGAACTTGACACACGGCTACTGTTGCACTTCGGTTGGAGTTGTGAATTTGAATCGAACAAGATACACGATTCCCCTCAACCCTCTTCTAACAAAGTGCAACAGCTTCTCAACTACTATCATACTAATGCACATCACATCTATATATTTCGTATGAGCCAGATGCTCGACGAAATACCCAAATGGGAAAAAATGCCTCTTTTGAAGACTAATAACCTTAATCAGAAGCCCAATAACAATATATCAATGCTAGCAAAGAAAAGACGGAAAAAATAAAGGGTATAATCTTAAAAGTGGTAAAAGGAGTGATCGCTTCTAGTTCCACCATCAAATTGCGTGAATAGAAAAGAGAGAGATAGAGAGAGAGATAGAGACAGAGATCTTACAGAGAATATGAAGATGAAATGATTGAGGCGGGGAGAAAACGCAGCCGCCGCCGCCGCAAACGAAGGAGTTGGAACGCCTTACTCTCTCGCGTAGCTGACAGCACAGTGTGTGGAGGCAGCGTGAGAAAAAGCAAAGGCCCGCGTCTTAACTCTTTAACTCCAATGATGACGTGGCCAATTCACACCTAGACCTACTCACGGGCGAATAACCATTTTTGTTTAAAATAATATATCAAAACTATGAATCTCATTGGTCGGTGAGGGCTAGGTTAGGTCACAGCCAAGACAGAATTACTTGATTGACACTACTTTAAAGTAAAATGCCTTTCATGTCCTTTTGGCCATGTTTGGCGCACAGTCTAAAATAAAGTCAGTCTGATAGGCTGATAGTATAAGATCTGAGGGAACGTTTGGTGTGACGTATAGGATAAGGCTTGATAGTATAAAGTCAGATAGTATAAGATCTCATTGTATAAGACCTGATTAAATTCTAATACTATCCAGCTTTGACATAATTTTATATAAGATAACGTATTGTATAAATTAATACTGTCAAGTGTTTGGTAATTCACTATATAATACTATATAGGATAAAAATAAATATTTTTGACAAAAATACCCCTTAATAAAGAATTTATATAGTTCTTCCAAATATATCATATAATATTAATTTTTATAAAAATTTATTATCTCCAAAAAAATAAAATAATTTCTATAGAAATAAAAACCTTCAATATTTTTTAAAAGAAGTTCATGACTACTAAATAAAATTTCTAAATGGTCTTATTCGAGAAACAATGTTGATGCACCATTTCTCTTGTTGGAAAGTTGAATCATCGACTAAGATTAAGTTTTTTTGTTATTTCATATAAATCTTGTGTATTGGTATTCAACTTGCCAGAAAATACTCACGAAACATAATGGTATCATAACATTGTTGTACGCAAAATTGTAAACTTATAAGCAACTTCATGAAAGGAATCATTCAGGGAACCTAAACATATATAAAAAATGGTGCATTCCCATTTTGCTGAGTCCGAAGTAAACAAACATAAAACAAATATATATATATATATATATATATATATATATACATCAAAATGGCACATTCCCAGTTTTCTTCTTGCAGCTTCACAAACAATAGCGAACCCCTCTGAAACATTCATATCAAGTTCATCAAAACACATTTCCAAGACTAATTGAAAAATGACAAAAGAGTTGCAAAAAATAAAAAAAATAAAAATGAACCAGCTTGAATATTCGCAAGGGTCTCTCTTCACTGAAACTCTTCAGAACATGACCAAGGTTTTCCTGAAATTAAAAAACAAAAAAAGTCACACGCAATTGGGGATTTCTGTCGAACAGGTAACAAGGGTAGAGTGCGAACTCACCAAACCTTCACGGATGCGAAACCAACAAGTACTGGTGCGCAACGACGTCGTCACGTGCGAGGCTAGGAAGAAAGAGAAGAATGTGGGGGAATGAAAAAGACATTGGAAGTGGTGCGATCTATAAGGCTTAATAGTATAAGCTTATACTATACGTTATGACTTTTTCTGTTGTTTGAAGTGACCATCGTATAGTATAAGCTTATACAGTATAATCTCTTAATACATCAAAATGATGTATAACTTAATCAGGCCTAAGGGGATAGATTAGGCCTGATAAGGGATTGATGTATTAATATTGCTTACAGCATAGATATGATTTTAAGTCTGAAGCCACCGCGCTACTAGCGCGGCACTGGCGCTATCAGCGCCAACCTCACTTTCCAACACAGTGCCACCACGCTACTAGCGTGGCACTGGCGCTAGCAGCGCCAACATTTTTTGTCATTCACGCTATCAGCACGAGATTCACCCTAGTTGCGCGAAGCTACTGCCTCAAGACAATACTCCCACGCTATCAGCGCCAACCTGGCGCTAGTAGCGCGGGAAGCACGTGACAATTTTTAATCTTACATCATAAGATATCTGCGGAGATCATAAAAAGCATATATAATCAAGATTTCAAAACAAGGGAACGAAGTCTATAAAAAGAGACCAGGCACCCTTGGGAAAACAATCTTTGGCTGGAGAGAATTGTGAAAATAGAGAATTGAGAGAATTCTTGGAGACTCACGCTGGAGATTAGGATTCCGACGAAGTTGAAGACTGAAGAACATTGATTTTTCATCTTCTTTTTCTTCTTTATTGCTTTTATGAATTCTTTTTATTATTTTAATTTGTTAAAGCCGGATATGTCTGGCTAATTTATTTTTGTAGTTGGGATCACATACACAATTTATAATTAATTAGTTTAGTTAGTTTTATTCTGACTGTGTTAATTATTCCATATCTTTGATAAAATTGATCGCTCTATTATAGGATTTTGAGGGTTAGAGCTCACAATTGACATATTAGGATTTTAATTCAGACAATGATAGAATAACAATCCGTGTATGACCTAAACATAGACTTACATAGATTGCTAACTTTTAATTTATTTGCTTAATGTTTAATTCAAGAGGAATTAATAGGACACTAGAATTCTAATTGGATTAAATGGTTGAAATCACTAAGACATTAGGGTTCAACTATTTAATAAGAAAATAATGAATTGTCTGAACTTATAAACTAGTTAGTTATAAAATTCAATTTAGGAACATAAAGGAGGATCAGAGATGAAGTGCATCATGACTGCAACTTTTTTATAATTTCTAATCACTCTCATATTTTCTAGACGTTCTTAATTCTTGCATGCTTTTAATTATTATTGTTTTTAAATTTCTATTTTTAAGTTACGATCACAAATATTTTTCACAATCAAATTGAATTTTTCTTTCAACTTAAAGGGAATAGTTAAATTAGTAAGTGGTGCATTAATCCTCGAGGGAACGATATCTTATTTATCACTTCATTACTTGAAACGAACGGTATACTTGCCGATTTCGCAACACTTACAAGTACAATTCTCAAGAACTAATATATTATTTCAATATTAATATATTAAAATAATTTTTTTAATATATTAATTTTTAAAATATTGGAAGATATTATCTTATACAATACCATGTTAAACGTTGGATAATATTAAAATTTAATTAATTTTTATACTATCAGACTTTAACCTATACTATACACCAAACATGCTCTTAATGCCACTTGCTTCGTTGAGGTTGAGGTGTCTCTCGTCTCATTGCTGCCCAGTTTGGTCACTCATCTTCTTTGTGTTGGTTTTTAAGAAATACAGAGATTTTTAAAAGATAATTAATGGGTCTATAATTAATTATACTGATTCTTCTAATATGATACAAATTGAATATTTTCATCCTGATATTAAAAATAAGAGAGGATCTACATTATTTTTATATTATTTTATTTAATATTATATCGAACTCGCTAGCCATGACTTTGAGCAATATTCAAGTTTGTGCGTGATGTGTAAAGACTTTCACTAGTTAGTATAAAGATTAATCTTGTATTCAAATGCGTAAAAAAGCTTTATAATGCAAATAAATAATACATACATTAAATCAATGAAAATGAAGAAAAGACTCCATGGCCTATATATACAGAGGTAAATATGTATACAGTCATTTTAAATAAGGTTATTTACATTTTAAATAAGGTTATTTACAGTTACCAAAAAACTACGTCATTTTGATTAATAAATGGCGTTTCTTTAATTTTAGGTGAATTAATGAAGGGTATTTCTGTATTTTTTTTTTATCATATACATTTTATTGAAACATCCTTCATTAATTCACTTAAAATTACAGAAATATCCTTCGTTAATCAAAACGACGTAGTTTTTGGGATAGCTGTAGATAATCTTATCTAAAATGACTGTAAAAATATTTTTTCCACACACATATATATATTTTTTAAAAATGATATTGTTTAAATTTTTGCAGTCTAACCCTCCTGTAGAGCGAGATTATATTTTCAATTTCAAGTACAATTTTTTACTGAAAAAGAAGGCTAATCTGACCAGTTGTACTGAGTTGGTTCATAATATTAATTAGGGTTTCTCTTTTCTCATGTCACATGAGGTTGCATCTCTCATGCCATAGACACAACAAGTGGTGGGGCCACCACTTGTTAAAAAAAACAAAAAAACAAAAAGAATTACACAGGTTTCGATGTCTCACAACATAAGAAAACTATCTCCTATCGCATGAGAAAATGATTTCCCTATTAATTAACACCTAACCACATGGGGGACCAAACACTGTTATTATTGCACTGCTTGATCCCAATTGGGTTTTGTTCGTGTTTGGACTGCACCGTACATCCGATCCACTCAAACTGGGCCTCAGAAAGAGTTCACCCAATTTCATATTAAGTTCTGCTGAAAATAGCAGAGCAGAACCCAATAACAAGAAGAGTAGGAGATTCAGGAGAATTCTGAATGCCGAACAAGCGAACACAACAAAATGAACAAATCCTTAACATGTCATTTTGTCTATTTAGGAAGAAAGTGCCCGCAAATCTCTATTCTTATGGGATGCTATATGATGGGATTTCCCTAGTGAATGTTGCCCTGACTTGACTTCTTGTTTTCTTTCCTCTGCCTTCATCACTTACTCTTGTTTCCCAATTTGACTTGATTTCCTTTTACTTCTCTAAGGTTTGTTCAAATTCCCATTAATATATCCCTGTTTTTCTACAACAACTATAAACCAAGTACGTTTCAATTGCATATCAAAAATTACAAATTGGGTACTAAATCGCACCATGCAAGTTAACTGCTCCCTTTTTCTACTCTCCCTCAACAGAAGACAACAACAGCTTATATATTAAGACCCCAAAATGAAATCTGATGTCGTATTATTATTATCATCATCATATATTAAAAAAATAAAATGAAATAAACAAAATGGTGAAAAGCAAAGATTAGGATCACCTAACAGCTAAGGTATATGATACAACTTGGATGGCTTCAAAGGATCAGTGTGGTTGAAATACTTGAGAGTCCGAATCCACTTCTCTTGATTCTTCAACAAATGAACCGCAATAGTGTCAGGCCAAAGCTCGTGGCTACATACCGAGACTGGATCAGGATAATTGTACATAGACCACTTAGCATTGTACCTATTTTTTCCTTTGCGACCCCATCGCATCCAATCTCCAAACACCTTATCCTCTGGACCCTCCACGTGTTTCTTAGGAATATCAGAACCATGGATCCACTCTACTATGTCCCAAGATACCAAAACCCCCATCCCAGACATGTAATGCTTAAAGGGGTCCATGCTCCCACATGGTATCACGAATCCATAATACAAATCTTCCCTTGGCAACGGCTTCAGCGACTTTACCAAACTGTTCAGCCTCACGTACGTGTCATCATCTGCTTTCATCACGTAATGGTAAGGAGGGTAAGGTCCGTTGGTTTCGTTGAAAATCTCAGGCAAGCTCCTGAAGAACGTTGAGGTCTTCCCCTTGTTCATGTTCTCTGTGCAATTGAGGATGATGATGTCGTTGTAACGCATGATCTCCAACGCCACCATTACCTTCTGGTCCTCTTTTGTAAGGTTGCAGAACACGAACTTAACATCAACTTTTGCATCCTCAGGGGTTTGTGTGCCGTAGACGAGGCGGAGGAAGTGCCGTCGTAGGTATTGGTCGGGGAGTGTGAGAACGGCGATGAGAATTCTAGTGTCTTCTTCTTTGGAGAAGGAAGAGTTTGCGGCTAGAGAGTTGTTTGAGAGAGCACATCGACCGAACCTTAGTAACCCCTCGAATCGAACTTCGTTTATGGAAGCCAATACGCAGAGGAAGAAGATGAAGATGAAACAAGAGAGCACGAAATGTCCCCTGTTTGGCTTTGGGGACTTCATCACCATTGTGTTGAAGCTTCGCAAAAGCTGGAGTTTTTTCTGGGAAAAGGAATGTGTAAACACTGCAGGGAGGTTTGGCAATCTGAGTGATGACACTAATAAATTTCCAAGTTTCTTAGGGGCAACGCATTAGTGTTCATTTTTTTTTTTTGGGTACATAAATTAGTGTTCATTTTCGTGCTACTAGGATTTCCCACACCCTTTTGACTTTTCCTCTTTTTAGAGGAGTGTGATTGGCAATAAACTCTTTCCATTATAAAGCATCATCCTGTAAAGTAATTGTTTAGCAATACAAATTCATACACTTTTTTTTTTCTATTTAATAAAATGATAATTTGATTAGCTCTTTAAGTAACTTAAATGAGATATAGGAAAAAGATGCAGAGGACGGCTACAAGACTAGGGACTTTTTGGTCTTTCAATAAATATGTCCTTAATATGTGCCTAGTATCGAGCAACTTCATTCATTAATTATTAATATGTTAATTGGACACTGGCGTGAGAAAGGAACTACTGAGATGGTGTAGTTGAGCCTAAATGTTGGCTGCATCCATATGTTTAGTCTCGCTTGCTTGGTTTTAGTGTAAAGTGGTTTGGTCAACTTCTCGTAATTAGGCATATTTGCATGAACAAGGGTGGCTTGAACATCATTCACGCCATACTTGACTATGAAGCAAGTAACGCCATTGACCGGGAAATAATTTTTTTTTTTTTGGATACTTTTTTTGGAAATATTCTAATCGGTTCATTGCTTCGCAACTAATCAGATTCGGGGCGGGTTAAGGCTTTAAACCCCTTCCAAAGGTGATACTGGAGAGATTCGAACACATGCTCTCACTCCCACCTGCTTAGCTCCCATGCGCCAACTGAGCTACTACCATTTGGTCTGGGAAATAATTCTTTAACGTGCTTAGTTCAAATATAACTAAAACTTCGATCCTAGAAGACATGATTTTTCTGTCGGCACCAGCTTTCACTTTCAGTCTGGTTCCCCTCGTGCTAACTTACCATGAAATTCATGAAAGTCCACTTTTTCTTCCTTAATAAACGATATTCTTTTTATAAGGTTGGGAATTAATCCGTTACCCCGGGTGATCAATCAAGACAGGAAGAACCGTGTGACTGATTAGCCGCTTGGCAGGTTCTTTTTAGAATCGAAGTGCATAACACGTTTGCTTTACAACCGCTTATTGATACACTAGACCAGGGGATTGTTCTATTTTGACGACTCCAAGTACTTTCATTGTTCTAACAAATTTAGAACAACCCAATGTAAAAGGAATAAGGTAAGCAGGTCAAGGTTTTCCAAAATAAGTAAGAACCGAAGGTTTTAGAAACACATTCAAATTGGCCAACACAAGCAGATAACAATACTGCTCTATAAAACAGCGTTCAAGATAGCACTCAATCAGATCCCACATCAGCTCCTCTTAGTTCCAAAGTTTTCTTAGCCTCTCACATGTCCTTTATAAAAATATTTATGCATTATTACCAAATATAAAATCATTCACGTAATTTACATCATAACATGATATTAAAATCTGTTTTGTCCTTTGTGACAGATGTCCAATGAGAGATTGATAGAATTTATATAAGATCTGGTACTCTCTACAAGGTATTTATGAATTAGAATACCCTAAGATGTTAGATCAATGCACACGGTATAAACGACGTTTGCCAAAGGGGTAGTGTGTATGCACAGTGACAACATAATCATATAAGAGAGAGATTTATCCATACTTGTAGGCTTTGCCTTCTTACTTGTAGACAATAAAGTCGTGGGCCTTTGATGATCCATCCAAGGGCTCAATATCTGACTGTGTAGTTGTCATGATAGGATTGTTATCAATAATAGGATTCTTTCCTAATTTACATGATTATCCCTCTCTATTGTCCTTTATTGGACCTTCACATATATGAGTCTTATATAAGTCCATAACAGTTGCCCCCAACCCGATAGTCGGAGTGTTCGAGTTACCGGAGTGTAATATCTATTGTTTTCATGTTGATAAGTTTACTTTCCTTTTTTTGAAAGTTTTACTTTGGACTGAATTCCTCCTTGGCCGACTTAATTGTGTCAACCATTGCAGTTATTATATCTTGATTGTGTTCAAGATCAATCGGGTTTCGTAAGCTGAGTATTGAGTAAGTTTTCCCCTTTCAACCTTTATGGCCGAGGTACCCGTGTTACCCCTTAGCCCGGTAGTTTGGGTACCTAAAATATCGGGGTGCTCCATGTTGGGTTTTTCTTTGAATTTGAGCATATATAGCCGGGATAATATATATATATATATATATATATATATATATATATATATATAAATGTGTGTCATTTTAAAGGATGAAAAGTTATGTCATTTTAAGAGATAGATAAAGTATGAGAGAAAGTTGACAAAAAAAAAAAGCTCTTTGTGAGAATGAAATGACATGAGTTATGTTATTTAAAAGGATAAACATTTTTTTCCATATATATAAATATATATAAGAATTGGACCTTGGCATATTCTTTTGATCTCACATCTCATTCTTGGCCGAGTTCAAATAATATTGGGCTAAATATACTTTTCACTAGGTACCATGATTGCACAATTCCTTGTATCCCGACTTAAAATATGCGGTTTTCTTTTTTGATTTTTTTTTAATTTAATCATCGCAGTTTGAATCGATTGATGAACATCCCTACTATATATGTACAGTTGCATTACTTTCCTATTTTTGAAATACTATAGATTACAATCTATACATATTTTTAACAAATGAATGAACACAAACTAAATTGTCTATTTGAAAAAGACGTTTTGTAATATTTACATTATTTTTATTAGTATATATGAAATAATTTTTATCTTATTAGGAATTCAATATTAACTTTTGCTTCTTCTTTTTTGAATGATTAAGTGAGGAGTTTAGGTCTTTTTTTCTTTGATAGGGTGAGGTATTTCAATATATCAGTGATTTTAGACGCGTGGTGGACCAAAATTATATGGAGGAGATACCATGAATATCTAATGCAAAGATTGAGAGAGTATTAAAAATAAAAAAATAGAACACATGAATTTATAGTGATTCAATCATTATAGTTATGTTCACACTGATAATTTTCTTCTTATCTTAATGATGATAAGAATTGATATAAATAGAAAATAATACAATAATTAAGCTAAATTATTTTGCCTTTAATCAAGAAATGTATACAGGATTATATTTCAAACAGTATATTAGAACACGAGGAGGACTTCTAATTATTTGTTGTGTTTTCCCTTTGACACAGGTGGACTTCAAACAGACGCACCAGGATCAATTGCTTACCAACGACGGGGACGCAAAATCAAGGTGGAAAGGATAGGCAAAGATCGAAGCGGACGGCGATGGAACCGTGCTTCTGGCTGGCGACAACGTGCTTGGTCGGCGACGGGAGCACAAGGAGCGCTAGCTCAGATCGTCGGTGTTGTTGCCATCGAATCGACGGTCGGCGGATGACTTAGGCGGTGGTCGACGTTGTTGATGGTGCAAGGTGGAAGACCGAAGACGGCTCAGGCGGCGGCTGCTGTTCCATATGGGAAGAATAGAAAACCAAGTGTAACAGGGAGGGAAGGGTATTTTGGGGAAAAAAGAACTTCAGGGTAATTTGGAAAGAAAAAAAAAAATGTATTTTCAACTGTATACAATATAAATAATTTGTACAGAAAGATTCGTTTATAAGTTTTTTTTATAAAATTTTACAAACTACATTATTTCTCTCGGGGAAGATACTATAACTAGTGTTCCTTCCGAGAGAAGATAGTATAGTTTGTAAACAAAAAAATTTATAAATATAACTAATCTATCTTTTAATATAGACATGAGATGATATAATAATTGAGTCAATTTTTTTTTATCCATAATCAGAGAAAAATCAGGCAATATGTTGCTCTTTTTTATAAACTACATTTGATACACGATTACAATCAAGTAATTTTCCTAGTTTGAGATGATAAAAAGACACCACGACACAATATTTCAACAGACTAAAATGGTGGATGCATGCAGGATGCCCCTTCAGTGATCGAAGATGAGGTATATATAAATGGGAAATATTACAATTATTCTGCCCAGTGGGCCCACTGCAATGCATGCATATGAGCCAAACATATCTCTTATATGTGTAGCTTAATGGAGCCTCTATTGTGAGGATGTAAAAATCTCACTTTGAGAAAACAAATGAGGGCCGACTTATTAGACAAAGCTAGGGAGGCTAGTCCGGAATAATTTGGAATTAGTATTTTATCCTTCGAACTACTAATTAACATACTAAATTAATAGTTTTTCCTAGATAGTTGAACTATGTTATTTGAATAGTCATAGCTAGCAACATGTGACCTGCGCTAGTTACACACTTAAGTTCAGGCTGCCATTCAATTACCTGGACAACGGATAAACATGGTATATCCCAGCTTGTGCATAGATACGGAACTTGAAAGAAGAGCAAAAACTATTAACATAATTTAATATTTTAAGGTATAATATTGTACAGGGACAATAAGAAAGAAGCAAATACTGAAATATACGAGAGCGAAGGAACAACTAACAAAAACATCAGATGTTCCCAGGCTCCTCTTATTGCGGCAAATTATTACAGAAGATTTAAAACAATCCCAAAACTTCAAAACTTCATACACTAACAAAAGAATTTTGCCTTCTTATATATCACCCCGAGTAAAGATAAAAAATTCAGAATTTGTTTTTACATGTTCTCTCGGCCATCGATGCAAATTGCAAAGCCTTCATAGAAAACCAGCCATCACTTCACGTTGACTTGATCATAATAGAGATCCTTTTTCGAAAAAACACAAAGTCCTCCATCATCAAGTAAACCTCAAACTCAAGAAACCAAAATCAAACTCAACATAATCGTGGAGAGACCAATTCAAAACTATTCTCCCTGCGATAACGTAGCTGCAAGGAGATTTGCCTCTCCATCTGAAGCTGCTTTCTGAAGTTAGCTATGAAAATCTCTGATCTTTTATCAATATCATCATCTGAAGGACAGCTTATGGTCCTCTGAAGGCCAGGAGGAGAAGAAACCGAACCCTCCGAACCAGTTTCCTCCGAACATTGAATCAATCCGGGTCGATCGTTGAAACTAAGGTTGCGTTTGGTCGGAGAAGCTCGGCGGAGTACGGTTGCAGCATGCCACGTGTGGCTGAGTAGGGTGGAGCTTAATAGGAGCCTCACCTTGCGCACCACCATCCTTAAGCGGCTTAACAGAGATGTGTTCTGCTTTTGCTTGTTCTTGTTCTTGTGCTCGTGCTCGTCCACGGTCATGTTATAAGAGAGTTGTGCAATTGGGCAAATAGTTATTATCGTAGTTGAAGGAAGCAAGTGCATGAAAATACTAATTTATAGGAAGTGGAAGACGGGGTTGGGTTAAACTAGGAACTTAATAGGGAAGGAAAGTGGTGCTGAACAATTCGTACAGATATGGATTACCGAGTTAACAACGACGCGGTTACAGTTTGAAAACTTGGTCATATATTGAATTAAGTATGGTCAAAAATTTGACTGTTTCTTACTTCTCTTTAAGCTTGCTTGTTCATTGACCCGCTAACAGCCTCAGCTGCCACAATCAATTTCCAATGGGAGTTATCTCTAGGATCTTAATTTGTTGTATTAAATAATGTACAATTTATTTATTTATTTTTGTACAATGCACAATTTAGTTATACACCTTAGTGCACGTCACACTTTTTACATATATATTATTAGTTTTACGTTTTTCAGATTCTGCACGTAATCCATGAAATATGATGTAAAATAATATAATATACACGAGAAGTAATATGCAGTAATCAATATTATTATTATTGTCAACACGAAATCGATAATTTATTAGCATAATGTAAAAAGCTTATCTGTCAACTTGACACGCACGGTTTTTGTTTATGGTAGCCGGCACTAGGTTGTCCCATTCGTTGTTATATGTTTTTTTTCTTTTCTTTTTTTGTAAACCGTTGTCATATGCTTTAGTTACGTATTAATGACAAGCGTGACCAAAGAAATTGAGTAAGATACCAAGATATAATTAAATAGAATGGAACGAAATAAAATAAAATAATTATGCTATATTAAATGGGATTAGTGTTTATTATTTTAAATGATATGAAACTGTGTAATTTTAATCAAAATTATATATAGTGTTTTATGGTGAGAGTATAAGTTACATAATACGTACGAATCATGATGTGAGAAAGTGTGATTTTTTTTAATTTAAATATTAAATAAAAATAATTATTTTAATTAAAATTACTGTCTTTTAAAAGGATAAATATTTATTTCACTATAAATAGTTATAATAAAATTTAAAAAATATTTTATTATTTGAAAAATAAATAAAATAGCAATAAATGAATAAATAATAATTGAATTTATTTCAAAACCTTAAGTTGAGAAAAAGAGTAAAAATATTAAATAATATTTGATGAAATAATTCCATCCAATTTTACTTTATTTTAAATCATATAATAAATAATAATAATTGCTCCTATTCTATTTCTGTTCATTTCCATCTGTCTAATCTTATCCGAGTTGACATAGCTTAGGAGTGGCAAGCCCGCAACGAAAGAGCAACCATGAGCAAATTAACTATGAAACGACTAAATAGCCAAAATTCAATCACTAGAGGAAGTAGGCCTTCATGTCTGAATATATACTTTTTTTCGTTTGGGCATTTTTTTTGGTAGCCGAAGCTGGTTGACTTACATGATGCCCACATTATTCCATTTAGGTCATCGATATAAATGGACTGGCAAAGAAATTTCACGACTACAAGGTTTAGAAATTAGACTTTATAGTTTATGGTATGATGTTGACCCAAAAAAAAGAAAAAAGAAGCTTTAGAGAAAAAAAATCCATTTATTTTCCGAAAAAAATATAAATAGTCGTGATGACCTAGTAAACTAGGATGGTTAGACCAAGAGAACCCATACTGCTAATCACTTTCCCACCCTTGATTATTCTTGCATATATATTTTTTTCCCTAAAATTAAACTGCTTCCAGATCCAACAGAGAATGAAGAAGAAGAAACTGCTTCAATAACCGCATAAAAAAGGGAAAGAACCTCTTAGTATATTTCACGTTTCTTTAGTAACATAATGGCCCTCAACAATTTTTCCTCTAGTTTGGTATGTGGTGGATATTTTGTTCGTCTTTTTTTGGGTTGATCGGGACCCACCAGAAGGCCCGAAAATATGGCCCATCCAGCAGCGCTGTTTGGATCAGTGAGACCTGGTTTTATTGATAAATTGGATCAGAACTGAATCCTTCTTTTAGACTTTGTCTATTTTTTTTAAGTGTTTGTTTTTTTCTGTAGTTACTGCATATAAGTTATCTGTAATAAGTCCAATACGAAGTTGTTTTAGGACGGGATTATGATGTTTTTGTAATTTTAATTTATGTCAAAGTTATAATAGTCTTTATATTTATAATTTTTTAAGATTTTAATACCAAAACGACATCGTTCTAGAAATAAATGCAGATAACTTATCTGCATATTAACTGCAGAAATATATATTTTTTTTTTAATATTAACCAATGTCTAAAATTTAAAGGGATATGACTAATCTGGTTTTAGATTTGACTTTTTTTATTCTCCCCCAGAGTTATCCAGCCCGGCCCGAGACAGAGTTTGATTCGATAGCTAGCCTATTAAAAGTCTGATGATTGGCATCCGATCATACTTCATCCCCAATAAATTTGTGGAGCTTTCAAACTCCCATGGTTTTTAATTGATTTTAAGTACAACAAAACAAAACACCCATAGTCAGATGCTCCAAATCTGCAATAGTAAGCTCTACATAGACTATCAGTCTTTTATTTATTCAAGAAGTCTAATAACACAAACAGAAGTTGTCATTGTTCAGTGCTTTAATGAGTCATCCACGATTTTGTTAATAATAATACATATAAAACTAGGCTTCTTTAATCTTTTTGACAGTGAATATAGATAAGTTATCTATATTTGTTCTCAAAACGATGTCGTTTTAGGTTGAAAAATAAAAAAATTATAATGGAAAAGACTATTATAATCCTGAAATAAATTATAATTATAACAATACCTTGATTTTTGCTTCAAAATGACGTCATTTTGAGCTCAATGTAAATAAGTTATCTACATTGATTATAGAAAAAACAAACCCATAAAACTATTTTGAAATATATTTCCAACTCCAAATTATAAATTCTATAAGAAAAAAAGTGCAATATCTCACTCTTGAAGGCTTATATTGGAAATGAATGAATAATTAAAGTAAGGGTTAATTGTATGGATTAAAAAATATAGGAAAAAGTAAAAAAAAAACATGTGGTATTACTTTGAATCACTTACATCATTGTGCTTTTTTTTAATCACTTAATCCAATGTGATTTTTTCTATTCATACCCCTCCTTAACACTGTTAGAAAATTTACTATGTATACTAATTTTACTCTTCTTAGAAGAAAAAAATAAAGTGATAAAAAGAAAAATAAAAAAACCAAATATTATCAAAATTTAGAACACTTAATAAAAAGACTAACAGAAAAAATAGTAAAAAAAAATCAAATGTGTCAAAATAAAAAAATGTATAAAAAAAATAGAATAAGAACACAAAAAAAGAAGAAACCAAATGATGGTCGATCAGTTGGCACATGGAAGCTGAGCAGGTGAGGGTGAGAGCATGTGTTCGATATTTCTAGGAATGGTTAAAGCTTTAATCCTGAACCCGTCCCGAACAAGACAGCCTCCCATAAAGGATATTGCGGTTTATCCAAAAATAAAAAATAAAAAAGATCAAATATATTAAAAATCACAACGGTAACAAAAAAAAAACAAATAAACAAAAAATAATCCAAATGAAAAAATATATATACTGAAGACAAAAAACAATAAGAAAAACTTAAGATAAAAAAGAAATCACATTTTTAAGTTTCCAATATATTTAGTTTTATTTTTTTTCGTTTTTAATTATCCTTGGTCTATTTTATTCATTTTTATTTAGATATATTTGATCTTTTTTTTATTTTTTTTATTTTTTGGTTTATCTTATTCTGATTTTCTTCTCGGTGTTTTTTAGTCTTGTGTCAACCCATATACTAAATTTTTTTGTAAAAATAAAATAAAAAAGAGATAATAAAATAGATCGAACATATCTAAATAGAAAGAATAAATAGGCTAAGAACAAAAAAAGAATAGAAAAAAAATAAAAGCAAATATATTGAAAATTCATAATTGTGATTTCTTTTTCTTATATTTTTTTCTTATTCTATTTTTCTTTTCTATACTTTTTTTATTTGACACACTTGATTTTTTTTATTATTTTTTTCGTTTAGTATTTTATTAAGTGTTCTAATTTTTCATAACATTTGGTTTTATTTTTTTTCTTTTTTATCACTTTATTTTCTTCTTCTAAGTTCTAAGAAGGGTAGAATATGTATACTTAGTTAATTTTCTAACAGTGTTAAAGAAGGATGTAGATGAAAAAATCCACAAGAGATTAAGTGATTAAAAAAAATATAGGGATATAAGTGATTTAAAGTAATAGTAAAGAGGTATTTTTGATTATTACCAAAAAAAAGAAGAAGGTATTTTTGAACTTTTCCAAAAGATATATAAATTTAATGGCTTAAGATTTTTTTATGAGGATGTGATGTCTAACCAATATGTAGGTGCTTAATCCATTTGATGTAGATATCCTCGATGGGTCTCCAACCCTATCATGAATTCTACATGCAACCAATCGTGCTCAAACTAAAAGCTTCTATTCGCAGATAGTGAAAATTGTCACTTGGAAAATTTAATACATGTAGACAGTGTAGCATAAGTCAACAAGATCAATCAAGCTAATCAATTAGAAAGCCGGCTTTTTAGTTAAAAATTTCCAGAGGGACCTAAATGTCAGTGTCGCGCTTTGTTGAAATAGGACCGAAACGATTAGAAAAAATAGCGTAACCTGCAATCTGACCTACCGCGTCGTGCATATTCCCATACCATTCTTTGTAAGCTAGAAGTAAACAAATTTCATGCCATTTTTTGTTCGTTTATGTTAAAAATTTCACGTGATGTATCATGCGAAGTTTCAACATTAGAGGATGTATTTCCACGCTAATAGCATGCCATCTCCCGGTTGCAACTTTTAATTAAACTACAACTGCATATTGCGTCCCAATAAATGGCACTGCTGTGTGGTGTCTCAAGGAGTCATATATCGATTTGGAATGATAATGACGCACTGGCTCAATTAATGCATGTAACAGCCCCAAACCCTGTAGTAGAAAAGGTATCCACACCCTTATTTAAGGCATGCTTCGTTCCCCTCTCCAACCGATGTGGGACATTACATGTTCCCCACTGGGAATACAGCGTCCCCGCTGTACACACCGGTCCAGGGCCAGGCACTGATACCAAATGTAACAGCCTCAAACCCTGTAGCAGGATATTGTCCGCTTTGCCTCGCGCACAAGCACTGTCGAGCTTACGATTTTACGTTTCAGGTTACTCCCAAAAGGCCTCCTACAAGGAAAGGTATCCACACCCTTATTTAAGACATGCTTTGTTCCCCTCTCCAACCGATGTGGGACATTACAATGCACGACGTTTAAAATTTTAGATTTTCAATCTTTTTGTACTTATTAAAATTACAAACATAGATATAAGGATAAAAAAATCAACTCAACCTAAAAATTTAAATTTTTTTAAGTAGATTGAAAATATTTTTTTTTTATTTTATATTATATTATTTCTCGAAGCATTATAAAATTGACTCGTAGACAATTTATTAGCCTATCACATCAAGAGCCTTTTTTAAGGTTTGAAATATGGAAATTAAACTTTTTTCATTTTTTTTTTTTTTTTTTATAACAAAACTTTTTTCATTTTATTAAAAGAATGGAGGCAACAAAAAATGAACTCCAAATGCTTGGATCATACTTCTATGATATCATATATAAAGAATTAATTCAACTTAAAAATTTAATTATGTGATGAGACATATACTTATTTTATATTATATTTCTTAACATGTCTTCTCATGCCAAAAAAAATTTCGGCTTTTGAATAATATATAGAAAATGCATAAGACCATTTATTTATTTATTTTTGATTATCTTGAGCTTAATTAAATTCAACTTTCTTTTTACTTTTATTAAAAGAACGTGGATGGTAATGACCAAACTTTAGACCCATTGGATCCTAGAAGTTTTAAATTATATAAAGAATCAATTCAACCAAAAAATTTAACTTGTTAAGTGATCAATGCACTTTTTATTACTTTATATTATATTATTTCTTGAGCATGATAATTTTTAACCTGGATTCATGTTCGTGTCAACCAAAACTAATACAGAAAGAATCATGTCGTGTTAATGTTAGGGGTATTCATACTTGTGTTGACCCTAGTTGATCTGTTTAAATTAAACAATTATATATTTATGTATACTTACCCCTACTTTTATATACTAATATGAGGTAATTGAGGTAATTTTCATTCAAAATAAAAAATTGACGGATTATTCGTGTCTATCATGTTAACATGTGTAATAAATGAGTCATGTTAGTGTCAAGAATTTTGACATGAATAATTATTTATTTTGTATTTGGATTAAAGATATTCATATTCAGATTACCAAAAAAAAAAAAAAGATATTCATATTCATATCGAAATCGTGTTTATACAAACAAAACAGTGAACTTGAATAGCTAAAAATATATATATATTAAAGGTCCTGTTGAAATTGACTTTTCACATTCAATCCTAAACTCAGAAAAACCCGATGCTTGGGAATTTGTTAGATACAATTATTCTTAAAAAAAATATTTAATAATTTTTTTAACTCGTATATTCAAGAAAATTAAATTGTTGATATTTTAAAATGGAATTAATAATATGAAATTGTATGTTAGTACTTCAACAAATAGACATTAGCTGGCTGATCCAAAGCAAAGGGTTCAATATTCTCCAAATGAATATCCAATTCAAAGCATAGATAAGTGGTCTTTATCCTGAATTCCACTTCACAGGCCTATAAAAAGTATTGAATAATGATATTTGAAAAATTATTGGATCCCTAATAATGAAGTAGTCCTTTATACATGTGCATTGTTCTTTGAATATGTTTTGGTAACCCACAATTATAATAAATTTTTGATTTTATGAAATTTGTGATCTTTCCTTTGATCTTTTCTATAGTAGATTTCATGAATTTGGTAGGGCATTCATTTCTTGCAATCTTTGATGAAATCAAATTTGTCCTGTTATGGATAAAACTAAAAAGAATACCAATCCCATTATGCTAAATTAATTAGCTGCATAAAATGGTGAGCGGTGAACTGCAATAGACGATACGGGTCGGATGACGCGATTAATATACCGAAAGCAGTTGTGATAGGTGATTTGGGTCGTCCACTTCTAACAATAAATTGCAAAGATTCTTACCAGCCACAAGACAATTTGGAATTGGACAAATTTTTAAAGTAGCGTGGGGAATAATATTTTTAGATTATTTATTTAATAATTTCTTATTTTCTCCGTGCAACTCACGGTAATACCCTAGTTCTAATACAAAAAAATACACAAGCTTCTCTTGTACTGTAAGTGTTTTGGTGAATGTCCAACGTGGCACGCCATGGTTGTTTCCAGCCAAATATCATTTTTCTTTCTTTTTGTTGACCCATTACAACAGTGCCACGTTCACCTATCCTAAACACATGTCAATGTATTACTGGAACATGAGGGAAAGGCCTATCCTAATTGGTCTATTTGACAAAGGTTACCCTTAATGAAGAAGAAAATGACAACGAACTCTTTATCCACCATCTGCACTATAATACTCACCCCTCCTCACCTACATTGCATATCCAACTGAACCAAATCCACAACAAAACCAGGAAAAGTGTCGTCACGCAAGAAAACTAGAACCCACAGAATACATTAACAAAACCCCACCCTCTTTTCCTCTCCAACCCATCCATCTTTCACTCCCCACCCACACCTTTCCCCAACAAACAACAACCAAAGAAACACAAAAAATGGAACCTACACATGATGTTCATGATGAGTTCATTTTCCGTTCCAAACTCCCCGACATTTACATCCCAACGCACCTCCCACTCCACACTTACTGCTTCGAAAACCTGTCCCAATTCAAACACCGTCCCTGCCTCATCAACGGCAACACCGGCGAGACATTCAACTACGCCGCCGTTGAACTCACCGCCCGCAAAGTCGCCGCCGGACTCTACAAGCTCGGCATCCAACAAGGCGATGTCATCCTCCTCCTCCTCCAGAACTGCCCCCAATTCGTCTTCGCATTCCTCGGAGCCTCGTACCTCGGCGCCGTCGTCACCACGGCCAACCCGTTCTACACTCCGGCGGAGGTGGCAAAACAGGCGACGGCGTCGAACTCCAAGCTGATCATAACACAATCGTCCTACGTCGACAAAGTTAAGGATTTCGCGAGAGACAATGAAATCAAAGTGGTGTGCATTGACTCGCCGCCGGAAGGTTACTTGCACTTCTCGGAGTTGACGGAGGCCGACGAGGGTGAAATCCCCGCCGTGAAAATATCACCAGACGACGTCATCGCGCTGCCGTATTCGTCTGGGACGACGGGGCTTCCGAAGGGGGTGATGCTAACACACAAAGGGTTAGTTACGAGCGTGGCGCAACAGGTTGACGGAGAGAACCCTAATCTGTATTTTAACAGCGAGGATGTGGTTATTTGCGTGCTGCCACTTTTCCACATTTATTCTCTTAACTCTGTTTTGTTGTGTGGGCTTCGAGTTGGAGCTTCGATTTTAATCATGCAGAAATTCGAGATCATTACGCTGCTGGAGTTGGTTGAGAAACACAAGGTCACCATTGCGCCGTTTGTGCCTCCCATAGTTTTGGCGATTGCCAAGAGTCCTGACATCGACCGATACGACCTGTCGTCCATTCGGATGGTTATGTCTGGTGCCGCACCCATGGGAAAGGAACTTGAGGATGCTGTGAGGGCCAAGCTTCCCAACGCTACACTCGGACAGGTAATTAATTTAATTTAATTAAATACTTTCTCTTACGTATTCATTAATTATGCTGCCCCTCATTTTAATTTTCTAGTTGTCTAATATATGGGTTCATTTAATCTTATGTTGAAGGAGAGATTTTCTCTCATGTTGTGACACATATGTGGTGGGACCCGTCATTTAAAGAAAAAAGAAAAATAAAAAAATAAATGTAACGATTTTCGATGAGTGTGTAGGAGATAAAACTACTCTTACGCAACATAAGAGTAGTTTTTCCCCTAATATATATGGGAATATGGATATATTTTGATTTCTCATGTTATTATTTACCTCTTATATTATATCTTATTTAATATTGCGATACCTGCAACAACACGAGGAGACTTTAATTGCCTCGCCCGCCACTATATATATTTTGGTTTTCTTTCTATTTGGTACAAAAATGTATAATTAATGGATTCTTTTTCCTATTCAGCATATTTTTTCTTCCCACTTCCTTTCAAATAATAATCAGTTTTCTTAATAAAAACCAAAATTTAATTAAAGTTCTTTCAAGTGTACGTAATTTTGCTGTCTAATTAAATCAGTGGAGATTATACTTATCACCTTTTTTTCTTACCACTTTTTTATAATAATCAATCTTGTTATTAATATTTAATTAAAATCAAATAAATGGTTATAAAATTACATCAAATGAGAGTCATAAATTTAATTTTGATTCAAACTTAACAAAACAATTGTAAGAGATGACAAGGAAAAGAAATGATAAATGTAATATATCCCTATAACGTGTCTTAGCTTTTATTAAAAACAAAACTATATAATGTTTTTGTTAAAAATAAGCAACTAAGGTTAATTTATGCAAGTTTTATCCTAGAATCCTAGTAAAAAAATAGGGCTAAATGAATTGGAGAATAATTTTCAACAGAAACGCAAAACGATTTGACATGCTCCTGGTTTTTGGGGGGTTAAACTAGACCAACAGAGAAAAATAAATCCACTCATAATGATATGATTATGAACTATGAATAGCATTAGAAACCCATAAATTCGGCGTGTTTTTTCTGAAAAGTCTATTCCGCATTAAACATGGGCGAGTAATAGTACGAAACTGCCCTCACAATGAGAAAACGAAGAAGCATGAGGATGATATGAAGGAAGGCAAAGGTTATGAAGGAAATGAGTAGTTAACAACTATGATCACTAGTACTTCAAAAAAATTTGTTAATACTTCTATATTTTTAGACACTCACTTTTAATGCGTGTTGCAGAAAGTCACAAAAAGAATTCAAAAGTTACGTTGCGTTACGTTTTTAGTTTCAACTATTAAATTTGTTGGCTTACGAATATTATTTTATTGAGTTTAATATAAATATTTGTGATATTTTATGCTTTTTTGCAAAATTGATGAATATTATAAATTTAGCTTCAATTTTTTTTTAAATTATTAGATATTAAATATAATATACACTATATAAATTAAAAATATTATTTAATATCAAAATGTGTTCTCCCGTGTCAAAATTTAAATCTTTTAGAATTAATGTGTCTAAGTATCATATCATATTTTTTACGGGTGTGGGTGTCGGTGTAACATAACTTAATAATGATTGAACTCTACGTGTAGGGTTACGGGATGACAGAGGCAGGACCAGTGCTAGCAATGTGCTTAGCGTTTGCGAAGGAACCATTGGAGGTGAAATCAGGTGCGTGCGGGACCGTGGTAAGAAATGCGGAGATGAAGATCGTTGACCCTGAGACTGGCGCTTCGCTTCCGAGGAATCAAGCCGGTGAGATTTGCATTAGAGGCAACCAGATCATGAAAGGTATACTCTTGTCTCTTTCCAGCATAAATAAAAATAAAATCTTATATTATGTACTTGTCATTTTTAATTTAGTTTCTCATAGAGTTTTACAGAATTGCAAAATTTTATTTCTCCATTGTTAACCTACAAACATGGAAGTTACTTCACTAATATATTTCTTTAGTTTTTTTATTTACAAATTTAACGGATATAATTAGCCAATACTAGTAGAAAATATCATAAAATATATTATAAATAAGGGAAAAGTATGTATCTAGTCATTGGAGACAAAGTTATCTCCAGTAAGTCCAAAACGACTTCGTTTAAAATTGTAAGATTAAGAAATTATAATGATAAAGACTAATATAATTCTGCAATAAATTACAATTACAAAATTACCTTGATTTTTGCCATAAAATGACATTGTTTTGAGTTAAATGGAGAAAATTTATCTTCATTGACTGAAGAAATCTTTTACCTTATAAACAAAGGCAGAAACAAGCATAAAATATTGGAAGTTTATATATAGTTTAAGACAGGTTTGAATATGAATTCGCAGAACACTTGTATATCTAATGGTAGTAGTGTTTTAAAATTTGATTTTGCTTGTAGTGTAGATCACAAAGAAATGTATAAAATGGAGCAGGAAATTAGTGTCGCAAAAAGTATATGTTAAGCGAGAACGACACTGTGGACTTTTGTATGCCTAATCTAAGTCTATTCAAAGTCTTTGTCATGCGTTTCCCATGACCTATTGTCTTATTACTTGCTAACGTTAAACTTTTATTCCATCAATTTGGTTTACTCACGCACTAAACTTTTATTCCATCAATTTGGTTTACTCACGCACTAAACTTTTATTACAAAGTGCTCTTTATTACAAGTAGGTGAGTCTTTTTTCTGTTATTTTTTTTGCAATTAGGTAGGGGCAGAGGTGTGTAAAATAACTAAAAAACTGAACCGAAACCATGAACCCAATCAAACTGAACCGCCCTTAAAATAATCGATTTTTAAAAATCAGTTCATGAACCGAATCGGTTTTTAAAGAACCAGTTCATGAACCGAACCGAACCAAACTGTTTTCGAACCAAACCAAATTGATTTTTATAACTTTATTTTTTAAATTTCTTATTTTTTCTTTTCAAAATAGGATCGACCCGAATCGGTTCTGAACTGAACCGAACCATTTCCAACCAAACCGAACCACTTTTGAATCAAACCACTTTTGAACCGAACCATTTAAACCAATTCGATTCGGTTTATCAAAAAAATTGGTTTGATTCGACCCATGCACATCCCTAGATAAGGGAGCCATTTTAGGTTATAGACATTGTGTGAACTTGCTTACTCGTAGTTGAGAATTATGTCATATATTTAATTTAAAGGTTTAATATTTTTATTTTTGCTGCAATTTTTTTTTCATAATCGCGTTAAAGTGAGTAAGTTATATTATGATAAGAGAAAAAAAAATTAGTAGGATTTACTCATTTTTACGTGAGTATGGTTGAAAAAAATATTTTGCAGTGAAAATATTTTGCAAGTACAAATTTTTATTACAAATTTTTGTAAATTACACTATGTACTCACGGGATAACATAATGTAACCTAGTGTTCTCCCGGAAGTACATATTGTAGTTTCTAAGAGTTTATAAACTAAAAATTTGTAAATATAACTTTCCCCTATATATATATATATATATTCGAATTAAATTAAGACACGTGATATTGTGTTTTTTATGTAAACCGATATATATAGTTTTAAACTACTAGTAACATGCATAAGAATTTTGTTTTCTCCACGGAACTATGAATTTTGGTTAAGAGAAATAAATTTCTTTTTTTGAATAATAAGAGAAATAAATTTCTTATCACTTTGACCAATGATTTTTGGGCTATTATTTTTATAGTTTGTCATAGGTAGACTTGCCTCTATTACTCTATATATCCCTTGTGAGTTCCATAATTGTCTTGTTATTTTTTCATCTCTTCGTGGAGATTGAAATAATAACCATACCTTATAATATTTACAACCAAAAAAATTTATTTGATATTTGATCATACCTCAGTTTAGAGATTATATATGAAATCTGCATTGATAATTGATATTATATGTCTGAATCTACAGTTCTTTGAGGTGTATATGTATGGTAAGTTTGGGCAAAGAAAGTCAATTTAGAAAACTAGAAATTGCAAATTTATAATCCACTTCTAAACACATAAGCTTGAAATCAATCACATTCCTACTACTCTTTCGTGCGACTGAAGCCAATAAATATATTTCAGATGTTCACTAAGCATTAGAAAACAACAATTTTTATTGAAATATGTTTTCCTGTATGTTTAAAAAATATTAATTAAATTACTAAAAAAATATGAATTAGAACTTTCCAAAAAATATGAATTAAATGCCAATATTTGAAAAATAATAATTAGGGTAATAATGCAGATATATAAAATCTTTTCCAAATATATAATTTTAAATTACTAAATAAAGTATAAAGATCCATTTGATTTGTGAAAAAAAAGGGACAGTACAAAATAAAAAAATACAGTTTATTTAATTTTTGAAAATATAAATACTGAACTGAAAGCATTAACATAAAACATTTTATGCCCACCAAAGAGGCTACAAAATTTTGTCCCCAAATAAAAAGCAAAAATACCAATAACCATTACCCTTTTAATTTTATAACTCTATTGTGTGTAATAAAAAAAAATATTACAATAATTTTTTCATTATTTCATTTAACATTTATGTGTATTAAAAGAGGATATCACATATTTTTAGTCTTGTAAATTAAGAATTAAATAATTAATAATAAAAAATTGTTCTATAACTCAACTATTTATCTTTAATTATTCTATTTATATTATATCTCGTGATGTCGCATCCTAAGCATCTTAAACTAGTGCAGGTCATCAAATTTAACTATCATCCAATAGTACTTATAACCGGTGAGCCGAGGGACATAGAACATCATGTGTTGTATATTTTACCAAAAACCAAAGACATTCTCTGGCAAAATTAAACTGATTTTAGGTCTTTGATTTAAAAAAAAAAAAAACAATAAAAACTAGTTTTAGGACTACGGCAAACGCATAACTTATACTTAGTTGTGCCATGTTTGGGTAGGTTACCTAAACGACCCAGAGGCCACAGAAAGAACTGTAGACAAAGGGGGATGGTTGCACACGGGTGATATTGGTTATATCGATAATAATGATGAACTTTTCATCGTTGATCGGTTAAAGGAGTTGATCAAATACAAAGGATTTCAAGTAGCTCCAGCTGAGCTCGAAGCCATGCTGATTGCTCACCCAAACATTTCTGATGCTGCTGTTGTATCGTAAGTTCTATAGCTAATAAGTGTTTGTTTTGATCCTCTCCTTTTATTTGTTTATTTATTTTTCTTTTCTAATGGATTCTAACGATGATATTGGTTTCAGCATGAAAGATGAGGTTGCCGGAGAGGTTCCGGTTGCATTTGTTGTACGATCAAACGGTTCTAAAGTCTCAGAGGATGAAATCAAGCAATACATCTCAAAGCAGGTTATATATTCTTTTGGTTCCATTTCAAAATCTAAACCAAAATAAATTAAATATTGGGGCAGGAACCATATATAGTGATATAATAATATGAGAAATGATCCGTTTACAATCTTTTTTTTTTATAAATTACACTAAGTATGACTGATCATATACTCTTGATTGAAGTATGACAGATGTTATTTAGTGTAGTTTGTAAACAAAAAGTTTGTAAATATAATCTTCTCCTAATAATATAATCTCACCTATGAAAGTTTTGCAGTTATAAGGTTTGGATTTATCAAATGTTTAAAGTTATTTAAAACGAGGAAAGTACATAAACTACGCAAGAGCTATGTTTTATTTTTTTATTCTAAATTATGAATCGCCGTGTTAGGCGCATTGTATAACTAGTTTAGGTATGGCTATTTCATGAGGTGACCCGGCATTGAAAGCCTTATATAAGGAAAAAAGTTAATTAGGGAATTCCTTTGAGGAGCTAAAACATAAATTTTGTTTTGAGAATCAATGAATTTGTTATTTTGTTTTTCAAATTATTACATGTGAAAAATTATTTTTGAAATTTTTTTGATTACATTACGGTGTGCCTTTGCAGCAAGATGCATAGCTTTGTGTGCAAGTGACGTGTGCTAAGAAATTTAGAAAATTCATGCAGTGTTAGACGACCTCAAGCAGGAATAACTTGGAAAATTAATAAAGTGGTCTGCTACATTTCTACTTTAATTTTGTCCCTGCTTTGTTTATTTATATTTTGATAGGGTTTTATAATTTGAGAATTGAAATCTTATTATGTTGTAGAGACAAAAAGCATATGTGACTCATATGTTAAAAAAAATTATGTGTAAGACTCATATCAGCACAAAAATCAAAGAGTGTATAGAAAGAGTTCAATTCTGATATTGAACGAGAATTATAAAACCCGTTTTGATATTGCTATGAATATTTCCATGGGTGTCTTTTTTTTCTAGTGTGCTGCACCACTTTTTCTGTGCAACAGACATTGGATAAGTAGGTCCTACTGATTGTTGTTGCAAAAAAAAATTTCTGCTTGAGAAGTATAGAGTATAAAAGCCTTTTTCTATATATTTGTGGCAGGTTGTGTTTTACAAGAGAATCAGTAGGGTTTTCTTTGTGGGCTCAATCCCAAAGGCACCTTCAGGCAAGATTTTGCGGAAAGACCTCAGGGCGAGGCTTGCAGCTGGTACTGCCATGTAGGCCCAATTTGAAAAGGTTCTATTACAAGGTCCACCCTCGTTGTGAATATGGTGCCAATTCAATTGAGTCATTTTCTGTACTTAATGGTGACCCACCGAGCACGAAAGAGAAAGTATATAATACCAATAATTGTTTTTATGGAAAGAACTTCAAAAACAAAAGCTGCATTTTGTTTATTTTTATTGCGTTGTTCTATTCTTTTGTTTGAAACCAAAAGGTTCAAATGAAGCATAAAGCTTCATTGGTATATATTTCTCTAAACATGTGTGTAGAACAAGTATAATTAAGTTATTGCACCAGGAGACCGAACTCATCCATGCAATTTATTTGAGTTGAAATTTGAAAACCTATAAAGACCAAATTAAAGTAATATTATGTAGATTACCAAAAAAAAAGAAAGAATAAGTAATATTATATAATGATGTGAAAGGATTTTCATTTTATTTTGTAGTTAGGCTTATGATACACCAAATTAAAGCTCAATGTGTCTAGTATTATGTATAAAAATTTGAGAGCAATTGGTTTAGTGAATCGTTCAGAATCGCAGAAATGGTGAGTGAGGTTTGGTGCTCTGTTTAGAGTTGGCTGACAGCTTTGTTTGTCCAACTTCAAACGGTTATAACCGAAGCTAGAGAGCTCTAAATGAGGAGTGTATACCTTGTTGAAAAGGTAATTGAGTCTAGTCTAATATACTAAAAGATGGAAAATTAATAATGTGTGGATCACGCCCAGTATTAAAAAGATAGAAGCGTAGTCAGATTTAGAAAAGTGGAAAAAGTGAGTTTTATGCTAAGTAGGTATATGGGAACCTCTTAGTAACTTAAAATAAGTAATATATGATAGTTAGACATGTATTATATGAATTCCGCGTTTAGTTTCCAGTTGCGATTACAGTTTGTATCATTACGTATTATGTTTGGTTTAAATTGCATTTGTAATGAAAAGAAAAGAGTTTACTTGTATTTTTAAATGAACTCTTGTGATTGTAATACGCTTAATATCATAATCAATATTAACAATACCGGTATGTTACAGCAGGTCTATTGAGATGTTGGTCAGTCTGGTGTTGGTGGGCGGGTGGCGACAGTGGTGGTTGTTATTCCTTGTGTTCACCATGTGGGCTGTGGGGGTAGAAGTTTTCCTTTCCCGCAAAGGATGTCAATTTTCTATCCTTGATAGAAATATTTAGTCAAAGAATAGTAAATTTATCTTGAATCTATAGACTCTCTCATGTATCTATACAGGAGATACTTTTGAAGCTAAACAGATGATGCACGATACCTTATTCACTAAATAATGTATAATATTATGAAAATACTTACATATTATTATCAATTTTATATTTGCATATATAGGAATCCATAATATTTTGTCACGGGTTCAATATTACAAATAGTGCGGCTATCGAAGATGTTCACGCTATCAAGGAAAACGGCATTGAGGAGGGCTAGCCAATAACTAATAGATACTGTCCCTAGTTAAGTAATGTATAATATTATTAAAATACTGACATGTTATTAATAATTTTAGGAATCCGTAATAAATTGTCAACGGTTCGATAGTATAAAACTATAAATAGCGCTCCCATTGAGACGTTCTCGTTATCTAGGAAACGACCTAGGTATTGATCCTCGTGACTTTGATTTATAATCTTAAGATGTAATTCGACATAGTTGAAGTTTTTATAATGGGACAATTTAATGAATTTATTTGGGTTAAAGGTGTAAAATAGACGATATATAATATAATATGAGGTAGGATCCTTTGATACCGGTGTCAAATTTCAATTTTGACACCTCATCTCAGAACCATTAGATCAAAAAAGATCAATGGTGTCACATGCTTGCAAATCAGAGTCATTGATTTTTTTTGATCTAACGGTTCTAAGATGAGGTGTCAAAATTGAAATTTGACACCGGTGTCAAAGGATCCTACCTTATATAATATAGTGATTCACGTTGTATTCATAAAATTGTATAATAAATATGATTTTATAATGGGAAAATAATAAGTGTTTTTTTTAAGTTGTAACTCTTCAATTTGTGTATAAATTTTTTTTTTTTAATAAGTGCGGGATTCATTACTAATTGAGCCACAATATCTGAAAATAATTTTTATATAATATGAAAAAATAAAAGTCATTTTATAATTTATAGAATTAATTGTGTCGCATAGTTGAGTAGCATCTGTTTGTCATCTAAACTTGGTCATTAAAGTGATGGAACACTCATTAATAATATCGCTTGATATGGAAACATCAAGGGGTGTTTGATAGATGATCAATCTTTGTATACCCGAAAATCTTAATTTTCAGGAATATGATGGAAAAGTCATTTTTCTAGAAATGTTACCAAAAAGTTATTTCCTATGCCAAAATATTATCAAATTTTCTTAAGACCAAAGATTTCAAGAATATCACTTTTTTATGATATTCTTTGATGGTATTTTGGAAGAAAATTACACACAAAAATTCAAAAAAATGTTAGGAAAGAGAAGTATAATATTTTAGGAAAGTTCATAGGTTATGTTATAGAGATATAAATTATGGGACCCACACTTGTTTTAAAAACAAAAAAAGTATGGATCCCACAATTTATATCTCTATAACATAACCTAAGAACTTTTCTAAAATATTATACTTTTTTTATTTATATATATATATATGAGGTATGATTCTTTGATGTCGGTGTCAAATTTTAAATTAACACCTCATCTGATAGCCGTTAGATAAAAAAAGATCAACGATTCTGATTTATAAGCATATGACACCATTGATCTTTATTTATTTAAGGTCTCTCAGATGAGGTGTCAAATTTCAAATTTGACACTGGTGTCAACGAATCTTACATATATATATATATATATATATATATATATATATCTATATATATATATGGGTCAGGATCATTTTACACCAGTGTAAGTTACATTCTTAATCTTGTCCGTTATTCTCACTTATACCTAAGGGCTCAAATTTTTTAGTAATGTGAGTCATTGGATACAAGTGGATCAATGGTCAAGATTGAGTGTAAGACTTCTAACTTTTACATCGGTGTAAGAATATCCTGCCCCTATATATATATATTATTAGAGTAGCATTAATTTGTTAGGATCCTGATTGTAACTATCACGGTTTGTTACCTTGTATATTAAAATAGATTAGCTTGATTTATGCTTTCTGTTCCTTAGTTTTAGCTGATTTCCTGATGTAAATAGATTAGCTTGATTTATGCTTTCTGTTCCTTAAGTTTAGCTGATTTCCTGATGTAAATAGATTAGCTTGATTTATGCTTTCTGTTCCTTAAGTTTAGCTGATTTCCTGATGTAACCAATTGTAAATCTTGGTCTATATAATAGACCCAATTTGATATATCATCAAGCTGCGAATTACAGCAACTTCTGTTATATATATAATTATTTCTACAGTCGCTTTGGGTACAACAATGACAGGTGTATATATCCAACGGTTATAATTTAGGAAGCCATACGAATTAATTAATATTAATTAATCATTAACTACATTACAAATACCAAATGATAATTTTTGTCCATCAACAACCTTGATGTGGTATAAGACTTATTATTCTTACACTAATCTAAAACTAACCTCTCTCATATATATATATATATATACACTAATCTAAAACTAACCTCTCTCATATATATATATATATATATATATATATATATATATATATATATATATATATATATATATATATTTTGTTCTGCCACATGTTCCACCAATATGAAACGGAGCTGCTATATATTAATTTAAATTTCATGACTATCGACTACTACATGTATTTATCATCTTAACATATATGTTTTTCCTTGGTGGATATATAACATTAATTCCACAAAAACAGCTTGTAACATTTTCTGCGGTTACATTAAATAATAAGAGGGAAACCACACCGGCCACGTGAAATCATTAAATGATATTTTAATAATCTAATATAACAGATTAACTACTAAGCAAAAAAAATATCAAAAAAGAAAAAACATTCCTTCAAGTACCGATTATCAATTTTTAAATAAAAAAAAATAAGAAAGGAAACGGATAAAAGCATGGGGTGATTTGATTTAATTAGAAGCAAACCACATCCTTCATTCTCAAATCCAATATCCGATTCAAACTTGTCAATGTGGCTGTCCCAGTCCCAGTCCCAACAAGCGCATATGTACATGGTGACACCGACACCATTCCATTTCAATTCACGTGAAGTTAAATTTGCCCGCCTGTCCGAAATTTCTGGTACAACAAATTTGTGTTAGATAGGTTTTCACAAATTTCAATACAACATTGACATATGGGTAAGATCATTTAATATGTGTATAAATAAAGATATTCAATCTTAATCATTAATTTTATTTATATGTAACAGTTTTAATTTATTAAACATATAAGTCATTTGATGCGAGCAAAATAATAATAAAATTTAATGTAATATTTCTTAATTTTAGGATGCTGGATAATATATATATATATATGGATTATTATTTCTCATGGTGTAGGAAATAAAAGAATTTCTACACATACGTAAAAGTGTGTGTGTGTGAGATCTATATTTTTTTTCTCCATCCTCTTCTTATGGCCCTACATACTTTTATACGTGTACGTAGGAGATAAAAATATCACCATATTAATCTCATATATATATATATATATATATATGAGAGAAATATGTTTACTTTAATGCCGAAATTTTTTTCTGCCATATTAATATAAAATTGAGTGACTTTCATTATAATGAAAAAAAATTTATATATAATGAGATTTACACACTTTATACAGGTGTTAGAAAAAAAAAATTCAGCAACCAAGACAAAAATGTTGAACTCTATGTATATACATAAAGAGAGAGAAATCAATTTACACAAGTGTGTTAGTGTTACCCCCATTCCCTGAGCATCTTTCTCTCGAAATGGCAGCTAATCCACAAGAATTCATCTTCCACTCCAAACTCCCTGACATTTCCATCCCCACTCATCTTCCATTACACTCTTACTGCTTCCAAAACTTGTCCAACTTCAAACACCGCCCTTGCCTCATCAACAGCGACACCGGCGACACCCTCACCTACGCCGAGGTCAAACTCACCGCTCGTAGGATCGCCTCCGGCCTCAACAACCTCGGCATTCGTCGGGGTGACGTCATCATGCTCCTCCTCCGCAACTGTCCCCAGTTCGCCCTCGCTTTTCTAGGGGCATCGCACCGCGGCGCCGCCGTCACCACCGCAAATCCGTTCTACACGCCGGCAGAGCTCGCGAAGCAAGCGGCGGCGACGAACACCAAGCTGATCATAACTCAGGCCGCATACGTCGAGAAAATCAAGGGTTTCGCTGAAAACAACGATGTGATGGTGATGTGCATTGATTCCTCGCCGGAGGATGGTGTTCTGCATTTCTCTGCGCTGACGAACGCTGACGAGAGTGAAGCTCCCGCCGTTAAGATAAGCCCAGACGACGTCGTGGCGATCCCTTTTTCCTCCGGAACATCTGGGCTTCCCAAGGGAGTGATGTTAACGCACAAAAACTTGGTGACGACGGTGGCGCAGCTGGTTGACGGAGAAAACCCGAACCAGTACACTCACAGCGAGGATGTGCTCCTCTGCGTGCTGCCTATGTTTCATATATATGCGCTTAACTCCATTTTGCTGTGCGGGATTCGCGCTGGTGCAGCGGTGCTGATTGTGCAGAAGTTTGAGATTACTACGTTGTTGGAGCTGATCGAGAAGTACAAGGTGACGGTTGCATCGTTTGTCCCACCTATCGTTTTGGCGTTGGTTAAGAGCGGGGATGCTCAGCGATACGACCTGTCGTCTATTCGGGTCTTGATCACGGGTGCTGCACCCATGGGTGTGGAACTCGAAGAAGCAGCGAAGGCTAGGCTACCTCACGCCAAACTTGGACAGGTCAAGCACTCAAGCCTCTTCATTCCATTGACCCATTTCTTTAATGCAAAAAAAAAAAACTCACAAAAAGAGATTTAGAAAATTCAACTTCTAATTTTGCACGTGCGAAGAGGAGAAAGTAAAGAGAGCACTACACTGTGCATGAACCGAAAATCAGTATTAGCGGAAAATATAGGGCAAAATATATACTTTTTTTTTTCACAATACACGTTGACGTGGCGCATTTTATTAACCCAATATATTTATATACCTGCACCCATAGTACAATAGATCTTTCCGTTAATAACAATAAAGAATTTAACATACGTTTAAGTTACATCCCATAATATATTTCACTCTTTTCCTTTATATATTTTTTTAGGCTTCATTTCAGTGGTAGGCCCTAATTTGAGGGGAAAAAATCTTGTAATTATTAATGAAAATAAATAAATCAATAAATTTACAAAATGAGTAGTTATCTCACACACACACACCATCTAATTTTACTTAAAATTTCATGCTCTCTTCGTTTTTTTTTTTACACATGTCATCAATGCTAGCTTGCATAAGAAACAGCCATACAAATTTTTCAACAAAATATAATATCATGATCCTTTTCAATAAAATGGTGATCCATTTTGAATTTGTGATCTGTGCCAATGCAAAGCGGAAAAACCACTTATATTATTATTATTACTACTACAAGTAACTTGTTTTGTAATACGAACTAAATTTTCGCGTTTCATATTAATTAAGAATTAATAAAGAGAAGAAAAAAGAGATAAAATGAAATTTTGATGTGCAGGGATATGGAATGACAGAGGCAGGACCACTTTCCCTGAGCTTAGCATTTGCAAAGAAGCCGGTCAAAGCAAAATCAGGTGCATGTGGAACCGTCGTCAGAAATGCAGAGATGAAAATCATAGACAGGGAGACAGGTGTTCCCCTTCCAAGAAACAAAGCTGGTGAAATTTGCGTTAGAGGCACAAAGGTTATGAAAGGTATTCATGTTCACTAGATACTCTGCTTATATAACTCACTAGTACTATGTGACTTTTTATCCCTTCCCCTTAACATCACAAGCAACAAAGCGGGGCCTCAATTACTATCTTAACTAATGGGATTAACGTTTTTAGTAGATAAATGCAACCCCAAAATAAAATTTCGGCGTTGAGTTAAAAAATTAAGATATTTTAATAAAATTAATAATATATAAAGAAAGAGTAAGATTATATTGAAATTTTTTTTTTTACAAACATATAAAGTACACTATGTCTTATCGGTAATACTATACTCAAGAGTGTCTTACCGGTCAGACATATTGTAGTTTGTAAGAGTTCGTAAATAAAAAATTTATAAATATAACCTTCCTCGTAAGGAAATTAAAAATTATATATATATATATATATATATATATATATATATATATATCTTCTAAATTCCAAAACAAAATCATGATAGAAATCCAAGCTAAAACTTCTAGCATGAGTACTTTCGTTTTTTCATATGCCTTCCTTTTCTGCGGGCTTCCAACGGTATGATCAGTAGGAAATTGATTGTGAGATTTACCCCTTTTCTTCGCTTGTATATAGCGAGGATGGCCACTATCATATGAACTGAGAAAATCGTTAGTTCTAATATTTAGCTGAGCAGAGACTTTCGTGGAAGGGACAAAATGTCTTGTGTGTTGCATAATACAGTGTCTAAACAAAAGCTGCATTGATAATCACCGTGTTAATATCTCAATCCATGTTGTTATTTTTTTATTTGGATTACACTGCAATATTTTTTTTTCTTTATGTTTTTTCGAGTCTATATGTGGTGGTTGTGAGCTTGGTTGAATAGAAGATCGAGTGGAGGGATTCGGATGTTTTTTGGCATTTATATATGGATTTTATAAGAGTTATTTTGTAGGAAAATTGATTGTGTAATGTTATAGAGATTCATTTTACGTGCTTTAATTTTATTTATTTATTTATTTTTGCTTTAAAAAATGTGGACCCTACATAATATTGTGTGTGTAAGAAAGTTTTTAGTGTCATGTTAAAGGACAAACTAAAACCCTATCCTATTCTTTTAAGCTTGTGGGGACGGCAAATCTGTGTGTGTGATGCCAAATACCAGAAGCATCACGTGCTTTGTCCATATTCTTTTTTTAT
Source organism: Gastrolobium bilobum (assembly GCF_033153095.1). Lineage (NCBI taxonomy): Eukaryota > Viridiplantae > Streptophyta > Magnoliopsida > Fabales > Fabaceae > Gastrolobium > Gastrolobium bilobum. The sequence continues at coordinate 311,713 of NW_026897257.1, read as the reverse complement.
GCGGGCTCCATCAGGTGCGCGCGAGTTATATATATATATATATATATATATATATATATATATATATATATATATATAAATGGATTTGCATTTATCATTTAACATGATACAATAAATTTTTTTACATACACAATATTTGGTGGGACCCACACTTTTTAAAGAAAAAAAGAAATTACGGCACACAAAACGAATCTCTATAACATTACACAATCACTTTTTCTATAACATAATTCTTATAAAATCCATATATAAATAGGTTAAAATATTTATGCAGTTATTGTAAACAAGAAATTATCTTAGAGCATATAGTGTGTGGTAATTTTTTGATTTGCATGTACATTTTTTGTTTTATAAATAAATGTGAAATTTATCACTAGTTAAGTCACAACATAATAATTTAGAGGTCGTTTGTTTCACCTTTTAGAAAAAGTAAGTTATATCACTTCCTTATTTTAAAAGTATTTTTTACAAAAGTTAAAACTATTTATATTTTTATAAAAATATTTATTTTTTGAAAAAAATATTTGGCTTTTGACTTCTGTTTTTCTTATAAGTTAAAATTTTTAGCTTATGAAAAAAAAATAGGTTTTTGACTTTTTTTGTGACTTTTTTTTTTTAAATGCAGATATCAAACAAACTAAAAACGAGAAATGCTTTTTTTCATTAAAAAAAAACAACTTTTGAAGAAAAAAAAAGTTCATCCAAACGGGCCCTTCGAAATAACTTTTTAAAACTTATAAATGTTTTATAAATTTGATGAAGTCCAGGTCCTCACCTAACTTAATTTACTTGTTTTTATCGTAATTAATGACGCCAATACAGGTCCCAAGTAGTCGCAATTATTTAATTTAGGACCTGTAAGATTATGCTCCACCGCTACAACAGTCTCACTTCATTTTAGCATCAGAATAGATAAGATAAATTAGATTATCCATGGAGTATACTTTGTTTATTAATTAGTAGAATATAATGTATATTTTATCAATAAAAGCTGTAAAACTTCAGCAGCCAAAATTTAATCTAGTTCTAGTCAGCCGTGTCTATATAATATGTTTCACAACAATAAGAGTGTGCATGAGAACTATTCTATTCCTTAGTACTGTTTCTGAAAAGAAATATTTTTTTTTATTTCTATGCATTGGAAGAGTTTCTGAGAAAAAAAATGTGTTTGATAACATGTTCTATTTTTATTACAAGAATGAGAATTGTGTTTAATAACACAACAAATAATATAATAAAAAATAATTTCTATTGAATATAAAAAAATTTGGATCATCACTTTCCTTTCCATATTTTGTGGTTGTGATGGTGGCGGGTGACGCTGTGGTGGCAGCGGCAGCGGTACATTAATGGTAGTGGTTGTGGCAGTAACGTGGTGATGATAGCGGTGGTGATTGTGACGACAATGGTTGCGACAATGGCAGTGGTAATGGTGGCGGCGACGGTGGTAGTGGTGGGGATGGTGGTGGTGGAGGTGACAACAGTGGCTGCGACAATGGTGATGGGTATGGTGGTTTGTGGCGGTAACAATGATAGCAGTGACATGGTGGTGGTGGTGGTTGTGAAGGCATCATGATGGTGGTGGTGGCAGTGGCTACGGTGGTGGCGGTAGTGGTACGTGACAGTGGTGGCGATGACGTGGTGATGGTAGTGGCAGGGGTGGTATAATGGTGGCGTTGATGATGGTGGTGACGGTAATAGCTGTGACGATGATGGTGGATGCAGCAATGGTAGTGGTGGTTGGTGACAATGGTGGTGATGGCAGTGGTCTGTGATGGCGGTGACGACAGTGGTTGCGATGATGGTGGTTGTGGTTGATGGCGGTAGTGGTGATGGTGGTGGTGATGGTGACGGTGATAGTGGTGGTGGTGGTGGTGGTGGTGACAGTGGCATGGTGGTAGTGATGGGTGGAGGGGGTGGTAATGGTGGCGGTGGCATGTGGTGGTGACGACGACACTAGTGGTACGATGACGGCGACGACGATGGTGGCGGCAGTCGTGTCAAGATGATGGTGATGGTGGTGATGATGGTAGAGGTGGAGAATGATTGAGAGATAAGTGTTTCTCATTTTGTGCCCGAGAATAAAAAAGTAAAATTTTTTTTATTCTTTTTTCTGTTTTCTAGCACAAAAATTAAATCGGTTCATCCCGGGAACAAAAAAAATAAACCGATTTTACCAAACGAGTTTCCTATCTATTTCTGTTCCTGAGAACAGAAATTAAAAAAGAATTGATTCCGGGAAGGTTGTCGTGCAGATCCTAATTAACATTGTTCTTTATTAGTATGATACAAAAAATTATTTTTAAGTTATTGAATTAACTCTTGAAAAAACTTAAACCATCTTAGTGCAGACGCATTAAATTTTTTGTTTTATCTGTGAAATAGTTCAATCGAAATACCAAATTGACTTTACATCATTAATATAATCAATCTCAACGTACAACCGCCTGAATTTTTAGTTTAGGTATCATCATAAAATTCTTGAAGTCTGTTGATATGATCTACCAATTCTCTTTACCCGCATTTGATAGATGCTGAAACTTGTATGGCTTGTCATTAATACCCATCAAATGCAATAGTTTCTGTAAATGTCTAAATTCAAAATCAAAAGCTAAAAATGTCAAAACTTGTGCAAAATTGTGTGATATTATTTGCTTATATATGGTTCTAAATTTTAAGGCTTGACAAAAGCTGTTCTAGGTAAAGTTGAAATTGAAGGTGATGCCAACATTGCAACGTCTCTAGTTGATCACTTTATGAAGTCCACATCCTCACCTAACTCATTTTACTTGTTTTTCTCATTATGACGTCATTATAGGGTCCAAGTAGTCACAATAATTTTGATTATAGGACCTGTAAGGCACTGATTATGCTTCGCCTCTATAACAGTCTCACTTCACTTTGGCATGAAAATAGGTAAGGTCAATTAGAAGATCCATGGAGTACTTGTTTAATACCGGACTATAACAGCTGTAAATCTTCAAATGCCCAAATTTAATTAGTTAACATAAGCCTTGTCATTGTAACATGTTACACAACAATAACATTATTTTTTTAAGTATGATATGAAAAATTATTGTATTACGTTTTTCCCCCTAAGATGTTATATGATTTGTGGATGGTCAGGATACCTAAATGACCCAGAGGCCACAAAAAGAACTATAGACAAAGAGGGATGGCTACACACAGGTGATATTGGTTACATCGACGATGATGATGAGCTCTTCATTGTTGATCGTCTAAAGGAGCTAATCAAATACAAAGGATTTAAAGTGGCTCCGGCAGAGCTCGAAGCAATGTTGATTGCCCACCCAAACATTTCTGATGCTGCCGTTGTACCGTAAGTTTGTTGTCTAATGTTTTATTTATTTATTTATTTATATTATCCGTCGATTCATCAATTATTCGATTAATTCAATTTGAGCAAAGTAAGACCACTAGGGCGGCAAAGTTCTCTCTACAAAATTTTAACACAAATGTGTTCTCAACAACCCATTATTATCAGTTAATCCTTGTTGGTTGCCTAATGTTTTTCTAAGCCAAGGCCCTTTGATATTTTTATTTAAGAAATTATAATTTGTCTCGTGAATATTTTGAGTAAATATTGGAAATATATAAACTATCTTATATACTCATAAATATTGGTAGTTAACAGTAATTTGTAAATGAGTAATATCGTCGGTGTTGGTTTCAGCTTGAAAGATGAAGCTGTCGGAGAACTTCCAGTTGCATTTGTTGTAAGATCAAACGGTTCTGAAATCACCGAGGATGAAATCAAGCAATACATTTCACAACAGGTTCTCTTTGTCAAAATAACTGGTTTCTTTTCTTTTTATAGGATTATATATATATGTGGAGTTTAAAGATGAGTTAAATATTTCTATAAAATTAATCAGTTCTTTTTCTATTACTTTAAAAAAGCAATCCCTACATCGATGCTCGTTTAGTTACATATATCACAGTATCTATTTTTCTGTCATTAGTATTTCTTGTTGCAGTGTGCATATATTTCCTGATGAATGACGCAAAAGCTATATTTCTTGTTAGCTGTAAGAAATAGCATATATATGAACTAAATTTTTTAACTTTTGTGGTTGTAAATGGTTTTATTGGGGGGCGATGGGTGTGTGTTTCTTGCAGGTGGTATTTTACAAGAGAATCAACAAAGTTTTCTTCACGGACAACATTCCTAAAGCAGCCTCAGGAAAAATTTTGCGAAAGGAATTAACTGCAAGGCTTACGGAAGGTTTGTTGTCCAATTTGTAAGAAATGAAATGTATCATTTGTTTGTCATTAAGGAAAGAAGTTTCTTAATTACTTGAATGAAATAGTCAAGTCTTCTTATAATTTTCAAAACAAATTTAAATATATAAAAGTATCATTCTTTTTTGCTACCTATCAAGGTTATGGTTTATATATGTTTTTTCAATGAAAATAGAAAGTAAGAACGAAAGAGGGGGGAATTAATAAGGTACCCAGGGACAAGAGTTTGTATTAAGAGTTTGTATTACCGTGCAAGTTCTGTGCTGAAATATTAATTTTCATCGTGAATAAATGTTTGTGTTTGCATAGGAGAGAGTTTTTCTTCTTCTCGGATACTGAGTGAAAAAATGAGGTACCCAGGGACAATAGGTAGAAATTCTTTAGTTATAAGAATTTCAGCAAGGTCAAATATAAATTAATGGTTATTTTTTCTTATCAATTGTCCTAATTTATTCTTTTTTTATTTATTATCATACTTAATCAGTATTTAAACGGCTGAAATCATTTTACATAATCTCATGTAGGAGAATCAATAATACCCATTTCTTTTACCCCGATTTTTATGATAGCTGAAATCTTTAATATAATGCCAATTTTATTTTGGTGCTACAGAAATTTTTTAATAACCGTTTAAGTAGATTGTTATCGGCCAACTCACAATTATTTTGTTTAGAGAAGTAAGGAATTTGTTAATTTTCAATTATCAGATAAGAAATTTAACAGTGTTAGTGCTGTTTGGAAGGTTTTTTTAGCTTCTTTTTCTATTTGGATCCAGAAAAATTATTTTTTAGCTTCTCTTCTTTTTATAAACAAAAATTAAGCCAATTAAATTTTTATAAAAGCTCTTACAATAAAAATATTTTCTTTTATAATAAAAAAAAAATCGAAAAGCAAAAACTTTTCATATAAGCATTTTTTAAGTTGTGTCAATTTTTTTTGAAATCAACTACTATTTTTTAAATGAATAGTTTTAAATAAATTTTAAGTTAAATTTTTTATATAATTATCAAATAATTTTTAATTTTGTTTAGAATTTTTTTTTTAACTTTAACTAAATATAATTTTTAGCTTAAAAAAATGACAAATAGGCTCTCATGGTAGTCTGCGGCAATAAAGTAGTCTCCTACGGTTCTACTTTATTTTTGTCCCTGCTTTGTTTATTTTGGTTTTAATTTTGCTACGAAATTGTAAATATATATGTAAACCCTAAACCCTAAATATATATGTGTCAAACTGGTGTTTTACAAGAGAATCAACAGATTTTATTTAAGGGCTCAACTCCAAACGCATATTCAGACAATATTTTACGGAAAAACCTCAGGGCAATATAGGCCCAATTTAAAAAGGTTCTATTACAAGGTCTACCCTCCATGGGTGAATACGTGGCCCAATTCAATCTGAGATGTTTTTAATGGTGCCTCAGAGAGAGAAAATATATAAAATCAAAATGAAAAATGTGTTTTTTTATGTTTTTGCACGAACGAACTATAATTATGTATTTTTAAGAATACACAATTATAATCAAATTTTTTTTTCTCTATGTTAGGAGATAATTTTTGAAGAGAAAAAAAATTATCTTTAACATTATAACTATATATTCCTTAAAATTTACATAGTTATAATTGGTTATTGATTTTTATTTTTATTTTACAGCAACATAAGAAAAAAGAGACCCTATCAAAAAATATATAAATTTCTTTCTTTAAAACCCAATATAATATATTTTTTTGGTAGTTGTGGAGGGTATAAGCCCAAAGAAAACAAAAATAAACAAACAACCCCTAAGGGCCAAACAGCTTACATTAAGAGACTACTGTTGTGATCACGGCAAGTATACTGGTCGTATAAGTAATAAAGAAATGAGTAGAATTATCGTTCCAGGAGGATTAATTGTACCAAGCATTATTTTCACTATTCCCTTTAATTTGGACAAACCAAAGTAGTTGGAAGAGTAATTTTTAATAATAGAATTAAAGTTAAAGACCATTGCAATTTACACTAATTGAAACTAAGAACACTAAGAATAAAACAAAGTTTAAGATTAATAACAGAAATGTAGCTAGGAAATATTTCACCTCTGGTCTTCCTTTAGTAGTTTAAGTTAATTTCAATAATAAACTATCTCAATTATTTCAAACAATTCACCTTCTAATTAATTAGTTGGTTAAATCTCTACCAAAAAAAAAAATAGTTGGTTAAATCCTAATTTTTTAGTGACTTTAACCCTTTAACCCAATTAGAATCCTAATGTCTTAGTAATTTCTCTTAGATTAAGCATTAAGCTTGATGAATTCTAAAAGTTTGCAATTCAAGCAAGCTTATGTATAGATCATGCAAGAATTGATATTTTTCCCTGTTAAGATTAAAATTTTAATATGTCTATCGTGAACTTTAACCTTCAAATCTCTATATGAGTGATCAATTTGCATAAGAATATATAAATTTAATCCAAGGTAAAACACTAACAATCTGATACAATTTATTAAATAAACAATTTAAACAACAAAAATGATTCACGTCGGATCCATAACCCTAAGTACAAAAGAAACTTAGCCAGACATAACTGCATTAAACAAAATAAAGAAGTAAAAAAAGTATACGAAGTCATGAAGAAGAAGAAAAGAAATCACTGTTGCACAATTCTTCAAGTTTTTTTTTCTCTCTCTCTCTCTCTCTAATTCTCCAATCTCCAGCAAAAGCTCCTCTCTCGGGATGTGTCAGCCTTTTTGTTTACAAGAGTTGTCTTCTTATAGTGATGAAACCATATCTTTTTTTTTCAATAATATCTTTAATAGAATCTTCACTAGAATCTCTAATCACATTTTTAATTAAATCCTTAAAATCTTCCCTTCTATATTTAAAGGAGAATTTTCCTTAAAAATATTCAAGGGAAGATTCAATTAGATCTTCAATAAATTATATGGTTCAGAAATCCAAAGCAAATTCCCTTGAGCTCTTTAATTCGTCTCTTTATTGAGCTGAAAATTACTGCAAAATATAAGAATTTTTATGAGAATATTACTGAGAATAAAATAACACTTTAATTATAATTATCATAACTTTTAATTATTTTTAAACTAATTTCATACTCATATTAACTTTTAATACATAATAAATTAGAGACTCATCAACTCCATAAAAAAACTAGCAGAATCTGGAATACGGAGGCCCTTGATTTCATCTCGAGGCTCATTTATCCCTACCATGTTTCTGTGTTAGGGATATTGAAACCTTTTCTTTGCTAGCCAGTCCACTGGTGGTTGGTTGGCCTTCCGCCTAATATGCTTGACAGAGATGTCCATACGATCCTTTACGAGTTTCCTGATCTTCCAGACAAGTGGACTACCTCCCCATAAATCATTGGACGTCGAGACACTGGCCACTGTCTCCAATGAATCAGATTCAATGATGACATTCTTCAAGTTTAATCTTCTCACAAGTAAAATGCCTTGTACAACAACACATAAATCCGCTTCAAGGCTGTTGCAATGTCCCACAAACTGGATAAACTCACCAAGCCATCTTTTGGTACTACCTCGAGCCAAACCACCACAAGCATCATAAGAGTTGTGTCTCTCAATAGCACCATCAATGTTGACTTTGAAGAGGTCCATCTCCGGAGTAACCCACTATCTGATCTAGCTGCTAACGGGGACTGTATTGTTGCGAGGTAAGCTACAACAAAAGGTATTCCTGATACTAACAATGTAATCTGAAATACAAATGTGAGGCATTTCAGGGCGTTTATGGTTGTTATTGTGGGTATCCGCATTTCTCCAACTCCATATAAACCAACACGAGACATAAAAGATGTCTTTCCAATCTAGTCCCCATCTGGCATTCCATTTTGAGCTAATGTTGAGCTTGATCCACTCATCACGAGAGTAATGAGGTCCAAATAATATCGTTTTAAATTAATAGGGTACGTGATAATTTTATTATATGGATTTAATATTTCTAAAGTGAATGTAGATAAGTTATCTATATTCGCTTTCAAAACGACGTCGTTTTGGGTAAAAAAATTAAAAAATTATAATGAAAAAGACTATTGTAACCCTGAAATAAATTATAATTACAAAAATACCTTTATTTCTGTCTCAAAACGACGTTGTTTTGGGCTCACTGTAGATAAGTTATCTACATTGACTGTAGAAAAAATGAACCCTTATTATATATATATGTGTGTGTGTTCTAGGACAATAATGAATTTTAGTTCAAGTATTGTTCAATAACTAACATCTTTTAATAATTCAAAATTTAATCTAATATAAAAAAACTTAAAGAAAATCCATTTATCAATGTGGCTTTTATGTTTTAATTAATATATATGATCGTATTTAGTTTGAGATTAATATTTCTCATGTTGTAGGAAATAATCCTAGATAATTTTATCTTCTACACATACATTGAAGTGTGTGGGGCCTATATAAAGAGAAGAGATAAAAAATAAAATATAGACACCACTAGGGGTGAAAGTGGGTCGCCCCGGCCTACATGGGCCTATAGCCTAGCCTATATTAGGTCAAGTTTGACCTATTACATATAGTCAAATAGAACAGACCCAAGCATTTAAAGAAGCCTATTTAGAAAGTAGGTGATATGCTTTTTTTTACATGTCGGGCCTATAAGCCTAAGTCGGTCTATATCATATTATTTATTTTAAATTAAATCAAATAATATTATTCATAGTAGTACCAAATGACGATAATTAAATTGGTTCATGTGAGTTAAGTAGGTGGTGAAAAAATCTAGGTTTGTTCCCTTACCAATACTATATTTGAGAGTTGCATAAGATATATACCAATATCTACAATACCATAGGAATCAACATTATTGATGCCTATAGTTCTAGCTTGGCTGAAGATACCATCCAGGTGTTAATATACGACAGAATTGGCTACGTAAGAGGTATGACTTAAGAAAAAACAAAAGGTATAAATTTAATCAATTGAAATTATTTTATAATTTAATTAAATTCAATTAAATTTTAATAGAAATTTGGATTTATTTTTTATATAAGAGGAACCATCATCTCAGTATGTGAGATTGCCTATATGAATCTATTAAAAGATTTTTTGTTTCTTAATCTTATTTTGTTTGTTTCTATTCTTTATTCTTGTTTTTCTTTTTTACATTTACAAATTGTTTATCAACTTATGTAATCTTGGAATTATATTTGTATGGGAGAGAAGGTAAAGAGAATTTGTTGGCTACTACAAGCATCATGATGTGTTTGCTGGATTTATGTAGTTATTTTAATTTGCATAGTATAGATTTGTTTATTGGATCTGATGAAATATATGTTATTTGGTTTGAACATTTTACATTTGAAAGTGACCTAAATGAAGATTGTGATGAGTTTTGTTGTGATTCATGATTCTATTTGGACATTGAAATCGTGATTTTTGCTTTAGCAACAAAATTTGTGTATTTTGTGAAGATGATTTATGGTTCTGCTTGAAAGTTAAAAATTAACAGGCTAACGGGTCAAGCCATGACATTTGTTTTTTTTATAAACGGGTAAAGTCATGCTAACAGTTAGACTAGTATTAGGCTCGGGTCAGGCCAATTTAAAATTTTTTAGCATAGGCTTGGGTTTTTCGGGGCAAAGTTCGGCCCGGTCCAGCCCAACCCACTTTCACCCCTAAACACCACATACTTTTATGTGTATGTAAGAGATAAAATTATTTCCTTGAGAAATATTAATCCCTTAATTTATTCATATTATTTTTCAAAAATTTAAGAACATTTACTTATTTAATTTAATTTAAATAGATGACATTTTCTATTTTATGGAAATAGAAAATCAGTGAAATGGATCACAACTTATTCTTTTTAAAACAACAATACAAATAAACTAGATAATAAAAATGACATGTTTTTAAAGTGTTCAAAGGAATTTTCATTTGGATATATAAAGTTAAAGATGATTATTTCATAGTCAGGTCAAGTTTGATAAATATTTATGCATTTTCCCAAACACTTATAGCGTTTTTGTTGTATTCGCAGTACGAGTGTTCACGATCTGAATTGGATCAATTTTGAAGAAAAAATCAATCGATTCATCCCTTCAGTTTGATCATTTAATCATTCATTTGTTTGGATTGAATAAGTTTTTGATTTTTTGAAAAACCTAAAATTCCAGCCCCACAAATCACTCTGGCTATATCAAAATAAAGTCATACAAAGTTACAAACTACTGAAAATTTCAAGACTTCAAACTAAAATAAGTCTTAAAATTCATGAAAAATTAAAATAGATTAATAGACAGTAAGAAACTAAAACAAAATAGTTTTCTATCAATAATATCCAAGATCAAGTCTACAAAAAAACAAGATTCCAAACCACCATATTTCAAAAATAATAAACACACAATACATTGAATAAGTCAGATTGGATTGATTTTCACCAATCAAATCAAACCAATCAAATTCAATTAAAATATGTAAATTTTTTTGTCAGTTTTAAGTTTTAAGTTAATTCGATTATTGATTTTTTGTTTTGGTCATCGCAATTTGAATCGGTTGATGAACAACCTAATACACAACATGAGATAAATTGTACGCATTTATAATTACTAAAAAGTTACCCATTTATAATTTGGGAGAGGTTATAGTTACTACTTCTTACTTCCAAATCTTAACCGTTGATTTCCGTCAATCTAATGGTTATAATTTATTGAAAATTAATAATTAAGTAATAAATATGACCCAATAAATTATAACCATTAGATTGACGAAAATCAATGGTTAAAATTTGATAATAAAAGATAATAAAAAAGAGAGGTAATAATTATAAGGGGAAGGATATTGTGACAACCAAGTTGTGTTACTACCAAGTGACTACCAATCAATCTTACCGTTAGATCGATTATATTGATCCATCAGTTATATTTATTTCCATCTTTGTATTGTCATGATTTCCTAAATTTAATACTTTATATTTATTTTCACCTTTGTATAGTTATGATTTCCCATATTTAATGTTTTCACTTTAAATATGGAGAATCATGACCATACAAAGATGGAAATAAATATAATCGTTAGACCAACATAATCGATTAACGGTGAAATTGATTGGTAGTCACTTGATAGTAACACAACTTGGTTGTCACAATATCCTTCCCCTAATTATAAACTCTCCCTTATAATTTATGTGAAATATATCTGTAAAGAGAGAGACATTAACGACCACAAAATTATCTTTGAATGTGATACATAATACGGAAGATAAAATGTCGCTTTAATTACTATGTCTGTACGTTACCATAATTTATATGTTGTTATTAGGCCCGTGCTATAGCTTCTCATATTGTTGTAGTGTTTGGGCCCAAGCAGAGGTCTAAGCCCCAAAGTAACAATAATAATTATAACGTGACAGAGAAGTGACGCAACCATGATCGGATAAGGCAAAACGGTCGAACCAACGTAAAAATTCAATTAAACGCAATATTATTTTAATAAATCCCATACCCTAGTTTTATATGCCTCTATATGAGACTAATGATATTAAATTACTCATGATTTAAATTTAAATTATTTTTTATTCAAAATAAATTCTGAACCTTTTCGATTTGTTGCACGTGACAGTCACGCGTAGGGATCGTGCAAGCATAAATTAGATGCGGAATTTATTACATTAAATTAGTATTTTGTTTGAAAATTACGTTATTTTATCTTTTATTTTTTTGAAAAATTGCTTCAAAAGGTCATTGACCTCTTGGATGATGAAAGGTGGTAGGTGAATGTTGAAAACTTGAAATGATACCGCAATTGCAAGAGTCGTGATTACAGTTGGCTGTGTAACATGAAAAGTAAAAAAAATTTGGTTGGTGTGGCAGGTGACAAATGGTGACCAATAACCATTCATATATAAGAATGTATTAATTAAAGATAATTAAATAATATTAAAAATAATTTTAACGAAATTTTAATTAACTTTTTTCTGTTATATAAGTATATTTTAAATTTTTAATCAATCATATTTAAGAAACATTATATTTATAAAAAAAAAAGGAATTCAATGACAGATGATAGATTACCGTGCATAAAAATACAGTGAATGCGAATCCACATAATACAAACTCTTTTAATCCACAAATTGAATTAATAAATATTGTTTTTTTTGTAAAAACGTGAATCATGTTTTTTTATTTTTGATGTGTGACGCAAGGACAAATCAGAAAAAAAAGAAATAGAGCTCGTTTGAATGAGTGTTTTTTTTTTTTTCAAAAACTGTTTTTTTTAAGAAAAAAAAGTACTTCTCTATAAAATTCTGTTTGGAGGTCTACTTTTAAAAAAAACATAAGTCATAAAAAAGTCAAAAACTTACTTTTTTTAGAAGCTAAAAATTTTAGCTTTTAAAAAAAACAGAAGTGAAAAGTCAAATATTTTTTTCAAAAATCAAATAATTTTTTAAAAATTTAAATAGCTGTAACTTTTATAAAAATTATTTTTAAAATAAGAAAATCATAAAAAAAAAACTTTCTTGAAAAGTCAATACAAACGGACTCGTATTCTCCTTGGTTAAACCTAAACCTTATATGGGCTCTCTTGAAAGATAAAATCGCTTGTGAACTCTAATTTGTAAGTCTAATGATAAAACTCTCTTTCTTGGTAATAAAACTTTACTACTAGCATATGAGTGTTTGGTACAATGGTAATATTATAATTATTTATTTTATGAAGTATATAATTATAATATTAAAATTATTTTTCTTTCTCTCCATGTCAGTTTAGAAGTTTATAAAGAAATAAAATAATAATTTTAATATTATAACTATATATTCTCGAAATACATAGTTATAGTACCATCGTTGCAGCACTCGGTGGGACGATAATACTAAAATTTTATTCCTTTCATGGGTTTTTATTTCATCTCTAACCAGAATTTTATTTTATTCCGTGGGTTTTTCTTTCATCTCTAAGCAGAATTTTTTTATAATTCTCCAGGAGAAGGGATTTTTTTGACATCTTGGTTTCAAAAAAGTTATAATTAAAAGTGAGGTTTAATGTTTCTTATATTATAATAGATAAAATTATTTCATATACTCACATAAAATTATGTGAAAATCATGTTTTATTTTTTTCTCTTTTCTTTTTACATTGGCCCACTTAAACTTCACATATTTTTATGTGTATATAAAAAATAATTTTTCTTTTATAATATAAAAGATATTAAACTCTTAAAAGTGACTCCTCTCACGTTACCAACTTACTTTATGACAATTGAGAACTACTTTATAGTAATTAAGATTCGAGCTTGATTAAGAAGCCCTTAGCTACTTTCTACTTATCTTCTCTTGAAAAACTTCAGAAACTAGTTTTGTCTGACATAGGAAATATTTCTGCCAAGAATTCTGCACTTACTCCTGACTAAATTTGGCTATGCCCCACTATTTTTACCAAAAATAAATATTAAGGTAGATAATTACAAAAATATAAATATTTCTTCGTCTATATATGACTAAAATTGTCTAATATGATATTATTATTTTAAATAACACATCATCCATTCCAAATGCATTGAGTTTTTATTTCTTCATTATGAAATTCTTGCATACTGAAATTTGAACTTTATCTCATACAAACTACGAAAATCTCTTACCAATTTACTGGTTTAATTTTGTTGTTTATTTCATTTTGTATAATTCTCGTCTTAACATTTTGTATAATTGGGAATCAACAATTATTCTCAGATTCGGCAATGTGGCAGTCCCTGTCCCTTTCCCAACATAAAGATGCAACCAGAATTAAATAGTTGATATTTTCTTTTTAGACAACTCATCTCAAATTATCTCTTAAAAATGTGAGTTGTTTTTTTTTTTTTTTTTTTTAATATTTTGGTAAGCTTGGATTCTTTAAATTAGATACGAGACTAATTCAAAAAACAAGATGGGTCATAAAGATATTTAAATCTTTCTCAAAAATAATTTATAAAAATTAAACTAAAACTCTTTCGTTTTCACTTAATCCATTCTATTTCTATCAAAATGAACTGCCATCGTTTTATATTGAAGAGTTGATAAATGTATATAAGTAAGTGGTGGCAGTGGCACCACTTCATTTTAAATTTTCAATTTAAGTGAATTAGCTAGCCCCTTTCTTTTTCTCTCTCTCTCTCTCTCTCTCCCCGAAATGTCACCAACTACAGAAGAATTCATCTTCCGCTCCAAACTCCCCGACATTCCCATTCCCACTCATCTCCCATTATACTCTTACTGCTTCCAAAACTTGTCCCACTACCAACACCGTCCATGCCTCATCGACGGCGACACCGGCGAAACCTTCACCTACGCCGAAGTCGATCTCACCGCTCGCAGGATCGCCTCAGGCCTCCACACCATCGGAATCTGTCAGGGTGATGTCATCATGCTCCTCCTCCGTAACTGTCCCCAGTTCGCCCTCGCTTTTCTGGGAGCCTCACCCCGCGGCGCCACTGTCACCACCGCTAACCCGTTCTACACGCCTGCAGAGCTCGCGAAGCAAGCGGCGGCGACGAACACCAAGCTGATCATAACTCAGGCCGCATACGTCGAGAAAATCAAGGGTTTCGCTGAAAACAACGATGTGATGGTGATGTGCATTGATTCCTCGCCGGAGGATGGTGTTCTGCATTTCTCTGCGCTGACGAACGCTGACGAGAGCGAAGCCCCCGCCGTTAAGATAAGCCCAGACGACGTCGTTGCGATCCCTTTTTCCTCCGGAACTTCTGGGCTTCCCAAGGGAGTGATGTTAACGCACAAAAACTTGGTGACGACGGTGGCGCAGCTGGTTGACGGAGAAAACCCGAACCAGTACACTCACAGCGAGGATGTGCTCCTCTGCGTGCTGCCTATGTTTCATATATATGCGCTTAACTCCATTTTGCTGTGCGGGATTCGCGCTGGTGCAGCGGTGCTGATTGTGCAGAAGTTTGAGATTACTACGTTGTTGGAGCTGATCGAGAAGTACAAGGTGACGGTTGCATCGTTTGTCCCACCTATCGTTTTGGCGTTGGTTAAGAGCGGGGATGCTCAGCGATACGACCTGTCGTCTATTCGGGTCCTGATCACGGGTGCTGCACCCATGGGTGTGGAACTCGAGGAAGCTGTGAAGGCTAGGCTACCTCACGCCAAACTTGGACAGGTCAAGCACTCAGGCCTCTTTGTTCCATTACTTTTTTTTAAAAAAATAAAATTAAAAATCATGCATTCAATTGAAATTTTGAAGATTGAACTTGTGATTTTGCATGAATGAGAGGAGAGGAGAAACTTTGATGGGTTGATACAAAGTGAGATTTTAGCTGAACATTGATGAAAATATTACTGTTCATCAAGTTTTGTATGCAAATGTCGCGCGAACGAGTAAATTATATTACTGTTCATCAAGTTTTGTATGCATATGTCACGCGAACGAATAAATTTTTGGTGCATCTGTTACACTTAAATTCAGTGCATCTCACCAATCAAAGTATTACATCAATGTCAGAGGAGAGAGAGAGTTTGACATAGAAAAGATAACTTTGTTTGACATGTAATATTTTTATTGGTTGGATACATCGAATCTTCAGTGCAATCGTAACACCAAAAATTTATTTTACGCGAACATTGTTATTTTTCAATATGTCGCGTGCGCAAGTCCGCTGGCACTTTAACGAACTCGGTTTGTTGACGTGTCACGTTTTTAGTGGACACCAAATTTGTTATGAGATAACGAATTTGGTTGCAATACATAAAAATTACGTATTGCAATCAAGTTTGCTATCTCATGTATCGAACTTAGTATTTGGTATCCACTAAAAATATGATATGTGAGCAAATCGAGTTTGTTACCATGCCCAACAAATTTATCCATATGAAATATTGAGAAATAATACTGTTGGTGTAAACTACACTTATTCTTAATAGACTCGGAATGTGTTTTGTTCCTTTTGCCGCTTTATCTCCTCGCGGGGCCCTTATGTGCTTCTTCTGGAGGCTAATTTCAATGGTAGGTTCTAACTTGAAAAAAAAGTATTTTTTATATTTGTTTATGATAATAAATAAAATAATAATTAACGCAAGATGATATGTTATCTCACCAACTTAAATTTTGGCGTTTTTTTTTTTTTACTTGTTATGAATTAATAAGGAAAGGAAAAAAGAGATAAATAAAATTTTGATGTACAGGGGTATGGTATGACAGAGGCAGGACCACTTTCCATTAGCTTGGGATTTGCAAAGGAACCATTCGAAACAAAATCAGGTGCCTGCGGAACTGTTGTAAGAAACACCGAGGTGAAAATTGTAGACACGGAGACAGGTGCTTCTCTTCCAAGAAACAAAGCCGGTGAAATTTGCGTTAGAGGAATAAAGGTTATGAAAGGTATTCACTATTTACCACACTTCGATACCTCATTCTCTGATTTTTGTCCTTTGTCCTCACCATCACAAAGAAGCTTGGTGTCTCGTTTATTAACTTTAATATAACATAAATCCAATCTAAAACTTCTAACATGAACACTTCCTTTAATTTTCATTTGCCCTTTTTTTTTTTCCTTTCTGATAATCAGCTGAGCTGATAATCTCGCCCGTTAAAGGGACAAAATGTCTTCTGTAGGTTTAAACCAAAACCGCTTTGATAATTCCTGTGTGTAAACATATCAATCGACGTTGTCATTTATATTTGGATCACATTATAAGAATTTTTTTTCTGAATGGTTATATGGGTGGTTGGGTTTGGTGGAACAGGAGAGAGAGAGAGGATAAGGTTTTAATTTAGGAAAAATGATATGTTATTTTAAAGGAGGGAAAGTGATATTAAGAGAGAAAAAGATAAATAAAAAAAGATAAATAAATAAAAGAAGAGTTGACAAAAAAAAAATAAAAGCGTCCACCTCTTTGTAAAAGTGATAGAATATAAATTATGTGAATTAAAAAGATAAACATTTCCTTTCTTTTTAGAGTGAACACTCTTTTTGGTCCCTGACAATATCTACGAAATTCTTTTTGGTCCCTGTCAATAAAAAAAGACCAAATTGATCCTTAAAATTATAAAAAAAAGGGGTCACATTAGTCTTTATGTCAACTCCTCCGTCACTAACGTGACCCTTTTTTCATACTGTTAGGGACCAATTTGGTCCTTTTTTATTGTCAGAAACTAAAAAAAATTTCGTAGATATTAACAGGGACCAAAAAAAAAAGTATTTACTCTTCTTTTTATAACACGATTATATCATAATCTTTTTGAGTATGTAGCGGTACCCTATCCAGAACTCGCGTGCTTTGTCCATCATACAAGTGCTGCGGGATCCAATATAAAGCAGCTTTTACATCCCCACCAACTGTCGACACCGATTGCTTTTACTGTAAGCCAGACGCGTGTAAACTCTTAAAAAGTATTATTTGTATAGAATATGTCGAATATGTTTCTCCGACGTAATTTTGTCACATTTAACATATAAAAATACGTGAAATATTCTCGTAAAAGAGCCATATAGATTAGTGGACTCACACCACATCTTAATCCAAAAAAAGTTTGTGAATTTTTCGCAGTCATATAACCTTTATTCTGTTCATTTCTAACTTTTGTCTTTTATCATGTCTCGCATTGAAAATTTCTATCATTGGCCCATCTTCGTGTTCTTTCCTAAAGGTAACTTTTGCATAAATCTCTTCTCTACGAGTATTGATGTCGAACTAACTTTTTGCGAAGGCTTTAAAATATCATCACCTTCAAATACTCGATCCAACCAAACTGTTATCTCTTGTACCAATGTTTAAATATGAGAATATTGTTTTGTATTTCATAAAGGAAATAACATAAGCCTATTATAAGCCATACAAAAAATTGAAAGAAAAATAAAACGTGACACTAACAAAAAAAAATAGAGAAAACTCATTAAGAAGAAGAGAGATAAGTAATTTATGTGTGAATGGAACAAAATTATCTTATGTAATTTGAAAATATATATTTAATAGAATATATAATAAATAAATGAGAAATATATTTATGAATATAAAATAAATAAAATACTTTCATTTATAATGATTTATAAATTTACATTTATTTATTATTTTATATATTCTCAAATAAGTATTTGTTGTACTATTTTAAGATATATACGTATTTTTAAGTGTTTAAATCGTGTGTATGTGTATATATAATACGATTTTCAAAATTAAGAAAAGAGTTAAAATCTTGAAAAAAAGTATGCTCAGAAAGATTTTTTTTTTTTTGAGGTATTCTTGTTCTTATTTTAAAAGTGCGCCGTTCTCGAAAAAACATCAATTCTAATGGCAGGAATATTGTGGTTCCTCCACTTGTTAAAGGAGATACATTATATTCAACATCAATTGCTAAGATTCTATAATAGAATAAAATTGTGTGGCAGCACTTAGCTAGCTTTTATTGCGTTAAATTTCACTCACTTGTTTTCTTGGTGGGCAAATTTCACTCTTTTAATTACAGTGTTTAGATTGATTTTTCAAAAAATAAAATAGGATTTTTTAATAAAAATAATATAATAATTATAGACTTAAATTGATATAATTCATATAAGAGAAAAATATTTCTCATGCTATTTAATCCCAAAATAATGTTATTTTTGAATTTAAAAAAAAATGAAGCATTTTAAAATTTTGTATCTCTCTTTCAATATAAATTTTCCTGAAATCTCATGTATTTTTTTAAAACCCTATATTGATGGAGTTGTATGAGATAATTTTATTTTTAGAAGAAATATAAATTTTTTATATAATATAATAATATTTCTAAAGTAATTTTTTATAATATTTATTTTAAATTATCTTTTATTTTTTGTTTCTTACATTTCACAATTTATAACCTAATCTTGTACAATATCTACATTTATGTGTTATATAATTATTGAATTAACTTAATTTTGGTCTGATATTAGTTAGATTATGATTGAGTCATTTTTAATTTTATTTTTTTAAATAGTTCAATCGAAATACCAAATTGACTTTACATCATTATTATAATCCATCTCAACAACCGCCTGTATTTTTAGCTTAGTTAAAATTCTTGGAGTCGTTGAGATGTTCTACCAAATCTCTTCACCCGCATTGATAGATGCTGTCATGCTGCTACTTGTATGGCTTGCCATTAATACCCATCATATGCAATAGTTTCTGTAAATGTCTAAATCCAACATTAATTGTCAAAATATTTGTGCAAAATTGTAAAATATTATGAGTTTAATGTCTTCTAATATTGTTATGTTATAGGAGATAATATTATCTGTTATATATATAAAAATGTGTGGAATCATATAAAAAAGAAGAGAGAGAAAAAAGAAAAAATATATTCTTATGTTGTAGGAGAGTGTTTTTCTCTACTACATATACATCGATTTCTGCGTTACTTTTTTATCTTTTTCTATAAGTGATGGGTCTCACACATGATTGTCTCGTAGCGTGACAGAGCTTCTCTCCTATTGCATGAGATTAATAAACTCCAAAAGAAAAACACCAACCCACACATTTTTATATGTCTATAATATATATGCGCTTCTAAATTCTCATGGATCGAACCTTGGAAGTCGTTGATACATATATGTAAGTTTCCTCAACCCGTTGATAGGTGAGGAAACTTGTAAGGCTTGACAAAAGCTGTTCTAGGGAAAGTTGAAATTGAAGGTGATGATGACATGCCAGCATTGCGACGTCTCTAGTTGATCACTTTATGAAGTCCATATCCTCACCTAACTCATTTTACTTGTTTTTCCCGTATTGACGTCATTATATGGTCCAAGTAGTCACAATAATTTTGATTATAGGACCTGTAAGGCACTGATTATGCTCCACGTCTACAACAGTCTCACTTCACTTTGGCATGAAAATAGATAAGGTCAATTAGAAGACTCTTGGAGTACTTGTTTAATACCGGACTATAACAGCTGTAAATCTTCAAATGCCCATATTAAATATAATTTTAATTAGTTAAAGCCTTGTCATTATAATATGTTACACAACAATAACATTATTATTTTTAGTATGATATGAAAATTTATTGTATAATGTTTTCCCCATAAAGATGCTATATGATTTGTGGTTGGTCAGGATACCTAAATGACCCAGAGGCCACAGAGAGAACTATAGATAAAGAAGGATGGCTACATACTGGTGATATTGGTTTCATAGATGATGATGATGAGCTCTTCATTGTTGATCGGTTAAAAGAGCTTATCAAATACAAAGGATTCCAAGTTGCTCCTGCTGAGCTCGAAGCAATGTTGATTGCTCACCCAAGCATTTCTGATGCTGCCGTTGTACCGTAAGTTGGTGGTTACCTAATAGTTTTCAAGCCAAGGCCCAACTTTCAATTTTTTTTTTTTAAAAAAAATCTTTTATTTAACAAATTAAAATTTGTCACAAATATTTTTAGTAAATTTTGAAGAAAAAAAAAAACGGTGTCTTATATACTCATAAATATTTTTTGTTAACAGTAGTTTCTAAATGAGTAATATCATCGGTGTTGGTTTCAGCTTAAAAGATGAAGCTGCCGGAGAACTTCCAGTTGCATTTGTTGTAAGATCAAATGGTTCTAAGATCACCGAAGATGAAATCAAGCAATACATTTCACAACAGGTTCTTTTTACCATTATTATTATTATTTTTTTTTTTTTTTTTATGGGAGTGTGAGGAGTTTAAGGACCAGTTTAATATTTATATATAAGTTTGTTCTTTTTCTATTACCATCGACCAGGTTTTTTTAGTACTTCTTAGTGCTACGTTTGAAAATTAATTTTTAGCTTCACTTCCCTTTATAAGTAGAAACTTAGGCAAATATATTTGAAAAAACTTTTATTATAAAAAGAGATTTTTTTTTTATAATAAATAAAAAAGAGAGCAAAAAGCTCCAAAAGATTTTTTTTGTAATATATATACTAACTTTTTGGAGTTTTTATATTTATTTTTCAGCTTCATCCTTACTCTAAATTGTATTTTTCAATTTTACTCTTTACCTTAATAATTCATCTTAATTACAAATTATTTCATCTTCCCTTATTCAAAACTTTTATAACATCCCTTATTCGAAACTTTTATAACATCTTTATATAATCACCACAGAACTTTTAGTTTTATGTTTTAAATTATTTTTTTAACTTTAGTTTAAAATAACTATAAACTTAAAAAAAAACTTTAGTTAGATCCAATTAAGAAGATACTCAAATCAAATTAGCAGGAAACACGTGTGAAGTTAGAAGGTATTTTTTCTTACGAGGTCACAATCACAACTATTCATTTAGGTGCATGTAATATATTGTATTTATTTTTAGATTTCTTTCACATGTGAGTCCATTAAGAACCTGTTTGGATCCTCTTATTTTTGACTAGAAGCTACTTATAAGCTAAAGATAAAAAAAGCTTAAAAGAAGAAGCTAAAAGCTTTTTAGAAATTACATAAAAATTTTAACTTAAAGATTACTTAAAAGCACATATTTCAAGAAAATTATCTCTTTCTATCTTTATCACTTTTTATTTAAAAAGAAAAAAGCACATAATTCAAGAAAAACAGAAAAGAGCTTAAAAAAAAGCTTTTAGTTTTCAGCTTTTTTCTTTGTTATAAAAAAAAAAAAAAAACTTTTCATTATAAGAGCTTTTTTCAAAATTTAATTGACTTACTAGTTTATGCTTATAAGTAGCTTCTAGCTTAAAAAAAATAAGATTCAAACAGACACTAAGAAAGGAAAGTTATTTTTATTGTACAGCACTTATTTATTATTTAAAAACAAATCGCTGAGTTGTTGAGGCTGATTGCGTGGGGTAAAAAGTCTTTTACTATTACGAGACTTTTTAAAACTATTTATGTTGTCCTATATCATATATAGAGCAGAATGACACGTAATATTTTCCAAAATTATTGCTAGATCGGTTAGGTCTCTTCCTTATTTATTTTTTGGGAGCACTAATCCAATTAGTGTCACGTGCCAGTCCAGTTCAAAATAAAATAATTTTGGTATGAAAAATCTCGCAACAAGCCACTAGAATTGATCGGTGAAAGTTTGGATAGTTTGGCTAAGTGATAGATTTCAAACCTCAGTGTCACCGTTATATAAATAAATAAATAAAATCTCGTCACCGTAATTTTTTTTTCTTACCCCATGTAGTCAATCAGCGAGTTGTTCAAGCAATTAGTGAGGTTATGATAATAAAACACGTTAAAAGCCCACAAGTCTATATAATTCACATTTGTTAGGTATTACTAATTCCGGTTCTTTTTTTAGTCAGAAAAACTTGAAAGACTTGCAATTAGATAGTATAGATCCATCTCGTGAAAATAGGAGAGAGAATAGTAAAGAGCATATGAATGAGACTTTCGACACATGGTAAAGTATTTTGGAAGAGTTCATGATAAAAGAGGGAAAGAAAATTTATAAAATTGCCCTGTATTTATCTCGTGATATAGAAACACTTTTCCTTGTATGAATTATAATTTATAATTTTGTGGTTGTAATTGATTTTATTGGGGGTGTGAGTGTGATGGATGTGTGTTTCTGGCAGGTGGTATTTTACAAGAGAATCAACAAAGTTTTCTTCACCGACACTATTCCTAAAGCAGCCTCAGGCAAGATTATGCGAAAGGAATTAACTGCAAGGCTTAGCCAATGTCTCGTGTCCAATTAGGCATCTGTACGAGCTGCCGCCACGACACATATGGAAGAAATTAGTCATGGTAGTTTTACTTACAGCATCAGAAATCCTTCGTGTTTTGCTTTTTGTTCCTATTTTAATATCTCATTATCATACATTTTCAAGTATCCTATAATTTCTTCCCGTGTAATGTGAAATGTTGTATGTTCACTATGTTGTCGTACAATCCCACACATATATTGGAGAACGTACTCTGAATTGCAGCTTGATCACATTAAATTTCAGCAAGCTGTTGCTATCTGCTGTTATATAAAGTTATTTTGGAAGAAAATAAGGGAATTAAGTTCAATCAAGGAATCCTATTTCAAACAAATAAATAAGTGCATAAAATATTTCTTTTTATCCGATGATTTTTATTTTAATATTTCAAGGTTGAAATTAATAATACAAGTCAATTATAAAAATAACTATCCACTAATATTAATTAAGTTCCACTAATAATTATGAGGTAGAATATTGTAACAACAACCAATTAGGGTTACTATCAATGTTACTACCAATCAATTTCACCGTTAGATCGATTATGTTGATCCAACGGTTATATTTTTTTCATCTTTGTATGGTTATGATTCCCCATATTTAATACTTTATATTTATTTCTATCTTTGAAGGATTATGATTTTCGAAAGCATTAAATATGGGGAATCATAACCATACAAAGATAAAAATAAATATAACCGTTGCATCAACATAATCAATTAAAATTGATTGGTGGTAACATTGGTAGTAACCCTAATTGGTTGTTACAATATCCTACCCCAATAATTATTACCTATCTTTTAGTAAAGTTGAAATTCAAATATCAAAATAACTATCCACTGCTTAAACAATTCAATAATTCTGAAAATAATAAAATAATAAAAACAACTATAACATTCTCCCCCTTAAAAAGTTACTCGTCTCCAAGAGTAAGATCAACATTAAGTAATTGAATCATCTTCAATATTCATGTCTGCTTCTCTATTGTTGTTGATTGAAAAATATACTCTAGTCATAACTCTTTCTTTCATCTTCTCAAAGAATCGTTCAAGTGAATTTCTCATTTTTTTTGGAAATTGTTGCAAAGGTATCCCCCAACCGAAAGCCAAGGACTAATCCCCTTGAGGTTGAGAGATTACGTGATTGTGAGTACAACCTCTCTCAACAAAGCTTTTTCTATACACATGACCAGAGATTGAAACCCTGTCAGCATGTTTAAAGGATCCAACTATCTACCAATTGTGCCGAGCTTTGTTGGTAAAGTGAATTTCTCATTGGACCAGATATTTTGTGGAGTTGGTTGAGGGGCCTTATTTAATTTAGACACTTTGACCACATTCAATATTTTAATAATAATGGTAGTGTTAAAGGGGGTTACTTGTTTGGTGGAAAGAGAAAGAGATAAATGTTTGAGTGTACAAGCCTAAAGAATGAAATAAGAATAATGGAAATTGAAAAGTTTTGTGATTGGTACTAGAGCATCTAGTTAATTGGAGAGTTTGGTGAACATCTCATTCAATTGAATGGAGAGTGCCTGAACTGCATCTTCTAATTTTTCTAAACATTTCCCTGTGTGTGGTGTCTGTTCCCGGCTTTGACACTAAGCTTTTACATACACCAATTTTATTTTGGGTATGACTCGTACTTCGCATATTGATGATGACCCTTATTGGCGGGGTCAGCAGAAAGGAAGCGCTCCCGACCCACAGAGGCCTGGTAATGTTGTGGGCCTCTGAGACATTGTAATTTTTTTTACTTAGTAGTTTGAAGTTAGGCCCATGAATAACTGTTGTTTGGGTTTTATAAATCCTATTTATATTTTCTTGTAAACTGAATGACTTGTAATGAGTGACAGTGAGCTGAATATTGTACAGACAAGCTAGACGTAGCTTACATTGGGTGAAAAATGATAAATTACTATGTCAAATCTCTCGTCCCTTTCTCTTTTTCATTTTTCAGTTCATGTGTGTGTTGATTTCTAATATTTTGGAAGAAAATAAGGAATATGAGTTCAACTGAGGGAACCCTGCCTCAAGCACATAAACAAGCGAACAAAATATTTCTTCTTATCTTGATGATCTTTATTCCATTATTTTAAAGTTTAAATTAATAATATAAGCCAAACTTAAAAGTAACTATCCACTAACATTAGTTAAGCTCCACTAATAACTATTTTCTATCCTTTGGGAAAGTTAAAATTCAAATAACAAAATAACTACCTACTACTTAAATAATCTAATAATTCTGAAAATAATAAAGTAATAAAAACAACTGTAAATTTAGTAATAAATAAAAAAGATTTCATGGTGGAAAAAAAAATACCAATTTTATTTTTGGTAGAGAAGAAATTTTTTTTTATCCGAAAATCTCGATTTTCAGAAATATGATAAAAACATTCAGTTTACGATAATATCCGAAAATTAAAAATTTAAAAAAATTTAATTTCTCAAAAATCCTGAAAAATATCTTGTACCAAACGACTCTCGTCGATGAAAGAGAGTAATGAGATTTGAGTGATAAGGTAGATGAAGTTGGAGATGACGACAAGCTTGAATAGTAGTACATAGAGTATACAGAAGAAGTCGCTCAGCTAGAGTAAATTTGAGTCTAAAGAAGACGAGAACTAGCTTAAAAACCCATGATATGTACGGAATAACATAAAAGGTTAATTATGTATAATCATCCATAAATTTAAAAGTTTTAGTTAAATTTTTTATACAGTTATATCTTTATTCACTTATATAAGATGAAAGATTTTTAAATTGATTTAAAAAATTGATAGTAATTGACTTACTATTAGTTTCATTTATATATATATATATATATATATATATATATATATATATATATTCTCTTATATGAGGTAAGAAATATTTAATTAAATTTAAAATGAAAATGATAGTAATCAATTTATTATTATTGAAAGGATAAAATATGTTTTATCACTTAAATGAAATTCAATCATTTTTTAATGAAATTTGAATTTGAATTTAAATTTTCAAAAAATAAAGCATAAAAAACAATATGATTGATTAAATATGATGGAAGTTGTATCAAGAAAACATGAATTTAGAGTGAAAAAATACATGTATAAGTGGCCCATAGCATAGCCCTCAAGCATGAACTATAATTTTAAATATAAGAGCGTATGCATCAAAATGCACTATCAAATGCTACCCATTTAAAAGAATAGCACAACTAAAAATTGTAACCAAGTTTGCTTTTGATTGAAATTCAAATATTGTTTTAAGATTTATTTTAAGCAATACAAGTTAAAACTTTCACTCAAACATATTTTCCTTTCCCCGGTTTGATATCTTTTGCTAGGATCATGTAAATTCAGTTTTAAGATCACATCGTTGTAATTTCAATTTTATAATTGGTAATTTGGTATGGTTTGTAATAATATATAATGGAAAAAGTGTGTATCATGTTAAAGAATGTAAATTTGTGTCATTTTTAGAGAGAGAAATAAATAGATAAAGGTGGAGAGAGAGTACCGAATGATGGTAGCTCAGTTGGCGCATGAGAGCTGAGCAGGTGGGGAGAGAGCATGTGTTCGAATCCTCCCAGTACCACCTTTGGCCGCCCCGAATCGGATTAGTTGCGAAGCGATGAACCGATTGAAATATTTCCAAAAAAAAAAAAGGTGAAGAGAGAGTTGACAAAAAAAGTAAAAGTGTGGGTCTCATCTCTTTGTGAGAGTGAAATGATATAAGTTGTGTCATTTAAAAGGATAATTTTTTTCTCATATATAATTTATTATATAATTTACGCGTCTTTGCTATTACTTATATAATTTATATAATAATATATATTTGGGTTTAGCTTTTCTTATGTTGTAGGATTGTAGGAGAGAAAAAAAGTAGAGAGAAGTTAAATGTGGGTCCCATATTTTATATTAAAGAAAAAAAGAAAAATTATTTGGCACGGAAAACGAATTTGTGTAGGAAAAGGAAAGTATCTCATGTGGTATGAGAGTATTATTTCCCTATATATTTATCCTATAATACATAGATATACGTTTAGTGAGAGATATTTAATATCGTTTAGAGTGAAAGCTTTCATTTACACAATGCTATAATTTATTTTTATGGTTGAAATAGTTAATGATTAAAATCTTATTGAGAATTTAAAAAAAAAAAACGATTATTCCCTGAAATTTCAGCTAAATTAAACATGTATTGATATTTGATACTTATTACAATAGACGAAATGCCTTATCCAAGTCAGTTCAGTTGGTCATAGAGGATTGAGTAAGGTGAGTACAAGAATTATAGTTCGAGTCCCACCAAATATAACATTGGGGAGGGAAAAAGAAATATCATAATGCAGACTATAATCCTAAATTTTGGATTAATTTCATAAATGACTTAAAAAGTTGAACTATAGAAATGCAGAGGGGATCTAATTTACCTAAAAGAGGAAATTAGAATCAGTTATAAAAAATAAATAAATGATGAAGCACCTTATTCTCAGCCTATAGACATATCTCTCTTCAATTCTGGAGAGAGAGATGGAAAGGAGCAACCTGTCCAGTGCAAGTTATTGAATTTGTTTCATTTCTTTTAGCCTTGTGAGCCCTTGTCCTTTGTGGACAAGCTCATGTGATGGCAATAGTTTTGTGGGTAGCCCATGGGCCATGGTTCTAACCTTGTACCGGCCCACTAAGTAAGGTTTTGTAAAGTACAGGTGCAAGGGTCAAGAGTCCAAGACTCAAACTTCACCTTCCCCAGCACTTAAGAAAGAAGAGAATAAAAAAGATCTTTTTTCATTTGCACATTAATATTTTAACATAGCTTTTACTCTTTTTCTTGATTTAAAAATAATAATTATAAAATGTAGTTTACACACACACAATGCTTACGTCGTCGATGGTGTCAACAACAAAGTGAAAGTGAGGATGTATATAGTGCATACATTTTATTAACCCAATGCAAATAATTCAATGCTCATTTAGGCATATTTAGAAAATTTATAAAATATGGCGGTGGTTAAGAGTAAAAACTTTGTCTCTCTGCTAATAAATTATGCAAGGTGTCTCTATGCTAAAGACAGTTTATATATATATATGTGACATTTTTTTTCAGCGGCCGCAGAGAGCTGTTATTTGCAGCTAACACAAAAAGTGGATTCCACTATTTTTTTTGAAAAAAAAAAGTCAGGATACGAAATAGTATCTTAATTTGCTGTATGTGCAGTGACTGCAGAAATAATTTTGCCCGTTATCTGCAGCTAACACAAATAGTGGACCCCACTACTTTTCTTGAATAAAAAAAAAAGACAGGATACGAAATCGTATCCTAGCTTGCTGTATGTGCAGCGACTGCAGAAATAATTTTGTCATATATATATATATATATAATCTACAAAAATAACATAAGAACAATGTAAAAAATATGTAATTAATGCTTTTGTATCAAAAAGCTAGGTGTAAATATACTTAGATAATTATGATTATGGATGGAAAATTTTTTGTTACACTAATATCCCCTTCATTTTTCACTGTTTATACATTGATAATTAATAATTATTTTTTTTGCATGTGATGGCTGCAATTTATTAAGGATTAATAATTAATTAATAAAAATAATTCAGTAAATTACAGGTTATATACATAAATTAGTCTTAGGAAAATAATTATTACTCAAATTTTTTAAGAGAGTTAATTCAAAATCTTCTTTAATTAAGTGGTTAGGTGTTCAATCATTATTGCTCCAATTCTTCTAAAAAAGTATACATAGTAATCAAAATAAAACAGAAACAGAAGTA
Source organism: Gastrolobium bilobum (assembly GCF_033153095.1). Classification (NCBI taxonomy): domain Eukaryota; kingdom Viridiplantae; phylum Streptophyta; class Magnoliopsida; order Fabales; family Fabaceae; genus Gastrolobium; species Gastrolobium bilobum. The sequence continues at coordinate 283,062 of NW_026897257.1, read as the reverse complement.
TATCTTACATTACTAACATAATGCGGTTCAATGATATAGCATAAAGGGAATTATCCTAAACACAATATACCTTACGTTCTCTTCATAAACTCTATCTTTATTGCGGTTGGGTTTCATATTCTTGCATGTTAGACGTGCACATATACCTGCATACATTTATATCGATTTTCCAAATTCTCAACCCCCACTTCCAATTGATGAAGAGAGGGCGACAGAGGATAAGTGTCAAGTGGCAACACCTCATCTTCCAATATCCGACGAGAAGACTCTGTCTCTTTGGGTCAACTAGCTTAACGCTTCTGTCTGCCACATATTCTTTTGTTACACTCTATTTCCATCTTCAACCCGCATAGGGGACTCTATATTACACCCTATGTTTGTCCTTCTGTCTTTCTAATTCTTTCCACAACCACTACCTATACCTCCACCTCACCTAGTCTTAGAGCTAGCTAGCTACCTCTTAGCACAAACACATAGATATGGTCCACAACTTTTCCACACTTCTTTTTCATTACTTTGCTAACTCCTAATAATTTTCCATGTAAGTCCAAAATGTAAGTCTGTTCAAATTATCAAACAATAAGACCAATGGAGATCAAATGAATGGCTATCATTCGACACATAAAGGCTAGTGGATATTATGTAGTTGAAGTCATATTTATGTTGAAAGAGCTGTGCCACTAAGGGCCCGTTTGGATGAGCTTTTTTTTCTTCAAAAGCTGTTTTTTTTTAAGAAAAAAAGCACTTTTTGTTTTTAGTTCGTTTGGATGTCTGCTTTTAAAAAAAAGAGAAGTCACAAAAAAGTCAAAAACCTACTTTTTTCAGAAGCTAAAATTTTTAACTTCTCAGAAAAGCAGAAGTCAAAAGCCAAATATTTTTATAAAAATATAAATAGCTTTAACTTTTGTAAAAAGTACTTTTAAAATAAGGAAGTAGTAAAAGTTACTTTTAAAAAAAGGTGAACCAAACGACCTCTAAAACATTTCAGTGAGGTGTGTGGACGCGGATTATGTAGAATTTTACCGAGTTTCAAGTAGCAAATTGATAAACCTTTAGTTTATCTTTTTTTTTTTTTTGGAGTTACCCAACCCTAATTACCTCTCTGAGGCGAGTTGGCTCCCTCCGGTATCCCCACGAGCTTCGACTCTTTGAGCCGGCTATGAGACTAATCCGGAGTGCGGGGGAGCAGTGATGACTAAAGGTTCAGCCCCCTCCCCAAGAATGCATTCAGCAGGAATCGAACACATGTCCAACCCCACTAACTCAGCGCCAAGTTACCAACTGAGCTGCACCCATTGGGTAACCTTTAGTTTATCTTATTTTATAGACTAAAATTACATGAATTATCAAGTTAAATAAATGAAATCTAGAGTTTACTGACACAAAATCATGAACATTATGAATTATGAATTAAATAATATATATTTGCTATTTTGAAGGAATTTGAAGATAAATGGAAGCAAATATAAAGATTGGATAGATGGAGATCAAAACTAGAAGATTTGGAGATCATATCTAAAGAAAATTAATATTATCAAGTTGTTGAAGAGGAGGCGTAAGCCTCCCATCTGAGGCTTAAGCCCTCTAAAACTCTAGAAATTCCAATTAATAAGCAAATAGCCACTGCCTTAGGAAGCTTAAGCCCCCAAAATCAGGCTTAAGCTCGCTGCCAGGTAAAAGTTTCTCTTCGAAGAGGGCGCTTAAGCCCCCAAATTCAGGTTTAAGCGCCCTCATACAAATCTGCACTACTGACCCAGGAGGCTTAAGCCCCAAAATTTCGGCTTAAGCGCCCATCAGTGGGCTTAAGTCTCGAAATTTAGGCTTAAGCGCCCTGAAAGACCCAACTTAAGCCACATGAAGTATCCACCTAGGGAACAGATTCTTGGCCAATAAAAACACTTCTTGGAAGCAGAGGGAACGCGGAGAAATCAACAGTTCATGTTCGTGAGCGGCGGAGGCGGATAAAAATCAAGCTTGCATTGGGATTATTAAAGAATTCACCCTTTTAATATGGGATTAGGGGAAGCTTTCTTAATTCTTTTCGTTCTTGATCTTACTATGTCCGGTTAAATCTTTAAGTAGTTAGGTTAGATGGAATTCAATTAATCTTTTATGTCTTGAACAATTCTTTATGTTAATTTTCCTTTTTATCATGAATGAAATTATCTTTTCTTAATGCTTTATATGAGCTTGAATCTTATATATTGATCTTAGGTAAATGCATGACAATAGAAATGTTGGTGCAAGATCTGTATCTGATAATTTCATCGTAAGCCTTATGATTCTAGGGATAGACATAGGGATTGCGTAATCTTGAAGTTCTTGAATTTAATGCTTACTTTCTTAGGGAATAACTGGGGAACTAGGGTTCTTGTAAGATTGTAAAGATTTAGCGTAACAAGGGATTGAGCCCTAATTACATAAGAAAGAATCGATTAGATTGATATTAAGGATGATTAACATAAAGAAGGAATTCAGACGTCATAGAAGGATTGAAGGAAATCGAAACCCTAGCTACGTTTCTTTTACATTAGTTAATTCAAATCTTTAATTTCTTACTTTTAATTCTTGCGATTAATTAGTTTTAATTTTTTAAATTTCAAATTCAAATCTTGTTCCAAATTCAATTTTGATTGTCCAACTTAAGCTGAGATAGTGAATTAGTGCTTAATATATAATCCTCGTGGGAACGATCTCGTACTCGAACACTTTATTACTTGTCCGATCAGTGCACTTGCCGTGAGGTCCCAACACAAATGTATCAGAGTAATGTTGAAGGAGATAAGAAAGCACGAAAGGAAGAGAGAAAGAGAGAGAGTTTTAGTTAGGACACAAAGGTAAGAGTGAAAAGTGAATGAATTGATTAACTCTGTATAGTACAATATAGGTTAGGGTGTTCATAAACCAATCCAAAGTGATTCAAATTGCGGTGATCGAATCAAAAAAATGATAAACGAATTAACCGAAAATCTAAAAATAGAAAAAATAAAAAAATAACATATCTTAATTGGATTGGATTGATTTTTGGTTTGGTTAGTGAAAGTCGATACAATCAAAGCCAATCCAATGTATTATGTATAGGGAAGGATCCATTTACAAAAAAATTTTACAAATTTTTGCAAATTACACTATATTTGACCGGTAATACTTCACTCAATAGTGTATTACCGGTCAGACATAATGTAGTTTGTAAATAAAAAATTTGTAAATATAACATTTTCCATTATGTATTTATTATTTTTGAAACTCTGCTAATGTCCTTTTCCCTAATTCAGTAACCATTATTTAGTTACTCCCTTAGTTTTTGAACCCTAGAGTAGACTATTCATAAATTCACACTCTCCCACCTGCGTTGCGCCTCCTCCATCTAAAACATCCACTTTCGTTCTAGAATCTAGAGGCTCCCTCCATCGCGTCGTTGCCGTCGTCCCTTCCGTTTCCTCAGGGCGACAAGCCAACACTAACTCACCTCCTCCGTTGTCGTCGTCCCTTGAAGAACCGATTTTTTGTCGTCCTTTTCTGTAGATTTGGAATTTGTTGTTTTGTAGACTTTGAATATTTGATGTTATTGATAGTAAATTATCTTGTTTTAATTTTTTATTGTCTATTACTCTATTTGTATTCTTCATGAATTTTAAGACTTGTTTTATTTTGAGGACTTGATTTTTCCCGTGATTTGTAATTTTGTATGATTTTATTTTTATATAGCTAATGATTTGTATGGCTAAAATTTTAGACTTTATGAAAAATAAAAAATTGATACAATTCAAACTGAATAAAATTAGATTCGATTGGATCGGATTTGAAAAAAAATCCAAACCAAATAGACTCGATCAAATAATTTTTCCTTTAAAACTGATCCAATAAGAGCGCCGAACACAAAGACCTACAATACATTATAGACATGATGCATATTGCACGTGATCAATACGGTTACAACAGAATAGTTAGAGTTTGTGATTTGATAACTGAAGTATAACTTAGTTACTTAGTTACTACTCTTTCACAAGTCTTTGATTGTAACGGGCTTACCGCATTAAAAAGTCTTCTGAAAAACTTAAAAGATAGAAGATTTAAATGATTTATTAGAGTAAAATGCGAGAACACGACCTTAGATCAAGCTAGCTAGTGAGACAATAACTATTTGCTAACAATGAATATTAAGTGAAGTGACAATATCAATATGATCTAACTCACTAATTGGTTGATCAACAAATATTTTTGTTATTTTTTTATATAGATCACGAGTATTTTCTATAGAAGGCAATTCTAATTGAGGATATGTTCAGGAATAAATTTAATTTTTTTTTTAAATTGAAAAAAATTTAACACATTTTTCAGTCCCACAATATTTTCGTAACTTGACATATATATATATATATATATATATATATATATATATATATATATACACGATTAGCTTGTCAAAGTCGGACCCCATCCCTGCACAGTGGAAGGACATTTCCTAGCATCTAATCTTCGGAAATATCTATTGTAGATGCGGCCGTTGCACAGTACACTCCATGCGACTAACCAATCAAAATGGAGTAAGAAGCTGTGTTGTCTGTACGATTTTTTTTTTTTAATCCACTTGTCATTTTCTTAATTGCTAATATTGGTCTTTTATGCTAGCTGATATGAGAATTTTATTGATGGATGATATATAATTTCTTTCTAATTTTTTTAAAAAGGTTGATAGATTTTTTCTGATTTTAGTAAGATATCAATATTTAATCTCACTTAAATTTTTTAATTATAAAGAAAAATATTGGTCATGTAATTCCTTAATAAATATTCAATGTCAATTTTAACAATAATTTTTGTGTTCCAAGATTTTTAATTTTACTTAGTATTACATAAAACTTTTATTAAATTTATTATAATTTTAACGATTATTGAGGATAAAAAAAGTTGTTACATGCCTTTGTCGTTTCTTCCCTGATTAATAAAGTTGGATTCTGTTACTTCTACAGAGTAACGCATGTTTGCACAGTTGAGGAATATGATTCATTGCAATTTGCAAACATGCGGGCTCGGCTTCACGTGTACATAGTGTCCTTGCTGACATCAAGGGTTGTGTGACAGGGAGAAATATTTCTTTTATTTGATAATTACGATTTCAAAAAAATATGATGAAAAAATAAATTTTTTAAAAATATTATAAAAAATTAATTGATAGATCAAATTATTCTCAAAATATTGGATTAATTTTTCTAATAATATGTTTAGTTATTTTTATATGAAAAATTAATTCATATTTTTTTATCGTCTAAGATTTTTGAAATACCACAATCTAAATAGTATTTTTCGATAGTTTTTCAGTTTAGAAAATACACATAAAATGAAATTCTAGGAAAATAACTTTATAAAAAAAAATCAAATATGAGATTAAAGAAAACTCACCCTCATTTTTTTAGACATACCAAACACCCCCTTAATGAATTATGTGAAACATATGTCTTTTCATGTACAGCTATAGAGCACCAACACTTCAAAAACTCTGACGTGTTGTGTCCGGTACTTTCCGACATTTCAACACGCGTTGTAGAGACTCAAAAAAAGGTTCAAATGTTGTGTTACGTTGCGTTTTTAGTTTCAATTATTAGATTCGTTGGATTACGATTACCATTTTATTAAGTTTAATATAAATATTTGGGATATTTTATGTTTCTTTGCAAAATTGATGAATATTATAAGTTTAACTTCATTTTTTTTGTTAAATTGTCGAGTATTAAATATAATATACATTACATAAATTAAAAATAATATTTAATATCAAAACGTGTCCTAACGTGTCGAAATCTAATATTTTTTAGAATTAACGTGTTGAAGTGTTGTGTCGTATCGTGTCTCGTGTCAGTATCGGTGCGACATATATGTACAACATCTAAAGTGTGGCACCTTGTTATCAAAAAAAAAAAAAAAGTGTGGCACCTGAGTTTTTTAATTTTGTTATTTATTTATTTGTTTTTCTTAAAAAGAATAAATGTTCAGGTGTGTTATCTAAAAAAATTATATTTATAATTTTTTTTTTATAAACTCTTACAAATTATATTATATATTAGGAATAATATATTTTAGTATACAATATACTACCCTTAGTAGTTAGTACATAATATAATTTATAAGAGTTTATAAAAAAAATAAATTGTAAATATAACTCACTCCGAAAATTAATAATGGATGGTTAATTAAAAGGTTTGTGGTGGAATTACCTGTATAAGAAAAATATATTTATAACTCCTTGGGTTGACTAAGTGATAACATGAATTACAGGATGAACGAATTATCCAGAGAATCTGACGCACCCCAAAAAAATATTTAGTCATGAAATAAAAATATAATTTTCAAAATAATAATTATTAGTTGATTATCTTCTTATAATACCATTTCGTTCGATACTGTTTGCTAGAAATTAATCGGGTCAATTAAGAATTCAGATACCGAATGGTATAAAAAAAATGTTTATATTATTATATTATTTATGGGAATGATCATGATTGAAAATACTCATATTATAAACAAACAAGATTGAAAAAGTCATCGATGAAAAAATAATTATGTCCATATTTATTATATATTTTCATACAAATCAAATTTAATTCAACTAATGACACACATGATGAATCAATAACCATCTGATATAGTACTCCAACAGATCGGAATTTAATAACATCCGGACACGGTGTGATTGCTACTCAGCCGAAATTATAAATTTGTGAAAATTTCAAAAGCGAAAATTATGTAGAGGCTAAACACCTATAGTAATCAATCTGTTTCTAAGCGAACAATAAGTTTGTTTACTTTAAAAAATAGACTGCACCGCATAAACAATACACAACCATTCGATTGAGTCTTGCTAAATTATTTGTACGAAGGGGATGGTGAAACCTTAATTATTTTGGCACTACGACAATGTTAATTTGTTTTGTATCTAATTTTAAGTTTTAAGGTTTATAGATTCTATTTGCTTATCAATTAATATGATTAAACCTTGGATGAGTTCTTTCATTCTTTTTTTCATGCTTTGAATATATTCAGTAATTATTAGATTTCAATTGTGTTTTAGTGTTATATATATGTATAGTTGATGATTTAATAATTTACTATTAATTAAAGAAAATGGAATGATATAATTAATTATTACTTTGATTACTTTATTAATAAATATTCAGAAACCCAATTTTATTTACTTGCTTTAATTTAGTTTGTTATTTATTTTAGTCTTCTTTTTTGCTTTATCTTTGCATTTTAGTTTATTAATTTTGAAATTAAATTAAAAAATTATCAATTCTTAAAATTCAACTTGAAGTTCACATGGGACGGCGTACTTTTGGATTATAGTAGCGTATTGTCCAAATTGCAAATATTTGAAACCATATGTGGAATATGTTCTCAATTCTCGGCATAACCTTTGATTTTAGCCGCGTTGTTTGATGTTCTTGTTCCACCCTGGTAAATTGCAAATTTATTTTTTGGTTCAAAAGGGAGTAGTGTGAGGCTTAAAATGGGAAGACCATCGGAATATTGTCAGCCAAGAAGCAAAAGAAAAAAACTAAGCATCAAAAAGAAATTACATAGTGTCATGAGGAGTTGCAACTTGCAACTTGCCAGTGATGGGGCATGTTCACTTTGGAGCTTTAGTGATCGTTTCATCAGAAGTCACAACCATATGCCATTAACTGAAGTCTAAAGCTGATCAGTGTACGTACGACAAAAGAAATAGTTATCACTATGAATCGAAAAGAGAGGAACCATTTCCAGTAGAGGAGCACAGTCATCCACGTGTAGGCAGAAAAAGATACCCAAAGATTGTGAAAGTAGAGGACCCGACTCATCTCACTCACCTCTATGTATTAAGTTAATTGAAGTCAGAAAAAATGCAAACATGATTGTCCACTGTAACGGCGCAGCCGCTAACGAGGGCGGTGAATAACGTCTTCTGGTTAGAGGGATACATGAAAAAATTGAATTAATATCCGAAAATAAATAAATAAAGAGATTTAAGAATTGTACAGTTGACGATAACTTATAAGAATTATCTATATTAATAAGATATATCTATTTTTTTTGATAATCTATAACTTAAAGAACTTCATAGTTAAATGTACTTAATTTGAAGCAAGTCTGGAAGAGATGATCTCGTGAAATTTTTTCCAAAAAATATGTGAATGAGAACAAAACACACTAAAAAGTCTCATGTTAATTGATGAAAATAATCATTAATACATTCACAACCTCCTATCTAAGTCTCCCTCACGCATATATTCCATGTCTAACTACTCTAGACATAAGACATTGGGCTTCTTTGAAACAAGTTTTCAAAAATAATTTTTTTATTTTTAAAACAAAAAAACCTGTTTGATAATGTCTATTTTGTAAAAAAAATAAATTAAAAATTGTAATTTTTTTTTATTTTTAAAATTAAATTTACAGAATATGTCTGAGTTGTTTTTGTTTTTAATTTTCAAAACAAAAAAAGCATAAAAAACAACTTTTTCATAACTATTCTATAAAATAGTCTTAAGAACAAAAAAATTAGAACACAATCAAACGGGCTAATTGTTTCCATCTCTCCCTTAAAAAAAATTATTTTATGTTGAGAATCTAAATGTGAATGATTGAAATCTCATATTAATTAAGAATGCACTATGTGAACATTATATAAATGGAAGCACTTATACATTTAATGTTTTTGGATTGATTGTTGTGTCTAATATACTTAATGTCATTATTCTCTTAGCTTGTAGAAATTAAAAGTACTTTAAATACATTTTTCAGATTTAATATTTTAAAATCAAACAATAATTTGTTGTAAAAGAATTTTTTTGTAATAATCCATAAAAAGTTAGAATATACATGTGGATCCTTAATTTTATTTTATTTTAAAAAAATGTCAGGATTAGCATAAATCCTAGTAAAATTTATGTAGCACCGATACAATACGCGACACGTGACATGACACGACACAACACTCCGACATATCAATCCTAAACAAATATGGATTTCTACACGTTGAAACACGTTTTAATATTAAATAGTATTTTTAATTTATATAGCGTATATTTTATTTAATATTCAATAATTTAATAAAAAAATGAAACTAAATTAATAATACCTATAAACACGTTATAAAGGTGGAAGCTTTAATAAAAAACAGGAACTGGGATGAGAGAGAGATAATATCAGATAGAAAGATCAAATCAAATTAGAGAGAAGGAGATAATATCAATGATGCTGAGATGATCTCCTATCTACTTAAGGGAAAAGAAGAAAAAAGAAAATAAAATTGATATGATCAGATGGAAGCTTTATTAATATATTTCAATTTTTAAAAAAATAATTTTTTTATTCTTTTTTAAAAAATATAATTTTTTTACGAAAATGCCATTTAACTGTGTCGGAGCGTGTCGGGACGTGTCGGACACAGTCAAATTCGCGTGTCGAAATGGTCAACGTGTCGAAAATGTTGACGCGTGTCGGACACGACAGTCACTATTTTTTAAAGTGTCCGAGCTTCCTTGATATAAATATATTTAATATAAAATTTTCGATCTGCAACCACAACGGTAAAAGTGACAAACCATTACAACAATGTCCTCATTAAAGCTAAAATGCGTCCGACACCTATGTTTTCGGTGTCCAGCACCAAAGGCATCGTGTTGACAGCATACCCATATGAAAATTAAAACACTTTCTTTTTAGGGATGGTATCAACACCTCGTATCAAACACCTTTACACCCACTTTACTCTTCCTATCAATCAAGAAATTACATTATACACTCTGATGCTTAGAAATAGTTTTTAAATTAAAAATAAAATAAAATTGATACTGCAGATTTATTTTTTTTATTTTTTTAAAAAACCCAATGGTGAAATAGAAGCCTGGATCCCAGTATTTTATTTTTTGGCTTGGCAACGTGTCCATAAATTATTTTTGTGGTCATTTTGCATTTTGTCTATAGACTTTTCTTGTGATTTTTTTATGGGGTATATAATGCCTAAATGTACTAAAGTCAGAAATCTTTTTAATATTTTTGTAGGGTACAAATTTTAAATATTATGTCGAGAATAATATAATTCCTTTTACTATATTGAGCACACGGTCTTGATATTAGAGAAAAGGACAACTTTTTTTAATGAAACAAATGGGCCGAAACCCAAACAAATGGTTGGAATGCAACCTATGGTTGTCCCAACAAAAATTGGCATGCAAGTGAGCCTGTAGCTCAATACAAAGAAAATCCATAGCATTATATTTCAGTTCCTTGAAAAGGCTTCAGGTGGCAATCCAATCAACACAGTACTGTCACAACTCACAACTCGACCTTAGGCCGTGATAGGTTAAACTTACTCAACACTTAACTAACTTGGCAAGCATAACAATAAAAAATAGGTAAAAGTCACTTTAGAAGCTTAGAATGGGGCTACCAAAAATTCGGTAGACTTTCTCGTAAAATGATCAAACCATCATTTTAGATCAACCAGTTCAAATCAACTGTGTTTCTTTTAGGAGGAATATATTTGATATAAATTATTTCAATTTTAAGCATATTGTGATAATATCCTATTTAAATTTAAGAACAAATAATTCTTATTTACTTATTTTAAAGGTTAACTCATTTTAAAGATTTTTTTTCCCAATCTTTCTTATTTTAAATGTAAAATTAATCAAATATAAATTTACAAAAAAAATACTACACCATTATTTGAGACATTAGTTCACTATGTCACTTTATTAGTTTTGCAATTCAAAAATGGCTTTAATAGTTGTGTTGCTTGGAGATGAGAAAATTTGTAGCAACACTTATTTTCACCAGGATACGGATCCGGATCCGACTCCGTATTCTAGTGTAAATATATTTGCTGCAACTTTTTCCATATGCAGCAACAGCAGAAATGAGAGTAACTTTCAAAAATCAGGAAAATATTTCTGTAGTTAATGCAGATAAGTTATCTGCAATTACTTCCAAAATGACGTCGTTTTGGAGTTGAAAGATTAAAAAATTATAATTATAAAGACTATAATAACTCTGAAATAAATTAAAATTACAAAAATACTATGATTTTTGTCCCGAAACGATGTCAAATTAAACTTATTGCAGATAAGTTATTTGCAGTAACAGCAGAAAAAACGAACCTAAAAATAGGCTAAAGATATGAATTGGGATTGGAAAACCTTAATTCTCGAAAAACATAAATAATGTTTAGAAATTTAGCCTCCAAAATCGGTTTCAAACAATTTTAAAAGCAATTAAGATGAAAAGTGCAAAATTACAAAATTGCTACTTTAAATAAAATTAGGGAAAAATATTTGTCAAAGATACTATTTTATGTCATTTTAAGTTAAGCTTTTGGTAGTTTTTTACATTTTATTTTATCCACAAAATCAGGATGAGAGAGAAAAGGAGAGTATTGTGAATGAGATAGAAAGTAAAAAATCACTAAAACATAATAATTTCACTTAAAATGACACAAATAGTGTCATTTAAAATGATAAAGACTTTTTCCATAAAAAATAATCCTAAAATATCATCAAAACAAGCCCGAAACGTGAAAAATACTAATAAGGCCCATTTTCAAACAACTAATCTAAGTTTAGACTCATTCAGGGATTAGCTCCTTTTGAGTGCATCATATTTCATATCATGATTATGGTATAATGTTAAATTAAAGAACTGAAGTTGCAGAGATTAGTGCAGTTTTGTTACATGTCTACGAGACAAGCCCTTAAAATTTAATTTTCTTCTTGTTTAATTAACATTAGCCTACATATACATGGAACCCAGTTATCATTAATGTAGGTTTGTTCAAGTACAAAGGGAAACATCCCATAACTGAGTGGATATTATATATTTTAGCACAAGAATTAATGTTTCCTTAGCTTTGGAATCTTAAGACTAAGTGACTGACCATACGGCAACAGGACTTAGTTTATTGGTTCAATTTGTGTCTGTGATTTACAGACAAGGCTCACCGCAATCGTAGCCGATGACAAGATTATGATCCCTCAATCATGGTTTACTATTAAGTTATTGAAGCCTATATTCAGTGAAGGGGATTATATGCTATAACGAATACCTGTGTGGGAGGATGGTTCGAATTTAATTTGTCTGTTAATATACAATTTTATAATTCCATGTCCCATGTGCTTGGTCCAGTCAACAAAATTTGTAAAATCACTAAATAAGAGAGGGAGGGAAGGAGAGAGAAAGCAAGATATATAGAAGAGTAAGTTTGGTCTGGTCCTAATTAATAATGGTATCATGACAAAGCCAGAGTACAGAGCTAGAACAACCTGTTTCACCATTCTGGCTCTGACTATAGTTGATGAAATTGAAGGTAAAGTCATCAATACAGATTCAGTATAGTCAGGTCTGTAACTGTAACTAGTAGTGCTGCAGCGTCACAGACTACTAGAGAGAAATTCACTTCATCAACATTTCAGGATTGTATATAAGTCACCCTGCCTTTTTTTATTAGGGTCAGCTAATTGGCAAGTCATTGCATGGTTTGTGTTGGTTTTAAATGGAAATGCACATTATATAAATCCAGTTAAAATCAAGGGAAATTAAGGATTATTGGTAGGTATGCCGTATGCCATTATTGAGTGAATAGAACCAAAATGATTAGACTTTGTACTTATATGTACATGTACATACATGGGCAGAGACAGATGTACATGGCTTATATGCTACTTGACCATCATACATATAGAGTCGTAATTCATAAGAGGTCTATGAGCACATTGCTTCAATATTAATTAATTTAAGCCGCCGATTTTGTTAAAACGGGGATCATTGTCCAATCTTCTATGGACAGATAGTGGAATATATGCATAGAGAACACTCTTTGATTTAAGACAAAATGTAAAAATGGTCTCCTATCATGTTCATTATTTAGTCTAGTCAAGGTGGCTTATCTTGCCCATTTTGTAATTCCATAATTAGAAGTTTGATGGAACACTGCATGATGTGAGTTTCAACTCCTTGTTGATAAGGGTAACAACAATGCGGGTTAGAACTTGTGATTATATGCTTATTTTGCAAACATTCACACATTTTCAAAGACAAAAACCAAATTAAAATACAAAATAATAAAACCTGATTAATCTTCATAGTGGGTTTCATACGGGGTACCCAGAGCATTATTTATTTTTTTGAACATCGACCGACAAAGGATCCTAACTCTGCCATTAATGAAGGCGACAACCTCTTTGATTCTCCACTTATCTTGCAGATATATGTCCCTCTAGCTCACTCAATACCGTCTCTTGTTCACTCAATATACTACTATTTGTGTCTTCGGGAACAGTGAACCTTTGAGCCTCTTATGTTGCTTAAAGGTCCTCTCACCCCCACTTCGCACCCTATATCCTTCTCTCTCTCTATTGCTTTCTCTTCCACACTACTACTCCATCGTACACTTTGAACCACTACCACTAGTTTTGTATATCGTCCTTCCCCCATTTCTCTCTATCTCTAGATAGCCATGAATTTCCATCCTAATACTTCTCTTCACCTAACCCAACCAGATCATGAGAATCAACTCAATCTAGATCTTCACCTTGAGCCATCATCATCTCCTTCATCTTCACCTATTAGTTCCACGGAGCCTCAGCCTCGCATATTCTCATGCAACTATTGCCAGAGAAAGTTTTACAGCTCTCAAGCGCTTGGAGGCCATCAAAATGCTCACAAGCTGGAAAGGACACTGGCCAAGAAGAGCAGGGAGTTGAGTTCAGCCATGCAATCTTATGGAGGACAAGATCAGCGATCAAACTTCAGTGCTTCTCACCATCTTGGTCGTGCTCTTGGGGTCCTTGATGACCAAGGACAAGGTGAGAAGCTTGTTGGACAAAGAGAGTTTAGTTATGGTTCCAAGGAAGGTGTGGCTTCCTGGTCCAGAGGTTATCCTTCTGAAAATGTTCAGGATGATATTAGCCAGCTTGACCTGTCGTTAAGGCTTTGAAATTTGAATGAAAACTCTGATCTAAGCCATCATTGGTTCTATATGATTGATGAGTGTAATGAATTCACCATTGTGAATTAATATCTGATTATGAGTGAAACAAATGCGCCAATTTGCACACTAAGAGAGAGGGGCTAGGGGTGAGTAGGGGAATTGGTCATGCTTGCTGTAACAATTTGAAGTGACACTTTTTACAACGTCAGGATGTGCCACTGCCACTTTTTCTTTAGGAGGTAAAGGAAGCTGAGTTTCAGGTTACATATATAGGCTACTATATTGATGACTGTTGCTTTCTTTATGGTTTACTTTGTTCGTTTTTGTACTGTAAGCATGGCAGAATATCTATTATTGAAATCTGAGATATTTTTAAGATAGAAGAAAGAAGTTTGATAAAATAAAATGGAGCAATACAACGGGAAATTCAAGGGCCACAGCAGGTATATAGCTAGTGTAACTCTATCAGAAACCAGGCTACTCCAGTAGGATGTGTCTAAGACTAACAATTCCATGCATTTTGCTTGTTTGTATATAACACGAAAGAGTAGCAGACTCACAGTTAAAAACTAACGGTATTGTTATGGAATCATGTTGCAGTGTCGCTGACTGCATCTAATGGTTCAGTTTCCTTGTGATTTTATGCAGCAAGTACTATTTAATACACTTTCCTTCGGTCTCTGTACTCTTACACGCAGTCTGAATAAGGTTTCTGAAAGATTTTCACAAGGTATTGTTGGTGCGAAAGATGCGTATGTGTCTTGAAAGTTATATATGCTTTTAATTTTTGACACAGTTAAAGTAATGTCTCGTTCAAAAAGCCATTTATAGTTCCTGACACGCAATTCTTTCTTGATTTTGAAAAACGAAAATGTGTCCTTTTTTTCCTTTGCTTTGCTACCAATCCATCTCCTCCAACAAGAGCTTAATAAAGGAAAAAGGAAAAACAAATCACTAATAAGCTTCTTAGCATGATTTCTTCTGACCACTTAAAGGCCTTGAACTGAGGTCAGTAATATACAATTGCTTCATAAGAAAATGTTCTTATTGAGATTATCGATTCCTCTACAAATAGCTATAGGAGACATCTATCAGCTTAATTTTGTTGATGTTCTAAAAAAAACAATCATTACATCTGGCCGTTCACAAGACATTTCCTCCAGTACGATCTCTATCACTAGCTTCTTATGTTAGGCATAACTGATAATTGGTCTTTATTTTGAGAGTTATAACAGAGTTTGAATACCTTAGGTTGCAACTTCAGCAAGTGCACCGGTCGTATATAATAAAATGGTAAAGAGTAGGATTGTTGTTTTCACGAGGATTGGTTTATCAAGCAATAACTTATTTATATATTTAAGGTTGGATCGATCTTATAAGTTTTGGAGAATATAATTTTGAATTGATAAAAATTGAATTTTAAAGAAAATATTTTTAGTTTTCAATAGTAAGAACCAAGAACAATATTCAAGAACGAAGAACGCAAAGAAAACTATTTAACATTAGTTGATAACGAGCTTAGCTAGGAATTCGACTTCCCCAATAGTTTCCTAACAAGTCTAACCTTTCATGCAATCAACATTCAAGATCAATTATCGACAATTCTTTCTAAACTAACTAAACCCCCAATCCCTTAGTGATTTTAGTTCTTTACTTTATTCCAAGGCCCTAATCCTTTATAGCCTTTTTTTAGAGCAAGCATTGAGATCAAAATCATAATTCGTAGAATTTGTAAGCCTATTCCTAGAACATACAAACCCTAACAATTAACCAAACAGAATCAAAAAAACAATATTCCTATTGACATGCAAGATTCTAATGCCCATTCAAGATTGGTCAGATCATAAACAAGACTAGAAATTTAAAACAGATTAATTGCATAATTGAAACATGAACATTAATTACAAGATAGATTAAACAGCGTTCAGGAACCCATTGATACCGTCTCGCCCTAACTACATAAAAATTTAGCGTGAAATAGTAAAGAAAACTAAAGAAAGAGATGAAAAGAAATTTGAATTCGTAAAAGAAACATAAAACTCGATCTCTATGGTGAAGCTTTGACGTTCATTCGTTTCTCAGGTTTGAAACGAAGCTTTTCCCTCTCCTATGCCACAACCATCATGAGCTCTATCGTCCAACAATGAATAGAAAACCCTAAAGTGTGTCTTTTATAAGTGAAAGTCCATGGGCTTTTAATTTGGACCAGGCTTGTAATTTTTCTTCTTCTTGATCTTTCTTGAGTCTTGACTTGATTCTTGACTTCTTCAACTTCTTTGATCCATCAAAACTTTAATTCAACAATTTAAACCTGAAAACAATATAAAAAGAAATCATAATCATATCCAAATATTAAAACCTCACTTCTTTAGCATTTAATTAATTTACACTATGTTCTTAATCATATTTCTCTTTATTTAATATATCTTTGATACTAAAAACATATTGTCTATGCCACTCATCAATTAGTAAATAAGGTTATTGTATTAGAAATAACCATTTCGATTCAAAAGTTTAACGTGAAAGTCATATTAATATTTTATATTATATTTTTCTAATACGATTCCGCACACAAGAGCTTATTCGACTTGAAAGACATATAATGTATAGACTCATTTACATAAGTTAAGAAACTTCACAATATTTAATTATTTACTAATAAAATGAAGATGGTAACGATCGAACTTGTAATCACTTGATTACAGAAACTTTGATATTTCAACCCAAATACATAAACGGTTAGCTGAAGGCTATAATAATAATTTTATATTATATATATTTCTCTTAAAAATTCCCACAAACCATTTGGAAGTAAATTATCTTCAATTTAGTTTACGGGCAGTCTTTGTTGATGTCAAATTCATCATTTACTTGATAAAAAAGCTGACCATTTGTAATATTGGTACACATAAAGTTGCAGACTTTGGTGCTTCAACGAATGTGACAAGTTACAACCGTGTCCACTGGGATTGGCTTCCATTACATCTCGTTGGAGTACAAGAACTTTATTATTGTATTGCTTTCAATTCATTTAAGATGGCGTACATTTTGCTTATTGACAAAAATAAAAATAAAAATCAGAACCTGCATTTTTTTTTAACCAATCGATCGCTTTTCTTTTATTTTTCAATAAATCCAAGACTTCCGATTATCACTTTATCTTAAGAACTTTTTTTGTGATATTGGCGAGATATTTAAATAATTTATAGAAGGTAGGTTGAAATTCTAATGCCTTGATTGTACAGTTGTACTGTAATTAAAGGCTATCATGTAATTCATTTATGTGATAATTTGTCTCAAGAATACTTTAGAGCCACAAGCCCTAAAAGAACTCACAATTGATTGGCTATATATGCACTAGAGGTGGTAAAGTGGGCGACTTGGCATGTTATTAACCAGTTAAAAAACGAGTCATTTGTTTGTATTTAATCAGGATTTTAAACAAAAGGAAAAATAATCTTGTGGTATTCAAAAATATGACGATTTTAATGGATTTTCTATTGGTGTGGATTTCGTGAACCTTTTTAGGTAGAAATATAAATAGGATGTCTCTCTCACAATCTCATCTTAACTCCCAAGATTTCTGGAGATTTCTCTATTGCAGTGTCTTCCTCTTCTTTTTGCGGGTTGACCCGCTTGAAACCAGGTTTCGTCATAGGAGCTTCGTCAAATCTTAAGAATAGTATATTCTTAAGCGATTTTCATCACAAAACAACCCAGAAACAACAACCCAACAAGATTTTAATCTAATCCATCTCAAAAATAGTAGATTTTTGGGAAAATTTTGAGAGTTTTTAATAAAAATGATTTTTTAAGTTATTGATTACTATTTTTCTTGGTACAAAAATGTGTAATTTTTGTATTAAAAGCAACATAAAATTGTGGGAAAAAATTAAACCAATTTTTTTTTTACATCAATTAAAACAAGATCGATTTAAAGAAAAATTTAAACTTTCATAACAATACATTCATGAACAAAATTCCTTCGCTATAGAAATCGATTTCAAACAATTTTTGTATCAATGGATCACTAAAAACTTATTTTTCAAAAGGCCCAAAGCAATTTAAGGTTTCAATGTATCGATTAAAAATAATTTGAGAAATTTTCTAAACTTTCATGTAATAAAACCCAAAAATTCATATTCAAAATTTTCTTGGAATACTCAATGAAAACATGCATACGATTTATGGTTAGAAAACTCTCATCACGTAGAACAAAAACTCCAAGGTTTACAAGATCAATTGCAAAAAATTTCAAACAAAATTTATTATGAATTTTATTGATTGAGAAAATTATATTATGTTTTACTTTATTTTATTAATATCATTGCAATTTTGAATGTTTGTTAAAAATTTGTATGGTTTTTTAAAATCTTATAAATTCATATTGTCCTTTCAAATCTTATAAATTCTATTAAAATGCTTTAAAATCCAATTTTATTAAATCTTGATTGTAAAAAAAGCATTTTAAGAAAGTCTTTAAAATCTCTCCAATTCTGAATAATTTTTTAAAATCTATAATATTTTTTATCTCAAAAAAGTCTTTTAAAATTCTAATCTAATACACCCCCTAAGTATCCTTTCTCAATTTCTAAAGAGATAGGATATTGTTACTACCAATATACTACCAGTTTATTTTATCGTTAGATCGATTATGTTAATCCAACAGTTCTGATTTAACATTCTAAAAACCTCCTTTCTTCTCCCTATATTTAATAAGGGGAAGGATATTGTAACAATCAAGTTGTGTTACTACTATGTTACTACCAATCAATCTCACTATTAGATCGATTATGTTGATCCAATGGTTCTATTTATTTTCATCTTTGTATGGTTATGATTCCCCATATTTAAAGTGAAAGTATTAAATATGGAAAATCATAACCATACAAAGGTAGAAATAAATATAAAGTATTAAATTTGAGAAATCATGATCATACAAAGAAGGAAATAAATATAACCGTTGGATCAACATAATCGATCTAACGATGAGATTGATTGGTGGTAACATGGTAGTAACACAACTTGGTTGTTACAATATCCCTCCCCATTTAATAATATTTTATATTTATTTTCACCTTTTTATGGTTATGATTTTCCATATTTAATGCTTTCACATTAAATACGAAAAATCATAACCATATAAAGGTGAAAATAAATATAACCATTGGATCAACATAATCGATCTAACGACGAAACAAAT
Organism: Gastrolobium bilobum; assembly: GCF_033153095.1. NCBI lineage: Eukaryota > Viridiplantae > Streptophyta > Magnoliopsida > Fabales > Fabaceae > Gastrolobium > Gastrolobium bilobum. The sequence goes on along the minus strand of NW_026897257.1, from coordinate 263,893 downwards.
TGGTAGTGACATTGATAGTAACAATATCCTATCTCATTTCTAAAACTAATTATTTTAACTGTTTTTTCTTTATGCCCAAGAGTGCAAAGGTTCCTCTCTTCCAATGACGGACCCATTTGGGTGCCATTGTCTGAACTTGCAGACATTAAAAAATTGGGGGAAATTTTTTTCACGTAAGATGTGTGATTCAGGCCAAGTAAAAAAAATAATAATAGAAAGATTGAAAGGAAAAAGTAAAGAGTGGAGGAAAATCACACAGGATTTTTCATGATCTTTTGTGAAACAAAAGTGATCAACTTTGGATCTAATAGATATGTGGGTTTTGATCCATTAATCCTTAGAATTATACTATATTTTACAAAGGGAAAAATATTTCTGCAGTTAATGCAAATAAGTTATCTGCATTTATTCCCAAAACAACGTCGTTTTGGTATTGAAATCTTAAAAAATTATAAATATAAATACTATTATAACTCTGAAATAAATTAAAATTACAAAAATACCATGATTTCTGCCCCAAAACGACGTCGTATTAGGCTTACTGCAGATAACTTATCTGCAGTAACTATAGAAAAAGCAAACCCTTTTACAAATGTCTTTTTGTGGTGTTACTTTTGAAGTGGAAGCAAAATTTGGATCATGATTTTCTTTTTAAAAAAATCGGGTGCAGCGCCCCCGAATCCCCGCCCTAAATGTGCAGACATAAAAATATTTTTCTGGGTCTGCCACTGCTCTCTTCTCCAAAGAATTTTTTCAAGAATCGAACTTGAAACTCAATCTTTGGACACGTTCTGTTAAGTGTTTCATCCCTTTGGTTAGATTTTTTTTAAAAAAAAAAATCTTCTTACAAGCTGTCAGGTTGCAAATTTATATAATACATAGTTTTATTAAGTAAATGCGAGCGTTTTTATTTTTATTTTTTTTGAAATTTCTCCATTCTTAATTAATTACTGGATTAATTTAATTTTAGTCAGTCAAGCCCATAAGGGTGACAAAAGGTTTCCTTTCAAGTTTTTGATACATTTGCGTACGTACCTGGAACAATTGTGTACCGAGGACTTAAACTCGAGCAGTTCTTACGCTGGAATAATCATGTTTTAGTTGATCCACATGGTTGATGGTAAAATAGGTCAAATGATGTTCAAATTGAATGAAACCGGCTTGAATAAATAAAACATAAAAAAAAATGCAGGCCCAAACAAATGTTGGCAAAGTATTTTTTTTTGTTCGTAAACTAATTGTAACAGCATTTAAAGGATTAGTCTAAGAGTCTTAGAGTATGTCTGTCACCATACTCGGTCAAGGATAATTAAGCAAGCACAAATGTGTCTATATCAAATAACAGTAGTGGAGAAAGAAAGAAAGAAAGAATGGGTATTCATAAGTAAGTAGAGCATAGAATTAAAGCATATTAAATGTGTATAAAATAAAAGAAAAACACTAAAGACAATGAAAAGGTGGAAAAAAATATATGAAAAATAAAAGGAAAGAAAATAAGGAACATTAGTGAAGCAAAAATGGTGCAGTTATAATCGAATTTTCTTTATTTAAAAGAATTAAAGGATTAATTGGGGGGAGTATTTTTCGTCATCTATTATACGAATAAATCTTTGGTGATACTGTTGCACCAAAGATTTAGTACATCCCACCAATAGACATATTACATGTTAGTTAAAGTTTTTTTTTCTGCCAAATTTTTTATCTTTCCTATGATATGTAATGCTCCCATTAGTGAAATGCACTGAACCTCTTGGTTCAACAGTAGCACAGGAAATTTATTCCTATTATACACTTCAAGATAGAACAAATAAAGTTTAGAAGTGCAAAAGGAAAGATTTGCTTCAACCGTACCATGATTACTCTTCAGTCTTAACAATGGTAAGGAAATTAGAATTACGCATATGTGCACGGATTTAAAATGTCAAAAGATAGAACTTCAATGGATGATTCGTAAATGAGACAGGGATTAATGTTGCCAAGTACTTTTAAAACTCTTGTGGGTTCGATATGGTCGGCCATTATTTCAAGTTATAGAGTTGGGAGGGGCCATGTTAGGTGCCTCTTTAAGGTTGTAATGCATCAGTTAATGCCCCTTAATTAGTAGCAGATAATCCATCATCATCATCTATGCTGTGGTCCACAGATCCTTGACTATGAGTCCTTACGTCCTCGACTTGGTCCTCATGTGGGGCACTCTTTGTTAATTGCTTAATCAACCACTTATTATCATTTCATTGTTTAAGGTAGAAGCCCAACTTGCAATGGACTTCTTTTTTTTACCGGTTTAGCTAAAATGAAGCAACAAATTCAGTGTCTTTCTTGTTCCAGTTAAGCTACGCGTTGAAGTGCATTCTGGACTTTAGCCTTTTTAAATGACTACCTACAGAAAATTTCTCTTTCAACGTTCACATGAAGATGCTGATATTTGATAATAGTTTAATTTGTCATGTATTTATCTATGAAATTAGAAAGTTTATTTCTCCAAATTTGGTGTGTATGGGCAAGTATTTATAAACTTTTTTTATAGTATAAAATAGTTACACTGGCACACACAAAAAACAATAGCGAGTTCACTCAAGTTGCATACTCAAGATTGTAATTTGAATTTTCTGTTCCATTTTGTAAACCACCATATATTATGGAAACTTGTTTTCAATTTTATTTTTTTTAAATGATATTGTTTTCATTTCTGCAACACTGGTTTGAGAGTTTTACTGAAGTTTAAAGGAACTGATTAAGACTGTTGAGTGAAATTAAACAACAACGAAACAATTTAACACGTAACGGACACTAAAATGCTCAGTCACATCTCTTTGCCGTTCTTTCGTAAGTGAGGTGTTGGAGCAAACAAAGCTGTATCCAACATGTAATAAAGCTATGTGAAAGTGGTTCCACTTTTGATTAGACTGTCATTATCTTTTGGTTTGTATAAACCTTGTTTCTTCATGTGAAGATAATCTGGATTATGTTCCTCTTTTTCTGAATTTGTGTTTACCTTTTACTTTTTATTTCCGTTTCCTAGTAGATTTCGTTTCCTTTCTATCACGTTTATGCTTTTTTCATGTAATAGATACCCCATCCTTGCATTGTTCATTGAAGATCACTTACTTGATGGGATTGATTTAATTAAGAGCACTCGTAACTAAATCAAATCAATCTAATTTGAAAAAAATTAGATTGAAATTTTAAAACAAAATAAAATTGATATTTTACACTTGTGACAAATCAAATCAAATCCAACTTATATAATTGTATATTTTTTCTATAACTTATTTATATATCATAAGGTTTCTACTTATTATTGTTTTTATAGCCAAAATATCATTTTTAGATAGGATGCGCTTTTTCTAAAGTTACTTTAAATAATTTTGTTTAATGTTAACCGAAATGAAGTCATTTTGGGACGAAAATCATGGTATGTTTATAATTTTAATTTATTTCAGGATTATAATAATCTTTACCATTACAATTTTTTAATTTTTCGACCCTAAAATGATGTCATTTCGGTGAATATTAGAATTGTGTGTGTGTGTAAATAACATGTTTTTGGTTTACCAAAAAAATAAATAACATGTTTTTGGTTTACCAAAAAAATATTTAACAACTTACCACTATATATATATATAGAGAGAGAGATGTAGGACCCTTTGACACCTCATCTGAGAGCCGTTAGATCAAAAAAGATCAATGACTATGATTTGTAAGCATGTGACACCATTGATCTTTTTTGATCTAATGTAAGCAAATTTTAAATTTGACACTGGTGTCAAAGGATCCCACCTCATATATATATATATATATATATCTTTTATATATCATATATATATATATATATATATATATATAGGGGCAAGATATTCTTACACCGGTGTAAGAGTTACAAGTCTTACACTCAATCTTGACCATTGATCCACTTATATCCAATGGCTCACGTTACTAAAAAATTTGAGCCCTTAGATATAAGTGAGATCAGTGGACAAGATTGAGAGTGTAACTTACACTGGTGTAAAATGATCATAACCCATATATATATATATATTGGTTAATAATATTTTTTTTTTTTGTGACAGCTTCCTTTTTAACAAAAATAAATAAATGTGTGTGTATTTATTGAGTGTAGCTTAGTTGGCAATATAGACAGAGTAGTAGGGAGACAACGTATCAAATAAATAATTAAAGTCGAGTATATATATATATATATATATATATATATATATATATATATATATATATATATATATATATCAAATCAACGGTTAAGATTTGATGTCAAATTTATTATTCTTACGCCGGTGTAAGATGATATATATATATATATATATATATATATATATATGGTTTTATGAGTGTCAAGTCACTAGATATAAGCTTTTGTCTAGTCACTAAATCATAACCGCACAAAGGTGAATCAATGGTGATAAAAGAAGAGAGAGAAAAAAAGAATTATAACCATACAAAGATGAATCAATTAATATAAGAGAATAAATAAAAAAAACGACATAGTTTAATCATGACCGGACAATACAATGACATAACAAATAAAAATCCGTATATAAGTGGGATCAACGGACAAGATTGAGAGAGTAACTTACACTGGTGTAAAATGATCCTGACCCTATATATATATATATATATATATATATATATATATATATATATATATATATATATATGAGGTAGGATCCTTTGACACATGTCAAATTTGAAGTTTGACATCTCATCTGAGAGCAGTTAGATCAAAAAAAATCAAACGGTGTCACATGCTTACAAATCAGAGTCATTGATCTTTTTTGATCTAACGACTCTCAGATGAGGTGTCAAACTTCAAATTTGACACCGGTGTCAAAGGATCCTGCCTCTCTCTCTCTCTCTCTCTATATATATATATATATATATATATATATGAGACAATATAATTTAACACTGGTTTCAAACAAAAAGTTTGACGTCTCTTCTAAGAGTCGTGGATCTTATCTTGATCTAACAACTTAGATTTGTAAACATGTGACATTATTGATATGCTTTGATCTAACACCCTTAAATGAGATATATGTGTGTGTATAAAATCTATAATGGCACCTTTTCCTTTGTTAATAAATATTTTTTTAGTTTATGAAAAAGAGATAATATGGATTATCGAATATTAGATTAGCTTAATTTCATGATGTAACTTTTTTCCCGTTATAGTTATGGATATCTGATTCATTAAAAAATAAAAGGGAAAAGTTCACCAATGCCCCTGTGGTTTGCTTCAGAATCATTTATACCCCTGTGGTTTTTTTCCTATCACATATGCCCCTGTGCTTTGTAAAAAATAAGAAACCATAGGGGTATATGTGATAAAAAAACATACCCTTTTACAAACCACAGGGGCATATGTGATAAGAAAAAAACCACAGGGACATAAGTGATTTTGAAGTAAACCACAAGGGCATTGGTGAACTTTTCCCAAAATAAAAATACTTACATTTGATTTTATCATAAATATACTTTCATATGTTTTATTTATAAAAAATATGTTTCTCATGTCGCGTATGAGACAATTGTCTCATCCACGCACACAAAATGATTGAGATTTGGGATCCGTTTTTTCTTTCTCACTCTTTTTCTTAACGGGTATCAGTCATATTTTTTATGTGTTATATGAAATAATAATTGAATTGATAAATTGTCACTCTTCTCCTTAATATGTTTCTCATGCATCGGGACAAACTTATTCCCTTTATTTAATTAAAATGACAATGGTTGGATATTCATCCAATTTGTGCTTGATTAGACTAGAAACTGAATTTATTATCTGATAATACTCACAAGTCGCCATAGCCTAAGAATAATTACATTTCCAGAATCAAAACCGATCGGCCGGGCAAACTTTTAAGGCCCATTTTTTTTTTTAGTGTTACCAAATAGTTTATATGATATGCAGAAGGGTTTTATTTTTACTCTCCATAATATAATTAATATTTGTATTACTACAAATTCATTTATTATATATTTATTTAGATTTAAACTATGCAATAATAAAATGACAAAGTAATATATATATATATATATATATATATATATATATATATATATATTAAAAACAAAATTTAGGTCTGTTCAACCCTTCGAACCGGCAACAAATTTAACCCCATCTGGCTCGACTTAAATTTAACATAATAATAAAGGGACTATTTTGAAGTTTATTTTAATTTTTTTCTCTCGAAAAGTTACTTTTTTTTAAATAAATAAAAGAAAATATTTCTCACTCTAATTAAATATTTGGTTGCGAGCTTTTAAATAAAGCGGAAGTAAGGAAAAACCTAAAATAGTAATTTTCAACCTAAAATTTATAGCTTCTTAAAAAAAAATATAAATATCTTTCATAAAATCCAAATTTACCCTAATTCAAATCCCAACCTATACCAACCGTACCACCAGCATTCCTTCTACTAGCCTACTACCACGTCACCTTCGTTACCAGCACAGCACGCCACCGCCACCGTTGTCATCAAATCTTGAGTTGATAATTTATTTTCACATATTTTTTTAGTTATTTTGTAGATAATTTTTTAAAATTTTAATACAAATAATTTTTGTTGTTAAAATTGTTGTTTAGATACTCCATTCAAATACAAAATAGATTTAGCTTAAAAAAATCCTTATACAAAAATAATGCATAAAAAATAGTTTTTTGACCTTTGAATTGAAGCCACTAATATTAAGTATGTTGATATGTCATAATTTTGTATAAAAAAATATTAAAATCCTTATTAAAAAATGAAGAAAATTCTTAAACATTTATATTTTTAATAATGATTCTCTTATTATCCTATAAATAATTAAAAATATAAAAAATAAAATTGTGCATGCATGATGTAATTTATATTTGAATATTTTTGAAGAAGTATTAATCTTCTAATTTGTTGCCTGAAGAAAAAAAGGCAAACAAAATCGAATAACTATTTTATTATATATTTTAATTGGTAGAATATTTTTACTATCAATTTTTTTACTACCACTTTAATCACCATTAGATTCAAAAGTTATTTTTCTTTTCTCTCTCTTCGTCCAACTTTTTCTCTAATCCAATGATGATTAGAGTGATAGTGAAGTGATAAAAAAAAATTGATAGTAAGAATATCCTAACTCATATTTTATATACACAGAATATGCATACTACATACATCTACTCTTTACTCAAGAGTATCTCCAGACACCTAGATGGATAAATACATAGGATTAGGGGTGTAAATAGACTGGACTGGGCTTTGGCCTTTTTGGCCCAAGCCTACGTCAAAAAAATTCAGCCTGTCTGGTCTACTGGTCTTTTAAAGGCTTTATTTGTAGGCCAAGCCCGACCCATTTTTAAAAATAAGAAAGTCTGACATGGCCTACAGGCCTTGTAGGCCTCCCACTGTAGATACTAAGCAAAAAAAATAATTGTATAGAGCAAAGAAAGTTTCATTCATGCATGCACTAGTACTTCTCATAAGAAAAAAATGACAAACAAGAAAGAGTCAACATAATACCTCAGCTCTAGAATGTATATCATAGAGGAATAGAGTCAAAGAAATGGAGAAAATAAGAAAAATACAATTACCGGATGCTGAAATAAAGTCTACAAGAGAATGTCATTTACCTAAAAATCTTTAAACCACCATCAAGACAAGGGAAAGAAGAGTATTATTGAAAGATCTTCATCAGTAACATCATAATCCAGCAAGGTATCCATTACTCCATGGTATTAAGCTGTAACAGCATGTAAAATTTGGAGACATTAGACAAGTTTTCCTTTCATAAAATAAAATAGCACAAAAAGTAAGAGATATTGGTATTTGGTACTTTGCGTCTTTGCCACGTAAAATAAATATTATTTTATTATTTTATTTTTAATAAATTAAATAGGCCAGCCTACAAGGCTGTAGGCCGGGCTTGACAAAATTGACCTATGGCCTATTTGTTAAAAAAGTTTTTTTATAAGCCTAACTCTACTCTACTTTTCTGAAAGGCCGAGCCTGGGCCGGACTCAATGTAGGCCGGGCTGTAGGCTGAGCTGGGCCAGCCTGACTCATTTACACCCCTAGATAGGATGATCAACTATATTTATATTTAATCAAATTCAAAATAGTTTATTAACTTGATGTTCAATGGTGAAAACTTTTAAAAGCAGTAGTAGAATATATTCACTAAGTGCCTGTTTGGATTCTTTCTTTTTTAAGCTAGAAGCTACTTATAAGAATAAGTTAGGTCAAACAAGTTTTGGGAAAAACTCTTATAATGAAAAGCTTTTTTATAATGAAGAAAAAAGCTGAAAATTAAAAGTTCCTAGGAGGAGCAAAATTGTGTGTTTTTTTTTTTAAAATAAAGAGTTATAAACTATGTAGCACCGACACTGACACGGGACACGTGACACGATACGACACGACACTCCGACACGTTAATTCTAAAAAATGTTAAATTTCGACACGTTAGGACACGTTTTGATATTAAATAATATATTTAATTTATGTAGTATATATTATCTTTAATATTCAATAATTTAACAAAAAAATGTATCTAAACTTATAATATTCATAAATTTTACAAAGAAACATAAGATATTCCAAATATTTATATTAAATTCAATAAAATGGTAATCGTAATCTAACGAATCTAACAGTTGGAACTAAAAACTCAACGCAATTTAACCTTTAAACCGTTTTTTGAATTTCAATAACGCGTGTTGGAGTGTCAGGAAGTGTCCGAGTGTCCGAGAGTGTCGGGAAGTGTCGGACACGACACGTCAGAGTTTTTGAAGTGTCGGTGCTTCATAGGTTATAAAGATAGAGAGAGAAATAAATTTATTGAAGTATGTGTTTTTAAGCTAAAATTTTTATGTAATTATCAAACAACTTTTAATTTTTTTTAAGCTTTTTTGTTTAACTTTAACTTATAAGTAGCTTCTAACTTAAAAAAAAAATAAAGGCTCTATTTTACATACAACACCAGAAGCAAGAGGGGTGGCCCGTCTACAACTTCAAGATGACTCTAAACTCTTTAAAGGCCATGTTTTAAAATTAAAAGTCTACGACCTTTGCCAACATAACATCTCGGCCCACCTTAATATAATTTTGGGCGTGTTCCCTCTAGTTGTTGAGCTACCTGTCCAAATACATTTTGGGTCTTTTAAACTTGTTACGTTAACTTATAATTTCTAAAACCCATATCGAATATGTGACAAATTTAAGAAATGAAAACTTCATCATTTTTGAAACACTTTTGATGAATTTATAAGATTATATAAATAAGAATATATTATAGCTTATCTATCTTAATTTAGCTCAATTTTTTTGGTTGATAATTTTGCTCAATTTAACTTTATTATCAATATGGTTTGAAAAGTAATATTTTACTGAATTAATTTTTCTTTTTAACACGTAACGTTTTACAAGTAATATTTTATCATATCATTAGTTTTACAAGTAATACTTTGACATTTTTTCTAAGTTATGAAGTAAGTTTAAAACCAATATATATGAGGATGAAAAATATAAGCTAAAATGCATTAATTAAAACGACCTTAGTCTTCTAAAAAGAGTTGATACCATTGAGTTATATGATTTTTCTGTTCATATCATTACTTGTGATAATAAAATCAATTTCGCTGCAGAGTGAATATTTACAAGAAAAAAGATTTCTGCGATTATTTATATTTGCTCTACATTCTCAAAAGAGAAATGCTTATTCCACACTATAAAATGAGCTTAGTTTATCTGATAATTTGTTGAGTAATGTTATTTGCATACTAAAAATTTTATATTCGTAAATGATGGCTCAATTATTAATTAAAAAATTATATAAATTGGTTAATGAACTAATAATATATTCTTCATCTGTTAATTAATCAATATACCTTTTCAATTATTAATAAAAAAGGTATGAAAATCTGTAACGATACCTGAATATTAAAAAAATTAAAATTCATTACACAATTCCCTTTTTAAATAATAAAATAAGAAAACACATATTTCAACCTTTTTTTTACCTTTTATTTTCAACTTTCAAGCATAAAATAATGGGTTTATCTTTTCTCATGTCACATGAGATAACATCTCTCATGTTATAAACACAATAAGTGATAAGTCTCATCACTTGTTAAAAAAAATAAAGAATAAAAGAAGATAGCACGAATTTCGATATCTCACAACATGTTCAACAACGTGAGAAAATGATTTCCCAAAAATAATATAAAGATTTTGGCGTGCGAAAATTTTTGCCGTTAAGTATTTTAGGCGGTAAAAACATGAGGAAAAGAGAGAAAATTGCATTAATCTATTAGCAATTGACAACAAAAGGTAAGCTACTATGTCTATGTATTACTCTTTCACGAACCTTTCTTCACAATGCTTCATCTTCTTCAATTTTAATTTTCTGCTTAAAAACTTCACAGCATACAAGTATATATGCTTTGAAAGATGATGATCATCTTCTCTTTAAACGCAAAAACCACTTTGGTGAGTACATCCTGAACACTTTGTAGGCTGAGATAGTGGATATCAGAGCCATTAGGATGGACGCAACATAGCCACATAACAGAGCCCCTCCAATTTGGATGCAGAATCTGTTGAATTTGTTACATACCTTCATCCACTGTAAGGCTTCTGATCCAGTTATTGCCAGCACCGAGGCTTCAAGTGCTGCAGAGTTTGTGGCGAATGTCATGTACACCGCGATCTGTTTACAAATTTTAATATAAACCAATATGGTCAAATGATTGATTCATACAAAAAACTTATTTTTTTCTTCTTAGTAATTTTTCCTGTGATAAACCAATATACAAATTTTTCTTCTTAATATAAACCATTATGGTAAACTTGTAATTTTTCCTTTAATAAACAATAGATCTATTGAACTTGCTATGCCAGAATCTGCAAAAGAAATTCTCTTTTCCTTTTTTCTTTTTTCTTTTTTTGTTGGTTCAGAACATGAGCTACCTAATTGATAAGTAGCACCTTAATATTTTAAGCTAGCTCGGCGAATCCTAGCAAAATAAAACAACTTAATTAAACAAAACTTTTTACAGAATAATTTGATGATTCTGAGTTTGCTTCAATTTCTCCCTCCTCCAATTGGCGTATGCATTTGAAAGCGTTTTAAATGCATACATAACTAATAGATAACCAGGAAAAAGAGTAATTTACCTGATCCAACAAAAAACAAATCCAAGCCATGGAAATACTAGACCCTTTTGGATTTCCTCCAGAATAGGCTGAGAGAGAGTGTTTGCATAGTTGAAGCATATTATAACCAGCTGCAGCAGATGTAATGTAGACCAAGATCCTATAAAAACATACAATTCCTAGCTCCAATTTAGGGCATATAAAGCCACAGAAATCGGAGAATAAACAGAGATATATAGAGATGGAGAGGGAGCTCTTACTTGAGAGCATTCACGTCTTTGTAGGTAGCCTTCTTCTCAATAGTTAATAAGACAACCTTTGTTTGAGTATCAAAAGCAACTAAACAAGCAGTTAATACCAAGACAAGTATTGCTGAGACCCTTAGATAAACTTCCCCTCTAGCCATTCCGAACTCCATTTCTTCATACGAATCCTATTCTGATTCTTAGTTTTTGCTCCATCTTGGGCTCATTTATTGAGTTTTTGAGTAGATGCATGTTATGTCAATGGTTGACTACACGCTAATGACTGAGAACTATCCACGGCCACGGGTAAGGTGGAAATCAATAATCTCAACTGTTATCTAACCTCTATCTTTATCCATCTTATTATCTCTACCAGATTGGTTGGAACTATACCTTTTACTGTAATTAATTATTGTGTCAGATATGAATTATTATTTTTTTACTATCCTTCTATATATGTATGATTTTCTGTGTGCATTGGAAACTAGAGTAGAGAGACTCAAACGGTCTTTTTCTCGCACAACCTTGTTCGGACTTACTAGAAATTGAAACGGCCATAGACCAAAATTTTAATGAAACGATGGTCTTTTTCTTCCATTTGTAGAAAAAAAATAGCTGGAAAGTGGTTTTTCAATTTTTCTTTAAGTTATGAACATGAACGTGGTCGTAGGCATGTGGGACGGACATTAAATCTTCCGATACAATCATCATTAAATTGTAGCCACTACACCTAGCTTGTCTGGTATACTTTGTTTTCGCATCTGTGATCCAACTAATTTATAGTGACTTCATAAATAGGTTTGTTGCAACGTTAAAATCTTTCCTTACCTTAAGGACAATTGCATTCGATTTTGTATATCATATGCACCGTATCTTTTTGGTAATCTAGTGACAAAAAACGAAATGAAAGTGACCGAAGCTTGCCACTTGGGCTCAATTATTGACGTGACATATGCGCTTTTAAAAAAGGATTCTTTATGGCATGATTCGTTTAGAATGACTTTTTTTCAAAAGTTGACATTATTTTATATTTAAATGGAATATATAAAAAATACTTTTAAATAAAAAGTTATTCAGATATTAAAATTAATAAATAATTTTTATATATAAAATAAGGAGGGTTATGTTTACAAAAAATTTTATTTACAAGTTCAACTATATATTCCGGAAGATATACACTTCAAAAAGAATTTTTTTTAAAAAAAAAACAACTGTTTTCAGCTAAAAAAAAAACCCATCCAAATACCCCCATAATAGTAGTCTTTGTTTTTAGTCAATTTTCTCTAGTGATCGTATAATTGTTTACGGTAAAATATAATTACTTTATGGACGGTTTAATTTTATCTCAAATTAAGGAAGGTGTTAGAGAACACTTTAAGATTTTGGGTTGAGGTGGTTCTTTACATGTTATCAGAGCTTGAGTGACCATAAGGTCACGAGTTCAATCCTCACCGCCCCCACTTGTCTTGCGTGAGGGAATGTGTTAGAAAATAATATAAATCATTAAAAAGCCCAAAGGACTCTTGCGTGAGGAGGTGTGTTAGAGAATAATATAAATTATTAAAAGGTCCTCACTCAATACCTTAAGATTTTGAGCTGAAGTGGTCCTTTATAGAAGGAAAATATTGTTTTAAATTTTTATATAATAAGATAAATCATAAATATTAAAAATAAAAACCAATAAAAATTAGGCATAAATAAATCAATCAGAATAAAACGAAAACAAATGTTTAATAAAAAATGAATAAAGAGTTAATAATTAAAATAGTAAAAAATAGGTTACCAAAAAAAAAAATTAGTAAAAAATATACTCAAGTGAATTAAAGTAGTTAAAGTTTTGACTGAATTAAAATAGTTAAAGTTTTGAATGAATTAAAATAGTAAAAAACTTGTGATTGTGTGAGATGTACATGAATTTATACGTTCTAAATTCTATTACATTCTATAAACTGATATGCATATCCTAATCGCGAGCATATCTTTAATATTACGGGATGATATATTTCATTAAAAAAAGTGAGATTTAAGTGACAATAATCATAAAATAATGGATAAAATGAAAAAAAGTAGGTTATATTACTTTTTGGGGAAAAAAATATATATCCTTTCAAAGGATGATCTTTTTAAGAGAGAGAAAAAGATAAATAATAAGGCAAAGAAAGAGGGGAAAAAATCCCCATAATTTATCTCATAAAGGGGTAAATAATCACATAAAAATGCAAATGATTTTAGCTAAATAAAAATTGATGATTAATTAGTAGATAATTAAATAAAAAAGCTTATTTTAGGTCCAATGGAATAAGTACTAATTTGAAGGGTCAAATTGTTAAAATTACCCATTTAGACAAATAATTTATATTAATTCTTTTAAAAGTTTAACACGTATTTTTCATTACTAGTTCTGCAGACTAAATTGCATGTATAAATAGAATAGTGCGCAGAAGCATCCGTGTTCCCCACTCATCATCCTTCCAAATGCCATAATATATATTATATCCTCATTGCCTGATTCATTAGAAACAGATGCCAATTGATACCGAGTTTTTGAACTCCCTAATGGGTGTGGCATCCACTTAATTGACATAAAAGACGTAAATAGACACACATTGTTCAACACTATCTTATTTTATTTTATTTTATTTTTAAAAAAATTACTCCTATCAAATTACTGCAAACAAAAGGAGATATAAGACACTGGATTTCTACTCACATAATACGTTAGAAATTCAGAAGATGGACTATGTTTAGTGAAGTAGGTACGGAATTGCTGCTCTCAATGACCTTTGCCCTGGCCGTAAACGAGGTATAAAGTGTCTACTATGAAAATGTAATTGATAGAAAAATAGTTGAAAAGTGAGATAGGTAGGAAAATGTAAAAAAAAGTTATTTGGTGGGGAAAAACTTTACGGGAAAAATTAGTTAACTTTTATGAAATCTATGTTTGGTTAGAGGTAAAATATAGATGGGAAAACAAGTTGATATTACAAAAATAACCCTAATTTTAAATTTTTTGATGGTAGCATCCTGTTTCAAGCTGGTATTAAAATTTTAAAATTTCAAGCTGCATCATGTTTCCACTTTCTGAGTTGGGGGACAAGCTTTAAATTTCAACCCTATCAATAACTAATATAACTTACAAGTTCGAGGTGTTGGGATATTCAAGTGTGATGAGTCCCACATTGGTTGGTAATGGGCTAAGTGAAGAGTATATAAGTGGAAGGACCCATGAACCCAATGCCTTAAGGTTTTGGGTTGAGACATGGTGTCGGATCCACTTGCTACGGTTGGTGTAGCCTTAGCTCATTGGTGGTGGCCTCCGCCACGGGCTTCCCCCTGGACCTGCCTGACATTGGTATCAGAGCCGGATTGGGCTCGAGCTAGCCTGGTGATTGGCTAGGAGGCGGGTTGAGTACTTGGGCCCTGGGGTACTCGGTTGAGGGGTGAGCATATCAATGTTGGGTTTCACACTTGAGGGGGAGATTGTTGGGATATTCAAGTGTGATGAGTCATGTAACACCCCGTTCTAGAACCGGTTTGTTAACATCCCATTATGATATTAAGCGCAGTTACAATCACATTGGCTCAATTAAAATCCAGATAAGTTTTTCTTTTTAAAACGACGCCGAATTTAAAATAGCCAATTGCGTGATCATAACCATATTACCTTGCGGAATCAGATAAATTAAGCTTAACATCATGTTCTTATTCCATTTATAAACCATTAATTTACTTCCTATTTATTTCACAATTTCTACTATATTGTAGATCTCTTCGTTAGCTACGCGTGGTTTCAAACCGCTCCTCATTTGGAGCTCTGTAGCTCAAGTTATGACAATTTTACTAACTCAGGTGTATGCCGAAAAACTACGCGGGCAGGGCGCTTAAGCGCGCTCCAGGGCGCTTAAGCGCCCACAGACAGAGGAAATTCACATTTTTTGGCCACCAAGGGCGCTTAAGCGCGCTCCAGGGCGCTTAAGCCCCCATTTTGGGCGCTAAAGCCCCAGGCGGCAGAAAGCTTTTGGTCTTCACAGGTGCATCAGGGCGCTTAAGCCCCCTCATGGGCGCTTAAGCCCCCTGAGCAGGCTTAAGCCTCCATTTGCAGGCTTAAGCCCCCTCTTCTGGGCAATTTCCTATACTCATATTTTTCATGCATCTTTCTTAGGGAATCAATCCTACACATTTTACAACCTATTTAACAAGCTTGTGATATCCCTATATCATTGCTTAACTCTCATCCTCTCATCATTGATTTAACGGAAATTGGGCAGCATAACCTTTGTTTTCTCAACGTTTCCCAACTTAGCACAAGGTACCTAATTGACTTTCCAGCTCAACATATCCAATACATAAAAATACATTCATGCATTTAACTTACAGTAATCATCATACACAAATATCTTCATTACTTACAATATTACATCATGTCTTAATTACAAATCTCATATACATGCCAAAGGACTTAACTACAAAATGAACATGATCAAAGCAAGTAACCATGTATCAGATACCCATTACTACTACAATGATCATGCACTAAGTCCTCCAAAATACATCATATGACATCAAAATATACATATAGCAATGCTAAATGGCATGCAACTCAACATGTCCAGCTATCAGGTACAGTCTACTCACGCTTCTTGCCTCGATCAACCTCACCTCTATCAGTACCTGAAATGATGCCCCACAACACGGGGTGAGATATACGAATATATCACAATAAACCAGAGGTCCTTGGAGATCACTCCACCCTAAGGTCCACTTCGATGTACACATAATCATAATAGCTTAACACATTCTTATCCACAAGCATCACATGGACTTCCAAGAGAGATCCACTAAGGGCTGTTTCTCTTAGGCTCTTACCACATGGAGATCCACATAGGGCTGTTTCCAAGGGAAGTCCTTTCCTCAATCTATTCCAAGAGAGATCCTCAAAGGGCTGTTTCTCTTAGGCTCTTACCACATGGAGATCCACCTAGGGCTGTTTCCAAGGGAAGTCCTTTCCTCAATCTAGGAACCTCCAAGAGGGATCCACATAGGGCTGTTCCTCTTAGGCTCTAACCACATGGAGATCCACATAGGGCTGTTTCCAAGGGAAGTCCTTTCCTCAATCTAGGAACCTTCAAGAGGGATCCACATAGGGCTGTTCCTCTTAGGCTCTAACCACATGGAGATCCACATAGGGCTGTTTCCAAGGGAAGTCCTTTCCTCAATCTAGGAACCTCCAAGAGGGATCCACATAGGGCTGTTCCTCTTAGGCTCTAACCACATGGAGATCCACATAGGGCTGTTTCCAAGGGAAGTCCTTTCCTCAATCTAGGAACCTCCAAGAGGGATCCACATAGGGTTGTTCCTCTTAGGCTCTAACCACATGGAGATCCACATAGGGCTGTTTCCAAGGGAAGTTCCTACCAATCATCCTCATCATAATACTATCACTCATAACCTCAATCACAATCCTCAACCATTACCTCATTCATTATTGCTACTTCTATAATCATTCCTCAATTACTCTTAAACAATCAAACATCAACCAATAATCATCAATCAATCATAACATGTATCAATGCATGAATCAATGCATGAGCATACAATTACTATCATAATTACATATCACATCTCATAAACCATTTCTCCTCAACGGAGTATGGTGGAACACTCAATGGGATCAACCACAAGGTCCAAAGGTTTACCTTGCTCTTGAGCTTTCCTCAATTGCACACAACCCCAAGGGTTGGTCACTCCACTTGGTCCTCTTGCCTCAATCCTATCAACACAAGGAATACAATCAAACAATGCTAACAATGCAAGGAAATCCATAGTTCCAAGCCTAGATTTATCCAAACATCAAAGCATACTAAAATAACACTATAAACTCATTTCTACCGATTAAATGTCATTCCTAGCATTTTTCACAACATACTCTAAGCCTCATTCTTCCTTGAACATAGCCAATCTACTCAACATTTCATAAAAACCCTAAAACATTATTCATTAACCCTAAACTCATGCAAATCTCCAAGAATCATGTGAAAGAGAGTGGAAACTTACCACCAATGATCACACAATAGAGGAATGAGCGTTCCTCAAGCTTCCATGGAGGTAGAAACTCTCAAACACCTCAATTTCTCCAATGGGCCGAATTTTTTGAGGAGGATATCTCACAACACAACACTCCCCACTAAGAACCAAGCTAGGATTAGTGATGAGGGGAAGATTTGGAGTAGTTTAGGCTTTTGAATCACCCAAAATGGTGAAGAACTCAAGGTTCTAGGGTTCTCTCTCTCCCTCTTCTTCTTCTCCTCCTCCTCCTTCTTCTTCTTTCTGGCGACGGGAATGGGGAGGGTTTTGGGTTCTTTTTTTTCTTTTAAGTCACTTAACATTAGTTAAGTGGAATCAAGTGGGTATTGGTTCATCTATCTATTCAACTCCATTAATTACCAAACTTTATCCAAAAGTCTGAAATATTATTCTAGGAATATTTATAATTTTATTTTTATATTTTGGGCACTTTTGCCAGTACCCATTTATACCCCTTAATTTTCACTGAGTACACTTTTTAACTCCAAAGTGACTCAGATTCATTTAATTAAGTCTTATACTTAATTTTACTCACTAAAACATGCTTAATTATTTAATTAAATTTAATCAATTAAATGCTTAAGTTTGGGGTATTATAAGTCACACATTGGTTGGTAATGGGCTAAGTGAAGAGTATATAAGTGGAAGGACCCATGAACCCAATGCCTTAAGGTTTTGGGTTGAGACATGGTGTCGGATCCACTTGCTACGGTTGGTGTAGCCTTAGCTCATTGGTGGTGGCCTCCGCCACGGGCTTCCCCCTGGACCTGCCTGACATTGGTATCAGAGCCGGATTGGGCTTGAGCTAGCCTGGTGATTGGCTAGGAGGCGGGTTGAGTACTTGGGCCCTGGGGTACTCGGTTGAGGGGTGAGCATATCAATGTTGGGTTTCACACTTGAGGGGGAGATTGTTGGGATATTCAAGTGTGATGAGTCACACATTGGTTGATAATGGGCTAAGTGAAGAGTATATAAGTGGAAGGACCCATGAATCCAATGCCTTAAGGTTTTGGGTTGAGACATGGTGTCGGATCCACTTGCTACGGTTGGTGGAGCCTTAGCTGGTGGCCTCCGCCACGGGCTTCCCCTGGACCCGCCTGACATTGGTATCATAGCTGATTGGTGGTTAACCATAATCTCTTTGGTGGTTAACCGTTGGTGGTTAACCATAATATCTTTTAAAGTTCAGAGTTGTGATTGTTGGGATCATCTCTGTGAATGATGTTGTTTCATGAAAATTTGTAGTCATTATAATAGAAAAACCATTGCCCAGAGAAATGAGTACATGTAACTTCCTCGACAATTGGTGTCAAGCAATACAATTATCTTTCTTCGCGCTCCAGACAAGGGTATTTTGGTCTCCGTATGGTTTCTCTTCTTGCCATTTAGCTGGGTAACTATAGAATACCATCACCAACTTGTCTTTCTCAACAGTGATTTATACTTACATTTTACACACATTTCTCAAATGCTATGCAAATACAATAGCTAGGCAAATATTATAAAACTCTCTACCAAACATGGATCTCACAATTTGCCAAAGTCAGATGCATAGGTAAATATTTAAAAATCCTCAACCAAACACCTTAAGGTGATGTTTGGTTCCATTCTTTTCAATATTTTCCTAGGCAAATGAAGTTTGGTTTTTAGAAAACCAATGTTTGTTTCAACAGCTTTTGACCAAAACCCATCCATGTGAAATACATAGCTTTTTGAGAAAGATAGGAATTTGCACTGTTTAGAAACCGAATTTGAGGGTGGTTTTTTGAGAAAACCCGGGTAAAGCATTGTTGACACACTTTTTGTCTTATATTTCCCTGGTAAAATTTTGTGAAACCAAACTACTTTTTTTTAACTACCCCATCTATTCAACTTTCTCTATGGATACCTAGTAATTACATTTCTCTAGTATTCTTAAAATTTATCGGAAAAAATCGATTACCAAAAATTCAGGCTATGTTTAGGTATCTTCTAGGCCATCGAAATGAAATGCAATTTAAAGGGTGGAACGGAATTTTGATGCTTGATAATGAAATAAAACAAAGTTATCTTATCTGAAACACACTACACCTCAAGATTAATAATAAAAAGTGTAACTTTATAAGTTATTTTATTCCTTTCTTCAATTTAGGAAATGAATATTAAGGAAACAGAGGAGCTTCTACTATTCCGCTGCATTTCATTCAATTACTTTGATTTTCCTCAGACTAATCCCTCACTGACCCATATGAGCGCCACCGCAATTCCCACGCGTCCATTCTAGAATGACCCAAAAAACATACAAATGAAAGTAAGTGCACGTCCCAGACTCCCAGCATGTCAATTTTGACATGATCGTTTGGTAGACGGTTTTTTTTCGGATTCTCAAGATATTTAATTTTTTTAAATTTTAAATTATTGGATATTATTGTAGACTGGAGGTAAAATTTATATTTTTAAAATCATGATTTCCAGATAAATTTTTTTTTTCTCTACAACGCCCATGCAATCATGCATGATTTTCCTATTGTTTTACACTTTGATTTTCCTCCGTCTAATCCCTCATTCTGCTATTGTTTTACACTTTGATTTTCCTCAGTCTAATCCCTCGTTTCAACATATTTTGGGTACAATGAGAATAAATATATTTTTACCAAAAGATAAAAAAAGGGAAAAAAATAATTATAAAAATAAAAATAGTATAAATATATATTATTTTATATTTAATAAAAAATACACTGAGTATTCGATATTTCTGTAAAGGGGTGTTTGGTTAAATATTTTGTTTGAAATGATAGAAAAGTAAGGTGAAAAATATTTTTTGACCATGTTTGATAGGAGGAAACTTAAAATAATCTCAACGAAATAATTTCACATCATTCCCATTTGTATCTACACACTTCAAAAAAGAATTTCACCTCATCGATGGTAATTTTTTTTTGCATGTACTAAGAATCTCTTTTTAACTTTTTTAGATAAAAATGTCCTATTGTTTTATATGAACTCAGATTCTCATTTAAAATAATCGGTATTTTGATAATTTCAATTCAAATTTTTATCAATATCTTACAATCAACTAAACTTAGTATCATTACTTTTTTGAAAAAAATTTATTCTACCAAATACTTTTTCATAACTTATTCGATAAAAAAAAATCCCATACTAAATGTCCCGCTGAATATATTTTCCAAAGAAGTGCGTGGATTGCTGAACTAGTTAGCTTAGTTTAGTGTCCTCATGATATGTCAAAGTCATAAGTCACAACACGGATTACAAGGAACTAAAATAAAAAACTGGAATCGGTGAGAGTGGATCCTCTCATGTGAAAAAATGATCATGTTATTTGATCATAATCACTTATTTAAAAATTATACATTTTTCTCTTTCTTATCTTATCATCAATGAGTGATTGCGATTAAATAACATGACCACATGACCACTTTTCCACATAAAAGGAGCCACTCCCGAAATTGGTATAGAGGAAAGCCATTGTTTGATAATTTACATGAAAACAAGAGAAAGGAATTTGAAATGATTTCAGAATTCAGAGTGGACATGATTAAATTATCTGGTGGCATTAGCACTTTGTGCAGGGGAGATGCAAAGGATAGTAGTACCAAAACCAACATTCTAGTTAGCATTTTGGAAGAATCCTTTTACGGCTTATAACTTTCCCCGTTACAGATAATTATTTTAAATTAGTAATGATCCGTGCAACAGATGATTATTTCTAATTCAAATAATTTTTTTTAAAAAAATTTATTTAAAAAAATTTAATGTTAATATTTTTTACATTGAGTTAAAAGTAGCAGGGCATAAATAAAGGTGGGAGAGGCTGGGAGCCAACCCAAAAATAAAAAATGAAAAAAATGAGAAAGTGGAAGCCCAAAGGTTTTAAATATGAAGAGGATAATAGCTGGCTGAGTAGGTTCGGTGCCGCCACGGATTCGTGATTATCTTGACACGACTTCAAGCACAAAATAACCACGAAACTTCACTACATTTTGCGCCCAGTCTGCTTCCTCTGACACCTCAGAAGCCACCTCGATCCTTCCCCGAATATCCCACGGATTAACTTTTTTTTTTTTGAAAAATAATGGAAACAGCACGGATTAACTTTGATGTGTCAAATGGACCAACTGGGTACACCAGTTGGGCCTCTAATTGGTGAAATGGTTTCCAAATGTTATAAAATTTTTATGTAATAAGATGAGAATTATTTTTAATTTCGATTAAGATTTGGCTGATCTAGATTTTTTGCTTGTTTACCATAGACTTATGAAATAGATTAAAAATTAGTTGCCCGCAAAGAAAAAGTAGAAGAAAAAGACTCCTATAAAATTATCTTGTATCTAAAATAAGCAAAGTAAGAATATATTAATTTAAAAGTGTATATTAATTTTATTTAAAAGTACACATTAATTTTAATCTATTGAAATTTTAAAGGTAAATACACACATATATTTATTTTAAAAGCAACTTTTAGAGGAGCTTTTTCCAAAATGAAGATTTGGGAAGTGGGAGATGAAGTAAAATTAAAAAAAATTGTAAAATCATAATGTTCACCTACGTACGGACACGCTGATTTTCTAAAAAATTTGCGTGTCCAACACGTGTCCGACACGGACACGTTTCGACACGCTCGGACACACGTCCGACACGCGGTCAACATTTGGAGACACATGGTCAACTCTCCGACACGTTTTTTCGACACGCAGTTAATTTTTTCGGACACGCGGTCAAAGCTCGGACATGCTTGGACACGTTTTTTTTTTTAATTTTAAGTTTTATTTTGTTAACTAAATATAAAAGAAATAATTTATAAATTAATTTTTTTCTGTTATGAAATTTGACCTGAAAAATTAACAAAGTACGAAAAATAATTTATATTTATGTTATGAAATTTAAATATTTGATTGATTATATGACTTATTATGGACTCTTATATGTATCAAATATAAATTATATTATATATATTAAATTTTTATTTAATATCAAAACGTGTCCAACGTGTCCAAATATGTCATTTTTTAAAATTAACGTGTCGGCGTGTCGTGTCGTATCGTATCTCGTGTCCGTACATCATAGATGTTCACAATAGTGTTGTTTGCAGTGCAAGTAAAAAAAGACTTATTCATGATGCTAATTAATGTCAAATCGTGAATAGTGTAATATAGTTTGCTTGTTTATCTAGCGAACTTGTATTCCTTTGCTCAAATAATTCGCTATACTATCAATAGCGAACTATCACAAGAAAATATTAATTTTGTTATATGATATAGTGAATTTATATGTGTGGCACTTTAAAATTTTTTATTATTCATGAGTCAATTGAGTATATTTTTTCTTAAACAGTGATATTGTGATTATTGTTCCATATCAAATGTACCCAATGGATACATCAATTGGGTATATCTTTTTTCCAAAAGTAAAAAAGATTTCAACGAAAAATTTATTTTTCAAAAGTGATAAATTTTGTTTCAAATGTACAAAAAGATGTACTCAATTAAGTATGCATCAAAGTTTTGTCCCCACATCACATATGATAAATGTTGCCTTCAACTTTTAGTTAATTTTTCATCATATAATTCTATTTTTAAAAAATCACATAAATTAAATAAAATTATTAATCAAATTGAATCATATTTTAAATAATTTTTTTAATTATTTTAAAAATTGAATATTACCGATACATTTCAAAGAACTGAATTGTTTTACCGGTTTGGTTGTATTTGATATAAATCAAATCAAATTATAGCCATAAAGAGATGGGGAGAATTCATATAAATATAATCGAATTATGAATCAAATTATTTAATATTATAAATAGTTATGTTGTTTAAACTGGTCTTATTTTTTAAATAATTTAAGAATTGAACATTTTTTTTAAACTCAATTGAACTACTTTATTAATTCAATTCGATACAAGACAAAAAATAAATTAAATCGAATTATGTCTACTTTAATTATTTTAAAAGATAATTTTTTTTAAAAATTTTTAATATAAAAAGTAGAAATTTGGGTATATATATGTGTGTGTGTGAGTGTGTATATTCCTATATTATTTTAAAATGTAAGTATTTAAATTTATTCAATATTCTAATATAAATTTTTTATTTAAAACTCTATCAAAAATTCATTTTTTTTTTATAACAACAAAAATTCATTTTAGGTATACGACCAATCCGAGTCTAGTTTAATAAATTAATTTGACGAAACACGACCCTTAGGCCTATTTGAAATTCATTTAAGTATATCAAAAATTCATTAAAATTGACGGGCTATTAACTAGTTACAAAAAATATCAACGAATAATTATTTAAATCAATTTACTAAACAACAAATCATATAATTAATAATATGATAACTTTATTTGATAACACAACATGTTAATAAAAAAAAACTTATCAGGCTATCAAAAAAAAAAAAACTTATCAATTATAAAATTTATTATTATCATATAAAGTTAATTTTTATAATTTATAATTTAATAAGAGGATACAGTTAATAGATATAAATATAGAGTATCTGTGTTAAGGGAATTAATTGATATCTAACTTTTTTATGGGTATCATTTCTAAGATATATTCTCAAAATATTTATTGACTCTCGAAGTAAAATACCGATCGTCTCATACCCCATACACTAAATATGCAAACTTTGTTCAAATATCTAAAATGCAATTTTCTCTTTTAACTCCAAAACGTGGCCTAAGCCTCTCAGCAATTATGTTGACTCAATCGTCAAACCAATGTTACTAATGACTCTGCATTTTGGGCCAGTTTGTGTGTTTAGTCTTCGTAAACTATCTAAATATTCAATCACCAACCAATTGAACACAAGAAGCTAATGTGCCCTTGCATTTGGAGTCAGCTGGACCACATAAAAACAGAATGTTCCGGTAGCTTTCCCTAAAATGTAGTCAATAGTGAATGGAGCCTTGTCACTATCTGGCAAGCCTGTTCAAAGTGATTATGATTCCTGCCTAGAATGACAAGAACAATGCCATAATTTTCTACCTCAAAAACAGTATCCCACTTTATTCTTGTTACATTTAATTAACGTTATTATATTACAATAACCTCTGAACATAATTCAAATAAAATTACAGAAAGAATGGCAAACGATATAATGGGGAAAAAAGAATGCACACACATGTAAGAGTATGGTTTGTATTCCTCTTATGACTTGGCGCGGACTGTGCATTCCAGAGGGAGACCCTGAGGGAATCGTTTAATGTCTGTGCAGTAATTGTAAATCATGAAATTTTTCTGCACCCTTTTAAGCCTCTTCTGGTTTGTAGAATCAAGCTGTTCAGATAGCCAAGCATTAGCAGAAGAGTTGGACGTGCATGAAGAAACCCCATTGGTCCAAACACAACCATTGGCTCCGAAGTTTCTGAAAGAAGCAGTAAATGGAGCTTGAGTCCAATCTGTCTTCACAAGTCCTCCTCTTGTTGCCCAATCATCACCGTTCCATAGACTCGAATATAATCTCATAGGCTGGTTCTTTGGATAGGGAATACCCACACTCTCCAAGTTCTTGAACTCCCTAATTGGTCTGCCATCAACATAGAACCTGAAAAGTAAAGAATCCATGTAAGTTTACTGAATTGAGTTGAAGATTAAAGATTGCAATGCAAGGATAGATGTATATATATATATATATATATATGGATTTTAGAAACTTACACAACATGGGCAGGATTCCAGAGAAAGGAATAGGTGTGAAAATCTGCAGTTGGGTCGAACCAGAGGTAAAATTGTTGCTCTCTGTCACCCTTGCCTTGGGTGTACACATTAGTATGAACTATGTAAGGATCACCACTCAGATTACCCAGGAACTCAAAGTCTATCTCATCCCATGACGACCCTTCTGAACGTAACTGCATGAAGCAGAAAATTATATGTTAGAACTAGGCTCCATGAACAGGCATTAGGCATATTATTGTTATTTAGAAGGCACTCTTTTGTATATTTATTCAATCAGATGAAAAGATTGATTAAGGGAACTCACGTAATAAGCAGTGACGGTGCCAGCGGAATTTCCAGGGACAAGTTTGATTTGCATGTCAATCTTGCCGAAGAGATATTGATTCTTGGACTGAAAGCCAGAGCCAGAGGTACTGTCAAGGGACAGAGTAAGAATCTGACCATTGTTCAGAATCTTACCTCTGCCATCTCCCCAAGTGATATCAGCATCTTGGTAGAAATTGCCAGCAAAGGCAACCATGGAAGGTGTAGAGATTAGAAACGCTATGAAAAGCACAAACAATGTATTAGTACAAGGAACAGAAGAGAAAGTGGCCATTGGACAAGCGGTAATGTTGCAGTGTTTGCTGAAGATGTTTTCTGTATTTGAGACAGAATTGGTATTTGGTGCATAAACTGATGAGAAAGAAAGTTGCTCTTCTCCAATTTATAGCAGTCTCTGAAGTTTGTGGGAGCATATTGGGAATGTGTTTAATTAATAAAAGTTGGTTGGTGGGGGGGGGGGAAGTGGCAACTAAACAGCTGGACAGCAAATGGTTTCATTTGCATAATAATCATAGTTTTTACTTTTAAGTGGTCCATTACATGGTGCTTCTTAGGGAAGGCATTATTTTATACGTACACATACGGCGCAGTGGCTATGACTTCCTAGGTTTCTCCTACCAAAACCAAACTTGGGTTTGGCTCTTGCAACCGTGTGGTATTATTGATTCGTAGTACTGATCTAAAGTGATACAACTTGAGCATTTAAAAATCTAAGTGGGCTCTGGTGTCTTCCAGAGGACCTTCTTAGCTTGCCAAGTCGGCGGTAGAAAGGGATTATTTTGCTCCTTTGACATACATGTAACTTCTAGAAAGATGTTCTATCCGGTTTCTATCTATCTCTTAACTTCTGGGCCTGTATACGTAAGAAATACCAAAAAACGAAAAAAAAATAAAAATGAAGAAGCATTGAGAATCGTGATTACAATTTAAAATGATGAACTTCACTCAAAGTGGCACCTAATCTTTGTACAAAAATTCGTATTCTTTTACAAAAAGTGGCGAATTCTAAAACGAGACTGGAGAGGCAGTTTATTATCCTTAATGCAGATCCATGTATCTTCTTTAACACCACTAATTTTACTCATCTACGATCCATTGAATCGATCAATTCAAATCTCCGAAAGAAGAGCGGAGAGAGAGAAAAGAAAGAAAAAAAAAAGGATTAGGATCTGTACACGTAATGTCCTACCGAATCGGCTAAGTTTTGATGATTTTACAGATTACAATCCAGTTATAGTAGTGTGAGTGAAAATGATCGTTCAGTTTTTGCTATGCTACCTTATAGGCTGCTCTAATCAGACAGTTTAGATTCGTTGATTATTGCTCATTGAGCGAGAATGATAACAACTATTTCAACCTGTTGGACTACTCACGACAAGTGCACCGATCGTATAAGTAATATACTGATTAGGTAAAAGATCGTTCCCACGAGAATTATGGTTCAAGCACTAATTCACTGTCGCAAACTTAGTTGGACAATCGAAGTTGTTTTCGGAAACAGGATTTGAATTGCAAAATTAAAATATTAAATATTAAAGCTAATTACTTGCAAGAATTAAAGACAAGAAATTAAAGATGTGATTTACGAATGTAAAAGAACGTAGCTAGGGGTTCGATTTTATTTAATCTCCTGATTACGTTTGAATTCCTTCTTAATGTTAATTGTCTTTAGTATCAATCTAATCAATTCTTTCGCATGTTATTAGAGCTCAATCCCTTGTTACTCTAAAACCTTTACAATATTGGAAGAACCCTAGTTCCCCGGTTATTCCCCAAGCATGCAAGCATTAAGTTCAAGAATCTTAAAGATTACTCAAACCCTATGTCTATCCCTAGAATCATAACGTTTACGATGAAGTTATCAGGTATGGATCACACACCAACATTCCTATTGTCATGCATTCACCCATGATCATTATATAAGATTCAAGCCTATATAAAGCATTAAAAACATAACTTCATTCATGATATAAAGGAAAATTAACACAGCGAATTGTTCAAAACATAATAAATCGACTAAAATCCATCTAACCCTAACTACTTAAAGAACTAGCCAGACATAGCAAAGTCAATAACAAAAGAAACTATAAAAGCTCCCCCAAACTCCATAGGTGATTGGTGGATCTTCAATATCTCCAGTGAACATTTGACGTTGATCTGTCTCCGCCGCTCACGAACATGAATCTGATGTTTCTCCGCGTTCCCTCCGCCTCCAAGCACCAAGAGTTGTTTTGCAATGTGAAAAGTTCTGTATTTCTAGTCCCCAATGGTGTTTAAATAGGTCAAGAGTTCGTATCTTGATGAAACACCTTGAATGGGCCTAAGTTGGGTTTCTGGGGCGCTTAAGCCCCCTAGAACGGTGATTGCAGAATTCGTGTTGCGCGCTGTAGGGCGTTTAAGCTCGATCTTCCAGTCAGAATTATCTTCTTCCAGCGCGCTTAAGCCCTGAGTTGGGGGCTTAAGCGCCCACAGGCCGAGACTCTTTGCGTATTTTGGAGGCTTAAGCTTCCTTATTGGGGCTTAAGCTTCCATTGACAGAGGCTATTTGCTTGTCTAGGAGGCTTAAGCTTCATGATGGAGGCTTAAGCTTCCTCTCTAACAACTTGATAAGATCTCAAATCTATCTTGTTTTTTATCTTCCTCTATCATCTCTTGATCTCATCTCTTCTAGTTGTGATCTCTATCTATCCAATCTTCATCTTTGACTCCTTTTGTCAACAAATCCTTAAAAATAGCAAAGATGATTCAATTAAACAAAATTCAGATAATGTTCATGATTATTATATTAAACCCTAGTTTTTGACTTATTTAACTTGATATTTTATATTAATTTAGTCTATAAAATAAGATAAACTAAAGGTTTATCACAACCCTTTAAGAGATGATATATCAATTATTTTGTACCTGTCTAAAATACCCAGTTCTTTGGGCTTGAAGCTGAATATGAAACATGCACAAGCCAATTTTTCTGTGTGGTGTTTTTCTTAATTGCACTTGAAAGTGGGTATGACGATGATCGAACTAGTAACTTCGTGATTATATAAAAAAAACTATTTCAACGCAAAACCTTAAGGCGTTTATTGAGACTTAATTAGTTATTTTATATTTTCTATATCTCTACACCTCTCACGCAAGAGTCCTTTGACTTCAAGCGTGAATATGACACAAGTCCATTTTTGGTCTGTCTTGTGCTATATAAATCCATTTTTTTGGTCTGCTGTGTTTTTCTTAATTCTACCTGAAAACGGGGCGATGAGAATCGAACATGTGATCTTGTAGTCACTACCATAATAAAAATTATTTCAAGCCAAAACCTTAAGCGTTGAATGAAAATATATTAATTATTTAATATTTCTTTAGGGTTCGTTTTTGTCATATCACATGACATGAGCTTTTTACCTGTACACATAAATCAAGTGTGGATCCCACACTTTTTTTTTTAAAAAAAGTCAGGATTCGAAATTGGATTTTGTTAAAGAAATCAGGATACAGAATCAAATCCTATTACAGGATAGTATCATTCTTATCACGTGACAAACTGATTTCCCTTTTTTTTTTTTTTTTTTTATCCCTCTAACTGAGAATTGACAATTAGAGTGCTTGGGTGATGAGATTGGGGCCTGATAACCAACCCTTAGTTGTGAGGTATGATGGGCCCTCATGTTGTTGGGCCATGGCTTTTTCGGCTAGGGTGGTATACACTTCTCCACTTAAGAAGCTCAACTTGAATTTTTTTATACCTAGTCTAGATTTACTAAGAGATACATTAGGTTGATTTATACTCGGATTTCCTCCAAGGAGAACCTTATTTCATTTTGCAGTTCTCATGGGACAAATCAGTTGAAAATCAAAATGAGTTATCGATCAGCACAGGGAATAAGTCCTTTCATGTCTTTTTAAATATGAGTATGTCATGTGATGTTAGACATGGCATGTCAAAGTTATTTTTGGGCATTGCCACGTTTCCAAGCAGTGTTATTACCGGATTGACGAATTGAATCAGCCAATGGGTCAATTTTTTAATTTTATTTTATGCGCTTACGTATGAATACGGTTTATTATCAGTACTTAATATTAAATATCATACACCATATAGAAAGGAAGAGGAGTTGATGACCTAATGGCGGTGATGGTTTTAGGTACGAAAAAAAAGTTGTGTTTGGTAAAGGGAACTTCGGTCCTACTTCTCTACGTCATTGAATGACTCTGCCTTTCATAGAACCGCGTACAATGATTCAGGTCGGCGTCCATCAATAACAACCATGCCTTTTACTAAATGCTCAGCCAAGTACAACTAAATACTGAACCTTCTCATAACTTTCCTCTCCTATGTGTCCATCCGCTCTTATCTCTTTTCGATTTCACCTATAAATACCATTTCAAGCATGCCATTCACCACAACATAACATTCAACGTCCCACTTCTTCTCACAACCAAAAACCTTTTACATTCTTTCATTGCTCAGTTTTATATCTGAACTTCGAAACAGTTTTTCTATGGCTTTTTCAAGAGCTGCATTCCTAGTGCTATTAATCTCTGCGGTTGGCTACTTTGTGAATGCCTCTGCCGGCAATCTCAACCAAGACTTTGACATAACGTGGGGGGATGGTCGTGCTAAGATACTCAACAATGGCGAGCTTCTTACCCTGTCCCTTGACAAAGCCTCTGGCTCGGGGTTCCAGTCTAAGAAGGAATACCTTTTTGGCAAAATTGATATGCAGCTCAAACTGGTCCCTGGCAACTCTGCTGGCACTGTCACTGCCTACTATGTAAGCACAAAATCATCTTTTACCTTACAATTCATATCGAAGTCATATTCTTTATAAACTTTGTTGGTTACTAATATTAATGAGAATTTCTTGTGCTCAATTTCAGCTATCTTCAAAAGGAACAGGATGGGATGAGATTGACTTTGAATTCTTGGGCAACTTGAGTGGTGACCCATACATCCTTCACACCAATGTGTTTAGCCAAGGCAAGGGTAACAGGGAGCAACAATTCTACCTCTGGTTTGACCCAACTGCAGATTTTCACACCTATTCCATCCTCTGGAACCCCCAACGCATTGTGTAAGTTTCTTAAATGCAGTCATCAAAAGAAAATATATAAATAGAATCAATCTGTTTTTCTGACTTTGTGTTGGAAGCAACTAAATAAGTCTTTTTATTCCATTTCAGCTTCTCTGTGGATGGAACTCCGATTAGGGAGTTCAAGAACTTGGAGTCAATTGGTGTTCCATTCCCAAAAAACCAGCCAATGAGAATCTACTCTAGTCTTTGGAACGCTGATGATTGGGCCACAAGGGGAGGGCTTGTTAAGACAGACTGGACTCAAGCTCCTTTTACTGCTTCATACAGAAATTTCAATGCCAATGCATGCACTAGGTCCTCTGGAACATCATCTTGCGGTGCAAGCTCTGCCTCTTCTACTTCTACCCCATCTAGCAATGCTTGGTTCTCAGAAGAGCTAGATTCAACTGGTCAAGAAAGACTCAAGTGGGTGCAGAAGAATTATATGATCTATAATTACTGCACTGACACAAAAAGATTTCCACAGGGCCTTCCTCAAGAATGCACGAGGGTTTAGGGAAGCAAGACTATTCACTTCTCCACTGCCTTTTGATTTTGTTTTTTTGTTTTTTATTTTTTTCCTTTTCTGTTCTGATTTCCATTGTGATAATCTTTTAATTCATTGTATATGTCATTTTATAAAAGATCCAATTTAAATAGTTACCTCTTCCTTTTCCGATCTTCTTTAATAATGACCTTGGCCATATATAAGACAAGGGGGCGTTTGGTAGGCGATATTTCAGGATTTTCTTGAAAATTAATTTTTTTTAAATTTTTAATTTTTGGATATTATCGCATACGGAGTGTTTTTATTATATTTCTGAAAATTGAGATTTTCGGATAAAGTTTTTTTTCTTATACCAAATTCTCCCTAAGTAAATAATGTCATGTGCCAGGAGAGGACATCAAATTTTCATGGGGCTATTCTTTGTCAGGGAG
Source organism: Gastrolobium bilobum (assembly GCF_033153095.1). Lineage (NCBI taxonomy): Eukaryota > Viridiplantae > Streptophyta > Magnoliopsida > Fabales > Fabaceae > Gastrolobium > Gastrolobium bilobum. The sequence continues at coordinate 232,397 of NW_026897257.1, read as the reverse complement.
GGTTCACTTATCACTAAAAAAGTTTACAAGTCTTTCAACTAATTTAATCACTTAACAGTTATTAATTTATTGAGAATAAATATGACACAATAAATGTTATTAATTTATAACTGTTAGATTGACAGAAATTAATGATTATTAAATTAATAAAAGTTGTAAACTTTTTTGTTGGTAAGTGTATCTGTTTTCGTTCTTTTGTCTGGGAATGAAATCAATAGCTTAGTTGTAAACACATCGTGAACCGCGTATGAAGTTCAATGCAGTTCCCCCGTTTTTAGGAAACAATTTTATTGTTTGTTGGATTTGCTATGCCACACAAAAATTCATTGTCCATAATAAAACTGTTAATACAAGGTTCTATATATATTAATAGATTATCGTTGATTTATCAATTACATTTAGAGATCATTTGTATTGACTTTTGAAGAAAGTTATTTTTATCACTTTCTTATTTTAAAAGTACTTTTTATAAAAGTTACAGTTATTTAGATTTTTAAAAAAATATTTGACTTGTGACTTCTGCTTTTTTAAAAAGCTAAAATTTTTAGCTTTTGAAAAAAAAGTAGATTTTTAACTTTTTTTTATGACTTCTGTTTTTTTTTAAAGCAGGCATCTAAATAGATTTTTTTTCAATAAGTGTTTTTTTTTAAAAAAAAAACAACTTATGAAAAAAAAAATTCATCCAAACTGACTCTTAATATTTCAATAAATAATTAAATACCGATAGCCCGGCTTCACAAAGCACTGTTTAGTGTGGATTGTTGGATGATTTTCTGGGAAATTAGTGGAGTGGTCATTATCTGTCTTGAAATGTAAGTACGTACCTGCAGTAACCTAATAAATGATTTTAGGAATTATATCTATTTAATAGAACTGAAACAAGACATATTTTTTGTTATTAAATGGTCACAATTTTATAACATAAGAATTGCTTATAAATTAAATATAAATCTTACTCGTGATTTACTGCATATTGCTATTTTGAGTAAACATAGTCGCGAACATATCTATGTGGAGAGGATTAAGAAACCCATTTTATTTGAAGAAGCCAAAAGAAGCACTCGATGCCGACAGCACTAAACCTTACGCGGAACACTTCAATTGTAAAATTAAGCTAAAAAATTACTTAAATGAAATAATTGTCAAAACCGTTTACAAATTTCATATCGTATACATATTTGAAATGTTATATCATATTAATTTTAAGTGATACATTGTAAAAATTAAGCTAAAAGATTACTTCAATTAGATACTTACTTCAAATGTTATATTGTATTTATTTTGGATAAACTACTTACAAATGAGCAGTAACATGCCTTGCTTTGATTTTGAAAATATATGTTAAAAAAAAAATATCTAAGTAATTCCAAAGAAATCATAAAATGAAGTTAAAATGAAAAAATCACAAATCAAACAAGCTCTAACTTTTAATTTTTTCTCAATCTCAAAACAGTGCTACCAAATAGATCCCCCCCCCCCCCCCCCCCCCCCCTTCTGTATTTTATCCTAAAAAAAGTTCTTACAAACTAATTTATAATGAAGAATAAAAAAATAAAAAACTCAAACAAACAATTTTTAAGTAAATGACTGGTATTATGCAAATCGCAAACTAAATTCAATTGTGAAATATCATCAGTAGATCAATTGGCTTATGAAAACTCAGGTGAGTGAGAGATGTATTTGATTCTACTATTTTTTAGAGAAATTTAAAGTTTTAATTCTAAACGTACCCCGAACAGAATTATCTCCGTAGAGAATATACGTGGTTTGTCAAAAAAATATTTCAGTTGTAAAATATGTATTCATACTGAATTCGGACATTTTATCATGTGCCCGAACACTGTTGAGGAATTTGTTTTATTCGTTAATTTAAAACACACAAAATTTCAAGGATTTTTATTTATCTTAAGGTTTAAACCTAAATTCGCTCGATTGTATATGAGATTGAGCATGGCCGTCTAGAATTTGATCGCAGCCATATAAGTTCTGCAGACATTTCTAAATAGTTGAAAAGAATAACCCCTTTAGTATTAAAAATGGTAATTTAACTCTTTTGTAAAGAATCTTGGGATACACCATCTCAAAAGCTAGTTCAAGGGGTGGGAGTGCCCAAGGCCTTATAAAGGCCATATTAGTTGCCCATCGAATTAATGTGGGACTATATATCTCAACACGCCCCCTCACGCAAGAACCCTCTAGGCTAGAAGGGTGAAAATTGCACAGGCCCATTTTTGGTTTACCTTTTTTTTGTGCTTTTTTATTTTATTTTATTTCCACTTTTTAAAGTGGGGGACGGTGAGACTCTGATACCATGTAAAGAACCTTGGGATACACCACCCCAAAAGCTAGCTCAAAGAGTGGGAGTGCCCAAGATTCTTTACATGTTTACCAAAAAAAAAATGGTAATCTAACTTCTTCTTTTTTAATATTCCAAGCGGTTCATTAATTCACAATTAGTAAGGGTATAAATGGGCTATACCGGCCTACAAGAACCTACGACTTAACCTATATTAGATCAGACTTGACCTATTATAAATAGTCAAATAGAACATGCTTAGGCTTTTAAAAAAATTTATTTAGAAAACTAATCATAGACTTTTTTGTACATGTCGAGTCTATAAACCTATATCATATTATTTATTTTAAATAAAATTATTATTTTAATAATTCTGAATAATAAAGTAATATTATTTTAGTTATTTTTTTAATTATTGAATGTCTAATAAGCTTAAACAGGCTAACATGTCTAAACCAAGGCTTTTATTTTTTAAATGTAAGTCCTGGGGAAGATCGAACACATGCTGTCACCTTTTGTCTACTCAATTTTTCTGACATCAACTGAACTACCATCATTTGCTATCGTAATTTAACTTTAAAAGATGAAAAATTACGTAATTTTTAATTCAATAATGTTGTTTTGTAACCGTAAAAAGGTTTAAATTATTATATAATAATCTCTTAAAATATCATTTAATGCACTTAACATTTCATGTGATTTTTAATAAAGTTAGCGCTAGCCTAGTGGTGTGGGTGTGTGTAATTAGGAGTGTGTTTTTTTTTTTTTTTTTTTTATAACAATTAGGAGTGTGTTTAGTGCATGGAGATGGTGTTCGATTCCATGTAAACTCCAAAAAAAAAAAAAAATTTATACGATAGCGTAAAAATATTCTATATTGACAGCATTTGATATTTTCGTTTTTTTTTTTGTGGTCTTTTTGAGAAATTCCGCATTTATTAACAATTTTTCTTAAGATTTTTAGATAAATTAGTACTACTTCAAGAAGAAGGTTATATTTACATAGGGAGATATTCTTACTATCAAAAAAATTCACTGCTAACTTACTATTTATCTAATTACCGAATCAATATTTTCTCTCTCTTTAAAAACTTTTCAACATTCTCTCTTTTATCTAAGGCTAAGGGTGATTAGATAGTTAGTAAGTTGGTAGTGAATTTTTTTTTTTGTTAGTAAGAATATCTTCTCATATTTATAACCTCTTTCACTTAGAACTTCTTACAACCAAATTTTAATCATTTTTTTCTGTCCTGACGGTTATAATTTATTGAAATTTAATAATTAATTAATATATGTGATCAAATAAATTAGAACTATCATATTAACAAAAATTAACAATTAAGATTTGATTGTTAGAGGTTATAAGTGAAAAAAAATTATAAATATAATCTCACTACTACTTCAAGATAAAAAGGAAAAAGAGTTTATAAAAAAAAAAAAAAAGGAAAGAAGAAATAGAATGACTTGGTGGCGGTGTTGGTGTTTTGGTTTGGATGTGCCTGGCCAGGCTATCTCCGTTGAATATTTCAAGACCCCACATGCCCAATTTGCACTAACTTGGCAATTTCGATTGCAATAGAAAAAGGAAAAACGCGTCCCAAGATGCAACCAAACCATTCCTTACATACATAAAGATGTTGGTTGGGTTAATCGTGCGACAAGAAGCGAGCATGAGAAACATTACAGCGAATTGCTAATATTTTAATGTTTGTTTTTGTTCCAACTCTTCGAGACCTACAGTTGTCCAAAGCTGACTGCACCTTCCTATGTTACTTCCACACCTTTAAACACATCTATCTGTAACTATAAATACCAATCCTAGTTCTCTGCCACAACCATCCCTTCAAGCCTTCCCTCTCATATTTCATTAGTACTAAAAAGCTACAATTTCCTCTGTCTAGTGTCCACCAATTGAAATCAACCATGGCATCTCTTCATTCCACTTATTCAACAATAACTATTCTCTCAGCATTGGCATTGGCCTCTTTCATGGCAGCGTATGGTGGCAACTTCTACAACGATTTTGAGATAACATGGGGAGATGGACGCGCCAAGATACTCAACAACGGCGAGCTTCTCACTGTTTCCCTTGATAAATCCTCTGGCTCAGGGTTCCGATCCAAGAACGAATATCTCTTTGGCAAGATTGATATGCAGATCAAGCTTGTACCTGGCAACTCTGCTGGCACCGTCACTGCCTACTATGTATGTATCTTATGCTCTCAATAACAAATATAGTATGTTTATATATGCGTCACTGCTAATGCTACTAAACTTTCAAATTCCTTATTTATTTATTTTTCCTTTTAATAATTTGATTTATGTGATACAGTTATCGTCAAATGGCTCAACTTGGGATGAGATTGACTTTGAATTCTTGGGGAATCTGAGCGGAGACCCATACATTCTTCACACCAATGTGTTCAGTCAGGGAAAAGGCAACAGAGAGCAACAGTTCTATTTGTGGTTCGACCCAACAGCTGATTTCCATACTTATTCCATTCTTTGGAATCCTCAGCGTATTATGTAAGCATATATATATGTATGTCAAATTGTCAATGATCAATCCTTATCCACATGACACATATATTCTGAATACTACTTTTAATACTGCATGCATCAATTAATAATCCACTCTGCTTCATCTGTTTCAGCTTCTCAGTGGATGGAACCCCCATAAGAGAATTCAAGAACATGGAATCAAAGGGAGTTCCATTCCCAACGTCGCAGCCAATGAGGATATACTCAAGCCTTTGGAATGCTGATGACTGGGCAACGAGAGGTGGTCTTGTTAAGACAGATTGGACCAAAGCTCCTTTCACCGCTTCTTATAGGAATTTCAATGCCAATGCATGCGTCCATTCCTCAGCGTCGTCTGCGTCTCCCTCATCATCTTGCACTTCCAACTCTGCCTCATCCAATAATGCGTGGCTCTCCCAACAATTGGATTCAACAAGTCAAGACAGATTGCTTTGGGTGCAGAAGAATTACATGATTTACAATTATTGCAGCGACACCAAAAGATTTCCTCAAGGCCTTCCCACAGAGTGCAAAACATCCTAATCCCCATAGGAGACTCAAACCAAAGCAAGAATATATGGCTTGCAGATTAATTTCTTCTTTGTTCAATTGAATTGGTTTCACTTGTAAAGTGCTTTATGCTCATTCTTTTATTCTTTGATATTTGTCAATTGTATTGCAATAATATAATTCAGCTTAAATTATGCCCTTTTTCGTTACTTGCTTTTTAATTTTTATTTAGATTTTTTAATGGTGCAGTGATATTTTCTTTGCTGATACCTTCTTCTTTTTTTATCTATTAATGGCAATGCATCTCTTGTACACGATAAATGTGAATTAACCAAAAGAGCATCAAATTAACAGCAATAAAAATGCACATGTAAATATGAATTAAGAAAATACTACTTCACTTTTAAGATAAATGAGACTTTTTAAAATTACATAAAACTTTTATTAGAGAACAGTAAATTTTAAAAATAAGACAATATTTCCTTAAGTTTACTAGATTTGTGTAATGTTTTTTCGGTAAATAGATTTGTGTAATTTTACTAAGGGTTTTCGATTTGTCATGTAACACGGTCAAAAAAAAATTTCTTACAAAAGTAACGACAAATCAAATAATAATAAAAAACTTGAAGTGGCACTGTATTCAATGATTTTATTTTGCCTATAGAGATTGCATGATACCAATTTTTTTTACCTGTAAGATGATTCTTATTTATCTCTTTTACTAATTGAAAAATAGATTTAACAACTGTACTTACATTATATTATATCTTTGTCATCCTCGCTAAGGTGGGCCCCTTGAAACTTTCAAAAATATTTGGATCAAGAGAGGGTAAGAAATTTAGAAATTTTTGTTTGTAGATTTGGCCCCGTTACCAAATTTATGGTTCCGCCGTGACTCATCATCCGATCCTTCCCTTTTTTGTAAATTAATAAGGAGTTAAAAAAAAAATCCTGTTAGAACTGTACTTATTTAACAAAACTTATAAGAGAACAGTGAAATTGTATTCGTTAAAGTGTTTGTTATTTTAAATTTCATAATTTTAAATAATTTTTAATAAAATTATGTCATTTTATTATTTTTTATATTCTTTTTCCCCCATTTTTTTTCTTCCTAATTTTATAAAAGATAAAAAATATAAAAAATATAAAAATACATCAAAACAACATAATTTCATTAAAAATGATAAATATTTTTTACAATTTTAAAATAAGCAAATTTTTCCTTCCGTTTATTAGAGAACTGTAATTACCCTAATCTTTGGTTAACTAGTTTTTTAATTATTTTATAATAATTTCGTTAAAGATTAAAATTTAATTTGAATATAGTGTATAATTTTTTTAAATTTAATACGATACTATGTGTAATTCTGTTTTTGGTACGATCATTTTTAATGAGTTGAATGTAAAATTTTATTAGTATATAGAACTTTTTCGTAATTAAATTTCACTCGTATCTCTTAACATGTAACCAACAAATATAATAAAAAGAAAAATATTGAAAATATCAATGTTAAATAATTTATATATAACATAAAAGTTGTATAATAGAACATGATAATTTTATAAATTTAATTTTATTATATAATAAATATATTTTAGTTTCTTTTTTCTATTATACCATATATGGAATACATTTAATATTTTTATTCAAATATTATGTTTTAAATATTTTGACTGTACATTTTTTTAAGTAAAATAAATACATTAATTCAAATATATTCAAAATATTCATTTGTTAAATAAATATTCTTGAACATATATATTTAATTTAACTAAATCAAGAAATGGATGCGTAGGCTAATTATTATAATTAAAGGGGACATTTGGTAGAGGAAAAAAAAATTTATTCAAAAATTTCGATTTTCAAAAATATGATGAAATCATTCCATTTACGATAATATTCGAAAATTAAAAATTTAAAAAAAATTAATTTCCCAAAAAACCTAAAAAAAACCTTGTAAAAAAAAAAAAAGGTCAGTGTTTAGTTGCGATCCCAGTAGTAACAATAAAAAAAGACAATTTGTACCCTACATGATTGGTGAGATTTTAGTGCATCCGGTGCACAATAAATTTGGTGGGGAAAATCAATGAGAAATCGGCATTTTTTGAGCAAATTGTATGAAGAAGAGAGAGTTTTTTTCTTTTAATTTTAAGTATCATACTTTTAATGGAAGGCTCACCGTCTCCCTGATGCATATTAAATATTTTCCATGATTGGGAGTCGGAATTTTCTAAAGTGCATCCTTACCACCGTTTATTCAATGCGACTTACGAATAAGAAATAAAGAAAAAATATAAAAATTGTACCGAAAGAAAAAGAAAAACAAAGTTTATACATATGTCATTATTTCAAAGGAAGATGCACCGACAACAAATGCACGGAAGACGTGTTTAGGGAGTCAGGAACCGTGTTATTGTATACGTGTGTCATTTTATCAAAAGAAAGATAAATCTATAGTTTTGATAGGGGGTAATTTTTTACTTAAGAAGGGACACAAGGCTAAAAAAACAAAGTTCAAGTTGCGTCGGTGAGCTGGACCCTATCCACTAACATCATGATCATACGAATACCGCTGACCTTTACCTGATGATGGTGACTGTGTTAAGTTTTTTTTATAAAAAACCGCGTGCTCGTTCGCAGGTGTCACATCCTCTACCCTCCACCAATATTACCTTCCTTTATTAATTACATATGACAAAGTTGGTCGTGCGCATTAGAGCTTTTGACAGCTATCTTTCTTTCCATACAACTATCTCCAGCTTAGCTCTTACTTGGGACCTTCGCATACTTTTCCTCTAGCTGCTTGTTGCTGCTAGTCACACGGTCATTTCCCACACTATATATATGCTGATTCTCTTTAAAGCTTCTCACAAAATCCATTACCTCTTAATTTCTTTCTTACATTGAAAGAACTAGTTAGTTGGCACTTGGCACTACACTTTCATAGTTCAAAGTTCAAACATAAAATGGCTTCTACGATCTCTTCAAGGCTTCTTCTTATTCCTCTGCTTGCGAGTTTTTACGTTGTTGTCTGTGTTGCTGGTAACTTCAACCAAGACTTTCAGATTACATGGGGAGATGGTCGTGCAAAAATACTCAACAACGACAATCTTCTCACTCTGTCCCTTGACAAAGCTTCCGGCTCTGGATTCCAGTCCAATAATGAATACTTATTTGGCAAGATTGATATGCAGCTTAAGCTTGTTCCGGGAAACTCTGCTGGCACCGTCACTGCCTATTATGTAAGTTTTTATTTGTTAAATTAGTTTACAAAGCATTGAACTCTTCTCTCTAAAGATTATTATTCTTATAGAGATTGCATGATTGTTCGGTCATATATATGACTAACGGAGAAATGTTTCGTCCTTGTCAGCTCTCCTCAAAGGGATCAACTTGGGATGAGATTGACTTCGAATTCTTAGGAAACCTCAGTGGTGACCCTTATATCCTACACACAAATGTGTTCAGCCAAGGCAAGGGAAACAGAGAGCAACAATTCTATCTCTGGTTTGACCCAACCGCAGATTTTCACACATATTCAATTCTCTGGAATAGTCAACGCATTGTGTAAGCACCCACTCATCCATTCAATTTCCTATATATCTAACTATGAAGCTGGCTCATGTATATATATTTATGTGTTTGTGTAGTTCATTAGTTACTAAATAGTTTATTGTTCTGTGGTTCAGCTTTTCAGTGGATGGTACACCCATCAGGGAGTTCAAGAATATGGAATCAATTGGAGTTCCTTTTCCAAAGAACCAGCCAATGAGGATATACTCCAGCCTATGGAACGCAGATAATTGGGCCACAAGGGGTGGACTCATCAAGACAGACTGGTCCAAAGCTCCTTTCACTTCGTCCTACAGGAACTTCAATGACGACAATGCTTGTGTATGGAACGGTGGAAAATCCTCATGCAAATCAAATTCTCCTTCATCTGCATCCTGGCAATCACAAGAGGTGGATTCAACTGGTCAGCAGAGGCTGCGGTGGGTGCAAAAGAACTACATGATTTATAATTACTGTGCAGACAAAAATAGATTTCCCCAAGGTCTCCCTCTGGAATGCACCCACTCATAGAGTATTAGAGTCTACATCTTGCATCCTCAAAAGTGTTACAATATCATTTTCCTATGTATCATTCTTTTATTCCTTATATTTGTTCGCGGTTTATTCTTTGCATACGATGTAAACTATCACATGTGTAGTTTAAAAATTAAAAATTGGTTTGATTTTTGTATAATGCTTTGTGTTAATTTTTTATTCTTTCATTCATATTTGTCAATCGTATTACAAGAAACGTACGCAATTGTTGTTTGTGGTTTTCTTTAACTCTTTACAGTAAAATTTTAAGAATTGATTTGCATTTAAAGATGTTTTCCAAATTTAAAAGTTTGACAAGGCTTTGACATGTAAAGATTTGAGTTTAAATTTATCAACTGCATCTCGAGCTTTATTAAATTTTATTCTTAGAAGGAGACTTATAAATCACTTGAATACAATTAATACCATCAAATATTATCTATAATAACCAATGTCGTTAAAATTGAGTTTCAACATAAAAACGGAAGGGGATAGTAGAAACATAAATTATAGGAATGACACAAAACATAAAGTTTTTACTATTTAAGGTCAAGATATAAAATTATATATATATATATAATACATAAACACAAAAGAGTTTAACAACTCCTATAACAAAGTTCCAAAATATCAAAAAAATAAAGTTTAACAACTCTCAAATTATATCAATTGATTCAAATCAAAAATATCATCTTGCAGTAGTTGTATGTCATCAATATCTTATTATCTTGCTCCTATAATAAGTTTATTTGAAATAAAATGTAATAGATTGATTCGAAACCCACTCCAGCTTGATACTCTAACTTTTCACTAGTGTTTTCACACTCTTCTTTCTCTGCAACAACAACTTCGCACCGAGGGTTTCTTTTTTGCATTGTGCATTTAGATTTAGGGGAATGTAAATAGGTATTTTTTTTTTTTATAAAAAAAAAGGGATCATGGGTTAAAAGTTGACTTGGTTCTTTTTTTCTTGTACAAGACCCATTTTAGTTTTTTGGTTCGTTTTTACCATATTTTACTGAGGAGAGTTTTTACTTGCATTTTAACACATATCACTTCAGTAAAAACATAAGTTTTTACATTAGTTTTTGACAACAATGATAACAACAACAACAACAAAAATTCAAATATATGTAGAACATAATATTGATTTTTAAAAAATTATCAATGAGTAATTATTTGAAATTATAAAACTTCATAATTTTATCTTTATTTCAAAAAATCAAAATAAAAATTGATTAGTAGAGGTGTAAATAAGCTGGGTCGGGATAGGCTTTGGCTTAAATAAGGTAGACATGTGTAAAATAATTTAGGTCTGACTTGGTTTGTTAGTCCTATGTAGGCCCAAATTATAAGTTTGGTATAACTTATATTTAAAAAACAAAAATCTTGACTCATGTTGTTAGCCTGTTTAAGCCTATTAGACATTCAATATTTAAAAGAAATAATTAAAATAATTTTACTTTATTACTAAAAATTGTTAAAATAATATTTTTTATTTTGTTTAAAATAAATAATATAATATGGGTCGGCCTATAAGCTTATAGATCTGGTATGTAAAAGAAAGTATATAGCCTATATTTTAAATTGGCTTTTTTTGAGACCTAAGTATGTTCTATCTGAATATATGTAATAGATAGAGCCTAACCTGATGTAGATAGAATTGTAGGCTAATGTTAGATTGGCTTACCCATTTACCCAGTGATTAACCATAACATATAGGAATGATAGACTCTTTTTTGTATTATGAACATGCAATTTTGTTCGAGTCATGAAATGAAGTTTTAAAAAGAAATTAATATAGGAATAATTATATTTATCATTTTTTTTCATCAACTCTAACCATTAATCTTGTTATTATTAGATAAAAATTAAATCAAAATATCAGAGTGGTCGGCTTGACCTCACCAGGTCTGCCTTTGTGCAACATAAAAACAAAAACGCAGAGGAGAGAGACATAGAGATAAACACAACATAATTTTAACGTGGGAAAACCTTCTCTAATGTAAAGAAGTAAAAATTCACGGGGCTTTAGTCCAGAATCAAATTTTCACTATAAAGATAATAGTTACAAGGTATCAAATCCCATCAATAAATGATGAGACACATAAACTTCAGGCTTTTTGACCATTGTAGCCTTTCACTGATAACAAATTACCATAATGCCCTCGTTTCTACACTATTTCAAAAATTTAACCTTCTCAACAAACATAATATCAATCTACCCCTGTTTGACCGTTGACCACCCAGTTACTCGGGTAGAAAATTATTTACCCGAGTACACACCCGGTTACCCTGGTACATATCCTTATTTACCCTGGTACACATCCGGTTACCCTGGTACATATCCTTATTTATCATGGTACACACCTCGTTCCTCTGATACATATCCTTATTTTACAAGCCCAACCGTGAATCCAACTCAAAAGACAAACAATAAACTGTAAAGTAATAATAGGAACATGGTAGAACCAAAAGACAAAAAACATGTAAAACATATATGAATGTATAATCCAATGGTCATCTCACATAACCAAATTACAAAAAAAACCGTATTAACCCCATCATTTTGAAAATTTCAAAAATTATATTTTATATTTTAACCAGTTAATATTAAATCTTTTAATTTTTATAAAAATTTCGTCTTACTTCACATTAATTTTAAAATATATACATAATTTCACTCTTATTCACAAAAAGTTATGAATATGCAATGATGTCTTTATGCCTTATAGACGAGGGACTCAATATGCATACCTCACTAACACTCGCTCTAGCTAAAGACATGTACCAGGGTAATTGGGTGTGTACCAGGGTAAATAAGGATATGTACTAGGGTAACCGACTGTGTATCAGGGTAAATAAGGATATGTATCAGGTTAATCGGGTGTGTACCAGGGTAATCGAGTGTGTACCCAGGTAAATAATTTTCTACCCGGATAACCAGGTGATCTACTCGGGTAACTGGGTAGTCAACGGTCAAACAGGGATAGATTGGTGTAATGTTTGTTGAGAAGTTTAAATTTTTAAAATAATTTATAAATGAGGACAAAATGATAATTTTTTATTAGTTAAACTTAAAGGCTACAATACTAAAAAAACCCAAACTTCATCTGCAATTGTTGTTGTATTTTGATATTAAATCCATGACTTTTAGTGACAGGAAAATTCAAATTTCTAAAATGTGTCGATGGTCTGCTTCCAGAGAGCTTCTATGAGATGTACTTAGCACACATCACCAAGCAAAATAATGCAATATTTGGGTATTACTTGATCAGTCAAAAATGAATAAATAATTGCTGCTCCACTTGCCCGGTATAGGGTGAACTGTGAAGGATTCAAGGGTGGCGTCGGTGAGCTGGACCCTGTCCACTAAGATCTTGATCATACGAATACCCCTTACCTGATGATAGTGACAGTCAAGTCCCAAAAACCAAATAAAAAACCGCGTGCTCCTTCACAGGAGTCACATCCTCTATCTACCCTCCACCAATATTACCTATTCCTTTATTAATTAAATAGGACAATGCGCATTAGAGCTTTTGACAGCTATCTTACCATACAACTATCTACAACTTAGCTGTGACTAGGGACCTTCGCATACTTTTCCCGTGCTAGTTGCTGCAAATCACACGCTCATTTCCCACTATATATATGCTGATTCTCTTTAAAGCTTCTCACAAACAACAACCATTACCTCTTGATTTCTTTCTTACATTGAAAAAACTAGTTTGTTGGCACTTGGCACTACACTTTCATTGTTCAAAGTTCAAACATAAAATGGCTTCTACGATCTCTTCAAGGCTTCTTCTTATTCCTCTGCTTGCGAGTTTTTACGTTGTTGTCTGTGCTGCTGGTAACTTCAACCAAGACTTTCAGATTACATGGGGAGATGGTCGTGCAAAAATACTCAACAACGACAATCTTCTCACTCTGTCCCTTGACAAAGCTTCCGGCTCTGGATTCCAGTCCAATAATGAATACTTATTTGGCAAGATTGATATGCAGCTCAAGCTTGTTCCAGGAAACTCTGCTGGCACCGTCACTGCCTATTATGTAAGTTTTATTTTGTTAAACTAGTTCATAAAGCATTGAACTCTTCTCTCTAAAGATTATTGTTTTTATAGAGATTGCATGATTGTTCGGTCATATATATGACTAACGGATAAATGTTTCATCCTTGTCAGCTCTCCTCAAAGGGATCAACTTGGGATGAGATTGACTTCGAATTCTTAGGAAACCTCAGTGGTGACCCTTATATCCTACACACAAATGTGTTCAGCCAAGGCAAGGGAAACAGAGAGCAACAATTCTATCTCTGGTTTGACCCAACCGCAAATTTCCACACATATTCAATTCTCTGGAATAGTCAACGCATTGTGTAAGCACCCACTCATCCATAAAATTTCCTATCTAACTAACTATGAAGCTGGCTCATGTATATATATATATTTATTTATGTGTTTGTGTAGTTCATTAGTTACTAAATAGTTTATTGTTATCTGTTTCAGCTTTTCAGTGGATGGTACACCCATCAGGGAGTTCAAGAATATGGAATCAATTGGAGTTCCTTTTCCAAAGAACCAGCCAATGAGGATATACTCCAGCCTTTGGAACGCAGATAATTGGGCCACAAGGGGTGGACTCATCAAGACAGATTGGTCCAAAGCTCCTTTCACTGCGTCCTACAGGAACTTCAATGACGACAATGCTTGTGTATGGAACGGTGGAAAATCCTCATGCAAATCAAATTCTCCTTCATCTGCATCCTGGCAATCACAAGAGGTGGATTCAACTGGTCAGCAGAGGCTGCGGTGGGTGCAAAAGAATTACATGATTTATAATTACTGTGCTGACAAAAACAGATTTCCCCAAGGTCTCCCTCTCGAATGCACCCACTCATAAGAGTCTACAACTTGCTTCCTCAAAAAGTGTTACAATATCATTTTCCTATGTATCATTCTTTTATTCCTTATATTTGTTCGCGGTCTATGCTTTGCAATTGCATACAATGTAAAATATCACGTGTAGTTTAAAAATTAGAAATTGGTTTGAATTTTGTATGATGCTTTATGTTAATTGTTTTATTCTTTCATTCATATTTGTCAATCGTATTACAAGAAAAATACGCAATTATATTTTGTGGTTTTTGTTGGTTTTGGAGATGAAAAATATAATTGAGAAATGAGGTACAACTTTATTGATGCATAACAATACAACTTATAAAGAAAATAATAAAAAGAAACTGCTCACGACTACATAACTTCCCATCAATAGAAAAGAAAACTGCTCACCTCATAACTACCCATTAAAGCAGAAAAGTAACTGCTCACTACTTAACAACTCATTAAAACAGAAATAAAAACTGACTCCTAAATAATTAAAAATATTGCAGTTTCTTTTGAAGCTGCAAACACCAATCTTCTTCCTTAGATTTTCAAATTTGCTTGCAGGTGCACAAATGGCTACATTTCATTTTTGATAAATATTGGACAGCAACCTTGTTCCACGAATTGGTGGGTCTGGTGGGTCATCTTCTAACTCTTCTTGCCAATGTTCCACTCCTTGCTCTTTGCTTATTTGGATGAGAGGATCTGATTTCTGCTTACTCATGGATGCCTCTTGTGCTTGTTTCCAGTTCCACTTCTTATCTTCATGAAAATAAACATCTGAGTGGATCAACTGCAGCTTATTGGAGGCTCTCCAACTTGACTTAGGAAATGAATTTCTGTTTTGTTTGCCAAATTGAAAGGCATTACAATTTGCAAAGGTTGGTAAATAATCTGCAAAGGTTGGTAAATCATCTGAAAGCTCCTTCTTCATCAACAACATATTTGAGAGGTGACAATGGCCTAGTCTCTTGTGCCAAGTCTCAGTCACATTCTCCTCTGTGGAAATAGCAGCTTGCTCCTCCTTGATTGGTGCAGCTTGCTCTTCCTTGATTGGTTCAAATGAGAAACTCTTGCCTCTCATTTTTGCTTTGATGATTTCCTTTCCATTCTCATCGTGAATGAGACAAACTCTATTTTCGAAAAGCACTTTGAATCCTTTTTCAATCAATTGGCCAACACTCAACAGATTTTGTTGAATTTCGGGTACAAAAAGGACATCAGGAATAAACTTTGTACCTGAGCAACTTGTTATTGCAACAGTCCCCTTTCCTTTGACTGAAATATAATCACCATTGCCTATTCTGACTTTGGTGATATTGGTTGGCTTTAAATTTTTGAAAAGCTCCCTGTCATTGGTCATATGATTTGTGCAGCCACTGTCAATCAGCCAACTCTCACTCTCTTCGCTGCTTGCAAAACACGTTGCCACAAAGAGTTGATCCTCCTCCTCCTCCTCTTGATCAGCAACCTTAGCTTCTTCCTCTTGCTGTTGATTTTTGCTCTTGCATATGACTGCTTCATGCCCCATTTGATTGCACTTGATGCATTTAGCATCAGGTCTCTGCCAACATCTGAAAGGAGGGTGACCCATTTTGCCACAATGCTGACAAGGTGGGTAACTTTTCTTTTCACCCTTTCCTTTGTTGTAATTAGTTTGTTGGCTCTTGGCTAGAAGAGCACCTTCAATAGCATGATCTTCCCTCATCAATCTTCGCTGCTCTTGGGCTTGGAGAGCATGTAGCACTTCTGCAAAAGTAATTTTAGACAGATCTTTTGTGTTCTCCAACGAAGCAATAGATGCTTCGTACCTCTCTGGCACTGTTACCAGAATTTTCTCAACAATTCTGGAATCTGCAAAATTACCGCCCAGTAACTTTATCTTGTTGGCAATGCCCAACAATGTGTCTGAGTATTCCTTGATTGTTTCAGACTCTTTCATCCTTTGAATCTCAAATTCCCTCATTAAGTTAAGCACCTGCATGCTTCGAATTCTTTCATCTCCAGCATATTCTGCCTTTAGATAGTCCCAAATTGTTTTTGCCGATTTGAGAGTCATGACCCTAGTAAAGATGGTTGTAGAGATACCAGCAAAAAGGCATGATTTTGCCTTTGCTTTTCGGTTTTTTTTCTCCTTATGATTCTTGATCTGGGCCATGGTGGGATTGTCCGGCAGAGGAAGGACTTCATAATCCTCTTCTACAGCTTCCCAAAGATCCAAAGCCTCTAGGTAAGCCTCCATTTTGACGGCCCAAAGATCATAGTTTTCCCCATTGAAAACTGGAAGAGCTGCTTGGGAAAAACTTGTTTCATAATCCATTCTACAGGTCCCGTAAGAAAAGGGCTCTGATACCAATTGTTGGTTTTGGAGATGAAAAATATAATTGAGAAATGAGGTACAACTTTATTGATGCATAACAATACAACTTATAAAGAAAATAATAAAAAGAAACTGCTCACGACTACATAACTTCCCATCAATAGAAAAGAAAACTGCTCACCTCATAACTACCCATTAAAGCAGAAAAGTAACTGCTCACTACTTAACAACTCATTAAAACAGAAATAAAAACTGACTCCTAAATAATTAAAAATATTGCAGTTTCTAAAGCATGATTTCTAACAGTTTTCTTTAACTCTTTACAGTAAAATTTTAAGAATTGTTTTGCATTTAAAGATTTTTTTTCCTAATATAAAAGTTTGACAAGGCTTTCACATGTAAAGATTTGAGTTTAAATTTATCAACTGCATCTCGAGCTTTATTAAATTTTATTCTTATAAGGATATTTATAAATCACTTGAATACAATTTAATACCATCAAATACTATCTATAACAACAACAACAACAACAAAACATTTTTTGTACTAAAAAAAAATTCAAATATATGTAGCACATAATATTGATTTTTAAAAAATTCTTAATGAGTTATTATTTGAAATTATAAAACTTCATAATTGTGTCTTTATTTCAAAATAATCAAAATAAAAACTGATTAGTAGAAATGTAAATAAGTTGGGTCGGGTTAGGTTTCGGCTTAAATAGGATAGGCATGTGTAAAATATTTTAGGTCTCACCTGATCTGTTAGCTGTAGGTCTAAATTATAAGTTTGATATGACTTATATTTAAAAAACAAAAATCTTGACTCAAACTTATTAGCCTATTTAAGCATATTAGGCATTCAATATTTAAAAGATAATTAAAATAATTTTACTTTATTATTAAATATTGTTAATATATTAATTTATTTATTTTATTTAAAATAAATAATATTATATGGGCTGGCCTTTAGGTTTATAGGTCCGGTATGTAAAATAAAACATATAATCTATTTTCTAAATTGGCTTTTTGTGAGGCATAAGTCTATTCTATTTAAATATATGTAATAGGAAGAACATAATCTGATGTAAACAGAGATGTAGGCTCCTGTTAGGCGCGCTGACCCGTTTACACCCTTACACTGATTAGCCATAACATAGGTATGACAGACTCTCTCTTTTTTATTATGAACATGCAATTTATTCGAGTCATGAAATGAAGTTTTTTTTAAAAAAAATATAGGGATAATTTATATTTTATCATTTTTTCCCATCAACTTTTACAATCAATTTTGTTATTATTAGATCAAAATTAAATCAATAACTGTATTTGATCGTTTTCAGTACCGTCTTTGGGAGGGGTTTAAAATCTTAATTCAGAAAATCGTCCTAAATTTGACTAGTCGCACAAAACGATAAACCGATTGAAATATTTTTGAAAATAAAATTTAAAAAAAAAATCAAATCAATAACTTTCACCTAGGGTGATTTTGTAACCGTTGATTTGATTTTAATCAAATAATAACACAATTGATTATAAAAGGAATAAAAAAAGGTGGTAGGTATGTTTTCAACTAAAATTTATTGATTTGACTCTTGTCCAACAATAAAAAAAATGGTTGAAAGAGGATGTAAGAAGAAAGAAAAAAGTGATTAAAATAACCTACCTCTATATATATAATTATGATTTTTTTAAATATACTATAGAAAATTAAAGATATAAATCTTAAGCTAGTTAGATGTATATTTTTAATTAATTTCTTAGATCAGGTTATGCGAAGCAAGCTTCTAATTATATGATATAATTTCACCCTAACTTGAATTTAAAAACAAACTCAATGGACAGTAAAATGAAAATAAAAAAAAAAAAGTTTGGTCTTATCTTTTGAGGTCAAATTTGATAAATGATTTTTTTGATACTGAATTAGATTTTTGACTTTCCTTGAATATTCAAAATGTATCTATTTTGTGCTTTGATGCTCCCTGATCGTTGGTTTTTGCTGTTACTGTTTGGTTAGCTTGGCAGTGAAGAAGCAATCAGGTGCATGGTGTGGAAAATAACGGGAAAGCATACAAGGTGCAGTCCGTAGAGAGTCTGGTTCGTGAGTATACACAAGCCTGGATAACTTCTAAGGGGACAAAGCTGACCAAGAATTACATTTCTGTTCCTATTAGATGGTTACCTCCGGACACAGGTTGGGTGAAATTAAACACTGATGGTGCAGCCAGGAGTGATGGCAGGGGTGCTGCTTGTGGAGGAATTATAAGAGATGAAAATGGTTATTGGATATAAGGGTTTGCTTACTATATTAGCTATTGTTCAGCTTTTGTTGCAGAATTATGGGGTGTCCTCAAGGGTCTTGAATTTGCTTGGGTTAGAGGTTGGAGATGCTGCATTCTAGAAAGTGATTCAAGCTTAGTTATCATTTTGCTCTCCGGTAGTGAAAGAGCAGCTCGAGAGTCTCGCTTAGTGACTCAGGTTCGAGCATGGTTACAAAAGAATGGGGAAGTTCACCTGGTTCATATTTTTAGAGAAGGAAATAGTTGTGCAGACTGACTTTCTAAATATCCTTTAAAATATCCTGGTGAGAATAATTTTTGTGTTTTTTCATACCCTCCACCTGGTATTTGGTTTTTGTATTGGGCTGATTTGTCTTTGTCTTTTTTCAGAACGATTTTATTGAATTGATCTTTTTGGAGTGTTGTTTTTAACCCCCTTAGATTACCAAAAAAAATGAAAATAAAAAATTACGAGATTAACTGACTTCTCTCTTTAAAACCAAATCAATTTAACTCACAAACACTCCTTCTACGTAATAAGTTGGATTAGTATCAAATAGAAGTTTCAAATTTGTATCAATAACATCAACACTTTTATTCCAAAATTATAAATGGGTCAATCGATGAACCCAAATAAAAAATAAAAAAATAAAAAAAACATAAAGATAGATAATAGAAAAAATAAACAGTGAAGTAAATAAATAAATAAATAAAAGAAAAAACAAAATAGAGAATAAATTGTGCGACAAGAAGGAAAAGAGATTTTTAGACTAAATATAAAAAGGAAAAGAAAACTGCAATGGCTCGAGGACAGAGTTGTTGTGTGTACCACCCAGCCTATCTCCAATGAATAATTTGAGACCCCACATCCACATCCCCATTTGGAACCAACTTTGCAATTTCGATTGCCATAAAAAAAAAAAAAGCAAATGCCACTTAAATTTTATATTTGTGATTATATATAAATTTTAGCTGAAAATTACTTTAAAATTCAAAATAAAAAATAAAATTGTTTGATGAAATAATTTTTATAATTATGTTGTTAATTAAAATACCATGTAGAGTATCAAATTAACTTTTTCTTACATTAGTATATTTGTTCTATGGAACTAATTGAAAAATGGAAAATACATCTATCATGTAACATGATGTAAGCTTATTTTCCTATCTAAACAAATAGACATGGGATCCACAATTTTTTATTTTCTCTTTCCTCAACTCATTTTCTCTTTCTTCTTTTATGTTTGTATAGGACCAAATAGTATTTTTTATGTAACATTATATAAGTATAACCCTTGAAAAATAGGTTTTACAACTGTGTTTGTATTTATTGTGATCATCAGTAGTGGAGTTAGGGGCTAAGGTGGCGGCCCTTGAAACTTAAAGAAATATTTAGGTAGTGTTGGTAGGGGTATTCTGAAAATTTACCTAGTCATCTGACTTTGGCTTTTATTATTGTCCTCGTTTGGTAGAACAGGTTTAAAAATTTATCCAGCAAAGTCTTTTGCCTAGGATTCGTGAATAGTCTCGTAGTCGTCTCAAAGAGTCGAAGCTTGTGGGATACCGGAAAGAGTCAATTCGTCTCAAATTAGGGTTGGGTAACTCCAAAAAAAAAAGAATTTGTGAATAGTATGAAAAAAAGGAAAGAAATATACTGTGCAAGTTTACCACTTCCCACGTGATATTTGAAAAAATCGGGATAAATGAAAAAAAAATGGACGATAAATATGACAATATTACCCTCTTCTAACTAGAATACATCTGTGCAAGATGACCCTCGTTGCTAGTGGACAAATCAAAGCTTCACTTTGGTGCCAGATCTCCACTTTTGGGCATTCCCAATGTTGCTAGTGTCAGCTTAGGTTGATCGGCATGTTTGTTTTGCGTTTTTCTGCTTCGCACTTCCATGTTTCTATTTTGGGTCTCTTTGTTCGGCAGCATTTCGATCTGCTTGTGTGTTTTGCTGATAGAATGGTTGATTTGTTGGGATTACAATGATTTTTTTAAATAATAAAAAATTAAATTTTCCTAATTTTGTCTACAAAAGGAGAACAAGGGTTGAGGAAGACGATATAGTGAGAGGGATATAGATCTCTCTTTTGGTTGTGGTGGGATATTTTTATTATTATTATTATTATTATTGTCTAATTTAATTATAAGGGTTATTTTCGTCATTTCAACTTATTTTTCTATCAATATTTTACCTTCAACCAAACAAAGACTCACAAAGTTTAACCAAATCTTTCTGGTAAAATTTCGGCCAACCAAATAACTTTTTTCTAACTTTTCTACCAAACTCATTTTCCCACCATATTCCTGGTATATTTACCTGGTAAAAAAAATATATCATCTACCAAAAGCCCCCGGCCCTTAGATTAAAAGAGGTTAGGAATTTAGAAATTTGAGTTTATAGATTTGATCTCATTACCAAAATTCTGATTCCGCCATGACTCATCCTCCGATCCTTTTCTTTCTTGCAAATTAATAAGGAGTTAAAAAAATGTTCATGTTAAGTTCTTTACATTAAATGGAAATGTTAAACTCCAGTTCAGCAAAGAGAAACAACCTTATGCATGCACCTAGCAAGGAGTTTTGTTAGTATGTATGTGTGGGAACAGGGCCTTGGATGAATTCATAAGCAAGAGCGCCCATACATTTTGTTTTGAAAATCAGAGGAGATCTTAATCATAAAATCTAATTTTTCTTATAATAAGGTTTAAAATTATAAAATTTAATGTACATTGGATCGTCAATTGCAAGTTCCTCTAGGTTTTTCATGACTCTAGAGTCTAGACATTTTATTTTATTTTTTTGCAGTAATACTCTAGACAATTTGAATACTTAGTTTTGCATGCACCAACTACTTGGGCTCCCAGTAACCAATGCAAAAAAAGGATTTCTACGCGACATGATTGGAGCATGTTATTGTATATTTGGGAAAATATTCATAATATCATTTTTTTTACTATCAATCCATTATCTCTTTAATTATTGTTTGATTAGTATTTTTTCTCTGAATTTTTTTTGAAGAAAGAGAAAGAATTTTTTTTATTATTATAATTATGTATTCCCTGAAATATATAATTATAGTAAATGGTAATAGATGACAGTGAAAAATAATAGTACAAATATCCTATCTTAATTATTGTGTATTTGATACATGTCATATTTGCCCAGCTTCTAAATTGGCCGATCATAACAACTTAGTTGGTTAAACAATTTTTTGGTATACAAGTATTTTTGTTACAATGAACCTAATTATTATTTTTTGGGTGAGTTGATCCCTGAATATTTACACAAACTTTAATTCTTAAATTTAATTATAAAATTAATCTCGAATTCATTTAATTACAGTTAAATTCTTCATTCTTTCCAAAAAAATATATAAGTACTTTTCATTTAATTAAAAAGTGACTTAAACCAAATTAACCTAATTATTGGCTGTTGTATTTTGACATTAAATCCATGACTTTTAATGACAGCAAAATTCAAATTTCTAAAATGTCTCGATGTCTGCTTCCAGAGAGCTTCTACGAGATGTAGTTAGCCCACAGCAACTAGCAAAATAATGCAATATTCGGGTATTACTTGATCAGTCAAAAATGAATAAATAATTGCTGCCCCACTTGCCCTGTGTAGGGTGAAGGATTCAAGGTGTGGCGTCGGTGCGCTGGACCCTTTTCACTGACGAATAAATTTTTGGTGTCACTGTTGCATCAAGATTTAGTGTATTCCATCAATAAAAATATTTTCAAAATTCATAACTTGAGCTAGAGACCTCCAAATCATTCCGTTCCAAAGTCAAACCTGTGAGAAATTTCGAGAGGAATCTATTGGTACCAGTATTTCTGGGTGGGGTTCACTGTAGAGAGAGATCTTCTCCCCCAAAGATTTCGAATTTCATGGAAAAGATAGATTTTGATGGAGCTTGAGGCCATAGGAGCTTAGGAACTCATCTCTCATTTGTTCTAGAGTGCATTGTGGTAAGAAATTTCCTTCCTTTTCATGTTTTTATGAAGATTGAATTTAGGTTTTCATTTTGAAAATTTGTTTTGATTGAGCATGTTAGAGCTTCATTCAAGTTTAGCTCATGTTGAGAAAAGTGTTTAGATGAGAATTTTAACGGTGAAAATGTATTTGAAAAATTAAAGATAACGTATTTTTGAATAGTGTCGTACACGTGAATAGTGACGTATACATGAATAGTACTGTAGAGAGGAACAATACTGTATATATATGAATTAATGAATCTTGGATTAAAGGTGTGTGATAAGCTTGAATTTGATGGACTAAAGCATTGGAATCATGAAGTTGGCATGATTTCTTGTATGTGCCTCTTAGCCATTTTCAATGGAAGTATGTGCTATGAGTTACTGTTTTACAAAGCGAGCATAACTTTATGCGTGGAATAATATTTTAAGGTGTATGGACCTTCGCTTTGGTGAAATAAAAAAGAAAATAAGGTAGCTCCTTTGTATGACCTTAAAATGAGTTTTGGCCATTTTCAAAGGAAGTATATGTTCGGAGATATTGTTTCGCAAAGTAAGAACACTTATATGTGTAAAATAATTTATATAGGTGGCTAAGCTTGGGTTTAGGCACTAGACAAAGAGAAATCTTATAGCTCCTTTGTAATGGGCATTCTGCCTTAAATTGGAAAAAATAGGCTTTTAGGTGGTAAGAGGAGTAATGAGTGTTCTAAAGGCCTTTTGGGACTATCCTAAGACTAAGTGAACATGTGGAATTTTGTAGGGATTTGTTGAACAAAGAACCACCCACTCATGACTTAATATGATTAAGTAAAAAGAAAATAAACAATAAAGTATGTGTCTTGTATATTTACATGGCATTATATCATTTTATTGAGTTTTGTGTTGAATTCCTTCTCTAGGTGTGCCTAGAGACTGTGAACGTTTGGATTCTCGTGGAGCAAGATAAGTAGCTTGTTCTTCAAGTAAGCAAATTGTAAAGCTCCAAGAGGTAAGCTCTATGTTTATGGGGTTCGCTCCTACTTTGTGTTCCGCCATAGTGTACGGACTGTGGTCAGGTTGTATGATATGTGTGAGATATATGATATAGATGCATTCATATAGAGCTATATGATAATATGATATGTTTTGTTTTGATGTACTTACTTTGATATGTGTTAATATGATATGTTTTGTTATGATATGACTTCTGTAATATGATTTCTGTAACAATATCTGGCCATTGATTGTATAGTACCCGGATGTTCGCTTTGGGGTCCTCCCTCGGGACTGATGGTGCACGCCTCTTATATGTTCTGGTTCTGCTTTGGGGTCCTCCCTCGGGAACACGTGCGTTGATTTCCGCTTGGGGTCCTCCCTTGGGAATGACTGCGTACACCTCTGATATGTTCTGGTTCCGCTTTGGGGTCCTCCCTCGGGAACACGTGCGTTGATTTCCGCTTGGGGTCCTCCCTTGGGAATGACTGCGTACACCTCTTATATGTTCTGGTTCCGCTTTGGGGTCCTCCCGCGGGAACACGTGCGTTGATTTCCGCTTGGGGTCCTCCCTTGGGAATGACTGCGTACGCCTCTGATATGTTCTGGTTCCGCTTTGGGGTCCTCCCTCGGGAACACGTGCGTTGATTTCCGCTTGGGGTCCTCCCTTCGGAATGACTGCGTACGCCTCTGATATGTTCTGGTTCCGCTTGGGGTCCTCCCTTGGGAACACGTGCGTTGATTTCCGCTTGGGGTCCTCCCTTGGGAATAACTGTGTATGTTTCTGATAAGATATGTGTATATGTTTTGTTTAGTTATGATATTTGATTATATGACATGTTTTATGGGATATGTATGATGATTTTGTAAATGATATTTGTTACGTACGTTGATTTCCGCTTGGGGTCATCCCTTGGGAACGATTGCGTACGTCTCTGATATAACACGTTTTGTTCTGATGTGAGTATTGTGATGATTTTTGTAAAAGATATTTGTTACGTGCGTTGATTTTCACTTGGGGTCATCCCTTGGGAATGACTGCGCTTGTCTTTGATAAGATATGTATATATGCTTTGTTCAGTTATGATAATTGCTTATATGATGTTTTGTATATTATGTATCTGACTGTCATGCAGGAAGTGAGCCCAGGGTATGGAGGGTTTTCCATAAACCTGGAGTCTACTAGAGATTCGTCTCTAACCCCGTTTGGGGATATGATTTCAGGAACACATTTAATTGAAGAGCCTCATGGGACCAGGACACTAACCGTGGCTAGAGGTACTAGTATGAGGATGTGGAGTTCTGGGTGGTCGGATGCTACTATTTGTTTTAGACGTATTTTTGGAAAAGATGTATTGTTGCATAGTGTTCATATTCGATACATGTACATTTATGTATTCAGGCATGATGATATGACTATGTAGTATTCAGTTATGTTATGCATTGGATTGCATGCTATTAGATTTGTGGCACGGAGCCAAGTTCAGCATGCACCCATAGATGGGTATCTGAGTATATTTGCATGACTGGTACTTCTGGAAATATATATTGTTTAAACTGTCTATCAGGAACTCTTGAGAGTGGGATTGGAAAATCCCCAGTTGTCCGATTTACAGAGGTTACTCTGTCCGATTTTCGTCTCTGTAAAATAAGAATTAAATTAGAAGAAGTATGCAATGTGATATGTCATGTGAAAAAGGATTAAAGAAAAAGAAAAAGTTAGTTCGTATTTTCGTAAGTTAAGTCTTCCGCTGTTTCTGTTAAGTATCATATGCATGTTAATTGAACCGGCTCGAGGCTGGGGATGTTACAAATAGCCTAGTGGTGTTGGGTGTGTTTAGTGTGTATTAGGTGTGCGGTTCGATTCCCTGTAATGTCCAAAAAAAAAGAAAATGACATCTCTAACTATAAATCAAATCAAAATTTTCTGCATAGTGCATAATTGAGATAATATTAGTGTTGTAGGTACATAACTTATGTAAGTCAATAAGCAAAAAAATATTCAAATATGTCCATTATGATTTTTTTTTTGAAAAAAAAATTAGATTTTTTTTTTGGGACCGGGTCGGGTCACCGATTTTCATGAAAACCGGCTGGGTCGGACCGGGTCGCTCCGGTTCTGATGCATAACCGGTCTGTTGCTTCAACCGGACCGGTTATATGACCAGTTTACCGATTCCCGAGTCTACCCGGCCGGGTCGGTTCGGGTTTCATAACACTGCTTTAAATCACTTTAAAGTTTTTTTTTTAGTCACTTTTTAAATTCGAATTTTAAACTTCATAGGTTGGAAAAGAGTTTACATTGTTTTGCGGCAAACAACTGTATTAATATCTCACTACTTTCTGCATGGGTATTGTTAAGCCTATTAATAATACCATTACTTTCTACATAAAAATTGTTAATTCTATTAATAATATTTATTATTATGTCTGTTGAGATTAATTAATTTTTTGGTCTACAAATGAACAAAGATTATTTTAAAACAAGAAATAAGTTCAAAAAACCTCCTTGGTTTGTGTATATATAGTATAGGAAATAATTCTATGTTGTTGCATGAAAATTTTCTTTTTCCCTATACAACTATCGAACTTTGCGCTTTTCTTTTTCTTTTTTTTTTGAAATCTGTGTGGCCCATTTATATGTCTCAGCAGGAAAAAAAATGATATCCTCTGTCACATAAGAAAATGCAATCTCATATAGTATATGTGTTAATACATATTTTTCATTAGTAATCAGTTTCTGTACACATTTCATTTGTTTCTATTTGTTTATCTTCTTCATCTTCTCAAGTTGTTCTTCGGTATAATCTTATCCATTATTTGTGCGTTTATAGTTTTCTACTTCATGTTTGTTGATCTTCCATGTTTATTGTTCTATACTTTATTGGGTGAATTGTTTATATTATTTCTATATTCTCTATTATTAATATAGTATACTAACACATGAGCAATTTTTTTAATTAGTTTTTATGCTAAAGTCGGAGACACCTTGCTGAACAAAGGAAATCTTCTCATTTTTTATTTTCTTAATTTGGAAGCTAAATTTTGGATAGAAAACAAGTACAATTTTTTTTTTAAGCTAGAGATCAGTATTCAGTTAACGGTTCATTTTTCTTCAATTTCTTCTGTGAAGAAATATCATATTAACGTTCAAGACACTTATATGATAAATTGTTTTCATATTTAGCTTATCTACTCAAATTTCTCTATCAACTCATATTTGTTCATTCTGATTTCTTAATTCGGAAGATAATTTTTTGATAGAAAACAAGCACATTATTATTTTTTAAGATAGAGTTCATTCTTCAGTTAACGCTTCATTTTTCTTCAATTCCTGTTGTGAAGAAATACCAGATTAGCCTTCAAGTCACTAGTATGATTAATTGTTCTCATATTTAGCTTATCTAACACTTATTCTTTTGTCTTATGAGCTGTTTGGGAACATAATTATTTTTTTTGTCTCGAGATGGCTGGACACTTTTACATCTTGATGTTGTAACTCAAAGAACAGATGCAATGAGGCTTCTGCTGATTAAAGGTGATCATAAGACATTAAAAAATAAGGTAATTGTCTACCGATTTCCTGCGTTAATTATATCAATGTGAAAGAACCTCGGTGTCATACATAATGCTTAGAATATGTAATTTCGTTGTTGTTTGTGTTACGATGGTTTGACTCCACTTGACCTTTGCCTTTACTCTGGCCACAACGTCAGAACATATGAGATAATAAAGTTGTTGAAGCTGCCTGTAAGACGTGTCACACACATATGACAGATGCGGCTAAGAAACAATACATCTTTCAAAATATTTGTACTAACAAATGAAGAATAGCCATTACCAAGTTTTGCATGACATGTAGCAGCCCTTCAGCATATGGAAATTTTTTATTTATTTTAAATGTGATTTCAAATTTGAATCCTGAACCCAAGAAACATCAAGCATTGCCAATGAAATCGCATTTAGTCTTTCAACTCTCGGCATATTTTTTCTCTATCAACTATGTTCCCAAGAAACCACATGGATTGGGTTGGGCAAGTTAAATATATTTTATGTGTGATATGAAATATTCTTGGCATTAAATGTACATTTGTATATAAATTTAATTACTATTTTGTATAGATAGTAATACCACATATACTATTTTTAGTACTTATTGCAGATTTTTTTGTTAATGATTGTCTTACGATTTATTTTTCACAATATAGTAATAATTAAAGTATAATATTTTTTTGTATCAACTCATACTTGTTTATTATATTTTTGTTACAATTTTTTATTTTAACAAGTAATTATTGAAAAATTATTTAGTAACTTTCAAATGTTAACACTTTTTCTTCACAATTAAACCACTTTTAAATGTTTCTTCTTTTAGTAACTTTTTAAATTTGAATTTTAAACTTGATAGTAGGAAAAGAGTTCAGCATTCTTTGGTGGCAATCAACTATATTAATATCCACTACTTTCTCCATGAGTAATTATTGTTAAGCCTATTAATAATACCACTACTTTCTGCATCAAAAATTATTAAGCCTATTAATAATATTTATTATTATGTCTATTAGGATTAATTAATTTTTTGGGTCTACAAACGAACCAATGATTATTTTGTCAGAAACTTTAAAAAATAAGTTTTAATACACAATGTGTCTCTTGTAATTCAGGTTATTAAAAATATTTATTATTATGTCTATTAGGATTAATTAATTCTTTGGGTCTATAAACGAACCAATGATTATTTTGTTAGAAGTTTTAAAAAATTGGTTTTAATACACAATGTGTCTCTTCGTAATTCACGTTATTTTCCAATAAACTTTTATTTTTTTATTTTTGTAAAATTCTAAATACTAAGGACTCAAATTCTTGCAAAAAAATAATTATTTATTCTTGATAATTACTCAATTAAAAGTAATGATCATTATATGTTTTGCAGTATATCATTATTTTAATGTTATTTATGATTAGTTGTTTTCAATACTGAGAGTAGTTGAATTTCATGTTCTTCACCAAATTATTATTGGAAGAGTTTAAGTTTTATTGAGATTAAATACGATGCATTAAATATATGCTTGTATATATGTTAATTTTATGAATAATTTATATTCATGCAATTAAGCTAATGAATGGATTTTTGAAATTACGACATTCAACTTCAACTATGAAGTGTTTGATAGAATATTACACGTACTAACTCAAATATTTGCAAATTCTTCATCTAATATATACGTCACAAATACACACACCTCAAAGAGTCGATTTAGGGGCAACTATATAAAACATAGATAGATTGTAATCTAGACGTAACTATAAGAAGCTTTTTTGTATGGATAAATATAAAGACATATTACATTTTGGTATAAAATGCTGATAGTTAGAGGTGGCACAATGGACTCGGCCAGGCGAGTTAGTCCACCAACACATTTTTATAATTAAATTAAACTTTCACCCTTTAACTTATATAATTAAATTCCTAAATCTGATTTTAATTGTGTAAATACTAATTTGTAAAATTCCAAATACTAAGGCAACAAATCCTTGCATAAAAATAATTATTTATTCTTATTTCGTAAATCTGATTGTGATAAATGAAAGTCTATTTCTGAGAAATACCGAAAGAAATCGAGTCAAACTTTGTAATTTTTGAATGACTACAAGACAAACTAAAATGCATTGATATACTTTTACGATTTGCGTTAACTTTTACGAGACAAACAAATCGATTTTTTATTTTCTCCGTGCAGTGTTATTGTATATTTGGTACATGTTATATTTTCCCAGCTTCTAAATTGGCCTAGCATAACAACTTAGTTGGTTAACCAATTTTTTGGTGTGTAACTACTTTTCATTTAATTAAAAATGAGATTAAGCCAAATTAACCTAATTATTGGCTGTTGTATTTTGACATTAAAAGTATGCATGACAACCATTTGAGAATCGATTTTTTTTTTAATTTCTGTTCACGGGAACATAAATTGATAGAAATAGTCTTTGGTAAAATCGATTTTTCTTGTTCCCGAGATGAACCGATTTAATTTTTGTGTTGAGGAATAAAAACAAAAAACAAAACTTTTTTGGTTCTCCGTTCCTGGGCACAAAAAGAGTCACTTTTCTGTTTTTTTTTTTCATTTGTCACTCTTTCTCTCAAAAGACCATTAACCGAAGGATGAGGTGTCTGCGGCTATAATGACATCACAATCACTGGTTGCTGCATTACGGTCTGCGACAGTGGGAGGTGGTTGCGTGCGACTGCGAATGCAATTGCAATTGAGAGTTCCGACACTCCAGAGAAATCAAGCTGCCTCTCCAGCTTCTTCACCGTAATATCCAATAACGTCGCCGTTGCAACACCTTCTGATGACGAGGACAACACATTCTTGGAAGAGACATATTCACCTTCACCCCTAAAAAAATTCCTAATATTTTCAAAGAAAAGAAGCTCGAATTCATCGAGCTTCACAAACCACAAACAACGACTATCGATTTCGCAGCTCAGGACTCAAATCCCTAATTCATCGAATAGTTTAAAAAATTCAAAGGTTCTTCGATCCAAACGCGACACGGAATAAGATAGAGTTCTAGAGAAAGAAATAAATTGCAGAGATTTTAGAGAAAGAAAGAAATGATGAAGTATTAAGGAAAATAAAAATAAAATAAAAACGAAAAGTGCAATTTTGCAAAGTAAAAAGGTAGAAGAAGAAGAGAGGAAGCAGAAGAAGAAGGAGAAACCAACACACATTCCCTCTCTTTTACAAGCTTTTGAAAATTCAATTTTGTTAGTAAAAATAAAAATAGTGCTGGGAATCAAAATAAATTGTGTTAACAAAAATAATTCTGATTCTCAAAATTCTTGTAAGTCATAAATTTAGAAAAAAGTTGTTTCAAAAACAGTATCGGACAATATAATAGTTGTGATACATGTCCTAAATCCATGACTTTTATTGATAGCAAAATTCAAATTTCTAAAATGTCTCGGTAGTTTGCTTCCAGAGAGCTTCTATGAGATGTACTTAGCCCACAGCAACTAGCAAAAAAATGCAATATTTGGGTATTACTTGATCAGTCAAAAATGCAATATTAAAAAATTCCGGTTGAAGGATTCAAGGTGTGGCGTCGGTGAGCTGGACCCTATCCACTAAGATAATGATCATATTCATACCTGATGACAGTGACTGCGTTTAGTCTCAAAAACCAAATAAAAAACCGCGTCTTCTTCGTGAATAAATTTTTGGTGCTACTGTTATACTAAAGATTTAGTATATCTCATTAATAAAAATATTACATGTCAGATAATTTTTTTTTTTTTTTGCCAAATTTTTTCTTTCTCCTATAATGTGCAATGCTCCCATTGATAAGATGCAGTTAATCTTACTGCAATAATAACACCAAAGATTTATTCCTCCTTCACAAGAGTCACATCCACCCTCCACCAATATTACCTTCCTTTATTAATTACATATGACAAAGTTGGTCGTGCGCATTAGAGCTTTTGACAGCTATCTCACCATACAACTATCTCCAGCTTAGCTCTTACTTGGGACCTTCGCATACTTTTCCTCTGCTTGTTGCTGCAAGTCACACGTTCATTTCCCACACTATATATATATGCTGATTCTCTTTAAAGCTTCTCACAACAAACATTACCTCTTGTTTTCTTTCTTGCATTGAAAAAACTAGTTAGTTGGCACTTGGCACTACACTTTCATAGTTCAAAGTTCAAACATAAAATGGCTTCTACGATCTCTTCAAGACTTCTTCTTATTCCTCTGCTTGCGAGTTTTTACGTTGTTGTCTGTGCTGCTGGTAACTTCAACCAAGACTTTCAGATTACATGGGGAGATGGTCGTGCAAAAATACTCAACAACGACAATCTTCTCACTCTGTCCCTTGACAAAGCCTCCGGCTCTGGATTCCAGTCCAATAATGAATACTTATTTGGAAAAATTGATATGCAGCTCAAGCTTGTTCCAGGAAACTCTGCTGGCACCGTCACTGCCTATTATGTAAGTTTCATTTTTTAAATTAGTTTACAAAGCATTGAACTCTTCTCTCGAAGGATTATTGTTTTTATAGAGATTGCATGATTGTTCGGTCATATATATGACTAACGGAGAAATGTTTCGTCCTTGTCAGCTCTCCTCAAAGGGATCAACTTGGGATGAGATTGACTTCGAATTCTTAGGAAACCTCAGTGGTGACCCTTATATCCTACACACAAATGTGTTCAGCCAAGGCAAGGGAAACAGAGAGCAACAATTCTATCTCTGGTTTGACCCAACCGCAGATTTCCACACATATTCAATTCTCTGGAATAGTCAACGCATTGTGTAAGCACCCACTCATCCATAAAATTTCCTATCTAACTAACTATGAAGCTGGCTCATGTATATATATATATATTTATGTGTTTGTGTAGTTCATTAGTTACTAAATAGTTTATTGTTATCTGTTTCAGCTTTTCAGTGGATGGTACACCCATCAGGGAGTTCAAGAATATGGAATCAATTGGAGTTCCTTTTCCAAAGAACCAGCCAATGAGGATATACTCCAGCCTTTGGAACGCAGATAATTGGGCCACAAGGGGTGGACTCATCAAGACAGATTGGTCCAAATCTCCTTTCACAGCATCCTACAGGAACTTCAATGACGACAATGCTTGTGTATGGAACGGTGGAAAATCCTCATGCAAATCAAATTCTCCTTCATCTGCATCCTGGCAATCACAAGAGGTGGATTCAACTGGTCAGCAGAGGCTGCGGTGGGTGCAAAAGAACTACATGATTTATAATTATTGTGCTGACAAAAATAGATTTCCCCAAGGCCTCCCTCTCGAATGCTCCCACTCATAAGAGTTTACATCTTGCATCCTCAAAATGTGTTACAATATCATTTTCCTACGTATCATTCTTTTATTCCTTATATTTGTTTGCGGTTTGTGCTTTGCATACGATGTAAAATATCACGTAGAGCTTAGAAACTAGAAAGTATTGTTGTAACTTGTAACGGTTCTGTTAATTACATGTCAAAATTTTACATTATTTTTTCATTGGTAGCTTGAAATTCATTGACTAATTTATATATCTTATCAGCTCTCAACTTTTCCCCATTTGTGCCGGATTTTCATATTTGTTCCCAATTACGCAGATCACTTTTTTTGGCAAATTCTTTTAGTATTAACTATTAATAATAGTATTATCATAATGCATGAATAAAAAAAATAATGATACATCCACGACTTGATAGTGTGATTCCACACTTGCAAATGCATTTAAATGTCTACAATGAATTTTAATTTTCTAGTTACTGAACTACTCAAGTGTTCATTTTTCTCAGAGGTACCAATTTTTAAAAAGAGATGTGTAATACTTATCGCCTGTGTTATGTTGAATGAAAAATTATTGGATATGCGCTACTTATTGGACACTTAGCTAACACATCAGTTTAAAGACAATTTTTTTATAAAAAAAAAATGTAAAGGTATCAACACAAAGATAAGAGAAGGAGAGAAAAGGAAGTGTGTTTTAACAGTGTGTTGAATTGAATTTTTTAATAATTCACATAAAGGGCTAATACAACTTGCTCCATTCCGGTAGCATCACTTTAATTTTGTATTTTTAACAGTGTGTTCGAAATGCTCAAAGCTTGAAAGCACGAGGTCAACGCCAATGTCTAAGACCGAAAGTTTTCAGCAAATATAGTAACAAAATAATACCAGTGAACTATTAAATGATGGTAGTTCAGTTAGCGTATAGGAGCTGAGTAGGTGGGGATGAGAACACATGTGTTCGATATTTCTCAATATTATTTTTGGAAGGAGTTAAAACCTTGATCCTAGATCTGCTCCGAATCGGACTAGTCATGAAACAATGAACCGATGGAATATTTAAAAAATATATATATATATGAATGCACGATGGATGATACATTGATACTTCTTGTTTATAAAAAAAAAATTTAACAAAATAACATTATATTTTTATAATAATATTTAAAAGAAATTATATTATAAGTTGTGCTGGAAAAGTTTTATGCTGGGTTGGCACTTACCAGCGTCACTGTCACCCCATAGGGCAGAGTTAGAGCTGGTTCACGACTGCACAAGCTGACAACTGATCTCAACTCTTTCAAAACGTTCTCTTTCAATGTTTAATAAAAGAAACAACCGCGTGGAAGCTCTTTTGTTATTAATATTATTATTACTGTGTGAGAATAGCCAGTGCCATCTGCTACACTTTATTAATAACAACCACGACAAGCCGACAACTGTGTCCAGCTTAGATTCGCTCCATGCAATTTCGCTTGCCTTTCCTCAAAATTATCATCACTAACCGGCTTCTTACAAATACCAATCTTGTTCCTACACATACCACTCACCCTTCACTAATCACTGCCAATTACAAAAGATCACTCAATTCTCTTTGTTTTCAAACTATTCACTGCTAGTTCTTCGACTGTTTCCTACATGTTTCTAATTGTTGGAAACGACGACAAATACACTAACAATCACAAAGTAAAAGAGAAACAAAATGGGAAAAAACGGAGACACATAATTTACTCTAGTTCATCCAAGGGTATGTGACAATATTTACTATATTAAAAACCCTAATCTATATACAAGTTATTATTTATAGCCCAAGTACAAACTATTAAAAAAGAGAAATAGAATAAAATAAAATAAGTTCTAGACCTACAACAATATTAGGCCCTGCAATGTTCCCACATCCAGCTAATCCTACATCAAATGCCTCCACCGGCAGTTCCTGGCTTTCACAGGAACTGGACGCTACAGGTCAAGAGAGTTTAAAATGGGTGCAGAAGAAGTACATGATATACCAATTACTGCACAGACACAAAGCAGTCTTCCTCCAGAATACAACATATCTCTTGAGAGAAAACAACCAACCAATTCGTGATATTTTTCTATAATCATAGCATTCCAATATTAGTTTATTGATGTAGCTAGTCTAATTTTAACTCTTTCATTATTTTCCATCAGTGTCATCACTCACCACTAGGATAATAAATGTGGCCCACTCTTAAGATGTATGTATGCATATGTAAAATATATTAATTTTTCTGTTTCATTTTCCTGTCATTTTTTATGTATCAATTTCTAAAGGAGGTGGACCGATTAAAAAAACCACTCCCCAGTTATTATTGAGAAGCTCGATTAGTGAGGAGGGAGTGAAGGCAAACTTTATAAACATCCTTACCTTTAAAGTTGTTTTTCAAATTGATGAAAAAAATACATAAGGTAAAATAAAATCAAAGCAATTCTAAACTAAATCTATTGCACACACCCGAAACAGGATTGCACTCCACGCCACCTTTCAAGGATATTCAGATAACTTCGAATGGGATTCAGTAGAGGGGGACGGGTCAATCTTCCTAGACACTACCAAACCAACACTGGATACTAATACTAGAGCTGTCTTTGATTTCCGGTAGGTTCTCACGGGAATCCAAAATTGCAAAAAAAATAAAATGAAATCATGAATACAGTATAATAAAATAAAAATATAAAATCGCACAACAACTTTAAGTTCTACCAAATCAAAATTACAAAGGAAATTAGTTTTTTTTTTTTAAAAAAAAAATTTAATTTATTAATAAAGTATGATTCTTTCCGAATCTGCTTTGCGACAATTTTATTCCAGTCCTTATTTCCTTTAGAAAAATTCCCAACTTCCCAGCCCCTAACGTTACACCCCCCACAGTAATACTGATAATGGGAGAAATTGATCTCCCTATTGGATTCAGATATAGTAAGATACCAATATAAGAGATAATAGTACCGGAGTAATACACCAAATGGTGAGATAATAAGTCATAATACAACTAGAAAATTACGTAGATCATAATTAATATACATTAATCAAGTGAGACGACAAATCTAAGTTATCATCTCAAATATGACAGGTGTTCTGTTATCACATCATAACTACAAGCCCAGAGCCAATGGAAAGGTTACAAGAGAGAAGCATTAACATGAAAGTGAAAAACAAATGACAATCACGGTTTTTCCTAAGCTTCAACATACTGTACAGAATACTAGACAAATGAGCTGTCAAGTCAAATACACAGATGCATAAATCAAGAATGTCATTACCATGGACTGCACAATTCGGTTGGCACTGATGAAGGCAACTAGATTTGCATATCTATTAAGCCTGCAACCATTGTCCAAACAACCTATTCATCTAACTCCTCTAGCTGTGCCCGCTTCTCAGCTACTATCTTCCTGATAAAGAAACCCCACCTCATTGCTGCCTTGATCTTCAGCCATCCCACAACAGCTCTTCCTGGACGAGAGCGATCCTCATCGTAGTTTGGCATCGGTGATGGCATGAATGATGGGAACGAATAGCCATCCTCAGCATTCATGGAGGCATGACCTCCCATGCTGAAGAGGCGAAGCAAGTGCTGCATATCTTCATTCTCTAGCATCTCGTGACTTTTGATGCGGATTTCTTCTTCTGAAAACAATTCATCAACCCCCCTATCCCTATTGTGTGACCAATCATCAAAAGGATTTTGGGTAGATGGCTGAATAGAAGCGCTGCCAGCATGGAACCCTGACGTCGATGATTGAGGAGGACCAAGAGCTAACCCAACCGTGCCATGATCATTTCTAGTGCTATGGGTTTGGTGAGCACTGCTGATTAGCTGGTCATTAGACAGATATAATGAGCTGTCGAAATGGCTCCGGGAGTTGGAGTTTGCAATCACTGACTGGGTTGGATATCTTGTTGTCATACTATCGTTATAACCTGAAAAGGGATTGTACAAGCATTATCACAAATTCGCATCTTAAAGATCATCACACACAATCAGCAATGTTGCATAGAACTTAGCAAATAAACAACTTTATTCATGTATATGGAAACGCTTTTTTTTTCTTTTTTTCTTTGGGGGTTGGGGTGTTTAGAATATTCATTTTTAAATTATTTTTTTTTATCTTGAGATTTTTTTATCAACAATATTACAGAAAACATCTCACTTCTTTCAATATTATTATCAGAAAGCTGTATTCAAAAATCATATTTGAGACACAAGCAACTGAAAATCTTACACCCCCAGCACAAAAGAAAAGGAGGGGGAGGAACAAAAAAGAGAGCATCCATCAAATTGGAGTTCAAGGAAACAGTAATGCTTACCTCCAACTGGCATCCCTGAATGCATTTGCTGCTCAGAAGGAACAGACATTGGGAGGACCGGCAGTTGCAGTTGATGATCTAAAGCACTACCATAATCAATTGACTCTAAATGAAGTTCATTTTCTGATTCAACAGATCCATTATTCTGCTTAGCATTCACAAGTGATTTGCCATCATACTCTACAACCTGATCCCAATTGTCATACGCCTTCTTCACCAATGAATCTACATAAACCTGGAATTGCAAAAGCATTTTAAAGGTATCAAAAGCTTAACCTAATCCTAACAGAAAGCTATAAAAGGAAAGTACAATCTGAGACTTGGTAAGTTTTATATGTTATAATCCTGATCATTATCTACAATTTCTCAGTCAGTAACATAACATGTAATTGTTTAGTTGTGTTCAATATTGGTACGTTTGCAAGTGTGAGAGAGAAAACATACGGACAGCATTGCTGTATCAATTATATTAATAAATTGAAGTATGTCAGCAACATAAATGCATGCTCAACTTCTCGAGAAGGACAACCTATCATACAGAAACTTATCAAACACATCAAAAAGAAATTGCATTATCGACAAATATCAGTGGAAGAAACAGACGATGCAGACTAACCTTCTGGCTATCAGTGAGAGAATCAGCAGAAAAGTATTGTTCTCCAGTTATAAGGCCACGCAGCTCATAAATGTGGTTAAAGATAACACCAACATTTCTTGTATCTTCTGGATAATAAACATAGAGCTTCCCACTTAGAACACAGGTCTTTGCATGCTCTAAGAGAGCCTCCCACATCTTGTTTGACATACCACTCCCAAGAATCTACAGTTGAATGGCATAAGAGAATGACTGAAAGACCTAACTTCAAGATTAAGACGTAAAACCTAAACTTACATTCCGCAAACTCTGTTGATCTTTAACCACAAGCCGAAGAAAGTCTTCAACTGTGATTATTCCTGCATTATTCAACTTCTTGTGAAATGACCCATCCTTGCCTATCTTCTCCAATCTCCACACCTCATCACTCAACGCAGGAGGATAATGCTTCTTATATACTGTAAAAAGGACAAAATATAAAATTTCAAAGATGGTAATTACAGTGTAGGAGCAGAGAGCACTAATGCCAAAAAAAAAACTTGAAGAAGCAGAAGCATAACCCTACATTCTCCTCTATGATCTTTAACTGTGAAAGCCACTGTCTTAGCTTCACGAATGCGTATGGACTCGCAAAAACCTGATGCAACCTTCAGGCCAAGCCTGAATTTACGGCTCCTTATCCAGCTTGAATTATCTGTAAATGTCAGTTCCCCCAATGTTCCAACTCCTTCCTTGAGTGTCACTTGCAGTTCCCCAGTCAACAAAGGTCTCTTTCCTTCACGTTCTTTCACCACATGGCTTTCAAAATCTTCTTGAGTCCAATCTTCATCATCTTCATTGTTAAAATCGCCTTCAAGGACAACAACATCAAGCTTCACACAGGATTCAGGTCCAGATGTTACAACTTTTCCATTATTGGCATCGATCAGAACAACATGAATAGGAGCCCCCTGCTCGCCTTCCACTTTTCCTCCTGTGAATAGGGGAAGAGACAGCCGGGACTTAAACTGTAGCTGTAAGTTTCTGCCATCAGGACCTTCGATCATTTTAGGAGAAGACCTGGAATTTTAAAGCTGTTAGAAAAAAAAATACCAGACTTACCAAGGTACTAAATTTAAATATGACAATGGTGGCATTAAAGTGGTGATAGTTACATGTATAATTTTGAAAGTATGGACATTATATTAGATGAAAAAAGAAAGGTCAATGGAAGGGTCATACATACAGCCACCAGAAAAAAAAAAAACAAATAGGGGATATCACATAATGAATGCAATCATTACCACCATACTACACTATTGACCCATAAGACCAAGGCAGCTAAGCATATATATAAAAAAAAATTAAATTAAAAAA
The DNA here is from genome assembly GCF_033153095.1 of Gastrolobium bilobum. Classification (NCBI taxonomy): domain Eukaryota; kingdom Viridiplantae; phylum Streptophyta; class Magnoliopsida; order Fabales; family Fabaceae; genus Gastrolobium; species Gastrolobium bilobum. The sequence goes on along the minus strand of NW_026897257.1, from coordinate 193,428 downwards.
AGCCGGACTTACTTTGTCACATAAATACCAATATAACTAGTGAGTTAGTCTATATTTATATCATGAAAGCTAAATCCTAGCACTGTGGTGGGTTGAACAGTGCCTCAATAGTCAATGACACCTAATAAAATGACTTTTGTCAAAATTATAATTTCCTTGTTCAGTTTCTTCCAATTCAGTTTCAGGGCTGGAGTAAAAGAGAAAGTAACAAGGTCTTGTGGAAGTGCACTAAGAGAGCAAGAGTATGGAGCATTTAATTAGAGCTTAATGCTAGATTTTTTAGGAGTAGATTTCCCCTAACACATCATCTTTCAAGATAGGGTTACTTTCTTAGCTTTGTTGTTGGTTGGCCACTTTTAAGAGGATTCCTAATCCTCTATCTTCATATCTCTTTTCCTTTCCAATCATTTCTAATCCTACTAAAAGAAAAAATAAAGCATTCTTCAATATACTTTCAAAATCCAGCCAGTAGCACAAATATATTTTGGATGAGCTCAATCATATACGCAGCCATCTCCATGCCACATCATTATCATGCATTATCATATTTCTTGATACTGCAGCCAACCATCACAAGATAACTTTCAGAGGGAGGGGATATTTTCCACCCGAGAACCAAGAAATTATTCACTTTAATACCACCTAATATACACCACAGAATCAAAATCTAAAAGAGAAAAACGCCACAAAACTCAAAACTATACAGTGAAATGATAGTTGTTACTTCCACAGTATCCAATAATATCTTTGCTTGTTCTACAGACAAATACATGAAAAAGAGCATGGAGAAAACACAGTTATAGTTTAAGGGAAACTATGAAACTACAAATATTTTGAAATCAATTTCCACCAATTGTAAAGAATTTCTTAGACCTTCCGCTAAGTCTTGCAGGACCTAACTTTGCCAAAGCACGCTCCACTTCTTCACTCACCTGTTTCACATCATTGTTATTAAACCAAATAAGAATCAAATGCAGAAACTTACAGGTATAACAAAACAAATCGTATTACAGTATAATTTCTTCTATGAATTGAATACAGAATCATTCATTTTCTCAATCACAGGTCAAACTCATGTTTTCACACAAATGATCTAACTAATGATGAGTGATGACATACCAAAAAAGGAAGGAAAAAAATTGCGTAAAATGGAACATTGAAAGTAAAATGTACATGCAATATACTGCCATCCTGTGAACAATAGGTTCCTTAGGCAATCAAAATCAGCTAAGGTTCAAAAAATTTGGTTAAACAAGAAGATTTTTCACAAATAAGCAGGATAATGTCCACACTCAAGTAAAAATACTCCAACAGCATGAAATTGCATAACAAATGGCATAACTTTTTAGAAATGATTTAATGTGCAAAAGTGGCTTCCAGTTGGAATAAAAGGCATATAACTTTGTAGAATGTACAGCCCCTCTGCCCCCCACCAAAAAACCAAACACATCAAAAAGAGAAGTGAATAGTGTGAAGCCAAATGTCTTACAACTCTACGAAGAATAGGTTCTAAAGATGAGCAAAGCTTCTGCAAACTGTCCACCTTGAGAGCTTCCACAATTACACTGCAAGGTACGAGTGTATCAATTATAGGAAACTAACAAAGAAAATAAATTAGAAAGAAGTATGCATATGGACAAAGACTAATAAGAAATAAAATATTGTTTCATAATAAGTTTAGCAGATAAGTTTCTAAATAAACATATAATTATTTTGGTTTATAAGCATATATACTGATTTATTTGAAATATAAAACTGAAACTATTCATTTGCTATCAAGTTACTGAATACTGATTTGATTATTTCATCCTAACTCCTACGAAAGTTTTAGAGTGCATTTGACCAAACAATAATGGTATCAACAAACAATAGAAAACATGCTCTGAAGATAATGAAAATGAGGAAGACCTTTCAATTTTTTTCATATAATAGAGAATGACTACAGATTATGCACTGGGAGAAGCTTCCTCCTATGCCCTTCATACTTGCAAACCAAGAACCTTCCTCACTAAGGAAGTACAGTTTCAATTATTCCTCAAGAGGTAGTAAGACATTTTTTATATGATAAGCAAAGAGATGCAATCTCTCAAGTCAAAACAATTTTTATATTCCGGGTTACAAACTTTTACAGGAGAGTTTCGATTAAAGAAGGAAAGATATTAGAAAAGAAAACGAGTTAGGAACAAAATCAAATTTTAAGATTTCCTCCTTCAAAAAATGGAAGAAAAAGCAGCAGCAGCAAAGAAGAAAAACAAATAAACTAAAGCTAGCCAGTTACAGGTTTCCTTATTTGACCATCCTCAGTGATTCAAATAACCGTTACTACTTTTGAGTTGATTTGGAAATACCAGAAAGAATCTTTTAAGTGCATGATACAATGATACTAAAAATGGAACCAAAACCTTAACCAAGTTCAAGTGCTAGGAATGGAGAAAATGGTGTTGGGAGAACTGCCCCCAATTTGGATCCGCCAGTATGGATACCAAAAAAAAAAAAACACAAATCAGGCCAAAACCATCTAGAAGAAAATTATCACATAAGCCGCAACAGCAAAGATTAAGTGGTTGTCACAAACACTGGTAACAAGTAATATTCAGCACCAACAATGACATTGACAATAAAACGTTCGACCACCGCAGCAACTTAGGAAGATAGCCATGATAATCTAACTCGACTATTAGAACAAGTTAGGGGTTAAAATCAGGTATAATGATTGACCAACACAACAAATATCTTCAGAAGTAGCAACAGGGGTTTACTGGTTAAATTAGGACTAGCACTGTCATATGCGCCCCCAAAAATAAATTATTATTTGCTCAGATCTACTAACTTGTGCAAAATAGTGACAAAATTAAAACCAAAAATTTTACCCCAAAAAAACACTAAACTAAAATGGTGGATAAACAAAGCAAATTCATAGAAGCACACAACTGCAGAAAGAGTAGCAACTACCTAGCAAGAGCAGGCCTCTTTCGTTCAGGCTGCTCATCTTCACCACCCTCCAGAGTCCTTTTCCCCATACTAATTGCGTCGCTCGTCGGCCTCTGCATTTGCACTCTCTTCCAATAATTACCTTGATTACCAAATCTGCAACCACCCCAAAACCACAAAGTCACCACTATCACCTACAATAAAAAAAAACTAATAAACAAACAAAGAAACCCTAGCAGCCACAGCACCCAAACAAAACAAAAAAAATTCATAACAGATCTAGAACATAATAACAAACAAATTGAACTCGAATTTCAGGAAAACCTCTAATTGTGAACTTGCGAAACCCCCAAAAAGCAATCTCTAGCAGCAAATTCCAGAAAAAAAAAATTGTCGGTAACGAACTGTACACAGAGAAAACCAGAATTGGTTTTGTCGAGTTGAAAATTTGAAGAAGAGATAGAGCGAGAGAGCGAAGGGAAAACAGAAAGCGGGAATGCAAAAGGGAGGCTACGGTGCTACTCTAACCTGAGAGAGAACTTGGAGTGTTTAGTGAGAGAGAGAGAGAGAGAGAGAGAGAGAGAGAAGAGCGAGAAAATCGAAAACAGAAATAGGTTAGTTCAGTTCGTATAGTTATTATGGTCTACTCTGGCGACTTTCAGCTGAATGGAGAAGTGATCGTCTACTTTAAGGAACACCGTTCCTTATCACTTTAATCAAATGATGAGATGTCCAACATGAACTTTGGATAATCCCAACACTAAATTGACGATGTGTAGCTTTGATGATCCGCACCTGATTATTACACCCGTTATTCAGTCCCAGTACAAATACAATGTTTTTTGGTGGCTTATTTAACTTATACGGTCCTTGTCGTTGAAAGGGGGAAGTAACGGGCAATCGTGGCCGTACGTTTCCCCTGATCAGATTAGATAACCATTGGTGGCCGGCCACTTATACAGTTATACTCTCTATTCACGTCACTTGATAGTTAGAGGCTGACATCATCTCGTTCCATTTGTCGTAAACATTGATGAAGACAAAAAAACATTTACTTGGTTTAAAATCATAATTAAAGAAAAAGACACAAATAATTAATATAACTGAAACAAAACATATTTAATGAGTTCACCAAAAAATAGTTTGTAAAGTTATGTCATTTTAAGAAAGAGATAGACATAAGGAATAAAAATTGTGGGTGAAGAAAATAAGTGATTTTTTTATAATTTAAATTTTAAATAAAAAATATTTTTTGTATCTATTTCTTTCTTAAAATGACATAATTTTATGTCATTTAGAATGACAAACATTTTTCAATATCGCACTGTCGTTAATTAGAATTGGGTGCAAGAATGCACATAGAGCTTCCTTTTAGAACGTGGAGAGAGAAAGAACATTTTAACAAGCCATAGGTGCATTTTATTTATTTATGAATAAATATTTTTTTGGATCCGTAACAAAAGATATAATTCCCACTTTAGTCTTTTATAAAAAAAATTAGTCTCGAAGTTCCTAAGAAACTCAAAGTTGATTCATTTTAGTCCTTTTGAAGAACTAATATGAGTCTTTTTTTAATTTGCGAGGAACCACGATTTCAACTAAATGAATTCACTTTGAATTTCTTAATAACCTTGAAATTAATTTTTTTTGTAAGAGACTAAAGTAGGAACCATATCTTTTGTTAACGACCCAAAAAAATATTTACTTTATTTATTTTTAACTTTACACAACGTGGTGATCCATATAAATCAAGGGAAATAATTTTCTTATGTTGTAGGAAAATGCTTATCTTATGTTGTAGAAACAAGATTGTAAGTGGGACCCATAAGTAAGAGGAGAGAGAAAAAAAAAGAAATGGGACCCACCTAGCTTGTGTGTGTGTAGGAAATGTAGTTATCTTATGTAAAAGTAGATAAATATAACCCATAAATCAATTAACATGTTGAAGAGGGGAAAAACTAGTATCATGTAACATAATATAACATTTTTTACCTACTGATTCATTGGTTTTCGCACCAACTTTTTTTATTTTTTATTTTTATTACGGGTATGGGACCCACATATATTTTTGTTTCAGCAGAAAAAATGGTTTCGATTCCTATTACACGATGATAGCTTTACCGGTTGAAGAGTAAGAAAACTGGACCGGGGCTGTCCAAAAGCTATTGACTGGCGCCAACTAAATGTGAGTTAACAAGTTTATGAAACATAATCGCATTTCAGCAATTAACGAAAAATATATAATTTTACGAGATTTTTCCATTTTCGATAACTAAAATAGTTATTAGCCTCTTTAAAACAATTTTTTAAATAATTTATCACACGTTTACATGTCAGAAAATAAAAGAGGAAAGTTATGCAAGATACAAGTCCTATACATTAATTTTCTCCTAGGCAAAGACTTCTCTTAGTATTCTTGAATCCTGTATTAGATACACGGTTTATGCATCAAGTAACGGACCGTACAAAGCTAACTCACAACCAATTCTAGGGAAAAATAGCTCCCTCTGCTTACCAAATACGAATATTAAATTTATCACTTGTTTTGTTTATTGTTATTATGCACGATAACAAAGCATCATAGCACAAAAACCTAATTAGGAATACAAACATCAAGAGTTATCAACAGTCAACAAATTTATGAGTGTGCAAAATAATAAAAAAAAAATGAACCGAACCATGAACCGAACCGCTCTTAAAATAACCGATTTTTAAAAATCAGTTCATGAACCGAACCAGTTTTTAAAGAACCAGATCATGAACCGAACCATTTTGAATCGAACCGGCCCGTTTTCAAACGGAACCAAATTGATTTTTATAACTTTATTTTTTAAGTTTTTAATTTTTTTCTTTTCAAAAGAGGGTCGACCCGAACCGGTTCCGAACCGAACCACTTCCGAACCGAATCAGTTTTGAACCGAATGAACCACTTTCAAACCGAACTATTTAAACCAATTCGATTCGGTTTTTCAAAAAAATCCGGTTCGATTCAACCCATGCACATCCCTAAATAGATTATTGCTACTGCGACATTAAATAACATAAATTACACTCCAATTCCCTTTAAGAAAACTTAGAAAACGCACGAAACATTTAGAAGATGTTTGGTATGAGTATTTGGCATGAAATGATAGGAAAGTCAAGTGAAAAATATTTATTTACCAAGAAACCATGATAAATCAAATAACATTTTTGTAATTATAAACAAAAACATATCAACTTAAGAAGGAAAAAATCAAACCAATGGTTACTTTGGATTTGCAATCTCCTCAGTTCCCCCCAGGTCAGGATTCTCAATTTTTACTTCCATTAAATTCTTCAAGCCTCTTATAAAGTTTGACGAGTAATTGATTGCAAATTTCTGGAGACGTGCAGGGTCCACACATGAGATAAATGACGTTACCGAGAGGCCTCATATAAACACCATCTTCCCGAAGTTTCTGAAGAAGGGGTCTTGCATACAATGTTCCATACCTGTGCAAAACTAAATAATAAGACCTCATGAAGGGTAAAATGCATAACTTATTCAACTTTGACACCCCACCCCTTTTCTCCCCCACGAACCAAAGTGGTGCGTCGACAAAAATGATCAAAATTAAAGTTTTATTTGTACATTCTATCCATGAAAAGATGAAGTTTTCATTACAAAATAAGAATTTGAAAATAAAAAAATACAGGTAGAGAAGTATGCATGACCAATAACTATAAACACAATGTCCTGCAGTTCATAGCCCTCGTTATAAATGTTATGGCAGTTGTACTCAAGATGACAACAGGAAGAGCTGATAGGAGAGAAAAGATGTCTACATATCAAGTACCAAGAGATACTGCCAATCTACAAGTTGCTAAAATATGAGCTTCCTTCAACAACATAATACCAAAACTAAATTACTAAGGGTTGCTCTCAAGCAAACCTTGCATTTTTGGGAAAAGTTTATTTCTTATTATTTGAATCCGAGACCTTTCAGTCACACGGTAGCTACTTTACCAGTGCTTAGACTCACCCTCTTAGTATACACACTTACAAATATCAAATATTTAATTGATAGCATCACTTGCAACTGCCCCTTAATCTGAAACATTCTACTAACTTCAGCATGATACAATTATACATAAGCTCATTAAGCCATGTAATAAAGGAATTCTAAAATATGAGATGCTCAAAATTATTGAAAAGGAGGGAAAAGAGAGAAAGTTGATGAAATGATACCCAGCATTATTGCCTTCTGCTTTTAGTTCCAAGGCACATAGAGTTCCTAATGCAACTACTCTTTGAACTGCAGGGTGTAATGAAATCTGGCGAACCATTTTATCATCCCATAACTGCAAATAGAAAATCCAAAATTAGATCAAATGATCATTACTGTATAGTGAACAATAACAAACTCCATTAAGGCAGCAATATATATAGAATTTAACATGAAAAGTTCCCAAAACTAATTTTGTCAGATCCCGTATTTGTTACAACTTACAACAAATCATATCAAATGTTTGCTGATACTAAAACATATTATTTATATGCACACACACAAATGCATAATATATGGTAAGAAAAATTGAACAACAAATCCTTCATTATATGACAAGAAATACAATGAGAAAATGGCTAGTGTAGTCATGCGTAGTCCATATTATGGAGTAAGCTAGAAGTTCAGAGAAAACAAAACAAATTGCAATTATCATACCTCCCTAAGTAATCTTCCTTCAGAAGAGACGTTAGCGTTGGAACTAGGGTCTTTAAACCATTGGATGGATTTAACTGCAGCCATGCAGCCCATAGCATGTGCAGAGTAAGAATGTCCATGCAAAAGGGCCTTGAGCTAACCAGAACAGGAGTGCACATCACTTTATTATGTCATCAAAACACTGTCCAGGAACTTTGCTTTGAATAAGCAAAAGTAGGACCAAAAGGTAAATCAAATATTCAAATACAATTAGAGAACTAAAAAATCGAAAAGCCATGATTTGTCACAACCTGTTTCTAGTACACCAGAAACACTTAAGGAAGAAAATAAAGGCCAGCACAACCAAGAAAAAGTGAGAAGACTAGTGTCCATTGCTTAAAATATCACACAGGGATATAAGAAATCACTATCTTTATCACAAGAAATCTAGTATATTTTAGGGCATTATTAGTTTACATCTGTTGTATGAAAGCAATCAGAAAATCAACAACAAAGAATAAGCAACCAGTTCAAGCTGCTAAATAGTCTATATAGGTTGATAAAAGAAATCAAGTTTGAGATTAACAAAGTACTTGTCAGATGATATACAGCTATGATGGAATGCAACCAGCAAAAGCAAAGGAAAACAATAAATTAGTTGTCGGTGTAATAAGCAATCCATTCCATCGGCATCAAAATCTAAAAATACAACAGTTTCCATGTCTAGTCAACCCAGAGAAAGAAAATCCTCCAAAAAAAATCGCAATACCTTTGAGTCTCCAATAAATGAATCAAACACAGCATTTGTTGCCAAGGTGGCAGCCAATGGAATAATCCCACCAGTCATCAACTTCCCAAAGCAGGCTATATCTGGTTCACAATGGATTAGCTCCACTGCAGTCTGTGAGAAGAAATATAAAAGTGCTAATCAAATAAATGAAGAATATAGAAAACAGTTTTTTGAAGAATGAGAAAAGAGAATAGTAGTCATTAAGGGAATCACCTCTACTCCCAAACGCCAAAAACCAGTAAAAACCTCATCAAAGATGACTGGAATTTTTCTACTCCGACACTCATTAACAAGTACACGCTGAAAAAGTGGATCAACCATATGCATTCCACCAGCACCTTGTATCACTACAGAAAAGCCCAGGCCCGAAATGAGTTGATCAATTCCGGGAAAATGTGCAATTAAATTAAACAAGAAGATCTAGAAGGCCACTGAAACAACTTCAGAATGAAGACATCTTATAGGAACCAAGAAAAAGAAAAGCAAGACAGTTTACCTGTGTGGAAGACCTACATAGAACCACCAAAATGCAGTATTGCATTTACATTTCACACATGTAATTGTGTTATTGTGGGCATAGTTTAGACACGGAGTTTGATGTGTTATCATGTGAAGAGTGAAGACTATTAAGCGAGCAAATGATTATTTCATTTTTTATTTTTATTTTTGTTCAGCTTCATGCATTGCACTAATATAAATCCACAGGATCACGTTATTAGGGCACAGGAGGGGATGGTTAAATTAAAATGACATTTTATAATCTGCAAAGGAAAGGTCACATAAAATATCTTGCCTGGTTCCATAATCAATGCTCCAACATTATTCGACCCTCTACATCCAGATAATACTTTTGATATGTAAGATGAATAAACTGTAGCAAGCTCCGACTTATCCCTGCCCTTGTGAAATACTTCGTCACGAGAAGCAAAGGCTGTGAAAGTATCAACAATTAAAAAAACATATTCTAAACAGTAACCAAGAAAGGAAATACAGTTGGAAATTTTGAACTTACTGATACTTTCATGTTTCAGATTTTCTGACTGAAACCCTTCCGGAATGGAAATATTCCATGTATTGTTGTGCATAAAGACAGAAGGAGGATCCAGAAAAAGACCTCTTCCAGTGTACCTATGAAATTGAAAATTGAGACTTAGAGTTTCATCAGTATTAGTTAGGTTGAGAAAACTAGAATCAATTCCAATCTGATTCTGATATATATAAAGAAAATATGATCCAAGAATTGAAGATCTATGGCATCAATTTCAGAATTCACAAACAAAATATAATATAGCTTCACAAAAGGTTTTTAAACAAAAGGGCTTTGCAACTCTCCTGTCACTGCAAAATTTGAGAGTTTGCATCTGACACAAAAACATGGTGGGACCCACCCTGTTTTTTAAAAAAATAAAGAAAAAATGCTGGTGAGTGTGTGGCAGGAGGGAAATCACTTCTGCACTTAAACAAAATATACTAAGCATGAAGAAAATATTATAAAATTAAAAAAAAATTGCCAATATGTCTTATGCTAAACAGAAATTCCCAAACCAAAACTGCTTGTGTCTATTTTTGGTCTATCTTCCAACACCTTTTATAATGTTTTACACGGAGAGATTATAAAAAGGCCCATGTTAACTGGATGCCAAATTCAAAAGCTACCAATTGACCTGGAGCACATATCACTTAGATAACACCATAACAATACAGTGCAAAATGACAATAGTAAGCTCAAGTAGTAAAAGATTCAAGACAAATTAGCAAGACTGAATTTCACTTTATGCAGTAGAAGATGATGTCCATACCATGGTTGCTGCAGAAAGCCTGTATACGATGATGGCGCCTGTGCTTCCATAGCACCCAATGTATCACCATGATAAGATCTCTGAAGTGCAAGGACCTGAAATAATTAGGTCCACAAGCAATTAACAAAGATGTGTACTTCATAGGATAAAATTAAGTTTTTTCTTAAAAAAAAAAAAAAAAAATTATTGCAATATATCTTGTATACTAGATGCTTGAAGAATTACAGAGAAAATACACAAACCACTATTTGGAAAGTAAAATTAAATGAGATTAAAATGATAATATTGCAGCCCACCATCATTTAAACAAAATGAAGTTATCTAACAAAGATACACAGCATTATTCACTCAATCTAAAAGACACCAGAGCCTTACATTTAAATCTACAATATTTGAAAGACTACTTAAAGAGGACGTAAAATTTGCCTAACATGACCGACATGACAAATAGACACAGATTATTATCGAAATGAGCATAATACAGAGATTCTATTTCAGGGAAAATTACAAAAAGGAATTCTCAGTAAAAAAAACTAGTTTAGGAATAGTTAACCTCTCAACCCAATAACAATGTTCAAAGAGTGGCCAGTAAGTAACCACTTAATGATTTAATCAACCACTTGAGTGGTTAATTCTTCCTAAACAGGAAATCTTCTTATCAAAAATTCCTTTCCATTTTTTATTTTCAATAAAAGAAAAAAAAAACTATCAGAGAGAAAATAAATGCATATTATCCTCCTTAAAAAAGGAAACACAAAACAAAATAGAGAACAGACAGGCTCATCAAATCATGGGAGTACAAAATGAAAACCAGAAAAACAATCCTATCCAATAACAAATCTAGGGAACGAGATAAGTTCTTGAAAACAGGGACATCTTGCTCAAGCCAAATACACCATAAAACAGCATAGTCAGCACATCATCTTAAAACGTTCCACTCTCCTTCCAAGGCCCCAAAAACTAATCTGAAGAAATTATTTAAAACTGAAAAGATAAACCCAAGAGTCAAAAATATAACCAACAACCTATTACGAACAGAAGCATCAGCTGGACAACATTAGAACAATATGCATTCATATTGCCCTGAACCACATGTAGCTATCAGGAGATAGAGCCTGAACAACATTATTGTATAGGAATTTAATAATAAAAATTAGGAACAGCTATATTAAACATTTGGCCCATTGGCCAAAGAATCAATACTACACTAACTAAAAGCTTCAGAAATAAGTGTGATGGAAGAAAGAAACGGTTTTTACACATTTAACATGTTTGAAAATGTTTTATTAGAAGCAGATAATTATACATGATTTTCATACATATATGATAGCAGTACCAAGTTACAAACCAACAAACTTAATCTCCAGTTCTGCCAAAATCACAATGAAATAAATATTAAAAATGCTATATAAGTTTATTAGCTCTACCATCTCAACTTTCAACATTTCAAGCATGTCATCAGAAAATATTCAATCAAAATTATTGTGTTTTTTGTTTTCCAACGGTCACTTAGCTCTCCCAAAGCATAAAAAGGGCTTCACTGATATCAACTACCAATTTCCCCCTTATTTTGCAAATACACCATTGCTTTTATAGAATACCAGCCACAATGGTCAAAATTAAACTTCATACAATGTAGCAAAAACTACCACAGATCAATTAAAGGACTGAAGGTGCCAACCATAAGCTCAGTGGATCTTTCATTTGTAGTATCCTCATGACAATCCAGAATAAGTCCATGATCAACAGAAAATTTACGAAATGCCATCTTCAGAGCAATTTCAATAGCAGTAGATCCATTGTCTGAAAAATATGCTCGAGAAGCCCAACCTACACAAACTCTAGCCCAGTAAAACACAACACCGAGATAGGAATTTACATAAATAATACATAAGTCAGCAACCGTACGAAGAAATGCAAACTACACATAACAAACATGCCCTCGTTCAGTGGATAACACTGAGCATTGGCAAACATCACTGAGTAGAAGTAGGACTAAACTGACAAGTATATTTTTAACCAAAGTATTCATTGATTGGATAGCTCTAAGATCAGAATTCATATCATGTATTAAATACAAAACTACAAGCAACCACTTGGTAAATTCCTAATAGAAAAAAAATTATGGTTCAAATGTAAAAGTTAAAAAAAAGGACACACTAACCTTTCCCCACACCTTCAAGCAAAAGCTCAGAACAATTTAAGGCTGGCTCATGAACATTCTCAGGGAACATTACATGCCCAAATCTTGCGGCAGCATATGCCATCTCCCTAGCAAGCTCAGTCTGAAATCACCTAAAAGGAAAGATTGCAGTAAAGGAAAAGTTCAGAGATGCTATCATGAAGGAGCATCCAAGTAAAAATATGCTTTCAAACATGTTTAATATAAAATAGCAAGATATGTTGCAAGTATAAGCACCTTGGAACACCCAAATAAGTCAAATAACTTTGCAACTTCTATAAATACATTAATAAGCTTACCAGGGGCATGGATAGAGAGAGAGAGGTCACATGATCAAATATTGAGATAACAAATTTAATTATGTAAAGATGCCACATTCATACAGCACAGTTATACTTCTTATATCACAGTGCAGTAGTGCAATGCATGAATTGTCAAGGTCAACTCTCCTAAAAGCCTAAGCCATTGGGTGAAGATTCACAATTGGTTTTTTATCTAACATGCCCCCTCACGTAAGAACTCTTTGGGCTTGAAGTGTAAACAATGTATAAAATCACTCTATCTTGTGCTGGAATTCTACTTTTGTTTACAACAGAGGTGAAAGACAAAATATATAAAAATCCGTATTTAAAAGATAAAATAAACATTTCCAACCCCTATAAACTTCTCCCGTAAATAAATCAATATCCTGTTGAAATATATTAAGAAGTTCCTGGAGAAAATATCCAATTGCGCATGCACTAAATTTTAAGGTGTGGTCCTAACCTAGTTCTTTATATGTTACTGCATGGTTCTCTGATGGGCCCCCAATTCGAGTATACAGCCGCATAAGACGGAAAAATAAAAGGAAAGACAACGAAGCCCAAAACCAGCCCAAGACCAGCAAAGAGAGTGCTCAACAAGCCAAGGAAAAGAGCAATGAAGACACCAAAGCCAATGTGGTGCGTGTAGCTGCTAAGTAGGGATGGCAAAAACAAGGCAACCCGTCGGGTTGGCTCGCAACCCGTCCTAAATGAGCTGGGTTGGGTTGGCCTAAATGAGCTGTCAACCCGACTCAACCCGACCCGATATAACCCAGACCCAAACGAGCCAGCTCGCGGGTCAAACGAGTCAGCTCGCGGGTTGGATTTTTTTTTTTGAATTGGGGTTTTTGAACAAGTTCTTGAATTTCCTTCCAAATTGTTTTTCTTCTGTGAAGTGGAACCTGGGAGTGGGGGTGAAACCCTAATTGTTCTTAGCCATGTTGTGTATAACAGGATGAAGGACAAGTACCCTGATTTTGTGGACAGATTAGAGGAACATGGTTTGTTGTACATTAGGGTTTTAGGGAAAGACGACAATCCTTCATCCCCAATTGGCCGTGGCTGGAAATCAAACTTCTTGACCAGCGATAAGGCCATCGCCGAGCAAAGGTTTCTGCTTTTTTAAAAGGATTCTCTTTATTTTTATGTGAAGAAAAAATGTTGCATATTTGATCAGTGAGTTTATGTGTAGCTCTTTGTTGAGATATATAAAATCATTAATGTAACCTCACCCAATAGCTTAAGCTTTTGGGTTGAATTGGTTCTTTACATGGTATCAGAGCCTCGGTGTACCGGGTTCGATCCTCGCCGCCCCCCACTTTCTTTCAAGTGGAATTTCTTTGTTCGCACAGGTAGGTGGGCCTGTGCATTGTCCACCCTTATTCTTATTCTTCATGCTTTGGCAATGGTCTCACTTGGAATAATTTGCGGGGCTGCTAAACTGGGTATGAAGCTGGAATGGTTGAAAGATGGAGGAGTGAAAACAATTATGGGTCCAATCCCGGGTGTAAAGTATGATGAGAAAAGACAACGCAAGATATGGTTTAATAGCATGGTGGCTGCTTACATTGGGTGGGAAGATGAACGAAATGATCTGTGTACAACCCGCGAGCCAACCCACGAGCCAATATTTCGAGCTAACCAACCCGCGAGCCAACCCACTGGCATCATTTCTAGTTAATCTGCGAGTTTTTTTTTAGCCAACCCGCGAGCTTTTTTCCGAGCCAACCCTAACCCGGCTCGAGTCGAGCTGGGTTGAGTTTTCTGGCTCGTTTATTTTTTCGAGCCAACCCTAACCCGACCCGTTTTTATGGGTTGAATGCGGGTTGGGCCGGGTCGAGCCGGGTTGGCCCGTTTTGCCAACCCTACTGCTAAGGATGGGAATTCGAGAGAGAAGGAAAATAAGGAGTTTGTTAGAAGGAGTGACATGTGGATGGCTCTGAATGGGGAGGTAAGCGTGGGTGGTGTGGAGAGTTAGTTATAAGGGAGAATGAAGGGGATGTGGGGGGATTTGAGAATATTGCAACAGTGGGGTTGGAGAGGGAAGCTCAATGAGGTGGTGGATTGCCTTGTTAAGGGAGTATGATCACTGTATCGTTTCTATAGTGTCATTAGTATGGTGAGTCTTAATTCAGTGTCCTGGTTTAGTGTTTGTTAGTGGTGAGCTACAGTAGGTGGGAGTCTGTAATCAAGCTGAAGAGTTCATATTGCTCTTTTGTTATTTTCCAGTATCATTGAGTCTGTAAAGGAGTTACCCCCAGTGTCTTGTTACATCAATAGAAGTATTTCTTTGTTATTTCGCTGTGAATTTTACTGCTACATTGTTGGGTACCATCATTCTCACTCATATCTTCACCCACGCTCTAAATAGAAGTTGCATGAGAATTGCCCTAACCTAATTGTTTTAAGAAAGGAAATAGTACAAACGGGATGATCAGGAATCCTCCTAAAGCTACAAATAAAATATAACCACAGGAAAAAACAAATAAATCAATGCAAAAGAGCAACCCAGACCCATTGCAACTTGCTAGTCCAATCTAGAAACATCTTTTAAAAGGACCATGAGCAGAAATTTTTGGAGGAAGAGAAGTATTGCCAAAACTCCTGAGCCAAAATGCCAAATATACTGTAAAGAACCAATTCAACCCAAAAGCTTAAGCTGTTGGGTGAGGCTACATTAATGGTTTTATATATCTCAACACACCCCCTTACACGAGAGCCCACTGGGCTTGAAGAGTGGACAATGCACAGGCCCACCTACCTGTGCGAAGAAAGAAATTCCACTAGAAAGAAAGTGGGGGGCGGTGAGAATCGAACCCGAGACATGAGGCTCTGATACCATGTAAAGAACCAATTCATGGGTGAAGCTACATTAATGGTTTTATATATCTCAACACACACCAACACTTAACCTAAGTTAAAAGTAGCAAGAATTAGAAAACAAAACAGTGGCAGAACCAAATAAAAAAAATTAGGGAGAGAGGGGAGTACAATTCTTAAAGGAATTTAAATTATATTTTAAATAAGAAAACTTCAACGTTGTTAAACAAATATTAAAAAAGTTGGGTTGTCTTGTGAGTAGTTTTGCCCATAAAATAAATAATGAAGAACAATTGGATTGTTGATCCATGTCATAAAGAATCATTAAATTTTACATTGGCTATTGACAGTCTAATACAAACCTCCCTTTTTATTCGGAATTGGAACCAGCTATGTAAAGTTTGGCAAAAAAACATGACATAAGCTGAGTTAAACTAAATAGTTAAGCAATAAAAATTAAAAAGATATAGAGGACACTTTTACAGGCATGTCCAACAGTAAAAGAAAGGAAGAATGACATATTTTGGTATATGTCCCTCCATCAAATAACTAATACCATTATTATCAGTTTAAATAATAGAATTAAAAGCTTAAAAAAAATGAGGATGACCTGCATTATAGCATCAGGTCCTTGAGTCCACCAACTAGCACATGCATCAAATAGTGGTTCTATGACTTCTGTCTTCTGAGCCTTTAAGAAAAGAAAAATCAAGTAATGTGGCATCTAGGTATCAGCATATAAAAAAAAAACATGAATGAAGTAATTCTATAAAACTTCTGAATCTAATTCCAAAGTAAACACTAAAGCAGTAAGCTCAGCATAGTGCAGTCTACTAAGATTTGAATTGCAAAGTGATACAACCCTTTCTAAGATGAGGGTGTACAGTAGGCAACGATACAGGGGATCAACTATTCAAAGTCTGTTATTGCCGACTTAGCACAAGGGTGAATGGCATTTATGTTATAAACAGTTAGCATGGAATGTAATAGGAGAGCAAAAGGGCACTGTTATATTGGAGTGGGGGCAGCATCACAGCATTTCTCGGATCATCTTTGGGCTTTGGAAACCTTTAGCTTTTGGGAGAGATCAGAGGCTCTCTTAAGTCTTCTGAAATTATCCTTTCCATTACTCGTTCCTCGTAATTTTGCTTCCAGTTTTTCTTTGTATTTTTTGTTCAGATGGTTGTCATATGTACTAGGTTATTTTCCAGTTTGAACATCAATACAATTTACAGATTCATTTCATAATTTGTGTATCGGTTGTCAATTTCCTTTCAATTTAGTATACTGTTAAGTTGTTCGTATCACAAAGCTTTTAGAAATTTATTTTAAAAAAAAAAAAGAACAAATAAAGAATTTAATTAAAACAAACCTTGAAGACTGCAAAGTTCTCACCACAGCGTGAATCAATTACTGTGATCCCTCCATCTGGTACAAGTTTGTGTTGAGTAAATGGCCACCAGATGATATCACTCGCCTTTCTTGGCATGTCATGCAACTTCTTGATTCTCTCAAAATAAGCAGATAGCAGTATTTCCTTTAGATTACTAAATAAATAATGAGAATCTTCAAACCATTCCAGTAGGTCATTTGATGGATCTTTTGGAACAGGTGGTAGCACTAGAACAGGAACCCTGCATGAAGAAGGCAACAAGAGTATATAAGCATCAGGTAAAAAGTCAAAAAGATAGCTACTTAGCTGAGACGTAAATGCAGCTAGCTATAAAGGAACTTTGGGTGTATTTACGCATTTGAGAGAGAGAGAGAGAGCCTGTTTGTAAAACTCAATTGAGTTCTGAAAATTAAAAGTTATCAAACGCACATTTGGCAAACTATTGGCAGATAACTATTCTAATATCAAAAGCCTCAAACCCACGTTGAGGCAAGTGACATTTTGTTACTTTTGGCCAAATTTAATTCTGGAAAAAATGGATCCTCTCATGTGTTATTTTACGTGACCGTATAATGTGAGAAAATCCCAACCATTCATGGACAATCAAAGTTGATAATTTTGTAACTCCCTATCCCCTGTTTTTTCTCTCTCATCACCATTGATTTACCAATGAATAGTTAGAATCCTCCACGTGGTCATGTTCAATAATACATGAGAGAATCCACTCCGAAAGCATATTGTCCTTTAAGAATTGATTTTACCAAATTATCCTCACCACCAATATTTGAGCAAATTTTTAAAATATATTTTTGCATTCAAAGTTATTTGATGGCAATTCAAATAGTAAATGTTAGGCTGGTTTTTTAATCGTGAATCATGTCGTAAGATTCAAAAATATAACCAAAAATAGTTTAAAATATAACATAAATGATTTATTATATTTAAAATTTATTGTTTAAAATTATAACTATATTGAAAATAAATGTTACCAGTTAATTCTCTAGAATATAAAAATAAACCGGTTTTATCAAACACAATTTCTAACCATTTCTATTACTCTGATTTAAAAAAAAAAAAAAGTTTTTAGGAACCTTGTCATGCACACCCTAGGATTCCCAAAACTTTTTTTTTTTCTCTATTTTTCATCTAGGGAACAGACATGGTTAAAAATTGCATTTGATAGAATCAGTTTATTTTCCTGTTCCAGAGAATAAACTAGTAACACAGGAACAAAATTGAGGAGAAAAAAAAAATTAGCTTCTTAGTTCCCAGGCATATAAATATAAAAAAATTATTTCTCACCGAAAACAAGGTTAAATAACATAATGTTTGTCATAGACACCCTAAATACATTGAGCATAAACAATTAACCCATTTCTTATTTAAGTTGTTAAATTAAAATAATTTCCTTTAACGTAGATTAATTGTGTAATTAGATACCAATAACTTAAAATAAAAAAATATTATCAAACATTTAAAATTTAGTGCTAAACTTTTCGATACAACAAACTTCAGTACAATTTTTTCAGTTCTACCCAAAACACCACCAGAAAAAGGAACACAAGTAAAACTCTAAGAGTAAGTAGACTTATCTGTGCTTCAAGTCACAAGCAAAAAGGGAACATAGTAACTAGTGTAATCAAGCTTACTTGTTTCGCATATAAGACATTAGTGGACCCTCATTTAGAAGGCCGTGATCTTCAAGAACAATAGCAACAACATCATAACCTCGAATCACCAAGCTCTCGTAAGCTGAAATTGTTCCAGAAACACCTCCTAGCCGCCCATCTCCGACAAGAATTGCAGGAATACGGAATGGCCTTGCAGAAAACGGCAGAAGGAACGGATTTAACAGAAAAATTCATAGATACAGTATATCCATACTACACGCATTACTGTTTAATCATCATTGCCTGATAATGCATACAATTTGTTTGCTTCCTTTGCCTAAATGACTAAATATTAGCAGTTAATTGCAAAATTCCCGTGACTATGATCTGACAAAGAGTATCAAGAATCAACAGTGCATGAAATTGCAATTACCAAACCGAACAAAATTTGAGCCACCTAGATACACACACCAAAATTGAATCCGCATATGATTTAACGAAAGGTGAGAGTAAAATACACACCTATACAAGTCACATTGAAGTGACCCAGAAGGACCTGGACTCGCAACTCCACCGGCAGTCTCAACGACACACACAACTTCCGATCTCTCCTTATCCACACCACTTTCCAACACGTCTCTAAAACACTGCTGCAACATTTCCAGCAGCACCGAGTCCTTCACAACCAAACTTTCCCTCTCCGCGGCCAAATGCGGCGACACCGCCTCTTCCCACGCAAACAAGGTCTTGCAAATCAACTCCGAGAAGGCAAGCCCTTCTTCACCGGCGAAATACGAAGACAGATCCATCTCGTTGTCGCGATTTCCGCTGTCCCTTGCGGCGGAAGAGGCATTGAGGATGCGGTGAGAGGCGGCGAAAGGAGTGTGGAGTTTGCGGCGGAGAAAGAGTTGGCGGAGCTTGTTGAACACGAAGCGGGAGTCGGAGTCGGAAGGGAAACCGGTTTGGACGGGCTTCAGGTAGTGAAATTTGGCAGGGGAAGATAGTAGGGAGGCGGCGGCGATGCCGGCGGAGACTAGGGTTTTGCCAACGCCGGTGTTGGAGCCCCAGATGATGTAGATGGGGTGAGAGAGCGGTAGCTCGAGCGGTTGCGAAGTGGTGGAAAATAGTTTGTTGCGGCGGTGGAGACGGCGTGAGAGAATGATGGAAGGGAAGCGGAACATGGCGAAGGAAAAGATGACGGAGAGGAAATCAGGGTCAGTATCAGTGTCACTCTCACTGTTTCACGGAGTCACCAATGGCAGGTAGAGGGAAGTTAAGGAGGGAAAGCAAAAATGATATCCACTGTTTGAAGAACTTTAAACGTCATTCTTATAGCAAAAAACAATCAAACAAACAAACTCTCATGAGTCCGGTGCCACGAGCCAAATCCTCCAATTGAAAATATCTTCTTTTTTTATTAAAATTGCAAAAATATCAGCCGGAAAATATTATTTCATAAAATCGACACGTGACATGGTGGTTCATGGTTGGACAAATTTATTATAGGAATTTGCATTCATCATGATATAAAAAAGTTTTTACACACTCAAAATAATTGGGGCTCGCATTTTTTAAAGCAAAAAAAAATAAAATTAAAGTACGGAAAATGAATATTTATAATTTGATACAATCAATTTTCCTATAACATAACTCTTATAAAACCCTTTATTATAATGTAAATTCAAAAAATAATTTTAAAGTTAAATTATTATCCTTGCGCCTTCCTGAATTTTTAAATTAGTTTAAAGGATCCTACCCCATTTTTTAAATAACTTTTAAATATATTTCTTACAGATTAATTAAATTTTTAATTAGGTTACTAATGAATAAAACTAGTAATAGTAACATAAGTGACTAATAAACGAGAGTAAGCATTCATTAAAGGAATCTAATAATCATAAGTTACTAAAGATTCGCCTAATTTTATTTGAAAGTATGGATTAAATTTATTTATTTTATACATTGGATTAAAACTTTTAAATTGTAAAAAACTTGTTTAAAATTTTAATAAAATTATAATGACATACATATAATTTAACCTAATTTTAAATAATTAACTCGTCTCTTTTTTAGAAGGAACACGACTTTTTTTAATTAATGATGAGAACATTTGTCGGTAGACTAGCACAGTCATGCAATGAGCATCTCATTACATAACAGTCCCTCGATAAAAAATAAAACTCATATTAATTCTTAAAACTCAATATTTTTTTTAAGAATTAATATAAGTTTTTTTTAATTTTTGAATCAATTTTTTCTTTAAAGAATTAAAATAAATTTCGTATTTTTTGGTTGATGAAAATATTTACTCAAAGTTAAAATATATCACATTAGAGTTTAGATTGGGTTAGGATCGCCATGACTTCCAGGTCATCATTCTTTTCCAATAGTTTCCACAGTTGCCTCCTGCATTAGCAGCCCCGAAAAGGGGGTGAGTTGTAACTCAATAAACCAAGAAACTATTGAGGTCTTTTTGGAAGAAAAAAAATAATTTATTGCTTTTTTAATAAATAATTACAAAAGTATAGTCGTTTTGAAATTAATTATGCAGATAAAGCACTCAAACACGCCCACATGGGACGTGTTTTAATGGAGAGAGACACGTCCATGTTGGGCGTGACCTACATGGGAAACATGCCCAGATGGGGCGTGACCAACAAGAGAGAGACACGTCCATGTAGGGCGTGACCTATGAGAGAGACACGCCCACATGAAACGTGTTCCAGCTGGAGATCATGCTCAACCAGAGCGTGAGTGACCCAACTACAGCTTATTTATACATTTATCCTCTATGCACTCTTCACAACTCTTCTCACTCATTATTCTTAAACTCCCACATTCATTTGCACTTGTTTATTTATATTTCGTTTTATGTTATTCTTTTTTTTATTTCTAACAATGAGTTCGAATTCTAAATCTATTCGTGTTGTTCTATATTATAATGGTAGGAAAGAGGAAGGTCACGTATTAAGTGGAACTCAACGGATGCGGAGCTTCATCAGAAAATACGACAAAAATTATGTTTTGAAGACAACCAATTGATCACTCTAGTCATGACAAGATTATGGCAATGTGAACAATACATTAGTTTGCAAGTGGTCGACGAAGAAGACATTGATATGGTAATGGAAGAGTTCTTGAACTAGTCTAGAAAGGATTTCTTAGAGTTGTACGTGAAAACTGCCACAACGGAGGATGTTGTGATACCAATGAGGTCAGTTACTTTTAATTCTCCTCTTAATGCATCCTCATTTGCTGCTCCAGCTGTTAACATGTATGAGGAAGATGAACATGACCCTACCTGGGTTATGGATGAGGACTATGAGGATGATATGAGGAAAATATCACAATAGAGGATCGTCTTCTTACAAAGGATGCCAGTGCATCAAACAATGACGAAGAATGTGGCAGGTCCGTTTCTTAAATCTAGTCGTGGCATGATTTGGGGGAGTCTCGTATCGTAGTACATCATGACGCAACATCGAGTCAAGTACCGTAACATCCTGAAGGTATGCTCTGTAACAACTATTAATATTTGCGTAGTGCGATGTTGATGTAATTAATTCCTGTTTATTATTATTATTACGTAATACATGAAAGTCCCCTACTAGCAGTGGAACGTAACGACACGCAATTTTGCCTCCACTCGATCTGTCACACAGTAGCCATGAGCCTAATAGCCGCAAAATGTGTGTCCGGGGTATAACACCTCACCTCATCAGGATTGTGTGCAACAGGGCCCCAATCAGGATATAATATATCCACGTATGAGATACGTCGATCGCAATTGTGAATGTCTATGCCCGAGACAGGGGCAGTCCCAAAAACCTGCTGAGACACTGCGGTCCAATCCAACGTTGTATGTTCGGTAACTGCCTGCCCGTCAGTAGGAAAACCGAGTATACCAGCCACGTCCTGTAATGTGATTGTCATCTCTCCCTGCGTCATGTGAAACAT
Organism: Gastrolobium bilobum; assembly: GCF_033153095.1. Classification (NCBI taxonomy): domain Eukaryota; kingdom Viridiplantae; phylum Streptophyta; class Magnoliopsida; order Fabales; family Fabaceae; genus Gastrolobium; species Gastrolobium bilobum. The sequence goes on along the minus strand of NW_026897257.1, from coordinate 170,980 downwards.
GTGTCTCTGATCTCCACCGCTCAACCAAAGCACTAATAAGGGCGGTATCGATCTGAAAGAGAAACAACATTTGTCAGACAATATGTAAGCACATCAATACTTTATACAAAGTCCTGTTACAGTAATTTCATTTAGTAATTTATAAATTATATACCAGAATATGACTCATATGTGCCACGTGTATAAAATCAGCCTATGTCAAATAGTCAGCCACTACATCTGGAATATCATCATGACAGGGTCCACCCTGTAGTTTCCCACTTCGAGTCTTTAACCCTTTACCTTATCCTCGTTCCACACAAGTTGTGAAACGTGAGTGCGTTGTGTCCTCTTATGAAGTACCTCCCACCTATATGGTCCAGGAAGTACATGCGTACAAGGATCGGAAGGCTCAACATCACCATTGGATCCAGAGGGCGACGACTCTGACGAAGACGAATGGGCCCTAACAGAATACTAGCACAGTTGAAAAAATTAAACACAAATTACTATTGATATTATATTAAATTACATTAAATGAAATTTAATAGCATTTTATTAAATAGCAATTTAATTGAATTGAATTGAATTAAGTGATATTAATTTTAGCAAAATTAACGTCAATAAAACTAAATTAAAGAACATTACATTATTCTAGATTATATTTAAATATATTAAATAATTTAAAATCAACTTAAATTAATATTGCCTACTCTATTTTTTTTTTCAAACTTTAATTACAATGTAATTATTGCAAAGGTCAATATGTTCATACGTGTCATTCCTATAAAATTATTAATTGTCTCTAACTAATTTATAAGTCTCTAACTAATTCCTATCACCAGCATATACCACTTTATAAGTAACTAACTAATTTCTAAGTTCCTATATAATTGCTAAGTCACTAATCATTCTCTTATCTAATATTTTTCTAAGGTACTAACAATTATCTAAGTCACTAATCATTCTCTTACATAGGTCACTAACATTTTTCTAAGGTACTAACAATTAACTAAGTCACTAACTATCATATATTTATTGATGTTAATAAAAAATATAAACAATAAATTGGAACTTACACGAGAGAGACAGAGTTTCGCTGCGCAAAACGCTCCAGAAAAAATATAGAGAGAAGTTGGAGGAGTGGTTTAGAGAGAGAATATGAAGGATGAAATGAGGAAAATGTGAAAAATGGGGATTATATAGACCAGGGAGGTCACGTCGCTGTTGGGCGTGTCTCTCACCTAGTCACGCCCCTCTTGGGCATGTTTGCCCTATAGGTCACTTCCAATATGGACGCGTCTCTCTCCATTGAAACACATTCCATGCGAGCGTGTTTAAGTGTTATATTTGCATAAATAATTTCAAAACAACTATATTTTCATAATTATTGATTAAAAAAACAATAAATTCTCCCCCCTTCACTACTTTCTGCAGAGAGATTAGTATAACAATACTCAAAAAGAAATCACAAAATCCATCACAATGACACTGCATAACAATGACACATTAGGCAATCAAAATGGCATCAAACACTTATCCGTAGGGGTGCCTCCATGACTCTAGTAGCTCAGTGTAGGATGTCTCCTAAGAGGTCACAACTTTATCCATACATTTCCATGAGCTCTCTTTGCTCACTGTAGTGTAAAGAACTTTGGGATACACCACCCCAAAAACTAGCTCAAAGGGTGAGAGTGCTCAAGGCCTTATAAACTCCACATTAGTTGCACATACAACCAATGTGATACTATATATCTCAAACGCTCCCTCATACGAGAGCCCATTGGGCTAGAAGTGTGGAATTGCACAGGCCCAATTTTCGGTTTATCTTTTTGTGCTTTTTTTATTTTATTTTAATTCCACTTTAAAGTGGGAGCAGTAAGGGCTCAAGCTCTGATACCATGTAAAGAACTTGGGATACACCATCCCAAAAACTAGCTCAAAGGATGAGAGTGCTCAAGACCTTATAAACTCCACATTAGTTGCACATACAACTAATGTGGGACTATATATATCTCAACAGTAGTACGTCTCCTAAGAGGTGTTACTTATTATTACTTCACCTGGCAAGGGATTACATGAACTTCCAAGGGAATTCTACATCTTGGATTCATATCATCTCATTGCTGTCCAGCACTTTCTTTAACTGTACTCATTGTTGTCCAAGGAAACATTCAATAACTGCATTTGTTACTTTTCATTGCTGCCCAATCACATACAATCATCTTGCATTATCAATTACAGCATACAATTGTATGAATACAAAATAATGATCCATATCTCCCATGATGGAAGCATAAAGGGTGCTCAATATCACTTTAGAGCCAAACAAAAAACAGAAATCATTCATGAAATATTCAGGGACAGCATATGCATTCAAGTTTCTTTGATGATACTGTTCAACCCACATTCTACACAGAAATTCATACCTTTTAAGAGACATCACATTTCACATATCAACATTTTATAATCTGATATGACATGCATATAATGTTACCTCAACTTATCGTTAGGATGAATCTTATTTTCACCCAAAAAAAAAAAGAGGCAGTCATTTGTTTGTTATTTTCACCCAAAAAAGAGGCACACTTGAGTTTCATGGCTGCCGCCGGCAAAGTTTTCAACTAGAATTTGACTGGAATTCTCGAGGAGTCACCCTCCGATGCAGTCAAGTTGCAAGTTCTTGCCGTTGATGACAGCCTCATCCATGGCAAGTTAATTTTGACGTTGTTGTTGCATTTGGAATTAATTTTATTGTTACATATGAATAAGACTGTGATAGGTCGCAGTGATATATACGATATATCCACAAGACCGCAACATGTATAAAAAATACACTTCTGTAACCAATATAGACGAAAGTGACAAGTTTTAAATCTATATTATGTAATCACACCAGAAAGGAGAGAAATAATTATTTTGTTAGCATTTTTGCTTTGATTCCCTCTATCTATCTAATTGGATCAACAACTCACGCTTTACAACTTTTAAAACTAAATTCAAAGTAAATTATCAAGGATTTGTTATGTTTGAAGGTTGGAACTAGTATATTCAACTCCATAATAGTAAAAAAAAAAAAAAAAACTGAATCTTAAAAGCAAAGGAGAGTTTATTTTTTCCACCCCACAGACTAATCTCTTTAAATAGCAATGTTAGTCATATATAATGAGACTCACAATTTTTTTTTTCTGGTTACCTTACATTATTTACAATTTTTTTTATAAATTATTAATACAAATAAATAGAAAAAGGAGGAAGAAAAAAAAATAATGATGATAAGAATTATGACAGTTATATAATTTTTTTAGGTCCAAGTAATATTATTATTTAAAAATCACTTTCTTTATTTTTTTTTGGGTAAAATCACTTTCAAATAATGAAAAAGAAAACACTTTCAAATAATGAAAAAGAAAACACTTTCAAGTAATCACAAAATTGTAATAAAATAATTAAAAAATAGTTTTTATTTTGATAGAGAAAAAAATTTATATAAAAAAATTGATCCTATATTATAAAAAATGAAAAATATTTATCATTTTAAATAACACAATTTTATATTATTTTAAATAAAACAACATATTTTTGGCACAAAATTGGTGATTTATTATGTTTTCTCTCTTCCTACTTTTATAGAACGACAAAAATATAAAAAATTGTTAAGACGTTATTTTATCAAAGACGGTACTAAGTACTAACATTTAAAATAATAAATATTTTTTTCTATAAAAAATTAAATAATATTATTTCGTTACTAACAACCCCACAAATATTTAATTCGAAGCAAATTGCGTTGATATGGGAAAAAAATAAAATCTGATCTAGCCTCCCATTTCCAAATTTGAGAAGGAATTGAAAGTTAGAAACAAGGCAACACAGAGTGAGAGAGATGAGATTATTCGTATTCGAAACTAGATAAATAGAGACAATTATGAACGACGATAATCGAAATACGATAGTATCTGATAGTGAAAGCAAATCAAAACATAGATAAATAGAGACAAAAAAATTAAGAAGGTGATATAGTGAATATCTGGCTGAAGAAGAGTTTGGTCCGATACAGAGCCATTCCATCGCCGCAACGTCTCCGTCTAGATGGCCTCTTCTTCCTCTCCCGACGAGCCTTCTCGCTCCGTCTTCCTCGGCGTCGACGTCGGCACCGGCAGCGCTCGTGCAGGTCCACTTCTGCCATTAACATCCTGTTCCTATTCATATTCCTTGAGTTTTCGTTTGGATTTTTCTGTTGAAATGAATTATTAATAAATTATGATGTATTTCATTAGATCTTCGATGACGTGCATTTTCTAATATGCGTCTCTCTGGCTGTTCTTCTTCTTTTGTATTATTTCGGTTGCTATGGCGTGATGGTTTGCTGCATGCTTATTTATGACACTTGCAATTTATGCTATCGAGATTACCGTAATTATCATTTAACAACCTTGATTTTATTTTTTTTTAATAAATTCTTTTCAAAATTTCTATTTCTTTTACCATTCATTTCTGATTGTTTTCCTGCAAATAGCTACTATTTTTACTTGTTTGCCATCCTTGATTTGAATAGAAGTGAAGGGTTTTATTAAATTCACATTGTTTACGTAGTATTGTGCTGCAGGCAGTGTATGTACAAGTTAATGAACTTTTAAGTCGTTGTTAGATGTGACAAACTGGTCTAAATGATCTGGTCTTTTTACTGGTAATGCTAATACAGGCCTGTTTGATGAGAAAGGAAAGCTTCTTGGTTCGTCTAGTAGCCCCATACAGATATGGAAAGACGGTGCCTGTGTTGAGGTAATTTTTTTTTTTTCTGTAGTAAATGGACTTTCAGTATATACAAATGATTACCTGAAGCTGCTGATATAGGCATATAGCAATCAATGACAGCCACTAGGTCAGGAAACATGATATGTTCACCAATTAACTAGGGCAGGAATTCCATACCAATATACCATGGTTAGTTGGTTGTGAAAATTAAAGGGAAATTGGTTAGGATTTGTTTAGTCTGCTATATATTGGTAACTGAGGCTAATCTACCATATTGGTCAATTGGGGGGTTTATAAACAGTCCCAAATTAGTGGGTCTGGTGCTCTGTGAGGCTATAATATATATACTATACTGAAGTTTCTGGGATGGCTAGAGTTTCATGTCGGAATCTAGTATCTCCAAGTGCAAATCTGCTTCATTTTCTATTGGAGCAGCTGCTTGTCTAATCTATTAGGTTGATCTTGCAAACAGGGAAGGGATGGTCTTGAAGTTTCCAGTTAGTTCCTATTGAGTTGGATATGTGTTGTTGTTTTCCATTGTTAATGCTTTAATGTATATATATTGTATAATGTAGATTCATCTTTTTGTTCTAAACAGCAATCCTCTACAGATATATGGCTTGCAATTTGTGCAGCTGTAAAAGCAGCTTGCTCTCAAGCAAAAGTTGCACCTACAGAAGTAAAGGGTATGGGATTTGCAGCTACTTGTTCTCTTGGTATGTAAATTTTTTAAAATTGATGCTTTTTTCCTTTTCAACATGGATGATTTAGTTTTTATGTGAAGTATCTGCAACTAATTGTTTATGAATTATAACAGTTGCGGTGGATGCTGACAGCTCACCTGTTTCGGTTTCTTTGAGTGGTGATTCAAGAAGAAATGTGATAGTATGGATGGATCATAGAGCCGTAGAACAAGCTGAAAGAATCAATTCCTGTAACTCACCTGTATTGGAGTACTGTGGTGGAGCTGTTTCACCTGAAATGCAGCCACCAAAGGTACCATCTGAACTAATCCCATTATTTCACTACTGGACATTGTACATAGTATGCTGTCTATTAAATTTAATTGTAAATATTCTCCTCCTTAAATGTTATTTTTTTTCTATAATTTTTAAGGACATGGTGATTTTAGACTTCTTATGGAAATGGGTATATAACTTTTTATGGCAATGATCACTGAAAGTGTTAAATACCATATCTTCAACTGAGATAGGGCCTTTTCATCTGTAATGGATTAAGTTTAGAACATCATGGTTAATCTGAGTAGATAACCAGCTAGACACAGTTGATAGGATGATGGTACCAGAGTAATAAAAATCAGAACAGAACAAAGTATTTTTATTAATGGAAACTCAGAGGAGGGCAACTTCTCACAGACTCGATAACAAGAGCTAATTAAGAAACTAAACAAGACTAGACCAAATGGAATAAACAAACAGAAAATCAAGACCAGAGAGCTACACTCCTGGTTACCCGTCTTCCCACAATACTCTCAAGGACCCTCTTAGCTGCTGAGCACCACACCCCGTTGCTATACCACCATTTTGCTTAATGAAAATTGCCTGCCTCCTCACCCCACCGTGACCACCTTATATCATCATTTCTTTTCCTCCATTGAATCTTCACCCCACGCTTTTCCCATTATCCCTTCTCCATTCATAGCTTGCCATGTGGCATCTCCAATAACTAACCTCCCTGTCTCATCTTCCTTTATTATCATTTTATTTTGTTCTCCTCCCAATTGGGCCCTTTTTTTCCCTTCTAGTATATACCTTTTCAAAGGGCCTCATGGGCCCATCACAGGATTTGTAGGATTATCTATTAATTGATTATTCTTTCACAAAAAATGGTATGTGCTCCTTAAGCTTTTGTTTTCTTGATCCTCTTGTTTTTGTATCATTGTATTCTTATTTTGACTTTTGGAGTATTGTGGTTAAATAAACTAAATAATTTTGTATTTCTTTGTATTGATTTGAATAAATTACATAAGGAGTATTTATACAAGAAAGAATCGCTAAGATTGACTCAGCAATGACTAATCAATCAATCATAATCAATACTAATCAATCATAATTAATAGGAAATAAAAACGGAAATATTTGAATCTTGATTTCCTACACTCCCCCTCAAGTTGGGAGGTAAATGTTGATCATTCTCAACTTGCCAATCAAGTCTTCGAATGCTGGACGGTGTAGGCCCTTTGTAAGGATTTCTGCAGTCTGCTCTTTGGAAGGAACATAGGAACATACATCATACGCACACTTCCATCATCTAATTTTTCTTTGATGAAGTGGCGATCAACTTCCACGTGCTTTGTTCGATCATGATGCACAGGATTTTGAGCAATGCTGATAGCTGCCTTGTTGTCACAATATAGTTTTATTGGTAGGGAATATGAAATCTTCAACTCTTGAAGAAGTCTTCTCAACCAGATTCCTTCACAAACTCCATGAGCTAAAGCTCGAAATTTTGCTTCAGCACTACTTCTTGCAACCACCGTTTGCTTTTTGCTTCTCCAAGTAACAAGATTTCCCCACACATAGGTGCAATAGCTTGAGGTAGATCTCCTGTCTACTGATGAGTCTGCCCAATCTGCATCAGTGTAGACTTCAATCGTCCTTTTATACCCCTTTTTAAAGAATTATCCTCTTCCTGGAGTGTTCTTGAGGTATCTGAGCACCCTATAGACTGCATTAAGATGTTTCTCCTTGGGTGAGTGCATGAACTGACTAATCATACTCACCGCAAAGGCAATGTCAGGACGCGTGTGAGATAAGTAAATTAGTTTGCCAACCAATCTTTGATATTGTTCTTTATCCACCTCATTCCCATCTTCAATACCTAACTTGGTATTAGGTTCCACAGGTGTCTTAGCAGGCTTACACCCTAATATTCCAGTTTCCACCAAAAGATCTAGAACATATTTCTTTTGTGTGAGAGTGATGCCTGTTTTGCTCCTAGCAACTTCCATACCAAGGAAATATTTGAGAGTGCCAAGATCCTTTAATTCAAACTGAGATGCTAGATACTTCTTCAAGGAGTTCAATTCCTCAATATCATCACCTGTAAGAACTATGTCATCTACGTACACAATAGGAATATCAATTTTACCATCCTTAGAGTGTTTGTGGAAGAGAGTGTGATCAGTCTGTGCTTGAATGAAGCCTCTTCTTTTGACAGCTTGTGTGAATTTGTCAAACCATTCTCTAGGAGACTGTTTCAACCCATATAGAGACTTTTTTAGTTTACACACTGATCCATTTCCCTTTTCAAAACCAGGTGGAGGATCCATATAGACTTCTTCATGTAAGTCACCATTTAGAAATGCATTCTTCACATCCAACTGTTGCAGAGGCCAATCTAGGTTGGCAGCAAGTGATAAGAGAACTCGGATGGTATTGACTTTAGCAACTGGAGCAAAAGTCTCATGATAATCTATCCCATGAGTTTGCGTGAACCCCTTTGCAACCACTCTTGCCTTGTATCTGTTGATGCTATTATCTGCATTGAATTTTATTGTAAACACCCATTTGCATTCTACTGCCTGTTTTCCCTTTGGTAGGGTCACTATCTCCCAAGTTCCATTTTTTTCTAAAGCATTCATTTCTTCAAAGACAGCATCCCTCCATTTTTGATCATCGAGAGCCTCATGTATATTTCTCGGTATCTTTGTACTATCCAACATAGTATTGAAAGCACGGAACCCTGGGGACAACTTTTCATATGAAATATGATTAGAAATAAGATGAGTAGTACAAGATCGAGTACCTTTTCTGAGAGCAATAGGCAAGTGTAGATCATTTTTATCATGGCACTCAAGTGCTGGGGTGCTTGAACTAGAACATGGTTCAGAATCCTGGCAATGTAGAGGCTCTGGGTTATTTACACTTTGAGGAGGCTTTCGCCTGCTATAAACTTGTCCCCACTTTGAGGAGGCTCCGGATGGTGAGGATTCTGTAGCTCCCCCTTTTTCCAATAGTAGAGGTAATACTGGGGCATCAGTAGGTTCCCATGACTGATCTTCATCTGCTCCTATAGACTCCCCCTGAAGAGAATTCAAGGGAAAGAAAGGTTGAGTCTCAGAAAAGGTGACATCCATAGAGACAAAGACCTTACGAAGAGAGGGAGAATAACACTTATAGCCATGTTGAGTAGGAGAATAACCAACAAAGACACACCGGAGAGACTTAGGATCAAGCTTAGATCATTGATGAGAGGGAATATGGACAAATACAACACAACCAAATAACTTGAGAGGTAGGGAGGAGACGCCTCGGAAGGAAGGGAAGGTGCGGAAAAGACTAGAAAGAGGAGACTGAAATTTGAGAATGCGAGATGACATTCGATTGATCAGATATGAAGCAGTGAGAATAGCTTCCCCCCAAAGGTATTTAGGAACACTCATGGTGAACATAAGAGCCCGAGCAACTTCAAGAAGATGTCGGTTTTTTCTTTCCGCAACTCCGTTTTGTTGGGGTGTGTCAGGACATTAGCTTTGGTGAAGGACGCCATGATGGGAAAGATATTCTCCAAGAATAGAGTTAAAATACTCTTTGCCATTATCTGTACGCAGATTTGTATAGCAACTTGGAATTGGGTTTGAACCATGGCATGAAACCTTTTAAAAATGGATGCAGCATTTGACTTGTCCTTTAGAAGGTATACCCAACAAACTCGGGAATGGTCATCAATGAAGGTAATGAACCATCGAGCACCTGAAATATTCTTTACACGGGCTGGACCCCATATGTCACTATGAATTAAAGAAAATGGGGAAGAATCATGGTGAACTTTAGAAGGATAATGAACACGATTATGCTTGGCAAGTTGACAAATATCACAAGAAAACAAACTAGGACTTTTATTAATAAATAAGTTTGGTAACAACTTTTGAAGATAGTTAAAATTTGGATGGCCTAGCCTACGATGCCACAACATAACATCATTACATGAATCAAAAGGAAACATAGAGTCTTTTTCCACAAAAACAACTTCATGAGTCACATCCTCCTCAAAGTAGTAAAGTCCACCATCCTCTCTAGCACTGCCAATCATCCTCTGCGAGTCCTGTTCCTGAAAAGCAACCATGAGGAAAGAATTTAGCAAAACAATGCAACTCAGAAGTCAACTTGCTTATGGAGATGAGATTACAAGCCAGAGAAGTATTAGAAATCTGAGAGTTGCATGAAGAAGAGAGAAGAAGATCTGAGAGAGAGAGAGAGAAGAGAGTAATCTGAAAAGAACCCATTTGTATTATTGAAGAATGAAAAGTTACAATACGTCTCAGATACAAGATGATATATATACAAACTACAAACTGATGACTCAGCATTGAAGCTTACAGCTGTCACACACTTAGCTTACAGCTGTCACACTCTAACTAACTCAGAAGTACACTAACACATTTATATAAGCTAGAGTCTAATACAATGAGACCTATAGCAGAAAGCTACGCTAATACTCCCCCACAAACTCATCAGGGCTGGAGCTGCAAGGCAGAATCCAGGACTGTGAGTTTGGCACGAAAAAGAGCAAAGGGATCTGGAGAGAATGACTTAGTAAAGATGTCAGCTATCTGGTCTGAAGCAGGGACATGAGCAACAGTGATCTGTTTGAGTAAAACCTTCTCACGTACAAAATGAAGATCCAACTCAAGATGCTTGGTGCGAGCATGAAGAATGGGATTATGAGCAAGTGCTACAGCACTCAGGTTGTCACAGTAAACCTGAGGGACAGAAAGAGGCAGATTCAATTCTTGGAATAATGATTGCAGCCACAGAATTTCAGAGAAAACTAAAGCCATGCTGCGGTATTCAGCTTCAGCCGTGGATCTTGCTACAAGAGGCTGCTTCTTAGACTACCAAGAGATGAGATTTGGACCTAGAAATACACAAGCACCAGAGGTAGACCTCCTATCATCAGGATCACTACCCCAATCAACATCACAAAAGGCTGCCAAGTGAAATAGAGCATCAAAGTGAGGTGTTTGAGCTGCAGTCAGAGAGAGACCAAAGGATATAGTACCTTGGAGATATCTGAGAATTCTTTTGACTATTTTCCAATGATCCACAAGAGGTTGGCTCATGAACTGGTACACTTTATTAACTGAGAAAATGATTTCAGGTCTTGTAATGGTAGCATATTGGAGAGCTCCAACCACTGATCGATATAAGCCAGGATCCTCAAAGTAATCGAAGCCAAACTTGGATAATTTGCAGCTAGAGGGCATGGGGCTGGAGATAGCCTTAACTTCAAACATATTAGTTTTGTGAAGAAGTTCTCTAATGTATTTTGTTTGAGTAAGTAAGAGAGATCCAGGGGACTGTCTTCTGACTTCAATTTCCAAAAAGTAGTCCAGGGCACCCAAATCTTTGAGAGAGAAAATGGAATGGAGCCGAGAGATTAGGGACTGTATGAAGTTGTCATCATTCCCAGTGATGATTATATCATCAACATAAACAAGCATATAAATGCGTTGAGGACCAGAATTATAAATGAAGAGAGAAGAATCACATCTACTGCCTTGAAAACCAAATGAGAGCAAAGTATCCTGGAGTTTGTCAAACCAATCCCTTGGGGCTTGTTTGAGACCATAGAGGGATTTATGTAGTCTGCAAACTAAGGACTTGTCATCACTTTCAAACCCAGGAGGTTGTTGCATGTACACCTCTTCTTGTAGAGTTCCATTTAAGAAAGCATTGTTGATGTCTAGCTGTCTTAGTGTCCAGCCATAGGTAAGAGCAATTGTGAGCATAGTTCGAACAATTACAGGCTTGATGACAGGGGAAAAAGTTTCTGTATAATCCAAACCAGGTCTTTGATGAAACCCTTTAGCAACCAACCTTGCTTTATATTTGTTAAGGCTGCCATCTGAATTTTCCTTTACTTTAAAAACCCATTTGCATCCAACAGCTTCTCGGCCAACAGGTAAAGGAACAAGAGACCAAGTTTTGTTAGATTGTAAAGCATCATATTCAATTTCTATAGCCTTTAACCAATGAGGACTATTGAGAGCCTGTTTGACTGTAGTTGTTTCAAGATGAGTGAGAAGAGCCAAATTTCTAGCCATAGTTTTGGACCTGGTAATAATAGAACGAGGAGGAGAAGAGGTGTGAAGGGAACCAGATGGGACATACTCAGAAGGTGAGGATGTGGAAGATAAAGAACTAGATGAAGTGTGAACTGGAGAGGATGGAGAAGGAATCAGACTGACATCAACGGGTTGTCTAACAGGGGATTGATCTCAATAATAGGAGAGGGGGGTGTATGCTGACTTGAAGGAGGAGAATCATTGGTGTGCAGTGACTGTATGGGTAATGGGGAAGAGGGCTGAGGCAGAAATGGGGCATTTGGTGGAGAGGATAAATGTGGTGAAAGAATAGTAAGGGGAACAGAGGTAGAGGTGGGTTGTAAAGTGGGAGAGGATGTATTGTTTTTCCAAGAGGTAAAAGGAAATCTATGTTCATTGAAGAGTACATCCTTGGATATGTAAATTCTGCCATCAGGACTAAGACACAAGTAACCTTTATGGTTTGAAGAATAACCAAGAAACACACATTCCTTTGATCGATATTCCAGTTTATACTTATTATAAGGCCGAAGCAAAGGAAAACATGTACAGCCAAAAACTTTTAGGGAGGTATAATCTGGATTTTTATGGAACAGTAAAATCAATAGAAGAAGAGGGCAATCTATTTATGAGATATGTGGCTGTGGTAAAGGCATAGTCCCAATAGATCATGGGAAGGGAAGAGTGTGCAAGTAATGCAAGACCTGTTTCAACAATATGCCTATGCTTTCTTTCAACAACACCATTTTGGTGATGAGTATGAGGACAAGTGACTCTATGATGGATCCCATGAAGTTTTAGATATTGGGTAAAAATTCTGAATTCCCCACCCCAATCTGATTGAAATGACTTAAGGGGTGTTTGAAATTGGTTTTTAATCATTGCATGGAACTGTTTAAAAATGGAAATAGCATCAGATTTTTGTTTAAGTGGATAGATCCAAGTATACTATGTGCAGGCATCAACAAATGATATATAGTAGTTATTACCAAGAGTAGATTTAAAGGGTGATGGTCCCCATAAGTCACTGAACACCAATTCAAAAGGAAATTTATAGTGAGAGGTAAAAGGTGATGAGGGTAGTCTATGAGCCTTTGCAACACAACAAGAAGAGCATAATTCTCCAGCTACTTTATTACTTAAAGGAATATTGCAAGTTTTCAATACATTTTTGAGATAATCAAAGTGTGGATGTCCTAAACGACAGTGCCACAATGTCCTATTTTCAGTGTTGACACAACTATTTTTACAATCAACACTACTGTAAACTGGAGCACGATCAGACTGAGAATTACAAGAATCAGTAACTGTAGACAGGCACGAAATTGGAGGACAACTATTACTGGTCACTGGATCAGTTTGTGAAGTAAAATGAATGTCAGAGAAACGATAGAGACCATCAGCTCCTACAGTTCCTTGAAGAAAGACTTTATGTGAAACCTGAGATTTGACATAACAGACATTAGGATGAAATTCAAAGAAGACTGAGTTGTCTCTAGCAAATTTACTCACACTGATCAAATTATTAGTAATAGAAGGAACCAACAATAAATTGTTTAGATGTAAACAAGTGGTAGCATCAAGAGGAGAAAGAAAAGAAGAGGATCCTATGGCTGTAATAGGCAAACCTTGACCGTTTCCTATCAAAACTTGGTCTGAACCATTTAGCTGTTGGCTGTGAAAGATGTTTTGTGCTCCTCCAGTTACATGGCTAGATGCACCAGAGTCTGGCAACCACTCCATCATTGGTATGGTATTTGGAGTAGGTAACAATCCTTGTTGTGCAGTAACAAAGGCATGTTGCTGATTTGAAAAGGCATGTTGCTGATTTGAAGGCCTGACATACTGAAATGATCGTGTGTTTTGAGGTTGCTGCTGTTGAAAGAACTGAGAATATGGCACATGTTGTGGAGGTGGCAAGCTACGCACAAAGTTTTCATCAAACCGGTGCCAACAGGTAGTGACATCATGGCCAAACTTGAAACATAACTGGCAGTGAACATTAGCTCTGTTTCCACGTCCTCTTCCTCGATTGTAGCGTGTAAAAGAGCGTCCACGACCTCTGTTTTGATTAGTATAAGCATTGGAGGAAGGAAAAGCAGGCTGTGAAAATTGCTCTGTTCGACTTTGTTTTCTGGTTTCAGAAACAGAGTCGTCTTCTTCGTTAGTAACTTCCTGGAGCGAACTTGGAGAACGTTGGGTGAGGTTCACAGCTATTCCTTCAGTTAGGAGATTATCATTTTGCTTGACTAGAAGTTGTTCATGAGCCATTAGCTCCACTGTTAGATATGCAACAGAGCAATCACGCTCACGTCCGTGTATCATCATAACAAACGGAGTATATTCTGATGGTAAGCCTTCAAGAATAGTTTCAGTGTGCTCCTCAACTGATATAGGCTTTCCAATCGATTTCAGCGAATCACAAAGAGTTTTGATGCGTGCTAAGTATTCCTTGATGGACTTTGAGCCTTTCTTTATCGTTTTCAACTCAGATCTGAGTTGACGAGCACGAGATTTCATAACTCCATGAAACAGCTTATGAATATTATTCCAGGCCTCAAAAGAATGCTTAACAGGTAAGATATCATTGACAATAGATTCAGAAATTGTTGACAGAAGCCATGTAAGTAACATCTGATCTTGATTAAGCCATGCAATATATTCTGAGCTCAATTGATCACTCTCTTGATCTTCGTCTGAATCAAATTTAAGAGGAATTTTTGGATTAACAAGAAAATGATGCAACTGATGTGATGTGATTACCGGTTCGATAATTTGATTCCAAAAAAGGTAGTTATCTTCTGTCAGTTTGGCAGAGATCTGAAGGTTAAACAGAGAAGTTGTCTTGATCTTCATTGATGAGGAAGTAGATCTGGAAGATCGTTGATTCTGAGATTTAGATCTGGAATGTGGTTGATTCGAGTCAGATGCGTTTGAATCAGAGTCGGAAGCGGAAGACATAGTGGAGTTCTAACTGGATCAGGCCCTCAGAAAGAGAGCTCTGATACCATATTAGAAATCTGAGAGTTGCATGAAGAAGAGAGAAGAAGATCTGAGAGAGAGAGAGAGAAGAGAGTAATCTGAAAAGAACCCATTTGTATTATTGAAGAATGAAAAGTTACAATACGTTTCAGATACAAGATGATATATATACAAACTACAAACTGATGACTCAGCATTGAAGCTTACAGCTGTCACACACTTAGCTTACAACTGTCACACTCTAACTAACTCAGAAGTACACTAACACATTTATATAAGCTAGAGTCTAATACAATGAGACCTATAGCAGAAAGCTACGCTAATAAGAAGGAACATAAAGAACTGATGTTAAATTAATCAGCTCAGAAAGTTTAATGGTTCCGTGTCCTGCAATCTGGGAAAAACTGCCATCGGCGATCTTGACCCGAGAGGGTTCAGAGTATGGAGTGTATAAATAGAACAAGCTCGGATTACCTGTCATATGGTCAGAGGCTCCAGAATCAAGGATCCAATGATTTTGAGTATCAACATGGAAAGCTGTACCTTGCTGGGCCACATTACTAGTGGCCTTAGGAGGTTGAGTCAGAAGTTTCTGAAGTTGTTCAAACTGAGTTTTGCTAAGAAAGACATCATCAGACTCAGAGGATGCATGAGGCTCATCAACCTTGTCATCAGTAGAGACCTGATATGCACGACCTTTATTCGGTCTTTTTGGCTTCCAATTTGCAGGTTTCCCGTGGATTTCCCAACATTTCTCACGGGTATGACCAATTTTATTGCAGTGGGTGCACCATGGACGACCATCCCGTTTTGATTCTCCAGAGGAACGGTCAATGGTACGTTTGGCAGCCAATGCAGACATATTATAAGACTTATCAATTGACTCATTTTCTCCTAGCATAACTCTCCGTCTACTTGCTTCTCTACCAACTTCAGCAAAGGCATTAGCAAGTGAGGGTAACGGTCGTTGCCCCAATATTGGACCACGAACCTCATCAAGATCTCGGTTGAGGCCAGCAAGGAAGTCATAAAGTCGTTCCTTCTCCAAGTGTTTTTTAAACTGGGTATTCGCTTCCAATCCTTTAAGATCGGATGCATAATAAAGATCCAATTCCTGCCATAAATTTGTTAGTGCAGTAAAATATTCAGTAATAGTCATACCCCTTTGACGAAAGTATCTCAACTTATTTCTCAGTTCAAAGACTTGATAGGTATTCTCCAGATCTGAATAATTTTGTTAAACAACATCCCAAATCTCCTTGGCAGTATCGAAGAACAAATAGGTTTGGCCAATATGTGGTTCCATGGAATTAGTCAGCCATGCCATTACCAAGGAATTATTAATCTCTCAATTTCCATAATCAGGAGAATCCTCAGCAAGTTTCTTAATTTTTCCCTCAAGATAACCCATCTTTCCTTTTGCCCGGATCACCAACTTAACAGATTGAAACCATTACAGAAATTTTTTACCGTTCAACCGGTGACTAGTAATCTGCATACTTAAGTTGTCTCCAGAGGACGGAGTATTGGGAACAGATGAGGAAGCAGAAGAACGCTCTGAGGAAGGCATGAAGGAAGAGAGGATTTGACCGTGGATGAAAAAAATCAAGTTTTTTTTTTTTTTTTGATCTGACCTCTGGAACAGGAAGGGGAGACGCCGGTGAGAGGTTCTGTGCAAGTCGCGGCGGAAAAATACGCCGGGAAGGTGGCGCGTGGAGCTCACGCGCCGGAGGCTGGCCGCACGTGTGACGGCGCGTGTGGTGGCTGACAGCGATGGGTCCAGTGGCGGTCAACTCGTCGGAGCCTTCTAAGTCGAATGGTCACTTCACTTTCTTGATTGGAGGTCTGTAGATAAGGTTTTTGGGTTTGGACAGAATTGAGGAGGTGTTTTTGATGATGTTTGGACGGTATTTCAGCCTTGAAGATGGCTGATTTAAGGTAGGAACGAACCCGCTTTGATACCATAAAGAATTTTGTATTTCTTTGTATTGATTTGAATAAATTACATAAGGAGTATTTATACACGAAAGAATCTCTAAGAATGACTCAGTGATGACTAATCAATCCTAATCAATCAATCAATCATAATCAATAGGAAATAAAAACGGAAATATTTGAATCCTGATTTCCTACATAAACTCGTTTATTGGAAAAGTTATATTACCAAAGATTTACCTTTTGAAACTATTGAACTGGTTAGGTTCTGCACAATACAGCTGCTGTATTATTATTTCATTTATATTTTTGAGTATGATACACTTTTTTATTTATTCAATTATGGATTTCTCAAATTTTTACTAATGCAATCTAACTTTTCAGCTTCTATGGGTTAAAGAAAATTTGCAAGAATCTTGGTCTATGGTTTTCAGGTGGATGGACTTGAGTGATTGGTTGTCATACAGGTACTCTGTGTTGATGAAATCTTCTTGATGTCCAAGATCAGTTTGATGTTCGAGTCTAGTGGAACTTCACTTGGATTAATTTCTGGTAACTTTTAGGGCAACTGGAGATGATACTCGCAGTCTGTGCACCACAGTTTGTAAATGGACATATCTTGGTCATGCACACATGCAGCATATCAATGATAAAGACTCCCGAGATATGGAAGCTTGTGGGTGGGATGATGACTTTTGGGAGGAAATTGGTTTGGGTGATCTTGTTGAAGGACATCATGCTAAGATAGGTATTCATCTAATTAACATTGACCTTGTTAAGAATTAGCTATTTCAAAAGCTTAAACTACTAGGTGAAGGTATATGAATGATTTTTTTATTACATTTCTAGCACTGTCCCCTTATGCAAGTGCCTTTTGGGCTTGATGCGTGGAAAATAGGCCAACTTGTGCTGAAAGTTAATATTCGAAGAATGGGAGTGACAAGGATCGAACTCTACATTACTTGGTCTTGGTCATAGAGACTTTGACACCATGTCAAGAACCTACTCTGACAAAAGCTTAAGTTGTTATGCTAAAGCATATGAATAGTTTTATATCATATCTAATAGCCTACTTACTTTCATTATTGATAAGATTTTAGACTGCCCATGTGTACTGAATGCAAAGTCCATAAACACACACAAATTTGTGTGGCTTTATTTTTGTCATTGCTCAATTTTATGATAGTTTGAGTCGTGGATGTTCTTGTAGTAAAATGCAAAATTCCTGTTTTAGTTGATGACTTGTTCTTGGACAGAAGTGGAAAATGGATAAATGTTATATGCTTTTGTATTCCCTATTTGAAACTGAGTTTTCTCTGTCCATAATTTTAAATATAGGATAGGAAGTGTGTGTGCAAATAACAACCTCTTTGACCAGGATTATATAAAAAATTTATTACTCATCTAGAAAATTTTAATTTTCAGGAAATAATCTAATGGAATATTTTGGTGCAACTGCAAACTGTGTTATTCCACCATAGCTTTGATATTGAACTTAATTCTTTTCTCCCTTTGGAAGTTCAATGTGAAGAAACAATGTTATTGTGCAATATGATTAGTTATGATTAAGTTTGAACATTGGTAAGCTTATGATTAATTATATGCTTCCTGTGCCTTTCATTGCTACTTCTGTCTTCCCACTGCTTAACTTGATAGTGAATCATAATAACAGGACGAAGTGTTGCTTTCCCGGGCCATCCTTTGGGTTCTGGCCTTACGCCTACTGCAGCAAAGGCAAGAAATTTTGTACTATGATTATGCATTATGCTGAAGTTTGAACTAGTGCTTCCTTGAGGTTCATTAACAAAGTAAACATGTACTACTTAGTGGGAAGAATGATCACAACCTTCCTCCTATGGAGATTGGTTCAGTTTGATGTGAAAAACTCCTATGTTTTGGCTGGTTTTAATACTTCTGCTGGGTTGAAATTTTCAGGAACTGGGTCTGGTTCCAGGAATTCCTGTTGGGACATCACTAATTGATGCTCATGCTGGTGGTGTGGGGGTAATTGAAAGTGTGCCACCATCAGAAGCTGAAGGTTGTCATGACTTACCTTATACTTGTGATTGAAAGTCATTCAGATAAAGCAGTAGTATTTCTTAACTAAAAGTACTTATGTATCCTCAGAACATGACAATGAAGCAATTTGCAATCGTATGGTGTTAGTTTGTGGAACTTCTACATGCCATATGGCTGTATCCCAGAGCAAATTGTTCGTACCTGGGGTTTGGGGGCCATTTTGGTCAGGTACACTATACTATTTTCTCCATTTTTTGAATTAAATCTCAATTCCTGATGACATTGTATGTTTTTCTTGAGAGACATTTGAAATAATTTTGGTTCGTCAATTATCTTTTGGGGTACCTACCATAGCAGTTCATGGCTTCACGCAGTTTAAACTTTAAACATTAATACCTAGATGGTTGAAAACTGCAGTTTCAAGTGAGAAGTGGAATTTTCCTTTTTGGTAATAATTGTAAGTGGATTATCTTGTGGAGTACCTACCATAACAATTCAAGCAGTTTAAACGTTGTTAATACCAAGATGGTTGAAAATTGCAGTTTAAAGTGAGAAGTGGAATTTTCCTTTTTGGTAATAATTGTAAGTGGCTTGGTTGTGGTTGAAAAATTCACGAATAAATTTTCCTTTTGTTGGAACTTGGATCTGAAAGGTATTTATTTGAGATGAATGTTTGTCTCTGTTGGTACCTATTCGTTTCAATTAAACTACAGTCCTTTTACTGAATATATAATAGCAAACCAGATCAAAATAAATCTAACAGTATCTGAAATACCTCGGTAACAATTTTATTCATCAAAGGAAATGAACAAAGTCACTCCCATCAGTACAAAGGAAATAACACAGACTCCAACCTTCCACACTTTGAAAGGGATACACATTGAAATAAGAAAAGACTCCAGACTCAACTATCACAGGCCTCAACGACACTGTAATTACAGACTCTACTCAAGAGGTACATTGCACTCATGAGATACAAATTACAGACACCATGACTCGTACTATTATTCCTATTACCAACTCTCAGACTCACAGCTCCCTCTACACAACAAAACCCGTTGGTAGAGAAAACCCTTCCTTCCCCCAAGTGATTGGATAATTTTTTTCACACCTTTCCCTTGCTCCCACTCTCACTATAACTAACTCCTGCCACGTTCCTTAGCTCCCCAATTTCCTCCATGCCATTCAGCATCTGCCAGCTGTCCATCTCTTCTTTATGCATAAGTTCATAACCACTTTCATCCCTTTACCCATTCTTTGGATCACTGCTTCTTTTACATTAATATTGCTGCTTGGGCTTGGATCCAATTTATCCTCCTGTGTGATCCGAATTTCCTCCTGGCCTGCCCGTATATCTAACCTTTTATTGACTTGATCAGCATTATTTTGTTGGGTTGGGCTTGCATTACCTTTTTGGGCTGAGCTTGTAGTCTTCCTTCTCCTATAACAACGTGGAAATGGCTCTACAGGCCCATCAGTCTCATTTTAACATTGAGTTTTTTTTTTTTTTTTTTTTAAATACTTTTGTGATTGTATTCTCATTAACATCATTCATGTATGTGTCTCTGTAAAGATATTTGTGTGGCTACTTATGTTTGGTTCCTTTTTGTGGAAATTGATATTGGCATAAAAGGAGGTAACTGAAATTGGAGGTTACATATGACTGGACCATCTAAAGGATAACCTTTTTAATTTTCATCATCATCTATTTTATCTAAGATTTATTATAGCATTCATCATCGCTTCTCTTGCATCTGCTATGTTGTGATGCATTTTTTTCCTGAACTTTCAGCAATGGTACCAGAATATTGGCTGACTGAAGGGGGACAGAGTGCTACTGGTGCATTATTGGATCATATAATTGAAAACCATGCTGCTTCTCCACGCCTTGCAAATCGAGCTGCTTCCCAAAGTAAGGTTTTCCTTCGTTTGAAATATACCAAATATTTTTATTAAGTCCTATGTTTATGAATGTCTTCAGAAGGCTAATTTTCTATGCTTTAATATTTCAGAGATTTCAGTATTTGAGCTTCTGAACAAGCTCTTGGAAACAACGATGATTAAGCAGAACCAATCCTTTGTTGCTGCCTTGACTGAAGATTTACACGTTCTTCCTGACTTCCATGGGAACAGGTATTTAGTGACCAATGACAACTTTCCTCTTTGTTATATGCCATAGTGGCTTCCGAATAATAGGCCACTATGAGTTGAAAAGGATGAATGTATTGTATTGTATTGTGAATAATGCTGTACAAGAGTCCTCTATTTAAAGAGGTTAAATGACCTAATGGGCTAAGCCCAAATAACCTTCTAGAATAATAAACTAATAATAATAAAACTAATATTATTTCTAACACTCCCCCTCAAGCTGGTGCGTATATATCATAAGCACCCAGCTTGTTACATATATGATCTGGGGACCTCTAAGAGCCTTGGTGAAAACATCTGCAAGTTGATCACTGGAATTGACAAATGCTGTCTCGATCTCGCCTGACTGAATCTTCTCTCTAACAAAGTGACAGTCAATTTCTATATGTTTAGTCCTCTCATGAAAGACTGGGTTAGAGGATATGTGCAATGCGGCTTGATTGTCACAAATAAGTTTCATGGGCCGTTGTTCACAGAGATGTAATTCCTTAAGCAATTGCTTTAGCCAGATGAGCTCACAGGTTGCATTTCCCATGGCCCGATATTCTGCCTCTGCACTTGATCTGGCAACCACAGTTTGCTTCTTACTCTTCCAAGAGATCAAATTTCCTCCGAGGAGAACACAGTACCCGGAGGTGGATCGTCTGTCTGAAGGAGAACCTGCCCAGTCAGCATCTGAATAGCTAGAAACTTCTGCACTCCCCTTATTAGTGTATAATAAACCTCTTCCTGGTGCTTTTTTGATATATCAAAGAATCCTGATAACTGCATCACAATGAGAGTCACAAGGAGAGTCAAGGAATTGACTTGCCACACTAACTGAAAAAGAGATGTCTGGTCTTGTCACAGTAAGATAGTTCAACTTTCCAACTAGTCGGCGGTAACGACCAGGGTCTGCCAATGGCTCCCCCTGTCCAGGCAATAACTTAATATTAGGATCCATAGGTGTATCAATGGGTTTACATCCCAACATACCAGTCTCATCTAAGATATCCAGTGCATGCTTCCTCTGACAAATGGAAATGCCCTTCCTAGATTGTGCTACTTCGATTCCTAAGAAATATCGAAGTCTGCCAAGATCTTTGGTCTGAAACTGATTGAATAAGTACTTCTTTAACTGATCAATCCCAGCTTGATCGCTGCCAGTAATAATGATGTCATCAACATAGACCAGGAGATAGATGCACTGGCCAGAAGAGCTATGCCGATAGAAGACAGAATGATCCGCTTGACTTCGGGTTAAACCGAAGGATTGAACAGCGGAACTGAAGCAAACCAGGCCCGAGGAGATTGCTTCAGGCCATATAAATATTTACGAAGCTTGCATACCATGCCAGAACTCTCCCCCTGAGCAACAAAACCTGGTGGTTGCTCCATATATACTTCATCTTGCAAGTCACCATGTAAGAATGCATTTTTGATATCAAGTTGTAGAAGAGGTCACTGATGAATGGCAGCAAGTGCAAGATATAGGCGAACAGATGCCATCTTGGCAACAGGAGAAAAAGTATCCCCATAGTCAAGACCAAATATCTGAGTGTATCCCTTGGCCACCAAACGAGCTTTGAGGCGATCAATAGTGCCATCAGGACCAACTTTGACAGTGAATACCCATCGACAACCGACAACTGACTTTCCAGGAGTAGCATGAACAAGATCCCATGTGCCATTGGAGTGAAGTGCTTGCATTTCATCAATCATTGCTTGACGCCAACCCGGATGAGAGAGTGCTTCACCTGTGGTTTTAGGAATAGAAATAGACGAAATACTAGAAACAAAAGTAAAATGTGGTGAAGAAAGTCTGTCATAACTCAAGAAACTATAAAGTGGATGAGGGTTACGAGTGGATCGAATACCTTTGCGAAGGGCAATGAGAGTAGTCTCTGATAGAGGATCCGGAGGGGAAGAGTCGACAGCAGCAGGTGGTGAGTCAGTAAGGGTCAAATCTGCTGGAGGCGCAGGCTAACGACGCTGATAGGTGAGAAAAGGACGGTCCTCAGGGATGGAGGCAAGGGGTTGCTCCCCTGGGATAGAGTCTCCTGCAACTGGTAAAGACAAATCAAGACAAGGAACAAGAAGAACTTGATCAACTTGTGTTATCTGAGATGGGATAGAATAAAAATGTTGTTGATCAAGGAAAGTGACATCAGCCGAGACAATATAACGCTTGAGATCAGGAGAGTAGCAACGATACCCTTTTTGAAAACGAGTATATCCAAGAAAAATACACTTGAAGGCTTTGGATGTTAATTTATCTTTTCCTGGAGTAAGATCATGAACAAAGCAGGTACATCCAAATACATGTGGAGGTAGAGGATAGGAAGGTGCTCCTGAAAATAAAACACGATGAGGAACTTCGTTATTGAGCACGGAAGAGGGCATGCGATTGATGAGAAAGCAAGAGGTGAGTATAGCATCTGCCCAAAAACGAAGTGGAACATTCATATGAATTAGTAGGGTACGAGCAGTTTCAACCAGATGTCGATTCTTACGTTCGGCCACTCTATTTTGTTGTGGAGTGTGTGGACAACTGGTCTGGTGTAACGTCCCACGTTTCTCCAAAAAATTAGAAAACTCAAGAGACACATATTCTTTTGCATTATCACTGTGCAAAATTTGAATAGAAGCACCAAATTGAGTATTTATCTCAGCACAAATTTTTTGATAAATTGAAAATAATTCAGAACGTTTTTTCATTAAATAAACCCAAGTGCAACGAGAGAAATCATCAATAAAGGTGACAAAATACTGAAAACCCAAAATAGACGTTGTTCGACTCGGACTCCAAATATCAGAATGAACAATAGAAAAAGGAGCATCAGCTCTTTTATTGACTCTATTAGCAAAGGAGGAGCGAGTGTGTTTTCCTTGCTGACAAGAATGACAATTTAAAGACTTAAGATTGGATAAAAAGGGAACCATATGCTGAAGCTTGGAGAGGTTTGGATGACCCAGACGGCTGTGAATTAGCTCAGGAGACTCTGTGAGAGAACAAGCTACTGGAGAAGGTGGTGCAATCAGATAGTAGAGACCTCGTGACTCAACGCCTGCTCCAATCGTCTTCCCCGTACCCGAATCTTGCATAGAAAAGGATTGTTTAGAGAAGGTAATAGTACATGAAAGAGAATGAATCAACTGGCTAACAGAGATTAAATTAAAAGGAATGCCAGGTATATAATAAACAGAATTCAAAGTTAAAAAGGGAGTTGGGTTGGCTTCCCCAATTCCACGAGCAGGAGCCTTAGTGCCATCAGCAAGAGTGACAGGGGGTAGGTTATTAGAATAAGAAAGTGAAGTGAAGAGATCTTTATTACCACAAAGATGATGAGTAGCACCTGAGTCTATTATCCAGGGTCCAAGAGATGATTGATAAAAACAAGCAACATGATTACCAGTGTCTTGAGTAGGATGCTGAGAAGAAACCTTCTTGAGAAGTGCCTCATAGTCGGCACTTGAAAGAGTTACTAATCCAGTTGAAGGTGGCGTAGCATCAGTTTGAGCAAAGTTGGTAGTCGGTGGCTTCAAATGAGGGTACTTCCTATAGCAACGTTCTTCAAAATGCCCAAGATTCTGGCAATAATTGCAACGAGGCCTCTGTCTGCGGCCACGTCTGCGACCGCGTCCACTGTTCCAATTGGAATCACCGGCCCGAGAAAAGAATGGAGATGGGGTAGTACCGGAGATGATGCTAGTCGTGTTTTTGGACGCATTATTTGAGCCCTCCATCACAAAATAAAAGGAGATGACCAGAAAATAGCAAAGAACTACAAGAAAGAGAGAAATCGCGCAAAAACGTTGCACAAAAGTGTCCAAACAACGGGTTTTTCACTGATATCTTTCAAACGGATGGGACCCATAACGAACGGAGACCAGATCTGGAAAGAGGGTGAGGAGGCGAGCAAGATGGTGGTGGTCCGGCCTGGAACGGTGGCCAGACGGTGGCTCACGCGCCGGAACAGTGGTTCGGCCGCCGGAGACTTCCACCGGCGCGTGGATGCTCTGATCAACACGCGGCTTGGACAAACGGGGTCGCCTCCCTGAGCCGCTCCTGATCGCGTGGTGGTTGGTCGGAAAAGTCGCCGGAAAAGCAATCTGACGGCGGTGAACAGTGGCGGACGGTGGTTTTGTGGCGGTTTCCGGCGATGAACGGAGGCTGACGATCTTTTTCCTGATGATACGAGGTTGAGGACAAAAAATTTGTGACTAAATAAGGATTAGGTGTGAAAGGATGGTTGCCGGTATGATGCACGGCACGATATGCGGAAGCAGGATTCCCAGAACACAAGCTCTGGTACCAAGTTGAAAAGGATGAATGTATTGTATTGTATTGTGAATAATGCTGTACAAGAGTCCTCTATTTAAAGAGGTTAAATGACCTAATGGGCTAAGCCCAAATAACCTTCTAGAATATTAAACTAATAATAATAAAACTAATATTATTTCTAACACTATGTATCGCCCAGGTCTCCCATTGCAGACCCAAAAGCAAAAGGAGTTATCTCTGGTTTGACACTTGACACCAGTGACGAGCAGTTGGCTCTTCTATACCTGGCAACTGTGCAAGGCATTGCGTATGGCACACGGCACATTGTAGAGCATTGCAATGCCCATGGTTACAAAGTAAGGATGCACAATGCTCTCACAAATATTTGAGGTTATTACTAGTTCTTTTAACATCCATTTCATGTTTACACCTACATCGCTGAGAGGCATCTTACTATAAAGTTGTTGTACTAGCATATGTCATACTTTAAGGTGGGGATTGTTTATTAGAGCCAAAAAAATAATGATGACGTTTAACAAGCAATAAATGACAATATATTATGGTTGCAACTGTATTTTTTAACTTTTTTGTAATTTTTAACTATATGGGCACATGATATGTGGAACACTGTTGATATGTGCTGTCCTAGAGCAAAACTGCTAAAGAGAGTATACCTCTGCCCTCAGCTTACTGCTGAACAAGAGAATAATAATTCACATACTCTCTTCTCTAACTAACCTCCCCTAAATAATCATTCTCATTTCACTGCACCTGCTGGATGCTGCTCAGTAACCCTCACTAGACCCTGCCACCTCAACCACTTTCTTTGGCCTTCTTGTGTACACCCTCCAAACCTTTGGCCCATGAGACAATTGGTCTACATCTGTCCTCTAGGATCATCTCTCGTATTCTGGTTACTAACATCATTAAGGTAATGTATCCTTAAAAGTAGCTAAAAATTGTTTGTATAATTGTTGTATAGCCCTGTTATGTTGCCAAGTCATTACTCTTGATTATTTTGATGGCTTTTATTATCATGATTGTTCTACCTTTGCTTGCAGATCGACACACTACTTGCATGTGGTGGCCTATCTAAGAACCGTATCTTCATTCAGGAACATGCTGATATTATTGGTATGTGTTGAGGAGGGGGACAGGGATGGGGAGCATGTGTATATGCATGCACACATATACTCATATCTTTATGTTACATATTCTATATGAACATTTTCCAGTACAAAGAATGACATGAAGTATGCTCCAGTTTTAAAATATGAACGAGACTATGCTGGTATCTCGGGTTGCTCACTGAGTCACAGTCCAATCTAGTTTGGTTTGATGGTCAACCTTGAAACAAATCATACATCACTCTATGTACTTTACAAATCAATCCACAATTCAAAGTTTGGTTTGTTTCCAAACCATGTGTTTTTGGTGTTTCAAGTCAGTAGAAACCAAAAGGTGAAATAACAGCAATTATAATAGCAATAGTATATAATTCAGTTTCAAATTTTTTTCTTGTTCAATGATAAATAAATTAAAATAACAAAAACAAAGTGCAATAATCCAATAATTGAAAAGCAAGATCATGAGTCAAGAACTTCAATCTTGCATGTAATATATGTAAAATCTAAAGTGTTTGTATATAATATTATGTGTTTTATATGTATACACAGTATGGTTAAAGCATGGACCAAACCTTATGTTGTTGTTGTTTTCTTTTTCTTTTCTTTTTTTGGCTAGGGAGGGGTAAAGAAAACAAACCAAACTTTGGCTGGTTTACCCACCTTAGTTTGGATTTTGAACACCCCTGCTAGTATCTCAAACTCTGTCATTTACTCTAATATTTGGGATCTTATGGTCCGCTGCAAAAACTAGGTTGAAATTTATAATTTGTGGTTGAACTTCCTGTGCATCCAAATGATAAGGAATGACATGGATGGTCATTTTAGCTTTATTTATATTTGATTTTTTAAAAATAATGGACCACGTTTATAATTTTCCCAGGTTACCCAATAATTCTTCCAAGGGAGAGTAAATCTGTGCTCTTGGGTGCGGCTATTCTGGGTGCTGTTGCTACAAGGAAATATCATAGCCTAAGGGAGGCCATGAAAGCCCTGAATGCAGCTGGTCAGGTGTGGATGCCTTCCTTTCTATTTCGAATCTTTTATTTTCAGATTAGAAATTAAGGTCGATTTCATAAAGTTATGTGCAAGGATGCTACTTCCAAATAATTCTTAATGCCGTGTCATCAACATTTGCAGTAAATTGATACTGAAGGTGGAAGTATTAGGAACCGAAATGGGTTGTCAAATTAGCATAAATAACATAGTTTCAGTTCAAATTATACTATATCACCGTGGGAAAAAATATTTTAGAAATAATCATTTGTTAATATTCCGCACGTACATTATATCTCTAGGTCAAATTCCTTATGAAACTATTGCCAATTTTGCATTTTTGTGTGAAGCATATCCTTTAAATAGTTTTGGTTGTGATACTTCCTATTCCTAGTTACTTGTTAGAAAAACAGATGTCATTTGTTATACTCGGTAGTCTTGCAAAGATGCCACGAAGCGGTTAGAGGCTGCTTTAATCACGTTGTATGCATCTTATCTTATTAACAATACAAAGTTGAATGGGTGAGTGCTGAGCTATTAAATTTCAATTGCAGCCAGATTTTCCTTTTAATGCCCTTCCCCTCATTATTGTCTCTACCGGCTAGGTGTTTCAGTAATTCAGTTAATGAAACAAGACTCTGCTCCTCCTAGTTTTACCTGAACGGCTAATAAAGTGCATGAATTTTGGCAGGTAATTCATCCATCTAATGATCCAAAGGTCAAAAGATACCATGATGCAAAATACAAGATATTCCGTGGTCTTTATGAGCAGCAGCTCTCTAATCGTTCCATGATGGCTCAAGCCTTGGCATAGCTTCGGAGAATGCTTGGACTCGAACTGTGAATTACAATTAGACGCTCTTTGCGAAGCCTCTTTATTCATCAATGTTATTATACCGGATCAGTGGTTGAAGGCTTTAGGTTAATGGGTCTGGTTGAACTAATTGAATTGAATTTATATATTAATATATAATAAATATAATAGTAGTTGTACTTGTACCATGCCAATAAAGTTGCTTGCAATTTTAATATAATTTGCATAAAAATTCAAAAATCCGGTACCAGTTTTCAACTGTTCACTGGTTTTCTACAGGTTGAGGAGGTTTAATATCAGTGATCTTGCTAACAGTTGTGCAAGTAATGCGCGCAAGTATACGCGACAACAAGTAATATAGGGCTGTTATAAGTCCCAGTTATCGTTCCCACAAGGATCGTTGGCGTTTTGAAATGACTAAAATTTGTAATTGCTTAAAATTGAGTTACTATTTGAAAATAAAAGAAATAAAATTGTAAAGTAAAAATAATTTAGAATGGACCTAAAACACTACTGTTCACTTTTCTTTTAAAATTTTCTGAATTACTTTCCTAAGTTATAAAATAAGAATGAAGAATTAAGCAACTTAAATGACAGATGTGACAAAAATTTTGAAAACAGAATACAGATTGAACTATGAAATAACAAAGGAAATTGAAAAATCTGAATTGATAAAGATGTTTAAAAAGGTGGGTTGAGTTCTGGTTCTCCTTCCCCACAGTGCTTGAAAAATAATTTGATTAACAAAAAGCTCATTCTAAGATTCTCAGTTAACAGGGCTGTATTGTTAATTTTTAATCTCTTAAAAATTATTTTATCCCAAAGTTGCCCACTTCCATATCTCTATGCCAAGTGGGATTAGGACTCTTGAGATTCAGGTCCAATATTACATGAGTACTCATTCATTTCTGAATTGAGATCCCTTAGATGATTTCTCATCTAAGTCCATGTGTCTAATGCAGAATCCAGAATTAATTGTTTCTCAACAACTAAATCCTAACCAAACATCTGACATTTGGCCAAAATGCAGATAATTTTAAACATTAGAAACAACATTAAACAACTGAGATATAACAATTAAAACCAGAAAATCAAAGATCTAACAAGCACTGAGGTTTGGGTATCACCAAAACCCAACCTCTAAAAAGTTAGCCACTATCCATATGGGTGAGGCTTACACACAGTAACAGAAATAAAGAAATTACAAACAAGAAATGCTAGAAAATAATTTACAGCACTAGCCTAACAACCAGCAATTTTAGTGCTGTAAATGCATGTATCAAGTTCATCAGATGAACCAGAATCTCATTACAAAATAAAAATTAAAAGAAAATAAAAATGGTGCAGAAAGCAAGAACTGAAAAAACGATAAATCAGAATCAGGAATGGGAAGAAGGGACGCTTTGACTCACTCCTCTTTCCCTTTTTATAGGGTTCCTTTCCTTCTTTGCGCGATTTTCCTCTCCAGCTCAGCAGGTATACACGCGCTCCTTGCGCGTTACACACCAGTGGTCCCCAATCGTTCCACAATCGCATCAGATATTCCAAATGCAATTTCGCTCCGCACTCGTAACAGCATCCACATCACTATTCTGTTGGTGTATGGCTTCTAGAATAATGGCTAAAGCAAGCTGTGTGGTCACAGATGGTTACAATAATCACACTTGGACTTTGATTTGAGTGGCTGGTGGTTTGTGTGGGTCTTTCAGAAAAATGATTCACGGCTTAGAGGAAGAGAGATTAGGAAATATGATGAGGGTGGGTTTGGTGTGCGGCTGTGGTTAGGTAGCGTAATGGGTTAGAGAGAGAGGAGATTAGGGTTTTCTTTCTGATCCCTTTAGCTTCCCTTTCCTTTAACTTGGGCCTTCCACCAAAAGATCCAGCCCAATTCCTCCTCTTATCTTCTTCTCTTCCTTTCCCTTTTTTCTCTGGGCTTTAATATTTTAGGTCCGGCCCATCACTTCCTTTTTGCTTTTCCTTTTTCTGATGAATGTTAACACAATGGGCCTGTAAAATAACAAGTTTAAGCCCATTAGAATTTAAGCCCAACATAAATTTTTGGGGTATTTTAATCACAAACATCATTCATTTCTCATCAATTACACTCTAAACCATATGTTCTAAGTCTCTTTTAAGAGACTTATCACACCCCCAAACTTAACTTGTTGCTTGTCCTCAAGTAACACAAGAAATTAGTTCCACAATTTAGTAAATTAAACATTCTTCTCAACCAGGAAACAAATTTCAGCACAATTCAGAAATATTCAAACCAATCAGCGCTTCAAATTTTTCATAAAGAACATGGAACAGAGGGATGTATTTAATTCAGCAATCAGTCAATCACAAACCAGGCAGCTTAGTGATCCTTTATTCCATAAAATTACTCAGCAGGCAGTGTGCAAAATTCAAATGCATGAATGTCTCAATGACTGTAAAATAATGACAAAGGAGATCTTGAATTTTTTTTTATTTCTTAACACAGCATGCAGAATTTTTAACAATGCAACAGAGATGGCAACTTTTCAATTCCTCACTTAATAAAACAAATATTCACTCCATGCTCAAGGATTCTGTTTCTCTCAATCCAACACTGGAAAAAGATGTAACATAGGCTTGTTAAGATGCTCTTGTCTCTAAAGTGATGCACAGACCTAAGCTCAATCAAAGGGACTTGAATAGGTTGTAACTTGGCTAAGGTGAAGGTGGAAAATTTGTGGGGGATTGGGCTAACTTAGCTATGATGGAAATGAAACACAATTATGAAGCATAATCAACTAATTCACTGGCTGCTACTTTGACTGGTATTTTTCTCTTTTTGAAAATCTCTTCTTCTTTTTTTTTTTTTTATTTATGAAATCAAACTTTTCATTTTATTAGCAGTCTCTTACTTTCTATTCATTTTTTTTTTAAACAAACAAAAAAAAAATAACAAAAAAAATAAAATAAAAAATATTGCTTCTTTTTCTGTTTCCATCGTAACTAAAAGGTGTGGTAAATTGTGGGATAAGATAAAATGTGGGTATGTGAAAAGAAAAGGTCAAAGGCTCAAAATGGGTTTTCAATGGATGATGATCTATGGATGGCTTTTTGGTTTGAAAATGGTTAAACAAAACAACAAATTGCCCTCATCATTTTAAAATTAAGCAAGTGCAACAATTCATCAACTGAGCATCAAAGCAAGTTCTGTCTCACTAACCCAGTGGAGACCTCATAAAAAATGTTGACTGTGTAGGCTCAATGACTCACTGTGTTGGGTCTAGTCACCATCTCTAGTGTCTATTGTTAAAACACTCAAGCTGCATTAATCAACTAAATTTCTCAACCTCTCACTGCCTTTTACCCATCAATCATTTAAAACACTCATATCACTCTTCATCCACACACCTGCCCTGAGTTCTTTTCCTTTATTCAAATTCTCAGCTGCTTAGTTGTGATACTGACCACTCATTGCTAAACATCACACTCCTCAAATCCATTCTCATATCCAAAATTCCCTTTCACCAAAACAGCAAGTATATACAAAACAGTTCAAAACAGCACAAAATCTCTTCCTAACTCAAAACAACCAAACCAACAGAAAACTTCATACAACTCTAAAAACAACAAATCCAATCAAAATAGCAACTGAAACATAGGAAATTAATTCAAACTAAAAAATTTCTAAAGAGCAAACATGGTTTATGGTGCACCAACAAAATACTCTCCCCCAAACTTAATTTCAACAGTGTCCTCACTGTTGTGCCTCAAACAAGTTACACAAATGAAAATTTTACAAGTAGGATCAGTGTAACCTGAGGCCAGAAGAAGTTCTGGCCTATTTCTCCTGATAATCTGAGTCCCCTGACTCAGATTTATCCACATCTTCAGATTCTGATTCAGAAGATTGCATTTCTTCTTCTTCATTGTCACTCACTTCCTCCATGGCAGCTTTTGTTCTTGGCCTTCCCCTCTTCCTTGAGCTAAATGGGTGGCCATGTTCCTTTGTAGGTAGAGGAGTTGTCTCTTGCCTTGTAGGTTGGGGAGAAGGAGGATTGCCAGCAGCTTTTGCCATGACTTCTTTTACCTGTGGATCAACAAATACTGAAGAAGGTGGCCATGTTAAATCATCAGGAAGTGAAGGTAAACCAGGAAAATTTGCAAAGGTATTTTTCAAAAAATCATTCAAGACTCTGTCCCTCCCTACAATGTAATCATGAAATCTGGCTCTATTATACATAAAAGTGTAAAATTGATCATATGTTTTCTCAAACAGCAAGTCCATTTTTTTGTTATGATCTTGCATTTGCATGAGCACTTTATGTATGTGAACCAGATTATTATGTAACCCGCCTGGGAAAGGCTGGTCTTCAGTGGGAGGGACCATAGTCTCCAAGTGATTTGCAATATTTTCAGCCTCCTGTTGCTGAGAACTAGCAACATCAGGGACAAATTTCCCTTTCTTTTCTGGGGGAGAAGACTGAGTCTTCTCCTCTTCAACTACCCCCTTCAACTTTTCTTTTCCTTCTATTTCCAACTTTTCTTTCTCAACAGAGGGTGCAGCAATGCCCTTTTTTAATTTAGTAATGATTCGCAGAGTTATAGCCTCACTAACTTTAAAGAACACATCAGCTTGGTTTGCTGTGACACCCTTTTTCTTGCATAATTGTGATATGAAGCTAGGGAACCGTAGCTTGCCTTTCCTACCCCCAGCACAAGCTCCAATTCCTCTAAACTAATTTGGCAGCATCTACTGGTTTCCCAACCAATAAACACCACAACAACACAGCTCTATCCTTAGTCACTAAATTTACATGAGTGGTAGGGAGCAATCTGGCTCTAATGAAGTGGTACCACGTTTGAGCTTTTTCATTTAGAAAGTGTTTTTGCAGAGTATAGTTCTTTTCCTTTATCTCCCATTCAGCCCCAGGGACTGCTATGACCTCTAATATTGCTGCCATGAAAGCAGGATCATGCTTCTTGACATGCTTGGAAAACTCATCTTTAGAGGCCTTCGGTAGGGAAAAGAATTCCCTAATAACCTTGGGTTCAAAGGAAACTTTAATGCCCCTGACACTAACCTCAGTTTGACTGTCATTTAAAATTTCTGCATAAAATTCTCTTACCACATTGACATTAGCCGCATCCTTAGGATGCAGGTAAAACTGTTCCCAATGTTGAATTTTTACTACTTCATGCACATATTCAGGATAAGAGGCATTTTCCTCAAATCCCTTGTCAGGGGTAGGGTCCCTAGCAAGCATAGTCTTTTCAAACCTTTCTATTGCTTTTTCACATGTGAAGGAGGAGAGGGAAAAACTCTCAGGATCAGGTGTGTGAGGTGTAAGCTTTGGACTGTGAGGTCCTCCACTACGCAAGATATGTTTTCTAACCATGATGCCTAAAAATATTAAAACAGCAAATTGAAATTACCAAAAACAGAAAAATAGCAAAAATAAAACTGAGTTGATACTCAGACCACTCCCCCAAACTTTATACTGAATTTGCTTCCAGAAATCAGCAAACAGAATTCGCTTAACACCTGAAAACAAAAAGAATGAGAGTGTCAGGACTCAGATATTCTATCTACAAAAGTTTTTTTTTTTTTTTTTTTAACAACTTTTAAAAACAGTAACTGAAATATATACAAAACACAACAATAACAAAGCTTAATTTCTGATTAGAGTCTCAAGCTAGACTCTTCACTGTTCGTTTGTTTTAATGGTGGGAGGGTCAGCAAGAGATATTGAGATTTGAGCTTTCTCAATTCCCTCCCCCAAATAATTTTTAAGCCTTTGACCATTGACAGTGAACTTGGTCCCATCTTTCTCATTTAAAATGTCCACTGCACCATGTAAATGGACTTTTGTTACCTTAAATGGACCAGACCACCTAGACTTTAACTTTCCCGGAAAGAATTTTAGCCTAGAATTAAAGAGCAGGACCTGTTGTCCCTCAAAGAACTGCCTATCTGAAATTTGCTTATCATGCCATCTCTTCATTTGTTCTTTATACAGCTTGGCATTTTCATAAGCATTTAATCTAAATTCATCCATTTCATTCAGTTGGAGAATTCTCTTTTCTCCTGAGGCAGTGGCATCAACATTCAATTGAGTAGTAGCCCAGTATGCTTTATATTCCAACTCTAAGGGTAAATGACAATTTTTACCAAAAATCAATTTGTAAGGTGAGCAACCTAAAGGTGTTCTATAGGCTGTCCTATAAGCCCACAAGGAATCATCTAATTTCAAGGACCAATCCTTTCTTGAAGGATTCACAACTTTTTCCAGAATTCTTTTCACTTCCCTATTTGTGACTTCTACTTGCCCACTGGTTTGTGGGTGGTAAGCAGTAGAGACTTTATGCTTAACTCCATATTTAGCCAAAAGGGCTTCAAATTGTCTACTAGCAAAGTGCTTACCTCCATCACTTATAATGGCCCTTGGAGTTCCAAATCGGGTAAAAATATTCTTTTTCAAGAATTTAATTACCACTTTTGAATCATTTGTGGGTAGGGCAGCAGCCTCTACCCATTTGGAAACATAGTCCACAGCCACCAATATATATTGATTCCCGAAGGAAGGGGGAAATGGTCCCATAAAATCTATGCCCCAAACATCAAAAAGTTCTATTTCCAAAATTGGCTTCAAAGGCATTTCTTGCCTTCGAGACACATTGCCAGTCCTTTGACACCTATCACATTTATGGACATAAACATTGGCATCCTTGAATAAAGTAGGCCAATAAAAACCAGATTGCAACACCTTTGCTGCTGTCCTTAGACCACCAAAATGACCACCATATGGTGAGTCATGACATTGCTGTAAAATTGCCTCTTTCTCTTCCTCCAACACACATCTCCTAATTATCTGATCAGCACATTTCTTAAACATGTAGGGTTCATCCCACAAATAAAACCTACTGTCATGCACCAACTTCCTCCTCTGTTGGTAACTCAACTCTTTAGGAAGTTCCCCACTAACTAAATAGTTAGCAAAATCAGCATACCATGGGGTTGTGTTGGAGGTAATTAAAAATAGCTGCTCATCCGGGAAAGTTTCCCTAATGGCTTGCTCAACTCCCACATCATTTTTCTGCCCTTCATTAAGCCTAGACAAGTGGTCAGCCACTTGATTCTCGGTTCCTTTCCTATCTTTAATCTCCATATCAAACTCTTGAAGGAGAAGAACCCATCTAATCAATCTAGGCTTAGAATCCTTCTTTTCCACCAAATATTTTATGGCAGAATGGTCAGTATATACAGTGACTTTGGTACCTACCAAATAAGATCTAAACTTGTCAAAGGCAAATACAACAGCCAACAGTTCTTTTTCAGTAACTGTATAATTCAGTTGGGCTCCATTTAAGGTTCGGCTAGCATAGTAAATAGAGTGAAAAACTCTATTTTTTCTTTGTCCTAAAACAGCCCCCACTGCCCAATCACTTGCATCACACATTAATTCAAAGGGCAGTGACCAGTCAGGAGCTATTATGATGGGAGCAGAAATTAATTTCTGTTTTAGCTCCTTAAAGGCTTTGTGACAAGCCTCATCAAAATGGAATGGGGTGTTAATTTCCAGCAAATGACTAAGAGGCTTTGAGGTTTTGGAAAAGTCTTTTATAAACCTCCTATAAAAGCCAGCATGCCCAAGGAAAGACCTTATCCCCTTTATGTTAACAGGGGGTGGCAATTTTTCAATTTGGTCTATCTTGGCCTTATCAACCTCTAAACCAGCCTTAGAGATCCTGTGTCCTAGAACTATGCCTTCCCTCACCATAAAATGGCATTTCTCCCAATTTAGGACCAGATTTGTCTCTTCACACCTCTCAAGAACTTTTTCCAAATTTCCTAGGCATTCTTCATAAGAATCCCCAAAGACACTGAAGTCATCCATGAAGACTTCCACAAATTGTTCTATCATGTCAGTAAAAATTGCCATCATGCACCTTTGAAAGGTGGCTGGTGCATTGCACAATCCAAAGGGCATTCTCCTAAAGGCAAAGATGCCATAGGGACAAGTGAAAGTGGTCTTTGGTTGGTCTTCAGGAGCTAAGGCTATTTGATTGTACCCTGAATAACCATCTAGAAAACAATAGTATTCCTTACCAGCCAATCTATCTAACATCTGATCAATAAAAGGCAAAGGAAAATGATCCTTCCTAGTGGCCTTATTGAGTTTTCTGTAGTCCATACAGATTCTCCAACCAGTGACAGTCCTTGTGGATATTAATTCTTTTTTTTCATTCTCCACAACAGTGATCCCACCCTTCTTAGGGACACACTGTACTGGGCTGACCCAGTTACTGTCAGAAACAGGATATATTACCCCAGCATCCAACCACTTAATTATTTCCTTTTTGACTACCTCTTTCATGATTGGGTTCAATCTCCTTTGCTGCTCCCTAGAGCTGCTGGTTGGGTCAGTCAACAGAATTTTATGTGTGCAATAAGAAGGGCTAATACCTTTTATGTCTGCTAAAGACCAACCTATAGCCCTCTTAAATTTTTTTAAAACAGTCAGCAACTGTTCTTCCTCTAGCACAGTGAGCAGATTGGACACTATGACAGGCAAGGTATCTTTTTCTCCTAGGTAAGCATATCTAAGATGGTTAGGCAGAGGCTTAAGTTCTAACACAGGGGGTTCTTCAATTGAAGATTTGGGAATTTTTAATCCTCTCTTGGCCAATTCTAATGACTCAAAATTTTTATTTTTCCAAACCACATCAGTTTTAGAATTCAGCCACTTAACTACTTCCTCAGAATCAGTTTGACTGATTTCTAGACCCTCAAAACCAGAATTTTGTAAAGGGTCTAATGAGGACTCATGCAAAAATTTATCTTTGACTACACAGTCAATGATATCTAGTCTAGAACATTCCTCAATGTCTCTTGGGTATTTCATGGCTTTTAAAATATTAAATTTTACTTGTTCCCCATTCACATTCATGACCAACTCACCCTCCTTAACATCTATGACAGCCCCACCAGTGGCTAAGAAAGCCCTTCCCAAAATAATTGGAACCTCTCTGTCTTCCTCATAGTCTAAAATTATAAAATCAGCAGGTAGAATGAATTTATCTACTTTCACCAAAACATTCTCTACTTTCCCTTCCGGATAAACTAGAGACCTATCAGCCAACTGTAATGTGACAGTGGTGGGATTAGGCTCTCCTACTTTCAGCTTTTTGTACACACTCAAAGGCATTAAGTTGATACTAGCAGCCTAAATCACACAATGCTCTGCCTATGTAGTGGTCTCCTATGGTACAAGGGATTGTAAAACTTCCTGGGTCTCCTAGTTTAGGAGGTATCTTACTAAGAAGATATTGACTGCTCTCTTGTGTAAGAGCAACAGTCTCAAACTCTTCTAGCCTCCTTTTTCTTGAAAGAATTTCTTTCATGAACTTTACATAAGAGGGCATTTGTTCCAATGCATCAACAAATGGAATGTTGACATGCAACTGTTTTAGGAGGTCTAGAAATTTCCTAAACTGATTATCTTGCTTCTGCTTTTGCAACCTTTGAGGAAAGGGTGGTGGAGGTCTTTTTGAAGCAGCAGGTGTCTCACTATTTGGCTTAGGGGTCAAACCCTTTTGAGTAGGTTTTTCAATGGAATTATTCCCTAAAGGCTCATCTATAGAGGGCTGAGTGTCTGATTCGACCAAAATGGGTGAAGAGTTATTGTGCACAACCCCTTGGGGGCTATTATGAACAACAGAATTCTGAACAGGTTCAGAATTTGCATCCTTTTCTTTCTGCATGTTCTCCCCTTCTTCTTTTTTTTTAATGTGGAAGGTCTAACCACAGCTTCTGGCTGATTTACAGATCTGCCATTTCTAAGCTCTATCATATTGCATTGCTCTTTATTTCTCCTAGGCTCTTCAGTGTTACTAGGCAAGGTACCAGGAGGTCTGGTATTCATAGTGTTTGCTAAATGGCCTAGTTGGGATTCTATGTTCCTTAGGGATGCTGGAATACTTTGCACAACAGCTTCCAAGCTGTTTTGCTTGGTCTCATTCTTAACCAAATATTCCCTTAACAAAGCTTCTAAAGAAGAGGATGGAGCAATAGGCATCTCACTAGGTTGAACAACAGCTTGCTGCCTTGAAGTTTGTTGGTAATTCTGGGTAGGAAAAGGTATTTTTGTTTGGGCATTAGAAGGACCAGCTTGCTGCCCCTGCCCTTGAAAATATTGAGGCTGTTGGTTCTGCCTCCATCCCTGGTTAAAGTTATTGGGAAAAATATTTTGGTTTCTATTTTGGTTTCCCACATAAAACACAGATTCTGGGTTGGATGGGCAGCTATCATACAAATGGGGCCCACCACAGCAAACACAAGTTACACTTGTGTTTATTGCATTAACTTGAGGTTGGGTCACAGGTATTTGAGGTGCAGGAACTTGGGATTGGGATAATCTTGCCTCAATGGTTTGTCCTTGGGTTCTCACTAAATTGGACAGTGCATCAAACTTGGCTGAAAGAGCTGTTACAGGGTCTATCTCATGTAAACCAGCCACTCTCCTTGGCTGATTTCTCTCTTCAGGCCATTGGGCATAATTTTGAGTCATTTGTTCTAACAACTCATGGGCTTGGTTAAAGGACATAGTCATAAACATGCCATTAGCAGCAGAATCTGCCAAGGCCCTGTTTTGAGTATTTAGGCCATTGTACAGGGTTTGTAACACTGCCCAAGAGGGCAAACCATGATTTGGGCATTGCAAGAAGGTTCTTGTACCTCTCCCACACATCCACTAGTGTCTCTCCATCCCTCTGCATGAAGTTAGCAATATCACCTCTAGTTTGCACTATCTTATTAGAGGGGAAAAATTTCATAATGAATTTCTCAGCAAGGGTGTGCCAATTGGTTATAGAGTTGGATGGAAGGGAGTTCAACCATTCTTTGGCTTTGTCAGCCAGTGAATGAGGGAAGAGCTTCAATCTTAACACATCATCCGAGATGTTAGGATTCCTAAAAGTGTTGGCCACTTCTATGAAATTTCTAAGGTGCTTGTGTGGGTCTTCCATCAACAACCCATGAAACTGCCCCATGTTTTGAAGCATGGTGAACATCACCGGTTCTAATTTGAAGGGCACTCCATTCACAGGTTGGGCGATGCTTGGATCTAACTCATCCAACACAGGTATGATGAAGTCCATCATGGACCTATCATTATCATTTATAACAGGTGGTTCCCTTATCCTTGCAGGTCCTCCTATCCCATCATTCCCATTTACACTTCCTAAATCCTCCATTTCTTCAATTTCTAGAAGTGGAATTTGCCTATGTGCTTTCTGGGCTCTTCTCCTAACTCTAAATGTCCTCTCAGGTTCAGGGTCAATTGAATATATGAACGGGTGTGGAGTTGCACTCATGCACCCCTTTTAACTAAAACAGGTAAACCTGACTTAGCTAAAACACCTAGATTACTAACCAACTTTTATGCAGAACAAGCAAAAAATAAACACACAAGAACCTGCAAGCAGAAAAGTCCCAAGACAGTTCACAGCCTGACGGCTTTATAAGGCAGTAATAACTCACCCTCACACAGGGTGGAACTAATAATTAAAATAAAAATGAAACTAAAAAAAAATTAAATGACATAAAATAAACAGAATATGAACAGAACAGATTTTAAACTACCAATATTCAAGATACTATAGAACTAATAACTAAACAAAACTGAAACAGAATTCAAATGAGCTACACTAAAAACAGAAGAAGCAGTTCAAAAATAGCAATCACACAGAAATCTGATCATATACGCCTCGATCCCCGGCAACGGCGCCAAAAACTTGTTGCCTTGCTAACAGTTGTGCAAGTAATGCGCGCAAGTATACGCGACAACAAGTAATATAGGGCTGTTATAAGTCCCAGTTATCGTTCCCACAAGGATCGTTGGCGTTTTGAAATGACTAAAATTTGTAATTGCTTAAAACTGAGTTACTATTTGAAAATAGAAGAAATAAAATTGTAAAGTAAAAATAATCTAGAATGGACCTAAAACACTACTGTTCACTTTTCTTTTAAAATTTTATGAATTACTTTCCTAAGTTATAAAATAAGAATGAAGAATTAAGCAACTTAAATGACAGATGTGACAAAAATTTTGAAAACAGAATACAGATTGAAATATGAAATAACAAAGGAAATTGGAAAATCTGAATTGATAAAGAGGTTTAAAAAGGTGGGTTGAGTTCTGGTTCTCCTTCCCCACAGTGCTTGAAAAATAATTTGATTAACAAAAAGCTCATCCTAAGATTCTCAGTTAACAGAACTGTATTGTTAATTTTAATCTCTTAAAAATTATTTTATCCCAAAGTTGCCCACTTCCATATCTCTATGCCAAGTGGGATTAGGACTCTTGAGACTCAGGTCCAATATTACATGAGGACTCATTCATTTCTGAATTGAGATCCCTTAGATGATTTCTCATCTAAGTCCATGTGTCTAATGCAGAATCCAGAATTAGTTGTTTCTCAACAACTAAATCCTAACCAAACCTCTGACATTCGGCCAAAATGCAGATAATTTTAAACATAAAAAAAAACATTAAACAACTGAGATATAACAATTAAAACCAGAAAATCAAAGATCTAACAAGCACTGAGGTTTGGGTATCACCAAAACCCAACCTCTAAAAAGTTAGCCACTATCCATATGGATGAGGCTTACACACAGTAACACAAAACTAAAGAAATTACAAAAAAGAAATGCTAGAAAATAATTTACAGCACTCGCCTAACAACCAGCAATTTCAGTGCTGTAAATGCATGTATCGAGTTCATCAGATGAACCAGAATCTCATTACAAAATAAAAATTAAAATAAAATAAAAATGGTGCAGAAAGCAAGAACTAAAAAAACGATAAATCAGAATCAGGAATGGGAAGAAGGGGCGCTTTGACTCACTCCTCTTTCCCTTTTTATAGGGTTCCTTTCCTTCTTTGCGCAATTTTCCTCTCCAGCTCAGCAGGTATACACGCGCTCCTTACGCGTTACACACCAGTGGTCCCCAATCGTTCCACAATCGCATCAGATATTCCAAATGCAATTTCGCTCCGCACTCGTAACAGCATCCACATCACTATTCTGTTGGTGTATGGCTTCTAGAACAATGGCTAAAGCAAGCTGTGTGGTCACAGATGGTTACAATAATCACACTTGGACTTTGATTTGAGTGGCTGGTGGTTTGTGTGGGTCTTTCAGAAAAATGATTCACGGCTTAGAGGAAGAGAGATTAGGAAATATGATGAGGGTGGGTTTGGTGTGCGGTTGTGGTTAGGTAGCGTAATGGGTTAGAGAGAGAGGAGATTAGGGTTTTCTTTCTGATCCCTTTAGCTTCCCTTTCCTTTAACTTGGGCCTTCCACCAAAAGATCCAGCCCAATTCCTCCTCCTATCTTCTTCTCTTCCTTTCCCTTTTTCTCTGGGCTTTAATATTTTAGGTCCGGCCCATCACTTTCTTTTTGCTTTTCCTTTTTCTGATGAATGTTAACACAATGGGCCTGTAAAATAACAAGTTTAAGCCCATTAGAATTTAAGCCCAACATAAATTTTTGGGGTATTTTAATCACAAACATCATTCATTTCTCACCAATTACACTCTAAACCATATGTTCTAAGTCTCATTTAAGAGACTTATTTTCTTATACTCAAACCAAAGAGTCAATGGTGAAGAGATTGGAAATGCAAGGAGCTTCATTTTCCCTTGTTTTGTTGTATCTTAGTATGTAAATCAGGAATCAGGATCAC
The DNA here is from genome assembly GCF_033153095.1 of Gastrolobium bilobum. NCBI lineage: Eukaryota > Viridiplantae > Streptophyta > Magnoliopsida > Fabales > Fabaceae > Gastrolobium > Gastrolobium bilobum. The sequence continues at coordinate 129,166 of NW_026897257.1, read as the reverse complement.
TAATTGCCAATATTTCCACGATTAGGATTTTATATTTATAGGATTAAGTATTATCCCACTAAGTTATATGTTGATGTACTATGAGTTCTGTTTGTATAATTTTCAATGTTGATCTCTAATGAGACCCATATTTTACGTCCATTGAAGAAGTTGGCCTGTGATTTTTAAGGCGTAGTCATATTGAAGGTTTGGTCAGTGATATGATACTTAAAAATGGCAGAAAATGTACAAGAAACACGGTCACTGGCCTTGACTCCTACATGGTCGGTTGCCACTGTGTTGACTATCTTCGTTGCTGTCTCTTTGCTTGTGGAGCGCTCCATTCACCGTTTAAGCAATGTAAGTATTGCTAGAATCTTTATTGAACTATGATTGTTGTTTATAGCAAATAAATTGCATGGAAAAAAATTGGAAGCTTGTTCTATTTTTAAGGAATTTTGCAAACTTAAGATACTTAGGAGCTGCTATCAGACTTGTTTATGAAATTGAGTGGAGGAAGGGCAGAGGTAAAAAAATGAAAAGAGAGGCACACGCCTGAAACCGGATTAGTCGGGTCCATTACGATTTTGGACAAGAAAAAAAGAAAAAAATATTTTGCCTAACAACTATTTAAATGTGGTAAGAAGCTTCATTTATGGGTTCAATGTATGTCTATAAGAAATTTATGTGGATCTGCATCAATTGGCATGGAAAGAAGCTCTCTCTTAAAATGCAATTACACGTACATGTATAGATTTATAATTTTCGTTTTTTGTTTAAAGCTTGATTTCTCTTAATCGTACATTTGTCTTACTTGTGACCAATTAGTAAATGAGCCGTTCTTTGTGGTCAACTTTTGTATGAATTCTGATGTGTGATTATGTTTTTTCTGTGGCTGCAGTGGCTGCGGAAAACTAATCGAAAACCCTTGCTTGCAGCTTTAGAGAAGATGAAAGAAGGTATCATGCATTAAGTTCTACTGGAAATCCTTTCCAATATAAACAAGAATTCTTTTTAATCTGTTTATCTTTTCTGACTTTTCTACTTTGTGCTAATCTTTTTTTGTTTGTGTCGCTTCTTATTGATCAATTCTCACTGTTTTGCAATTCTACCTTCAGAGTTGATGTTGCTTGGATTTATATCACTCCTATTAACAGCTACGTCCAGCATGATAGCCAATATTTGCATTCCATTGAAGTTCTACAATAGTGCTTTTTCTCCATGCTCTAGATCTGAGATTGATGAAGAAATGCAAGAGAATGACTCCAAAGAACGTAAATTATTGATGGCTTCTGCTTACCCACGCTTACTTAGGAGGATGTTGAATGGAATAAACAGAAACTCCTGCAGAGAGGCATGATGAATATACCTTGTATTAAATTTGATTATCATTAGCTTTTACTGCTCTATATCAATGTAGGTTAATTTTCAATTTGTCATGTTGCTCAGGGTTATGAACCATTTGTTTCGTATGAAGGTCTAGAGCAATTGCATCGATTCATTTTTGTCATGGCGGTAACACATATATCTTACAGTTGCCTAACAATGTTGTTAGCCATTGTGAAGGTGAGCTATTGTTTCCTATATGTAGATAAGCATTTGATTGCCACACATTTATCATTATTGCAAAGAATTAGCCATATATTAATTTCTGTTTCATAACATACTTGCCTTTGCATATTGAACAATATTGGAGTAATGATATAGAGTAGTTTGAATCATTCTTTAAAAAGGTAATTGATAATGTGTATTATATTTCTGCTGTTAATGAAGGACTACCATATATCTTTTTCATTTAACTTATAGATTTTGGAAAGATTTTGATGAACTTCTTTTGACTGAGTAAAATTAGGGAGAACTATGGGCCTGACATGGCATGGAAAAGGGTAAATAGATAGGTTATGCATTAAATAATTTCATGCAATATCAAAAAAGAAGTATAGAGAATATTATATTATTCAAAGTATAAGTACGGAGATTATGCCTATGAAAATTAATTAATCTATGAAAAGTATATTTTACTTTTAGTGTCAATGAGTATTCAATGCACTGTTCAATATTTCAAATTAATTTAAATTTACATTTGCATCAAGCAGAGATCTAATAGTATGAAACAATATCAAATTATCAATGATATATTTCCAAGTTTTATTTATTTAGGTGGCTCTTATATTGATGTAGGAGATAAAACATTCAGGGGTTACCATTTGGGTTTCTGTTTGACATAATAACACTATTAGTTTGAACCAGATTCACAGTTGGAGAGTGTGGGAGGATGAGGCTCACATGGATCGACACGATTCATTAAGTGGTAAGCTCAATACTTCATTATGTGCCTTTGATCATTAGCTATTTTCTATCTGTATTCTGTTATCCTGTTAGGTCCTTTGAAATGTTATTTTCACTTCTTTAATTGACTATACAAAGCATATAAATCAGGTTTGTTATACTATGATGCATCACTTCTCTCACTTATGTAGTTGTTGTATGACTAAAATTCAAAGTTGTGTTTGGTCCTCCTCTGTTGGGTATGTTTCACACTTTGCATTTGGTTGACAACATCTACTCCCCCAAAAGCACACAGGGTCCCGCTTCTTGGTGAGTGGGTGGGGGTCTAGGGGTTGCACCCCAGTCTGGGTGGAGGCCTTGTTTTTTTGAGCCTTGGGTTCTCTTTGTAGTTTGACTTGGGCCATGAATAACTATTGTAGCTTAATTTCTGTTTATGTAACAAAGTGATTGTAACAAGTGTTGTGAATATATAGTGAAAAACATATTGTTGGATGCAGTCCTACATTGGAGTGAACCAGGGTAAATTTGTGTCTCTTGTTTACTTAGATTTTGTGTGTACAATTGCCATATCCTCCCACCAATTCACTTTATTGATCCTGTTGAGCAATTATGTTAGTGGGCAGCTTTGTAATCAGGCCTCTCTTTTTAACTCTCTTCATTTTCTTAATGAATTCTTATACCATAAGAAAATATAATCATGAGATTACTTCTTTTGCAGCAATGATTTTACGCAAAATGCCATCAAGGAGTACAGATTTTTTTTTCCATTAACTTAAGACAATTTATTTAACCTTGCAGGAAGGAACCATTCAATTATTTAAAAAATAGATGGAAATATTGAGATATAAGTGTCACATCTTAAGCTTTTAGGGCAATTGATCCTTGACATGGTATTAAATCTTCCCATGACCTTGTTTTTAGTAGTTTGATTCTCGCCAAACCCATATCTTCATATGTAAATTAAATTTAGGTCTTGTGTACTGTCCATGCTTCAAACTCAAAAAGCTTGTGTGAGAAAATGTTAAAAAATGCATTTACCTCTATACAATTAGCTTAAGCTTTTAGGAGAATTGGTCATTGACTAAAATATGTGGTCATGTAATTCATATTGAAATCATATTTAGGAGTTGATTGGTCATTTCTTTTGTTGCAACAGAAATTACGAAAGAGTTGACAATGCAAAGGCAATCATCCTTTGTCAATCCTCATACGTCAAATCCATTGGTCAGAAACAGTTCCCACATTTGGGTGGTAATTACATATCTCATCCTGTTTCCTCATTTGGTTTCATTTCGTTTATGTTTGTTATATGGACGCCTGATATTGATTCCATGAAAGAAGGAAGATATGTAGAATATTTGAAATCAAAATATGCTGAAAAGAGTTTACCAACTTTGCATGGTTTACTTGGCTAAACGTCTTACTTTTTGATCAATTTTCTTTTCTAAACAAGTTATGCAAGAGGGCTTTTGTTGCAATGGTCAATTGAGTTGACTAAATCATTTGAAAAGTTTTATTGTTATGTTGAATCTTTTATTGTTACCTTACATTCCGTACCTCTCAATTTAGATATTTTAACCATCTAGTTCTGTGTCACAAGCATACATTTGTAAGAAGTCTTGAATTCAGTATATTTATATATCTATCTAATTTTAAGTTTAATCAAGTTGTAGACATGTTTTTTCCGACAATTTGGGCGTTCTGTGGTTCGTGCTGACTACCTTACGCTTCGCAAAGGCTTCATCGTGGTATGTAATAATGCAATAGAATTTGACTAAGGTCTAAATGGTTTTGATTCAAAAGTTACTTAATATGGTTCTTATATCATTGTGTATCTGCATGTTTTTTCCAAAGTTACATTGCTAATATATTATTTAAACTTTTTAATTCTCCATTTGAAAAGATGCATGAGCTATGTAATACCTGTAAACTTCTTTCTTTTCTTAAAAGAACTCCTGTTCTAAGTTCCCAGTGTGTATTACTGGTCTATTGGCTGGCCCTTAGAGGCTCATTTATGGGGTCACCCCCTGCCTCCCCAAAATGAGACTTTTAAACTCCACCACAGAGGATCTCTCACTCCCTGCATAGCTCACCTCTCACACATTAGGAGGTGCATTGCCTCACACACCACAGTGGGGCCTACTAGGCAAAACAGTTACAGCTCTCCATCTCTCATCATTAGGGAAATATTTCCCTATCTATATATTGCCCCTTAATCCATTGAAGGGGCGTCTTGCATCCATTATATTTATGAGTTCTTACTTTGCCAAAATATAAAGCGACTTGCCCATGACATCATCCCCTCTCTTAGTTTTCACTTGAGATATACACGGTGACTCCCTCACAGAGCTTTGGTCCATGCCACTGCCTCTAAGAGCACCATTACCGCGAGATACTTCACTGTATCAAGGGATATAGACCTAAGCTCATCACCCAAACAGTTCACGGTGGAAACTAAGCTTGCTTATTTAAAAAGAAGATACTTCATGCATTTGCTTAACAATAGTGTTCTACCTTTTGATTTCAAGTTTGTACGTTGCTTGAAGTGTCATTTATACTTTATAGCAATCCACCATAATACTTGTATGCCATGTTTCTTGGAACTACGTAGTGTGTAGTATGCACCACTACTTTGTGAATGTTTACTTATTTACTCAGTCTGTTTTCCTTGTTCATGGCAGAATCACAACATTTCATTAAAATATGATTTTCACAGCTATATGGTCCGATCTATGGAAGAGGAATTCCAAAGGATAGTTGGTGTGAGGTTAGTGGTAGTTGATGGATATTCTTCAGTGCACTATCTGTTTTGGACATCAATTTCTGTTCATATATCATAATAAGATCACTTGTGCACTTTTATGTTTTGTGCATGACCTTAATTTCTGAGGTACCAATGTTTTAATAAATTGTTGAACTAAAAACATCTATTCATTTACATTTAGTGTTTTAAGAGGAAGGTCCACTTTCTATTCCATATTCATACCAAATAATCTACATAAGGATGAAAGAGTATATTGTCTTAAATTTAAACATCTGTGACGTAATATTTTTCCTTGTAATATTGTTTGCTTTCATTTTTCACAAATTGATTCTCACGAAGAAGTTGAAAGCTGATTCTTTCTGTCTATAAAATCTCTTGCAGTGGCCCACTCTGGGGATTTGTTGTTGCTTTCATGCTTTTCAATATTAAAGGTATAGCTTATTGTGAGAAATCTTGTTGAAAAGTTAGTTTATCATTTTTTCCTTGATTTTAATAATATATTCGCTCCCTCCCCAGAAAAATCTCACTGTTATGGTCTTCTGCTTACTGTTAAAACTTATAATTAGGGATTTTTTGGGTCTATTACAGGATCTAATCTCTATTTCTGGATAGCTATCATTCCTGTATCTGTAAGTTATTTCCTTCCTTTCTTTCTAGTTATCCTATTTGGTCATGAAATGCTGTTTGGTGGATAACCTGAACATTTAACTTATGTTCCTGAACCATTTAGACATTGTTAATAGCATGTGGTGGTTGGTAGATTTTTCTTTGGAATTTGAATGGAACAGAATGCTTGTTGGTGAACCAGCATAAAAATGTGGTATATTTTTTATACGAAACATAAATTAGGTGCATAAATTATTGAAGGTAATCTACAATACAATCATTATTGTTGAGATATATAGTCCCACATTGGTTGTATGTGCAACTAATGTGGAGTTTATAAAGGCCTTGGGCACTCCCACCCTTTGAGCTAGCTTTTGGGGTGGTGTATCCCAAGGTTCTTTACATGGTATCAGAGCCTCGTGTCCCAAGTTCGATCCTCGCCGCCCCCCACTTTCTTTCAAGTGGAATTTCTTTGTTCGCACATGTAAGCTGGGCCTGTTGCATCATCCTCTTCAAGCCCAATGAGCTCTCGTGTGAGGGGGCGTGTTGAGATATATAGTCCCACATTGGTTGTATGTGCCAACTAATGTGGAGTTTATAAAGGCCTTGGGCACTCCCACCCTTTGAGCTAGCTTTTGGGGTGGTGTATCCCAAGGTTCTTTACAATTATGTTTGTTTGACTAATCACAATATATTTTTAATTTCATATGCATGATATGTCCATAGTGTGGGGAATTACAGTTGAAGATTATCCAAACCTTGCCTTCTTTTGTATTTCTCATATGGCCATATTTTCTGTTAACTGTGTCATGTTATTTCTTTTGTGGTCATGTTCATGGACAGCTTGTTCTTTTGGTGGGAACAAAGCTACAGCATGTTATCGCTACCTTGGTATTGGAGAATGCAGGAATTGCTGGTTTCATCCCAGAAGCAAAGTTGAGGCCTCGTGATGAGCTTTTCTGGTTTAAGAAGCCTGAACTTCTATTGTCCTTGATCCATTTCATTCTCTTCCAGGTTGGCCATGGTTCCTCTACATTTGGTGCAATTATTTCTTACTGAAACTTGTTATTTTCTTATTAACTTCTGATTCTTTTTTCTTTTTTTTTTGGTTTATTTGGCAGAATGCATTTGAATTGGCATCATTCTTTTGGTTCTGGGTACTTCCTTATCCATATTTTTTAAGTTTTCACTGAATCTTGAATTGTAAGAAAGATTCATATTGCTCAAAATCAAATTATCCAATAACGTAAGCAAGAAACTGTATAGGAAGTTCAAATAAAATATGATACAACTATATATTTGTGATATTGAATCATTATCTCCACTGAACAAGATAATGAACCACATGGAAAATATATAACATTTACACTTGCAGCTTTTAAATTTTTGTATTTGACTAAACTAGTAAAATGTCTTTTTTGACTGCAGTGGCAGTTCGGATATAATTCCTGCTTTATTAGGAATCACCTCCTCGTTTATTTAAGGCTAATCTTCGGGTATGCATTAATCAAGAGAGTTTTTTTTTTTTTTTTTCCAATTCAGGATTTTAAATAAGAGAATTCTTGTGTAAACTAAGTCAATAAATAACTAACGGGATTAGTGTTTCTCATATTATAGGAGATAATTTTATATCTTACATATACATAAAAGTATGTGGAACCTATCTTTTCTTTCGCTTTCTTTTCTCTTCACATGGGGTCCACATAATTTTACGTGTGTAGAAAATAAAATTATTTCTTACAATATAAGAAACATTAACCCCTTAACTAATACGTCATTATTTTGAATATAAAATAACTACTTAGCACAGAAGTTTATGCAATTATTTAAAGTAAAATGTCATGTTTAGATATTTATAGATTTAGTCTATACAAGAATTTCTAGTTAGTCAACCATGGGCCTTTTATCTTGTATTCAACTTTGTAGGTTTGCGGGACAGTTTCTTTGCAGCTACAGCACCTTGCCACTCTATGCACTCGTTACACAGGTAACCAAGACCTAGAAAAGGGAAATACAAGTTTATATCTGACTATATGACATGCTTTTAGTTTTGGAAGTCTCAAGTTATATAAATGGCATGCCTAATTCCAAGACTTCATTTAGACATGACTACTACTAACATGTTTGTTCACCGCACAATGGCTTTACTTTAGAATAATGAATAATCTGTCTCGTGTTGCTTGAGAAATGGAGTTGTTGCATTGAGTGAATCATTTTAGTGAAGGGATTTTGCTACTTTCATGTCTCATGCAATAACAGCTTTCCTATGTTTATTTCAGATGGGAACAAACTACAAGGCAGCATTAATACCACAGAGGATAAGAGAGACAATTCATGGATGGGGGAAAGCAGCTAGGAAGAAGAGAAGACATGGAATGTTCACTGATGACTCTACCATTCATACAGACACAAGCACTGTTTTGTCTATTGAAGAAGATGATCAGTTAATTGATATCCCTGGAAATGTCACTGACCTTGCCACAGGCACTGAAGTAGAATTGCAACCAGTTACAACTCTTGCATCTACCCCTTCACCTAATGCTAATGAAGCTTCAAGTAGGGCCGTTACACCCCTCCTTCGACCCTCTGCTTCAATATCTTCATCAGTACCATTCAGTTCTAGAATAGAAGCAATTTCAAGATGCTCCTCTATGCCAAGTGGAAGATAATTATGAGCAATGGAAGAAAATGATCTCAATGATGAAAATGAAACAAGTTATATGGTAAATTGGTAAAGTTGGCTTTTGTGTAATTATCAGAAGCTGTACAAGGATTAGTTCCCTTGAAAAGCTATGTAAGGTAACAATGCTTTTCGCCATAGCTAATATATGCGGGGACAATTGTAGAATGGGGAGACATTTGTCTCTTGATGCTAAGCTGTAACCTTGGAGTATGGACCAAGTATATTGTAAATTTAACCTTTTAGTTTTTGAAATGATGTAAAACTAAACTTAAAGAATGTGGACAACATATGGTAAAAGGTGATGGATGCTAACAGTGCAAACACATTTCTGCTGCCTCATTCAAAGGGACCATACATTTTTATTTACCATAGTCATTGTTGTAACTTTTGGCTGTTCAGTCTTTAGGAAATATAATTGTGTTGCAAGCTATAAAAAGTAAATAAAAAACTCCAAAACTGACACTTGATAAGCTACCACTATGAAGCTCTTACAATTCATCACAAGATGCAGCAGTTTTGAGAAAGATTATAACTATATAAGAACAAGCATTGAATTTGTTCTGTTTGTGCCCATAACATGATATCCTACCATAACCCATTTGTCAAAAAATAAAACTACTTAAAACGCTACCCTCCACGGGGAACCTTTGTCCAGCATTTTATATGACATATATACAAGGGGAAGAACAGAACTCAGGTGGCAAAAATAAGCACCTAAACAAAATTCTAAATCTTGAAGCTATGTTAAAAGTCATCACTGGGTCCTTGTGTAAGTCTCTGCATCTCATTTTGGTCTCTGAAAGTTTCAATGAGAAGGGGTGGAGCATATTGTGCTGTCCCATGCTCTTCAGAATCCTGGCAGAATGAGAGAATGATGGTGTCAATTGACATCTCTACAACCGCAAAGAAAAGAGTAGCAACAATATATCCAAGAGCCCAGCAAACCTGCATTACACAAAATAAAAAAAAAATGAGGTTCTGATAATCATTTACAATTCAACATTAAAGGGTGAATTAGTATACTTTTCTTTCTTTTTTTGCAACTATTTTCCAGCTCTTCATCCTTTTAACTAACAAGCTATCCATTATGATAAAGTTGAATGCATAAAGTTAATCTTTCACTCAGTGGTGCAGAGCCACAGATTTAAGTGCTCAAGGGGAAAGAAAAACACCTTCTGTAAATAACTGTAGGCTACAACACATTGACTAATGTAAGACCAAAATGGTTTTGAATCAACATCAGCTTATTTGAAAACTATGAATAATAATGAATCATTTATCTGGAACTGAAAACTATAAAGTTCATATAATAGAACACATTATAATATTTTACCAACTATTCATCTAGATGAGAATCTACACTTTTTACCCATTAAAAAGTGAACTACCATCTTTTATGCTTTTGTTAAACCGTAGTTGATCTTCAAGCCCTACTCTTTTAATTAGATTATAGAAAACATACCATGACAGGCAAGAGCGGAGATGAGATCTTGTTATGCGCATCTCTGTACTTGTGTGTTTCCAACATGATGAAAGCAAAAACAGCACTTGAGAGGCTGACACACAGTTTTCCAAGAAACAAAATAACATCTCCAATCACATTGACACGCCCAATCCGTAGGATGTTATTCATGATCAACTCTGTTGCAATAACTGAAGCTTTAAAGAAACTTTTACCAGTTATAGCAATCTGCAGGTTTCAAGCAGATACTTGAGTAGTTAAATGCAGAAAGACATAAAATATGAAAGCAAATTGAATTAACAGAAAAGGATGACACATTGAATTAAGTAAAAAAATTATGTAAAAGCAATATACTAAGTAAAATTAGAAAGACTCATTGAACATAAGTAACTAAATTCTAAAATAATACTCTCCAAGAAAAGTTTAAAGCAAATTCATGTTTTAGGGAAGGGGGTTTGACAGGAAACATTTGAATGCCACAAGTATAGATAGATGGTAAAAATTAATACTTAGTAGATAATTTTTTAGTAAGCCTCAACTCTATTTGTCATCACTCTTCTATTCTTTATCCAGAAATATACCCACATTTTCTCTATGCAACTTGTGCTAGAACACTCCTCTGGTAACTGGATAACAACTAGCCATTCTCTGATGTTCAAGTGCCCAAAAGGACATGACAGGAAGTTTATTGAGAAAAGAGAGAAAAAGTTGAGTTTAGGTTAATCATGAAAGTCTATATACTATTTAACATGTCAACCTTTTTTTGGAAAAAATGTTTTGTCCCCTATTTTGAAGTATACTTTACAGAGATCCATATGCAATCCAGCCTCACCCAAACTTGCTGATCACAAGGCAAAAAGTACATTAAAACGGGATCTTCCTTCTATTAGTCCTTAATATATCCTTATTTGTTACAAGAATAATTGCTCCAAAATAATAAGCATATATCTAACCGCATGATGCATGCATAAATGATTTGTGGCACATCAACAAAATTTTACCATGATGTAAGCATTTCGGTTCACTGATTTGATGGTCCACTCAATACACCTAAGAAAACATTGAGAAGATTGGTATGCAGCCTTGCCAATCCAGCTGTCAGGCATGTGACTGGAGACTTTTAGTTTACGGCGTATAGATTCAAGTAGAAAATGGATTGATTCTACAAATGATACAGTCAGAGAGCCAAGAGCCACAGAACCTAGACTGTAACGCATAAGCCTCTTCATGAAGGAAACGACTGAAAGAAAAGGAATTTCTGGCTGCATTGAGAAAGATGAATTATATTTAATAACATATATAGATATTTTTAACTATCAAAAGATAATTGTTTAATTAATTGATAATACAATTCAAATCAGCGAAACAAACAAGTACCAACAGTTTTCCATTTTAATCTGAATTCGATATTTTAAGATTATGAAGCATGCAATCTAGTTAACCCCAAAATAACTAGATAAAATGATAGTCATATTTTAACAATTTATAATCCTACACTGGTACAACTTATACTGATCAAGAAGAATTTCTGAGCCAAATAGAAAACCATGCCCCTGCAAAGGCTGGGATACATATCATTCAATCTTATCAAAGTTCAGTAGTCTTATCTGCATAAAACTCTCCCTGAATCCTGTGAACTATGGAAAAAAATGTTCTATGAATTGTATTATTCATTTCATCTATGAACAAAGTGTTTTGACTTACAGATGCTTCGCCACGGGCCCAATAATAAGATGCAACAGATCCAGCAATCACAGTTGATGAGCTTGCTATGAAAAATTGTGTTGCCCAATAAAACCCAAATAGGTGAAAAAGGATGGCAACTCCAATATGTGGTGTGTAACGAATGCTGTAACCACAACAATGATCACAGATCACCTTTTTCTCCATGAGATCATATGCACAGCAGTTAGAGTTGCAGTTATTCTGAACAACCTGACCAGAGCTGAACAAATGGAGACCAGAAGAAATCCAGAACATGTAGAACACAGCGAGGATACCATATGGTATGATCGGAAAAATAATAAGTGCTTTAACTTCTCCTATCACTTTTGCAGCAACCTGTTAGCAATATTTGCATTAAAATCAATTTAATTGATTAACTGTCATAATGGAAAGAATGCAGTATCATCATTTCACAGTACCACATTATGTGCCTATGGGCTAGGTAGGTATGTGTAACAAATTTCTCGAAGAGAAGTTATGAGTAACTTTGTGACAACTAGATGTGAAAACAATTAAGGTTAGATAGAGGAATAGGTCACAGGAGTTATGAAATATATATTCCATATGCAAGACATATAACACATATCAACAATGAAAATGCTATGGTTTACAACAAATAGCACTGTCGGAGACGAGGATAAAAGGTTAAGCATCCACTCGTTGAATAGTTAAACAAGAACAATGGCCGGTCAAACCAGTATGACCAGAGTTCGATTAAGCTGTGTATTGCAGCCAGGTGCAAAATTAGCTGTACCTTTAAAATAAATTTTTTTCCTAGAAAGGGGTGCACATGTACTCCAATTGCTCAATCTTAGCAGTCAGCGCTCAGTACTCATGGGGTAGGAACACTTTATAAGATAAGCTGAGTTTACCCAGCTGCGCACATATTTCTCTTGACATTGGATTCGTATTTTCTCTTAATTACTGTAAAGAACCTTGGGATACGCCACCCCAAAAGCTAGCTCAAAAGGAGAGAGTGCCCAAGGCCTTATAAACTCCACATTAGTTGCACATACAACCAATGTGAGACTATATATCTCAACACGCCCCCTCACGCAAGAGCCCATGGGTGGTGTATCCCAAGGTTCTTTACAAACTCCACATTAGTTGCACATACAACCAATGTGAGACTATATATCTCAACAATTACTTCAACCACAATTTAAAAAAATAAAATAATGATAGAAAAAGAGGATTTTTTCAACATTATTGTAACAAAAACTATTTATTTTGTTTTTTTGACACTAAATAATGCTCATTGATTTTTAGGGTAAAATACACATTACCCTCTTATACTTACATCCTTTTTCAATTAAACCCCCCCCCCCCCCCCAAACAACAACAAAAACAAGGTTCTCTCAACTTAGGTTTAATTTGAAAGCATTTTTTCAGTTAACTTTAACAGAAGTTATTGTTTATTTTTGTTGAGATATATAAAATCATTAATTTAATCTCACCCAATAGCTTAAGCTTTTGGGTTGAATTGGTTCTTTACATGGTATCATAGCCTCAGTGTACCGGGTTCGATCCTCGCCACCTCCCACTTCCTTTCTAGTGGAATCTCTTTCTTCGCATAGGTAGGTGGGCCTATGCATTGTCCACTCTTCAAGCCCAGTGGGCTCTCGTGTGAGGGGGCGTGTTGAGATATATAAAATCATTAATTTAACCTCACCCAATAGCTTAAGCTTTTGGGTTGAATTGGTTCTTTATAATTTTACACGTTAGCTTCTAGTGGTCTAACACTTAACCTACCCCATAAAAGTTTATTTTTTATCACCAAACCTCCTACAAAAGATAAACTTTACGAGTATAGATTCAGAAAGTTAAATTGCTGTTGAAGTTAGCTGGAAAGAACTTGAACCACAGTTCGGATGCAAAGAAAAAAGAAAAAAAACTTGAGGGGGTTAATTGAAAAAGTAGAGATAGGTAATGTGTAATTTACCCCAATTTTTGTTTTTTTACCCTTCTTCTGCTATATTCACCAACTTTATGACAAGAGTAAGCAGATGTATAAATTACTTAAGAGGTTATTAAAAATGCATGACAAATTTGACAATGATTGGGAGTTCAACCTCTGACAAATATTTTTAAGGTTAAAAAATATACATAATTACGATAAGAAATAAATCAATGAACAAAAACAACAAACTTAATCATAGTTTTATATTTGCATATAATAAAGTTATGCTTGCCTTAAGGACAGAAGTTGCCATAAGGATGCGCCGAACAATAGCAATTGATGTAAGAATGGAAACAACCATGATAAAGGTCATAGTGACAGTGACAACACGTAGATGAGTCAGCTCCTGAAAAGGAAACCAGTTCGTAAGATTTACAAGATAAAATCATCAACACAAAGAGAGAGAGAGAGAGAGATCACAGATTTAATCACTCAGTCACAACGATACTTACCCTCCCAAATATATGAATGTAAGGATCATGCTCACCAATAATGGGGGAAATAGCATCATTTCCTATCCATCCAACTGAAAGTCAGGAAGACAACATTAACTCAGCTTTATTGTTTGATTGATGTTTGCTCAAAATCTAGAAAAAGATAAATAAAAATATTTGGCTAGATAATTCAAAGTTATATAGAAAGGTATAATAGGTTTCAACTAGAATCAGCAAAGTATACTGTATGTATCAAGTTATACACATTCAGCCATTCAATATTTCTTATTTGACAATCCGTACGTACACCATGCATGCAAACAAATTATTTTCACTGTTTCCAATGCCCAAAATGCATAAAAGAACAAGGATAAGATCTAGATCATTTTCAAGTCCCAAAGAATGACTCCTCTATCAAAATACAAACTCAAAAGAATTCAAAAATTAAACCATATCATCAAACAATTTTTGACATTCCAAATTCCAATATTTAGTAAAAGAAAATACATTACAACCAAAATGTTCAGTGCTTTCGAAATGGCCCCTGCCTCATGCCATAAGTCATATATTTTACCAAAAACATGTCTGGAACAAAGCTTGTGTCTGGCCCAGAAGTTCGTTTTCAATTTTTATTCTAAATTGTTACAAACAGGTCGGTTAAGTGTCTAACAATAGGTTTGCAGTAAGTGTCAAACTTAACACGAAACCAGAGAAGTGTTGTGTGCTACTGTGCTTGATTGGATATATGAGAGGATGCAAATGTATAGTTGATGCAAGGGTATTTATTAAAATGGTAATCTCAAAAATGAATAGGCCATGCGGCTGACAAGGAATCAAACGTCAAATACATAGAAAGGAAGAATGAAATATACAATAAAAAAGGAGTATTCACATTTTGGTCGTCTTCTGTCTAGTGGTATTTCCTTAAAAATACATTTGGTTCACAATTAGCCTGCCAGAGACCCTAACCTTTTAGGTAGTAGAGCATTGTTACTGATACTATTAGAACATTAAAGAAAAACACCGTTATCCAAGGCATTGCAGCAACAAAATGCCGAATCATCAGCAGCCAAATCACAGACAGAAACAGAGGTAAAATCCCTCCACAAACAATCAGCACAGGCCATGCCTTTCCTATGTCGGCCATGTATCTCTGCAAATAAAAGTGATTGTGAAACATCAAAATTCTACAGCACATAATACACATAATGTTTAGCGACAGGGCATATGAAATAGTAAAAGCAAAGTTTCAAACAAGTATACTTAAGAGTGAAAATACAAGAAGTGAAGGAAAGGATAAGTAAAAATAGTCAACATATTCTATTAATTGCATTTTTACCCTTACCAAGAACATTATGAAGTATCAATTAGTTAGGGGTTTGTTATAAAAGGTTTAACAAAAACAAGGACTTAAAAACTTTAAATAGTGTGCTGCTTTGCTGTCCTAGCAGTATATCATTTTTGCGGAATGTTCATATTAGGGGTGCTTCCTTGGGTTGGGTTCTCCAAAATTGATCTCAGGTCAGGTTTCCACCAAATAAGAGTTAGAGAAGAAGACACACATAAAACAGCCTTTCAAACTCATGATAGGCATTATGAATACCTAGTTATGTCATTTGGTCTCATGAATGCTCCATCCAATTTCCAATCAACTGTGAATTATGTTTTCCGACCCCTACTTAGATGACATGCACTAAACTTTTTTTTATTATATCTTGATATATATAGCCCTTCTGAGAGACAGCATCTAGCTCATTTAGGAAAAGTTTAGCGATACAAAATTCGCTTTGTTACCGTGAAAAGTGTCTTTTTGGTCAACAATTAATGGAGTACTTAGCCCATATTATCTCTTCAACCGGACCATGGATCCTTCCAGGGTTCAATGTGTATTGGATTAGCCAGTGCCTAGTAACTCCAAAGGGGTGCATGGATTCGTAGGTCTTATGGGGTATTATAGGCGTTTTATTAAGGACCGTGGAAAAATAGCCCAACCACTTACAGAACTGACAAAGAAGATGGGATATCATGGAACGACAAGGACCAAAGGGCCTTCAATACACTGAAACATCACCTCATTTCTTCTCCTGTATTGGCCTTGCCTGATTTTTCAAAAGAATTAATCATCGAATGTGATGCTTCATGGGTGAGGAGGAGTTTAGATGCAAGATAGACCTTTAGCTTATTTTAGCAATGTCTTGGCTTCCAGCAACCTTTCCAGGTCTATATGAGAAGGAAGTTATGGCATTGATCTTGGTGGTTCATGTAAAGAACCTTGGGATACACCACCCCAAAAGCTAGCTCAAAGGGTGAGAGTGCCCAAGGTCTTATAAACTCCACATTAGTTGCACATACAACCAATGTGGGACTATATATCTCAACACGCCCTCTCACACAAGAGCCCATTGGGCTTGAAGAGTGGAAGATGGAACAGGCCCAGCCTACCTGTGCTAAGAAACTCCACAAGAGAAAGTGGGGGACGGCGAGGCTCTGATACCATGTAAAGAACCTTGGGATACACCACCCCAAAAGCTAGCTCAAAGGGTGGGAGTGTCCAAGGTCTTATAAACTCCACATTAGTTGCACATACAACCAATGTGGGACTATATATCTCAACAGTTCAGCATTGGAGACACTATTTATTGGGAAGGCCATTCAAGGTGTAAACAGACCATAGAAGCCTCAAACACCTGTTACAGCGAAGAGTCACCACTACTGCTCAACACTGTTGGTTATTTAAGTTGATGGAATATCAATTGGAAGTGGTGTGCAAGTCAGGTCCTGAATATAAAGCAACGGATGCCCTATACCAAATTGAAGAATATAACGCGTTGCCTTCTATTTGCATTAGTCCTTATTGGGTGGATTTCGCTAAGGTGAAGGAAGAGGTCTTAGCTGATCCAGAATTAGTGAAAGCCATAGATATGCTGAAGGACGATCCCAATGCTATATCAGAATGCTTGCTGCAATAAGATTTGCTTTTCTACAAGGGCCGATTGGCAATCTCGCAGCAATCTTCCCACATTGCTACAAGAATTCCATTCCACTCCTATCGGAGGACATTCGGGTTTTGCTCGAACCTACAAGCAAATAGCTAGGAGTTTATTTTGGAAAGATATAAGGAAGCAGATTTCGCTAGTCGGGGTTTAACAGGGAGCGGAATTTTATTTTTATAAGGAAGCAGATTATGCACTTTGTTCAATTATGTGATGTCTGCCAACAACACAAATATCGGGCTCTTGCTCCTGCGTTTACTGCAGCCACTTCCCACCCCTAACCTTATATGGGAAGAGGTTACCATGGACTTCGTTACTGGTCTGCCTGAAACCCAAGGGTATGAAGATATCATAGCTGTGGTAGACAGATTGTCAAAGTATTGTTGCTGAGAATTTTGTAAAAGAAGTGGTACGATTGTATGGTTTTCCAAGTGCAATTGCGAGTGATAGTGACCCTTTGTTCCTTCGCAATTTCTGGAAAGAGATGTTTCGCCTTCAAGGGACTATTTTGAAGACGAGTATGTCCTATCATCTTCAGACTGGTGGCCAAAATGAGGTGGTTAACTGTTGAATGGAGACTTATTTGAGATGTTTTTCTTTAGAACAGCCTAAACAGTAGGCATTGGGACTTTTTTGGCTGAATTTTGATACAATACCACTTTCCACTCCACTACCAAGACCACTCCCTCTGAAGCTGTATATCGCTTCCCTACACCAGCAATCAGGCACCACCTTGCTGGTGAGACTTTAGTAGACTAGTAGCTAAGATTCTAAGTGAGAGAGATGAAGTTCTCGGGCAGCTAAAATTCAACTTATCACAGGCACAACAAACTATGAAGAGCGGTGTTGATACTTATAGGAGGGAAGTCCTGGGTTCTCTGTCAAACTTCACCCACATAGGCAGATTTCTGCGGCAAAAAGATCATTCCTAAGTTGTCAGCCCGCTACTATGGTCCCTTTTGAATCTTAGCTAGCATGGGAGAATTGACCTACAAACTGCTAATAGCAGCAACTGCAGGCGTTCATCCAATTTTTCACGTTTGACAACTTAAAAAGACCATCGGAAACCATCCAGTGGAGTCTGAATTGCCTTATGGCTGGGAGGTTGACGACCACACCCCTGTCAAACCTGAGGCAATCTTGGCTTCACGTGAGACCAATTTCCAAAAGATCACGTGCTGATCCTTTGGAAATCTGAACCGAAAGAAGAGGCCAATTGGAAAGAGTGTAGCATCCGAGGCCAACTCCCAAATGTCTTCCATGAGGACAAGACAGCTTTTAAGGGTGGCATTGTTGATGGAAATAAGGATCCAAAAGCTAGGCACAAGGTCCTATAGGTTTATTCCCATTGGCCCAAACTAAATTAGCAAGAGTGCTAAAAGTGTGTGAGTGTGGGAGGGAGTTAGTTACAATAGAAAATGAATCTGTTGTAAGAGGGGAGTCACGCAGAGGGCATTATGTCACTTTTCTGTTTTTGTGGCTAAAAGCTTGGGCCTAGGATATTTCTCCATAGCTGGGAGCTCTTGCTCTGATTTTCTGTATATCTTTTTCCTGTTTCTTGCTGAATATACCAGCCTCCATTTGAAAGATAGGATTCAATCCTATCACCCACAAACTTACTTCCTTTAATTATCTATTTCTTGTATTAGAAGTTAAAACTAACAAGCTGATAAAGCAACATGCATATAATATAGAATGTTGAAGTTAATTGTTTATTGTTTCCCCGAGCAATATCACAGTTTGTAACAACAATTTAAAAAAAAAAAAAGTAGAATGTTGAAAAAAAAATTAACCTTCAATACAGCTGACCGAGCATTGATATAATTGTGAATGGACATATCAATAACAATGTCCTCATTGATGTTAACTCCACCCATCTGCTGCCAATGCTTTAAAGACACATTTGATGCTTGAGCAATGAATTGGCAACTCCAGTAAACTAGACAAAAAAAACATGCTTTAAGAATCAGATATTTTGTAAACTGTCAATATAAGGATATATACAGTTCCCTAAACACCATCTCCCCCTTCCCCCCATGGCATAAAAAAAAGAAAGAAAACATAAAAACATTGCCTTTCTTACAAGGAGCACGGTTTGCAACCAGGACCAGAAAGTAAAGTAATGCATCCACACAACACAACCATTAGTAGGCATAAAACAAAACATGACATTTACGAATGCAATGGAACATAAAAGTTTTCTCACCATTTACACTAGGAAATATGACAGGATAACAAGGACCCTGAAGTTGAAGAGAGGAGTTTCTCATTTCTGGAGTAAGGAACTCAAAATAATTGTAGTTCATATCAATCCAATCATCCATTGAAACACGAATATCTCCTTCAGGATAATCACACACCCAACTAAGTGAATCTCCAGGAGGCATGGGGCAATCCAACAAGCATATACTGCGAGCATTGGCGAGTTTGAATTGGCTATCCTTCAATCCACTTTGATAAACCTGATTAGGATTTAGCCAGTATCTGAGCTCCAATTCACGAAGCCCAGCATGCTTGTCCCCACACACATTTCCTTTGTAATCCAGTCCATAAGTAAGCCTAGTAAGTCATAGTATCAATGATTACAAATTACACAACCATAACAACAAAAGGGAGAATAAAATTACTAGCTTCATATTACTATACAATCAACTCCCACTTCTTACTTTCAAGACTTTAAGTTCCTCAGCAACCAAACAAATAACAATATTAGTGCACAGGGGGAAAACGAATAATGAAAGATCCAATAAACATAGGATCTTAAATAAAAATTATGTGACACTTTACTTTAATGAGAATTTCGCGCTATTTGAAGCATACAAACACCCATTTGCTGAGCAAAAAATATTTGTGGTAGATTTGTTGAATAAGTATACTAATTAAAGATACAGAAAATAAAGAGAAAAGAAAAGGGACAACAGAAAATCTAAGACTGCAAGGAAGACAAAAACAAAAAAACAAAAAACAACAAGGAAATATTCACCAAAAACAAAAAAACAAAAAAGCAAAAGGAAATGCATAAATTGTTAAAAGTTAAACATACATTACAAGCTTTATAAAAGAAGCCCGTTGAGATATAGAATCTCATGCCTTAAATCCACGCTTAAAAACTAAAACTTTATTATCCAAAAAAACTAAAACTTGCAAATTACAGAAACTCCATCAACACAATGCACAATCAGAAAAAGTTGGAGACTTTTAAGATTCTCACCTTAATGGGTTACCTTGGTTGAAAGCAAAGCTAGAGTTAACAATCATGGCTATCCAGAAGGCAATAAAGATGACAAGAACAGCTATGTCACTGCATTTCCTGTTATGCCTTATGATCCCACCCATATGGGTAGTTCCATCACTTGATGGATATCTCCCAATGACTGCACCCAAAGGACCCCTCATTTTCAAGCTTGAAGAATCTCTACTGAGAAATAACAAACTTAGCTCAGTTCAACATTCTAAGGACTCACAAACTCACTTTGCAGAAGAGATGCAGACATCAGAACAAAAAGGTACAACAAAGTGGAGTACAAGGTATGAGGAAAGGGTTTTAGTTTAGATTTTAAAATAATATAAATATTTTATTCCTTGCTAGGAGTAGGACAAAAATATTGTCTTGAGTGTTTTTTTTAGTTAAAGAAAAAAAAAAGAAAAAAGAATTCTTGTCTTGTGGCACACTTCACAAGCACATCTGAGCTGAGCTGTTTCTGGCTCTTGAAAAAGAAAATTATGGAACTGAAGCATGGTGCATTAATTCACACCAATTTTCAACACATTCTCAATAATAGAGAAGTAAATAATTATTTTTTTAAAGTACAATATGATACAAATTTCAAATGCAGAGGAATAAATTAGTGTCTGGTTGGGTTAATAATATTTTATAATTTTTTTTATTCATTATTGTTAACTTTAACTATTTTGTTATGAAAAATAAATTAAAGTATATAAACTGAAAGTATGAATTTGAGACTGTAATAAAATCATGTGATAAAATAATAAATACTTAAAACATAGATATGAAATGGCTCTTACCCTTTTTTAGACAAATCCTATTTCATAATTGTTAATGCTTTGATCCATAAGCATGGGTCTCTTTGTATAGTAAATAATAATAATAATAATATGTTAGACTTAAGTATAAATCAATATTTATTCTTAAAGTATTTGAACAAATTATTCTCACATAACAATTTTCATATCTAATGTTGAAGAATTAAGAGATATTATGATTACGATTACGATTACGGTGAGAAACTGAGAATAAGTTAGGTCACATTACGATTTGATTCATATTTCACCTAAGTTTGCCTAAACTTGTTTGTTAAATAAGTAAGAAGAAAAGATTTTTAGCATTTTTATTTTGTAGAAAATTTAGAGATATCCTTACTCAACCTCCTTCGGCTACTGATATCGGAATATGGCTCTAAGGGCATGTTTGGTACACAGTATAAGATAAAGTTTGATAGTATAAGACCTGATAGTATAAAATATGATAAGGTCTGATTAAATTTTAATATTATCCAGCGTATGACATAATATTGTATAAGATAATATATTGTAAAAGATAATATCATTCAATGTTTGGTAATGTATAGTATAATACTAGATAGGATAAAAATAAATATTTTTGACAAAAATACTTTTTAATAATAAATTTATAGAATTCTTCGAAATATATCAGATGATATTAATTTGTATAGAAATTTGTTACTTAGTGTATCCAAAAAATATATTAATTTTTATGAAAATAAAAATTTCCAATATTTTAAAAATTTATATATTGAAAAATTATTTTTAATTTTAATATATTAATATTAAAATAATATATTATTTCTTGAAAATTGCATTGATTAATACATCAATTCCTTATCAGACTTAATTCAAGCCTCTCAAGCCATTAAGTTATACATCATGTTGATATATAAAGAGATCATGTTGTATAAGCTTATACTATACGATGGTTATACCAAACAACTAACAGTGTCCTGTGATATTATAGTATAATATAAGTGTATCGTTTGGTTCTGTGAGCCCACTATGTACCCTTTGAGGGTAATGTTGTTATATGGATGATACCTCTAGCTAAGGTAATGACCAGGCTAGAAGGTATTATTCCAAGAACAAGCAAGCAGATATCAATGGTAGACAAATAGTATGGGTATGACTTAAGAATAAATGGGCGTAAATACAGTACATAAAAGATATCCTTCCTGTTGTGCCCATGAGGGCTATTTATAAGGAAAATGGTGCGGGTTTGTGAGGTGGGGGTTAGCCCTTCTTGGGATGTGTCCCCCTGATGGCAGTGTTAGGCGCGGTTGGCGCTGCCACGATTGACAGCAACCGTAGGATGGTGCCAAGTTAAATGCTTTGGGCGTTACCTTTAGTGCGATCACCTCGATTGATATCGGAAGAGTGACAGTTTGTCTCTAGCTCCTCCCAGGGTATTTTGGGTTTTTGCTCTTCTGGAATTTCTGGCGTTTTACTTGGGCGTCCTTCGAGAGGGAAACTACTACAAAGCCCCTCATCGCCGTGGCGCCAGGAGCCCCCAGCCTGGTGACGAGCATAGGCTAGTGCCGAGGCAGGTAGGATTTGGCGACGCCTTGTTTGGCGATGTGAAATATTTGAACATGGGCGATTCCTTTTGGTGATTGTTGTAACAAGGTTATTGATGACGATGATTGGTGGGTGACACCTAGTGAAAAGGTTGCCGCTTCTGGCACTTTAGGAGGCTTTTCAGTTTTCGAGGAGTCGTAATGATGAGTTTTCCCATCATTACTATTTATTGCAGGCATCCAAGCGTCACAGGGTTCGGCGCATTAATGCGGCGCGACTGGTGACCTGTCCTTTGAAGTGACCATTTTGCCCCCTTTTCTCAACCGCCCGTTGCACGATGGCTGTGTCATCGTACGGTCAAGTGAGGAGGACTTACACGTGTCTGTGCGAGACCTTCTCTTGTCCTTTTGAAATGACCACTTTGCCCCATTTTCTCAACCGCCCGTTGCACGATGGCTGTGTCATCGTACGGTTAAGTGAGGAAGACTTACACGTGTCTGTGCGAGACCTTCTCTTGTCCTTTTGAAATGACCACTTTCCCCCTTTTCTCAACCGCCCGTTGCACGATGGCTGTGTCATCGTACGGTTAAGTGAGGAGGACTTACACGTCTGTGCGAGACCTTCCTCCTCCTCTTTCTGTATAAAAGGGGGAGACCCCTTGTTGGGGTTCTTCCTCACGCGAAACCTACCATGTTGCGCTTTTACTCAAAGCCTTTGTTTCCTATCCTCAGTTCAGTGTGATAGTGCCGGTCTTCTTTCTCTCCTTTTCTGCAATTCTCAGGTATAGTCCTTCTTCTCTTGTTGTTTCTATTCTTGTTTCTGGTTGTCTTGTACTCCTTTTTTCTGCTGTATTGATGGTTGGGTTTACAGAACCTATCCCTGGTCTCATACTTCCTGAACCGGAAGTAGAAATTAAGGAAGAGGAGTTTGATGAAGCCTTTGAGGCACTAGGGGATAGTGCAGTGGGGCCAACAATGCGAGAGTATCTGGCTAGTCGCGCCCCAAGTCGTCCTTTAATTCTTGGGGTTGAGAAGTTGCCCCATGGGAAAGTACCCGAACTTTTGGGCTTTAGTGAGGTGGAGATTCAAAAGTTCCTTCCCGAAAGAGCTTTAGGTCCTGTGCTTCCGTATGCTGGTGAGGCGTCATGTTCTAATCCCGGTAGTGGGAACCACGGGTTAGTTGGTGAGGAGAGTTCCAGATCTGGTGGGCGTTCGCCTGCCGGCTCTAAGAGGCGAAAGGTTGCTTCACGTCGTCGTGTTTCGCGGTGTTCTGATCTCGGAACTGGGCGATTAATTCGACCCGTATCCAACATCAACCGGCAGCGACAAAACCGTTTTTTAGAGTATTATTTCCACCCTCGCCCTTCTTCTGTTGCCCTTCGAACGTCTCATGGTCAAATTCCTCCCATCCCCAAATCTTTCCATCGTCGTATGTATGATGAGTCCACAGAGAACCGTTTAGGTAGATATCACCTGGAGGATGGTCGCCTTATAAGGAATGGCGTGTGGGACGCCATTTTTGAAGACATAGGGCTTTATAAGATACCGCCTGCTTGGTGGCCTTCTAACCTGAGCTATTCAGATTTTTATTCAACTTCATCAGACACCTCGGATTCTGATGGTGAGTTAACTGTGTTATATTTTTCTTTTTTCTTTCGTTGTGCTTGACGTGGGGGGTGTTGGAGGTGACAGGAGTGTTGATAGGGTGAGTTGGACTATCCCGTTTCCTTTTGCAATGGTCTTCTTGGCGTCAGTGAAGTTTAGAGGACTGATTGTGTGTTTGTCGCTCCTAGGTAGGACTTTAAAAGACTTTCCAGACTTATGGCGACTGTTCCGTCAGACGATGGTCTCGGGGCGCGGGAATGGGTTGATCCCGTGGTGGCCACAACCTCTTCAAGCTATTCTGACAAGGGTATCTTACGCAGCCACTATAAAGGTGAACCCAGCTTTAGCATAACTGAAAATGGTGCACACGAGGCGAAGTGGCAACCGGTCGCGGTCGATGCTGATCGTCGGGCCTATGACGCGCCTCTTATGGCGTTCCGATCACGATGGCGATTTATACTGTACAAAACTCACTTTACTGATCAGAAAGTGAGGTTTCCGCTGTCCGAGTTTGAGATGGAGGTGTTATCTCACTTACAGGTCGCGCCTTCGCAACTGCATCCCAATGCTTGGGCGTTTGTCAGAGTTTTCGAGAGTATATGCAAGTATTTCGATATGGCCTACTCTGTACGATCATTCTTCTACTATTTTCAAGTGTCGCCATCCAAGAAGACGAAGCTCAGCTGGGTTTCATTGAAGGCGGGCAATGCGATTGGATCAATATTTGCCCAATACGCCAACTCTTATAAGAATTGGACGCGTACCTTCTTTTGGATTGAACCAGTGTTGGGCGAGGGCGAGCTCCCTTTCTTTGTTGATCCGTCGAGTGGGGAGTGTCGGTTCCCCTATACTGGACTAAGGCTCATTACGAGACGCCAGCCGGTCAGTACTCATTTGCTCTAGGGGTCCTGTCATTTGGGGAGGTACATGCGATCAATTGGTTTTTGGAAGTGAAAGAGGGGTCTTGACCGGTGGCCCACGAAGCAAGTGTTGTGCCATGGAGGTGTGGTGGCGTTAGTGTTGTTTTTATTTGTGGCGATCTATATTGTTGTTTCTTGTGTTTACTCTTTCTTGTGTTTGTGCTGACTTGTCTTGTTGTTTGTAGTTGGAAGCATGGGGACCGATGCGTTGAAGATTGTGCGTGATGCAACAGCTAAAGTGAGGGCCAAGCAGGGTGTGGCGCCTCAGACTCAGACCATCCTCCCTTCTAAAAGGAAGAGCTTGGACAAGGGGAAAGGCAAAGAGGTGAGACCGAAAAAGAAGAAAGTTCGTTCTGCTGCTGACATCCCTGCTGGTGAACTTGAGAAACGGGCTAATCGCCCTATTATTAGAGACTCCATTGGCGTGACTGGCCATTCTTCTGCCAGTGAATCAACTTTGGGGTCTGGATTACGAGGTGCGACAGCAGGCTTGACACCTCCCAGATCTTCCCAGGCGAGGCGTACTGAGCCCTTTGGGGGTGGTCTGACTCGGGACGGCGCTTCTGAAAATGATCAGACGATTAACAATGCTCCAGGCGATGGAGGGGATGACTGCCCTCGTGGGCCATCTGAGGCTGTAGGTTCACCTCCTCTTTTTGAAATTCCTGTGAGCAGGGTGCTCCGCTTGTCGGAGAGGGACCTTATCCACGGATTCCCCAATATCAGGCGTCCTAAGATGGTAATGTCTGCGCATTTCGACCGTCAGCAGTTCATGGACTGTACCCAAGTGATTATTGGGCGTATCCTGGGCCAACAGGAGATTACCCTGGATTTTGAGGAACGGTGTTCCCAACAGGGGGATCGTCTTGTTGATTTGGAGCGGCAGGTTAATAGCTTGACCACTGACGTGGGGCGCCTTGGCAAAGAAGTTGCCGATGGGAAAGCTTCTTCGAAGTCTCTGTCCGCGAAGTTAAAAACGGCAGAGGATGCGGTGAAACTATTAACCGCCGATAAAAGCAACCTGAGTCAATCAGTGGAAAATTTGAAGAAGGAAAAAGAGATTCTTCAAGCAGAGAGAGATCAATTATCTTCAGATTTATTTGCTGCGCACGGGAACCTTCACGCCAGGGATGACGATTATAAGAAGGCTTCTGGGCGGCGCCAATGTACCGTTTGGTTCTGTGAGCCCACTATGTACCCTTTGAGGGTAATGTTGTTATATGGATGGTACCTCTAGCTAAGGTAATGACCAGGCTAGAAGGTATTATTCCAAGAACAAGCAAGCAGATATCAATGGTAGACAAATAGTATGGGTATGACTTAAGAATAAATGGGCGTAAATACAGTACATAAAAGATCTCCTTCCTGTTGTGCCCATGAGGGCTATTTATAAGGAAAATAGTGTGGGTTGGTGAGGTGGGGGTCAGCCCTTCTTGGGATGTGTCCCCCTGATGGCAGTGTTAGGCGCGGTTGGCGCTGCCACGATGGCAGCGCTGCACCTACTGCATCAGGCGATGTCAGCACTGAGCAAAGGGGCAGATTCCTTTGCAGTGCTTATGGTGACTGGGTTTAGCGGTTAATGTCCCAAAGTGGGACGTTTTGGTGTATATTTTGGACGTGCTGCAGTCTTGGAGAGCGTGAGGGTCCACGTCAGCCCTAAGGGCTGACTCAGAAGAAAGCTGAGGATTGGGCCTGAGTAACTGGGCCGCTCCGGTGCTTGGGCCATCCGGAACAATAAGTTTATACTATCAAACTTTATACATCAGAACTAACAGTGTCCTGTGATATTATTCTGTAATAATCCTCTTGAACTGCGCGTGAAACGAATTATACGAGTTCAAATCAATCAATTAATTAATTAATTGTATAAATGATTTTAAAATATGGAATGAAGAATAATATATGATTAGTACTTATAAAATGAAAAGAAATTATTAGATTTGAATTATAATGGAATGAAGGGATTGTGCCGGTGATAAGATCAAGGACATACAGTAGTTAAGTTAAAATAAATAAAGAAAAATATGGTCTTCATTAATTCAGTTTAATGGACTAAGCAAGTGACATGGATCAATTAAGAGCGTTGGATGACGTTGCAGTGGCGGAGTCACGAGATCAGCTAATTTTAAAAAATGTATAGATTTTTTTCAAAAATTATTATACAATCTTAATACTAGTTGAATTTTTTAAAATAATATAACTTTAGCAGTAATTGAATTCTATCCTGGGAATCTTTTGGTACCTAGGAGGAATTTTTAAAAATTATTTCACATTTTTTAAAATGTGAGAGGAAGGAAATAAGGGAAAGAAAAGGAAACAGAGAATTTTAGTAAGTTCTTTCCTTGATTGTGAGTTTAAAAAAATAAAGGTAAGAAATTAAAATTTTTTATTAAACCCTCCAAAATTCTCCTTCTTCTTAAAATTAATGTTCTCCCAAATTGAATCTAAATTTCGTCGAAACTATCAACGTAAATATTTCTGTCCAAAATTTTGACCAAATACGTTTCCATCTAAAAGTTTCGACATAAAATAATTATGTCAAAATTTTTTACGAAAAATATTTTCATCAAAATTTGTGACTTAAAATATTTCTGTAAAAAAGTATGGCCTCATCGAGTTCATCAACAGTTGAATTGGAACACAAAAAATCTCAAATGAGCATCATGTCAGAGTCAGAAGCAATTGACAGAATCAGCAACCTCCCAGAGTCATTGTTGTGTCACATCCTCTCATTCCTCACCACCAAAGAAGCAGTAGCCACAGGCACCTTGTCAACCAAATGGAGACCATTGTGGACCTCTGTCCCAGTCATTGATCTACACGAAGAGGTGTGTTTTGAAGAACCAGATGATTTCAGAACAGACCCCTATGACTCTGATGATTCCATTGAATATCGGCGTCGGGCACTTCAACTTATCCCCAAGAGTGGCATCGGGTTTTCCACTATTGTAAATCGAGTCTTCGACCAACGTACCACTCATTACCTTAAGAAACTCCTTCTCTGGAGTGTCCTAAAGAGTTGCAATTCTAACCATGTCATGGCTTGGGTATCATTCGCCATTGCTGGTAACGTTGAGGAGATTGAACTCACCTTTTCAATGCATGAAAACATCGAACTCCCTATTACCCTTTTCACTTGCAAAACACTCGTGGTTTTAAAGCTCCGTGACGGCATCAACATCATGAATGTCCCTTCCTATGTCCACCTTCCCTTGCTTAAGATTGCCCACATCATGGGTGCTTGCTTCGCATATGTTTCCCTTTTCACCACTTTCCTTTCTGGCTGTCCCCTTCTTGAAGAGCTTTTAACAAGTTTGATCATTCTGTTTCCCCCTGGCTCCGTCAAAATCTCTCATCCTTTGTTGAAGAAGCTCCGTATTTTTTATGGACATTGCATACATGATGTTCCAAAGCTCGAAATCGACACCCCTTCTCTCATGTTCCTTGATATTTACGCTCGTTCAATCCTAGATTATTCGGTTGAGAATGTTGGAAATTTGGTGGAAGCAACGCTTAATCTGTCTGTGGAAAATGGACCTGTGGATCCTGTATTGAATATGATCAAAGCGATTCGTGAAATTAGGACTGTGTCTTTGTATTATGGTACCATAGGGGTAATTCATGTCCTTCTTTATCACAAGCACACACATGGTGAAACCTGAGTTGAGTTGGATTTTCATGGTAAAATATGATGTCTTGTTGTGTATTTTCATCTACATGCAGGACTTTGAAAAGAGTTGTAATCTAGATCTTCCCGAATTTTGCAATTTGGTTCGCTTGGAGCTAAGTCATTATTATTGCTATCAATCGGAGTTGCTGGTGAAGTTGCTTCAAAAATGCCCCAAGCTTGAAGTTCTCATCATTAACAAGGTTTGTTTTTGTTCAATTAATTCCAAGGTTTGATTTTGGTATATTATATAGACGTAGGATCCTTTGACACCAGTGTCAAAGAATCTTGACTCTATTATATATATGAGGAAGGTGTTGTTTGTTCGTACCTTTTTTGAATAGTTGTATCACTTTGTTGCGAGGAATCTTATGTTCCTGAAGAAATGCTATGGATAGAGCCAACATGTGTTCCTAATTGTTTTTCATCACACCTTACCATGTTTAAATTTAAAGTATATAGCGGCTACGGGAGTGAGCTGGGACTTGCAGCATATGTTTTAAAGAGTGCAAAACTCTTGAAGATAGCGACAATTCAGATCGATGACTCCTGGAAGATTATTAAGGAGAAGAGCAACATTCGAAAACAAATATCTATGGTACCAAGGGCCTCTACTGCCTGTGAGCTTGTATTCGAACAAACGTCTAGTGAATGGGATCTTGAATTCGAATAAACAACTCGTGTAGCACGAGTGCTAGATTTCAAAGAAACATATCCTACATTTGAGATTCTATATATTTAAATAATGAAATATTTTTCTCATCCCTTCTCTTGTGAGTAGCTTCAACTTCAATATTAGATATGAAGTATTAATAATAATAAAAAAATAATAGTGAAAAGACAGAACAAAACACCTCTCAACTTTCTCACAAAAATAAGAAATATTATGCACTATTTTGATGTTTAACTATTTGAGTATTATTTTTGCTTTTTTAATATTTAAGGAAAAACAAGGGTATAGATGATATTTTACCATTAGTTATTTGGGAGCTTTATGGTTCATTTAACAATATTTTTGAATTGGTAAGGATTAATTTCCATACGTGTAAATTGTATTTTTTTTTTGGTAATCGTAAATTGTATTCTTAAATCAATTACAAATAAAAAATGATTATGAATAAAAAAATTCACTGAACCAAAGAAGTTCCAACTGTTTCTGTGGTTTAAATAATGCTTATTTTGTGTATTCTTTTGTTAAAGGAACAAATATTAAAGAATTTGAATTTTTCATATTTTCTTTAATATAAACCAATGAACAATAATACTCTACCAGCTCAAGTTAGCATACATGCTAATTAAGCAACTAATCACGTGTCAGTTTGTTAAGTCAGTTGTAACTTCTTTAAACCTGTTTTGAGTGTTAGCTGATATGTGAAAGTAATATAATTAGAGTATTGTATATTGTAAAGAACTTAATCGATTCAATACATTCAATTCTTCACAACTCCCTCTCTTTTCATCGATCTCTTTATGGTATCAGAGCTTCATCACGAAGCTCTGGTATTCAGATTTCTCTTCGTAAATTTCTTTCAACTATGGCAGATCCAATTCAAATTCCAATTCCTAATCCTATTTCAATCTCAAACCAGAATTCATTACCAGAGTTTCTAACAAACCCAGGGAATCCTCTTTACCTTCATCCAAACGAAAATCCTTCAACTATTTTAGTTTCGTCACTTCTCAATGGTGCAAATTACCATTCGTGGTCAAGAGCTATGAAGATGCCTCTCATGTCAAAGAACAAATAGAAAATAGTCGATGGTTTAATGATTATTCCTAACAATGCAGATCCGTCTTTTGAGGCATGGGAGAGATGCAACAACATGGTTCTAGGTTGGATACATCGAGCTATAAATGAATCCATAACTAAATCCATACTTTGGATAGATAATGCAATTGATGCATGGACAGATCTTAAAGATCGCTTCTCTCGAGCAGATATTTTCCGAATCTCAGATTTACAAGAGGATATATACAAGCTTCATCAAGGAGAAAGAAGTGTTGCTGATTATTTCACTGAGTTGAAGATCTTATGTGATGAACTTGAGACTTTGAAGCCTCTGCCGCAATGTTCTTGTAGTGCTCTGAATAAGATGCGAAGCTACAGAGATAGGGATCATGTTATCAGGTTCCTAAAAGGTTTAAATGAATAGTTTAATGGAGTAAAATCACAAATAGTGCTGATAGATCCACTTCCAGAAGTCAACAAGGTATTTTCACTTGTATTGCAGCAAGAAAGACAAATCAGTAGTGGAATTTCTGTTATGAATGATGCCTTGAATCAACCAAAGGCATTTGCACATTATTCTGATAACAGAAATGCACCATATGGTAGAGGAAAATGGAAGCCAAGCAGTGGTAGAGGAAATGGAAACAAATTTTGTACAAATTGCAAGAAGACTAATCATACAATAGAGACATGCTACTTCTAGCATGGATTTCCCCCAAGTTATAAACCACGTAGCCAAACTTCACCTGCAAATGTTACTGTTGGTGAAACTGAAAGTATTAAAACTCAAAAGCAGAATTTCCCTTTTTCTGCTGATGAACAGCTATGACTGAGAAATCTTCTGCAATCACTATCAGCCAAAGAGACCAATGTTTCTCACAGTGCAAATCTTGTTCAAGCCTTCTCTGCAGAGGTAACCCAACCACAAGGTAAAACTTATATGCACTGGATCTTGAACACAGGTGCAACAGATCATATATGTTTTACTCGAAGCCTTTTTACTTCCTTAAACAAAATATTGCCAATCTCTATTTCCTTATCTAATGGTCATTATGTGACTTCTGAATTTTCTGGTACAGTTAACATATCTCCTCATATCATTTTGCAAAATGTGTTATTTGTTCCAGAATTTAAAATAAACTTCATATCCATTACAAAATTTTTAAAGACTACACCATGTTATATAACTTTTGACCAATCTTATTGCCTCATTAAGCAGAAATATACGAAGGAAACGATTGGTTTAGCTGAAGAAAAAGAAGGGTTGTATGTGTTAGTCACCAAGATCATGAAGCCAAACCCACCAGCATTTGATCCTCCTTCTGTCTCTCAGCATAGCAGTAGCAATATTACCTCATACTGTAATAATTCCTCTTTAGAAAACAATGGTTCAGTTTTATGGCATTACAGACTTGGCCATTTATCTCATTCTGTGATGAAAACAATGTATAAGCAATTCCCTTTCATATCAATAAAAGATGATTCTCCTTGTGACATATGTCATTTTGCAAAACAATCCAAACTTCCTTTTCCTTTAAGCACCACAACCACTGAAAAACCACTCCAAATCTTACATGCAGACATATGGGGTCCTTACTCAACCCCATCATTACATGGTCACAAGTACTTTCTCACATTGTTAGATGATTACAGCCGCTATACATGGCTCATTCTGATGAAAACAAAATCAGAAACAAGGAGTTCTTTGCAAAATTTTATCAATTATGCAGAAAATCAATTTCAGCACAAAGTTAAAATCATACGGTCAGATAATGGACAAGATTTTATCATGACTGAATTCTACAATGACAAAGGAATTATTCACCAACGTACATGTGTTGAAACCCCACAACAAAATGGGATAGTGGAAAGAAAGCATCGTCACATCTTAAATGTTGCTAGAGCTTTGACATTTCAAGCCATTCTACCCCCTAAACTTTGGTGCTATGTTGTAACCCATGCAACTCACCTCATCAACCGGATTACATCACCTATTCTTCAAAACAAAAGTCCCTTTCAAATGTTATACAGTTTACCTCCCATCCTTATCCACCTCAAAGTTTTTGGCTGTAACATCCCGAGCACTGATGAGGGCGGGGAGTGATCGCCAGTGCGAAAGGGCATGGACAAGAAGCGGCTCCTGACAGGCTTCCAGTGGAGGGTTACATGCATGAATGAATCGAATCGACACCCGAAAGAGAGGGATTCCAAAGGTTGTGTAGGTATAGGATTGCACAGTTTGAGATGGCTTATAAGAATTAATCGGTACTACCTATGCTAACAAGATGCATCTGCTTTTCGGTAGCCCGAAACGAAAGAACTCCACAGTTAAGCGTGCTTGACTTGGAGCAATTCTAGGATGGGTGACCTAATGGGAATTTTTCCCGGGATGTGTGCGAGTGAGGAAAAAACACATTGAAAAGTCTCGTGTTAGTATGTGGGGATAGTCGTTGATTCTTGAAGCGGCCAGGCGTTACAAGTGGTATCAAAGCAGGGCCTCTCTTCCAGTACGGTGTGGTTCGAGGACGAACGAAGCGGAAGCTGGTGGGAATGTAATATCCCGAGAACTGATGAGGGCGGGGAGTGATCGCTGGTGTGAAAGGGCATGGACAAGGAGCGGCTCCTGACAGGCTTCCAGTGGGGGGTTACGTGCATGAATGAATCAAATCGACACCTGAAAGAGATGGATTCCAAAGGTTGTGCAGGTATAGGACTGCATAGTTTGGGATAGCTTATAAGAATTAATCGGTACTACCTATGCTAACAAGATGCATCTGCTTTTCGGTAGCCCGGAACGGAAGAACTCCACAGTTAAGCGTGCTTGACTTGGAGCAATTCTGGGATGGGTGACCTCCTGAGAAGTTTTCCCGGGATGTGTGCGAGTGAGGAAAAAGCACACTGAAAAGTCTCGTGTTAGTAGTGGGGATAGTCATTGATTCTTGAAGCGGCCAGGCGTTACATTGGCTGCCTTGCATATGCAAGTACTATGGCTAGCAATCGTTCAAAGTTTGATCCCCGAGCCAGAAAATGTGCATTTCTTGGATATCAACCATGTAACATCCCCGTCTCGAGCCGGTTCAATTAACATACATATGATAAAACAGAAAACAACGGAAGACTTAACTTATGAAAATACGAGCTAACTTTTTCTTTTTCTTTTTAAATTCTCATTCGTCGTAAACAAAAATGGGACAGAGTTTCCTCTATAAATCGGACAACTGAGGATTACAGGCTTCCAGTGGGGGGTTACGTGCATGAATGAATCAAATCGACACCTGAAAGAGATGGATTCCAAAGGTTGTGCAGGTATAGGACTGCATAGTTTGGGATAGCTTATAAGAATTAATCGGTACTACCTATGCTAACAAGATGCATCTGCTTTTCGGTAGCCCGGAACGGAAGAACTCCACAGTTAAGCGTGCTTGACTTGGAGCAATTCTGGGATGGGTGACCTCCTGAGAAGTTTTCCCGGGATGTGTGCGAGTGAGGAAAAAGCACACTGAAAAGTCTCGTGTTAGTAGTGGGGATAGTCATTGATTCTTGAAGCGGCCAGGCGTTACATTGGCTGCCTTGCATATGCAAGTACTATGGCTAGCAATCGTTCAAAGTTTGATCCCCGAGCCAGAAAATGTGCATTTCTTGGATATCAACCATGTAACATCCCCGTCTCGAGCCGGTTCAATTAACATACATATGATAAAACAGAAAACAACGGAAGACTTAACTTATGAAAATACGAGCTAACTTTTTCTTTTTCTTTTTAAATTCTCATTCGTCGTAAACGAAAATGGGACAGAGTTTCCTCTATAAATCGGACAACTGAGGATTTTCCAATCCCACTCAGAAGCATTTCCTGATAAACAGTTTATACAAATATAATCAAATGCCCATCCATGGGCGCATGCATAACTTGGCTCAGTGCCACTATATCTAACAGCATGCAATCCAACACGTAAACATATCTGAATACTACATCATCATATAACGTGCCTGAATACTCAAATGTACATGCATCAAACTGACAGACATGTACAAAATATATACAGACCATATACAAAATAAAGGATCAATGTCATGATCCATCAAAGGCGGAAATACAAAATGACATGAATATACTTTCAAAAAGTAGTAGCCTACAGCCACTCAAAATTCGATCCGTCAACTGCCTCAGCCACGTGTCGCGTCCCTGCCTAGTGAGGACTCACCGGGAATCTGGGCACCTGAAAATATGTCCCCAACGAGGGGTGAGATTACAAATCTCAATAAGCTCCAGGTTTATAGAGAATTCTCCATACCCCTGGCTCACTCCTGCATGAAAGTCAGATACAGAGTATACAAATACAACATATAACAGATATCATAACAGAACAGAGCATATATCCATATCATATCAGAGATGTGCGCCGTCATTCCCAAGGGAGGACCCCAAGCGGAAATCAACGCACGTGTTCCCGAGGGAGGACCCCAAAGCAGAACCAGACATATCAGAGATGTGTGTCGTCATTCCCAAGGGAGGACCCCAAGCGGAAATCAACGCACGTGTTCTCGAGGGAGGACCCCAAAGCGGAACCAGACATATCAGAGGCGTACACCATTAGTCCCGAGGGTGGACCCCAAAGCGGGCACCAGGGTACTATACAATCAATGGCCAGAGATTGTTACAGAAATCATATTTCAGAAGTCATATCAGAGCAAAACATATCATGTTATCAAATAACTCTATATGAATGCATCTATACAAAGCATCTAAATCACAGTCATACAGTCCAACCATAGTTCACTAACCATGGTGGATCACTCAAGCAGGAAAAGACTCCTTAAACATAGAGCTTACCTCTTGAAGCTTTATCAATTCGCTTACTTGTTGCACAAGTTACTTATATGTCTTCAAGAGATTATGATCCTTTTTAGTCCCTAGGTACACCTAGATCAAGAATCCAAAAATACAAATCATTAAAATGCTATCATGCCTAGACTTTCCATAAGGCATACATTTTATCGCTTATCTTCCTTTCTTTATATTTTTGCCAATGTTATGCCAATACACAAGTCTAGACCACCTTATACTCGTTAGCATTCTTTAATTTTAATCAAGTTTTCACTTGAGAATTTTCAACATCATTCATGCCATTTCACTTCAAAAGCCGCGGACATACCCTTAGGAAATCAAAGTATTTTTCAACCATTTTTCAAGTCATTTCACTTCTTAACTCATCAATTTTATACAATGAATTCAACACATTTTATTTACAATAAAATGTAGCAAAATATATCCCTAAATACCCTATAGGTCGAATCCTATAAGGGGAATTCCCAAAGATCCATCTCTTTTACAATACATTTTCTTTACTTCCTTACAACTTGCAAACACCTAGGCATGCATCCACTAGGTTCCTATTTTGAGTTTAGACACCAAGTCCTTCACAACACATCAAGGCCGAAACATCAAGGTATGTTTCCAAGGATTTTATTTCCAATGTAATATTCTTACTACATCAATTATTTGTTTCTGGACTCTACCGGTTGCTTAAACAGCAGTGCAAAATACCCGGTAGAAACAATATTCACGAGATTTTCACGGAAAGTGTCAGACTATACAATTTTTCGTTCTGAACTCATATTTGTCGTCAGAATTATCAAATTATGTCTCTAAAATTATTTTGCTCTTTTAAGCTCTACCGGTTAATTCACAAAACTGTAAATTCTCCGGCAGAACGCACTGTTCATAACATAGTCATGATTACAGTCAAAATACTCGGAATCACTCACTGAATCTAATTATGGCATTTAAATCCTTAAATTAAATTTCTAATTAAGATTTACCATTTAGGGTCATTATAAACCAAATACAAAAGGTTATATACTCTATGATCTTTTAGCTCACCCAATATTTATATCTCGCCATGTCATATTTTTTGAAACCTACTTTCCTTTTCCAAAAACAGAACCTACCATCCCCACCCTTCTACTTATGCAGCATTGCCCCTCAGCAAATGAAACTGATCATGATCTTATCTCTCCATCATATCCTACCAGCTCAAGTCAGCACACTCAGCATACCCTACCAGCTCAAGAAATTATATCCACACCAGAGTTGACTACTGCTACTGCAACTGATAATGTAAATCAGTCTCTGAACACTAGAAAATCCACCCGAATCCGCTAACCCCCTTCATATCTTGTTGACTATCACTGCAACCTGCTTACTTCTTCAGCTTGCCAACATTCCTCAGGTATTTCTCATCCCTTATCCTTTGTTTATTCTTTTGATTTTTGCTCACCCTCATGCAAACATATCTGTTCCAATATGAGTACACATATTGAACCAAAATCCTACAACGAGGCTTCAAAACATAAATGCTGGCGTGATGCCATACTTCAAAACACACCTTGGTTACAAGCAGTCATCAACAAATCATTCTCTATTCGTCCACAAAACTAATTCATCATTCACTGCATTATTAGTTTATGTGGATGATGTTTTACTTACGGGTAATGACTCAGATGAGATAGTTCGTGTTAAGAACTTCTTGGATAAAAAATTCAAGAGAAAGGATCTTGGACCAACTCGTTATTTTTTGGGCTTGGAGCTTTCTCGTTCTTCTAAAGGTATTGCTGTGAATAAACGTAAGTACTGTCTTAAGTTACTTGAAGATGGCGGACTGTTGGCACCAAACCAGCAAGCACACCACTAGATCCTTCTCAGAAAATGCAACGTGTACAAGGAGAACCTTTTCAAGATGTTGCACCCTAAGACGTCTTATTGGTCATCTTCTCTATTTGACAACCACAACATCAGATATTGCTTTTTCTGTACAACAATTAAGGCAATATGTTGCTAATCCTATGCAATCTCATCATATCGCAGCACTCAGAGTATTACGCTACTTGAAAGGATTTCCAAGGAAAGGATTACTCTTCCCTGCAAACAATAACACGCATGTCTTTGCTTTTGCTGATGCAGATTGGGCATGTTGTTTGGACACAAGACGCTCCATCATTGGCTTTTGCATATTCACCAGATCTGCTCTAGTCTCATGGAAATCGAAGAAACAAAGCACGATTTCTCATTCTTCCACAGAAGCTGAATATAGATCTTTAGCAAGTCTAACTTGTGAGCTACAATGTCTGCACTATCTACTCAAAGATCTCTGTCTTGTTTCTACAAAACCTGCTTCTGTATTTTGTGATAACAAATCAGCCATTTACCTCGCACATAATCCAGCTTTCCATGAGCGATCCAAACATATAGAGTTAGATTGCCACATTACCCGTGAAAAGATTAACGAAGGGCTTATCCATTTGCATCCAGTTTCTTCTGCCGCTCAAGTCGCGAACAAGTTTACAAAAGCATTGCATCCTCAACCTTTCAATTTGAATGTCAACAAGCTGGGGGGGGGGGTGGTAATGAACAATAATACTCTACCAGCTCAAGTTAGCATACATGCCAACTTAGCAACTAATCACGTGTCATTTTGTTAAGTCAGTTATAACTTCTTTAAACCTGTTTTGAATGTTAGCTGATATGTGAATGTAATATAAATAGAGTACTGTATATTGTAAAGAACTCAATTGATTCAATACATTCAATTCTTCACAATTCCCTCTCTTTTCATCGATCTCTTTATAAACTTCATCGGAACTTTCAAGGATGTCTTTTTAATATGCCAACCTCCTTTCTTCTTTTTTATTATTTTATTCAAAATATCTAAGATAGCAAGAGCTGACATAGTGGAAACCAATTTCCTCACATAGCAACACGTTACGTACAGGTGACAAAAGGTAAGATAAATGATTAAACAAGTAACAATAAAAAACAATAAATATGATAGATAAAGGAACAAAGAATGGTTGGAGTATGGTTGGAGACTTGGAGCCTCGTATACAGAGTAGGAAAAATATAAACAATTTGGCTACTGGCTTGGCTATGGAGGTGTTGTGACTGTTGTCCCATGGTAAAGCAGCCTTGCTAGTAGCGTGTAGAGGTTATATTTGACGGTAAATGTATACATACTTAGGTTAACAGTTAAATTCATACTAAATTTGGATTAGGATAAATTAAAATTTTATAACATAAACATGGATTTATTGAAGTAAAACTAGCTCTAGCTTAATTCACTTTCACCTCTACATAGCACTTAGCTACTTTCGTCACAATTTCCAATGACTTCTGGTGTAGCGAAAAGATGAACGGAGAGCATAGCATTTTGCTTTCTATAATACATAGATATACAATCAAAAAGATTTTTTATTCAACTTCTACAGTTCTACCCTTTTTTTTCTATATATCTTGTTTGGAGATTCAATATTAAAAATAAAATAAAATTGACAAACACAATGGGCTCCAAATCAACTAAACAATTAAATCACTTTCGTCACCACTGTATAACAATTTTTATTTTTCTTTCTGACGAAAACAGTTGGTTCCATTTATTATTTTCTTATTACTGGATTTGGAAACTAGGTTTTAAAACTAGCGAATTCATTTATTTTCCATAACTCCTGCTATTTGACAATTCATTCTCAATCAAAATTTTCATCAATTTTTTTAAATAAAAAATCGTTTGTGTCTATTGACTTCGTTTAAACCAAATTAATTGCAATAAATTCAAGTCTCTCAAATAATTTAAAAATTAGTAAAGATTGTGACAACGAACCTCATTTTTACAAAGTAACAAAAATTACGTTTTGATTTCTTTAAGAAAAAAAATTCAATTAGAAAACCATATATTCAAAAAATAAAAGGAGATAATGAATTCAATACCAAAATTGCAATCATGCCCAATATTAAACTATTGGGACCTAATTATATAATCAAGCTCTAATACCAAATATAAGAAATTACAAAATATGGTTATATGAAATTAGAATACCAAAATGGTTTAAGCTTACTCATTGAAGACACGGCTCTTGATTTCTTGAAGAGTTATTTTATTCTTCCTGTTTGCTCTGATGTTCCTGCAAGGTTTGAGAGATCAAGATCTTCCTCTGTCGTTCACACCACTTCCTAATCACAATTGTCAATGGGACAAGTTGTGAAACGATGATTTTCCAACACATTGTGAATGCAAAAGGAACCTAGTCAAACTTATTAACCTCATGAGCTTATGATTTACAGGTATCCAAGCCAAACAAAAAGATTATTTAATTAAGCGGGCTTTATACTACATTCTCGTATGGATTATGACTTAGCCCGTTTTTATAAAAATAAGACAATCTACAATTGATTGAATCTCATAATGATTTTAAAAAATTCCAACAATTTTTTAATGAAATTTAATGTTATATGTAAAAGAGTGATACATTGAATTTCATATGGAGAGGACGTTACTCTTTAACCCTTACGAAAAGAAAAATAAAGCGTAATCCGATTGATAGAAATGATATAACCTTTGTCCCTATTGGACCAATTTCAGAGGTACATAAATTTATAATAAAATTTAATGATGTGTTTAAAAAAGTGATACATTGAATTTCATATGCAGATGACATTACTCTTAACACTCAAGTAACGCTTGTTTTTTTGCCTTATACCATTCAATCTCTCTCTAAAGCACACACAAAAGAATGGCCTCATCGAGTTCATCAGCAATGGAATTGGAACACAAAAAATCTCGAATGGCCATCACGTTAGAGTCAGAAGCAATTGACAGAATCAGCAATCTGCCAGAGCCATTGTTGTGTCACATACTCTCATTCCTCACATCCAAAGAAGCAGCAGCCACAAGCACCTTGTCAACAAAATGGAGACCACTATGGACCTCAGTCCCAGTCATTGATCTACACGAAGAGGTTTGTTTTCAAGTACGAGAACGGGTACTTAAACGTATCCCCAAGAGTGGCATCAGGTTTTCCACTATTGTAAATGGAGTCTTCGATCAACGCACCACTCACTCCCTTAAGAAACTCCTTCTCTCGAGTGTCCTAAAGAGTTGCAATTCTAACCATGTCATGGCTTGGGTATCATTCGCCATTGCTGGTAACGTTGAGGAGATTGAACTCACCTTTTCAATGGATGAAGGCATCGAACTCCCTATTACCCATTTCACTTGCAAAGAAAACATCGAACTCCCTATTACCCTTTTCACTTGCAAAACACTCGTGGTTTTAAAGCTCCATGGCTGCATCGACATCAAGAATGTTCCTTCCTCTGTCCACCTACCCTTGCTTAAGATTGCCGACATCAATGATGTTCACTTCCCATATGTTCAATATGGATGTCCCCACTTTATCACCACTTTCCTTTCTGGATGTCCCCTTCTTGAACAGCTTTCAGCGAATCTGTCTCCCTCTGGCTCCGTCAAAATCTCTAATCCTCTGTTGAAGAAGCTCTGCATTTTTAGTGGATATAACGTACATGGTGTTACCAAGCTCGAAATCGACACCCCTTCTCTCCTATTCCTTGATATTCGAGCTACTTCAATCCTAGATTATTCGGTTGAGAATGTTGGAAATTTGGTGGAAGCAAGGCTTTTGGTTTATGAGAAAAATGGTCCTGTGGATTTTGTTTTGAATCTTATCAAAGCAATTCGTGAAATTAGGATTATGTCTTTGTCTTATGGTCACAAAGGGGTAATTCATGCCTTTCTTTTTCACAAGCACACACATAGTCAATCCTTCAGCTCACACTAACATATGATGTCTTGTTATGTATTTTCATCTATATGCAGGCCTTTGATAAAACTTGTAATCTAGATCTTCCCGAATTTTGCAATTTGGTTCGCTTGGAGCTAAGTCATTATTATTGCTATAAATCGGAGTTGCTGGTAAAGTTCCTTCAAAAATGCCCCAAGCTTGAAGTTCTTATCATTAAGAGGGTTTGTTCAATTAATTCCAAGGTTTTATTTTGGTATATATATATATATAGAGGAGGGATATTCTCACTACCAAAATTTTCTACTACCAACTTACTACTTATCTAATCATCATTAGATTAACATTTTCTCTCTCTTAAAAAACTTTTTAACATTCTCTCTCTTTGATCCAATGGTGATGTGATGGATAATAAGCTAGTAGTAAAAATTTTTGGTAGTTAGAATATCATCACTCATATATATATATATATATATATATATATATATATAAAAGTGTTGTTTGTTCGTACCTTTTTTGAATAGTTGTGTCCCTTGTTGCCAGGATTCTTTTGCTAGTGAAGAAATGCCATGGAATGAGCCAACATGTGTTCCTAATTGTCTTTCATCACACCTTACCATGTTTAAATTTAAAAAATATAGAGGTTACTTGGAAGACCTGGCACTTACAACATATATTTTTAAGAGTGCAAAACTTTTGAAGATAGCGACAATTCAGATCGATAACTTCTCGGAGAAGAGCAACATTCAAAAACAAATATCTGTTGTACCAAGGACCTCTACTATCTGTGAGCTTGTATTCGAACAAATGTCTTAATGAGATCTTGAATTCGAATAAACAACTCGTGTAGCACGAGTGCTAGATTTCCAAGATACATATCCTACATGTGAGATTGTATATATTTAAGGGAAAAGTGTGTATAATTTTGAAGGATGTAAAGTTGTGTCATTTTAAGAGAGAGAAAGAGATAGATAAAAGAGGAGAGAGAGTTGACAAAAAAAAATAAAGTTGTGGGTCCCACCTCTTTGTGAGAGTGAAAGGATGTAAGTTGTGTAATTTAAAAGTATAGACACTTTTCTCTATATTTAAATAATGAAACATGTTTCTCATCCTTTCTCTTGTGAGTAGCTTCAATAGTAGATATGAAGTATATCTATGGCAATAAAAAAAAAATAGTGAAAAGAAAGAACAAAAACACCTCTCTAACTTTCTCACTAAAGTAACAAATACGCACTGTTTTCATGTCTAACTATTTGAGTATTTTTTTTTTTTGGGCAAACTTTTTCTTATAGGTAAATGTATTTTTTTTCCTGCACTAACATAGTGAACTGTACCTCACTTTATTCTTATTTTTTTTTTTTATAAAATGATGGGACCCAATGTTTCTTTGTATCAACAGGTGTTAGTTGGAAATTTTCTTTAGTTTAGTAGTATAACTCTTATTGGAAATGGGCTGAATATAATTGAAAGTGCAGGTAAAAGTAACCCAAATTGCAAAGAATGGGCCCAATAAGGTATTTGGGTTGATAAAGTTATATTTATAATATATGCGATATTTTGTCTCTGCTATTTGAACCAGTTATGTCACAATTGTAATAAAGGAAAGAGATGGCAAAGTGAGACCCGTTGGATGCTCTTTTGATCTGATGGACAGCAAACATTTGAAGCTTTGGCTTAAGTAAAAGTCTATGTTTTGTAATAAAAAGAAGTGAGATTTTCGTTGAACAGAGAACTTAGTTTTTTCATTGTAATAAGTTTTTCACATATTTTGGGCGCTTTAGTTTTCTTTGAGAGTTTCTTGGATATACATGCATGAAGAAGATCTTTCTTGAAGGGATTCAAGAGGAAACGAATTCTGCATGCAAGCTTCTGAACAGTAGCATCGTGTGTTAGTTTCTCTTTGTTGTAGAAATTTGAATTTGAAGAACATATTGGTCTGTTACCTTCTACTCTTTACTGTGTCTGGTATATGTGAATGAAAAACATGTTTACTGTTATTTCAAATTTTTTTTTTTCAACATGCATTGCTAATTCCATTTTCTAGAATTCTGATGAAGATGACAAGTACCCAATAATTGATTCTAAACTGCTGTGCATGTCCTTGATATTTGATTAATTGAATTTTCTTGGTTTAAGTTCCATGAGAATGGGCTTAAAAATTCTTGCATGAACTTTTATTGAAAAATTTGAGTTTATGCATTTCATTAATTCAAGATTTCAAGATTAGGAATAATCTGAGAAAATTTTTGATTCAATGAACTGATTCAAGATTAAGGGATTAATTTGAATCATTTTCAGAACTGAATTTGGAAAAGTTTAGTTAAGTTCTACAAAAGTCAGGTTCCATAAAGATAGGTGCTACAACAATTAAAACGCAGACATGCAACTTTCAAAGAAAAGTCATTGAAATCAGATTTCTAGATTTTTAATCTTCATTTGTACTCATTTAAACGTGTTCTTAGTATTCATAGTATAGTTTGCATTTTAGAAATTATAATTTTCATTGAAAAAGCCATCAAATTCACCTTCAAGAAAAAAAAAAGAATAACCGAAAGAAAATAAATTTCTCGTTCCCAGAGAACAATACTTGAATTCTTTTTGAATTCTATACTTTCTAAAAATTACCAACCAACGGCAGGAAGTTGGGCAATTTTCCAGCAAAAGGAGAAAAGCAAATCCTTTTTTTTTTTAATATGCAAGGAACAACAAGGTATAGATGATATTTTACC
The DNA here is from genome assembly GCF_033153095.1 of Gastrolobium bilobum. Lineage (NCBI taxonomy): Eukaryota > Viridiplantae > Streptophyta > Magnoliopsida > Fabales > Fabaceae > Gastrolobium > Gastrolobium bilobum. The sequence goes on along the minus strand of NW_026897257.1, from coordinate 85,482 downwards.
ATCAATTATTTGGGAAGCTGATGTTTCATTTAACAAATTTTTTATATTTAATAAAATTTTGAAATTGGTAAGGATTAATTTCCATACGTGTACATTTTATTCTTAAGCCTTAGTTCTTACAATAGGAATATTGGGATTTTAATTCTACAAGGGTAGAATAATAATCTATACATGATCTAGACATAGGCTTACATAGATTACATACTATTAAATTCATCCACTTAAGGCTTAATTCAAGAGGAATTACTAGAACATTAGGATTCTAATTGGATTAAAGGGTTAAACGTACTAAGACATTACAGTTTAACTATTTAATTTGGAAAAGATGAATTGTCTGAGCTAATGAATTAATAGATTATAAAAATTAATTTAGAATTATAAAGGAGCATCAGAGGGAATTTGCATCCTAGCTACAGTCTCTTTATATTAATTACTCATACCTTCTTTTACGTTCTTCATTATTTTTTGAATGCTTTTGCTTATTATTGTCTTTAAATTTAATTCAAAAATTTCTATCTCAATTAAATTGAATTTTCCAAATTAAGGGGACTAGTTAGAATAATAATTGGTGCATTAATCCTCGTGGAAACAATCTTTTCTCATCACTTTATTACTTGGAACGATCGATATATTTGCCGAAACTGCAACAGATCAAATCAATGACACTTTACATTATTAAAGAATTAAAGAATTATTAATTCACAATAAATAATAACCGTTGATTGACAGAAATCAACGGTGTTAAGATATGGTTGTAAGAGATTGTAAAAAAAAGGTTGTAAGTATAACTTTCCTCTTAAATTAATATATAAAAACTTCAAAAATAAAAATAAAATAATGATATTTAACATTATTGAAAAATTAAATTAATGGTAAAAATCTGAGCAGAAAAAGTCAAAAACTTTGTACTTTAATATATGGGAAAAAATATTTCTCAAGCAGCTTGAGATAAGTTTATCTCCGACTACCTTAAAACTATGTCGTTTTATTTATTTATTTCCTTATATAAATTCATTCACCTTTGAATGATTATGATTCTCTTTTTCTCTCTCTTTCTTTATCACCATTGATCCATCTTTGTACAGTTATAATTTAGTAGCCGGAAATAAGATTATCTCAAGCTGCTTGAGAAATGATAAGCCCTTAATATATATATATAGGGGTTTGATTTTCTCATGTTGAATGAGAATTCAATTCTCATGTTGTGACTCAACTAGTGGTGAGTCCCACATTTATTAAAAAAAGAAAAAGAAAAGAAAAATTTTGCATGCAAATCGAAGGGTCACAACATGAGAATTGAATTCTCATGCAACATCAGAAAATATTTTCCCATATATATATATATATATATATATATATATATATATTCGTGCTTTAATAATTTAACTATACCTTTCGACGTGTGAATTGTCAGATTTTTCATTTTATTATAATCTCCAATAAAAAAACATTAATAATATTACGAAAGGAATATATATATATATATATATATATATATATATATATATATATATATATATATATATATATATATGGTTCGCTTTTTCTGTGGTCACTGCCAGTAAGTCCAATACAACGTTGTTTTGGGACAAAAATTATGATTTTTTAATTTTAATTTATTTCAGGTTATTATAGTCTTTATAATTATAATTTTTTAATCTTTCAATTCCAAAACGATGTCGTTTTGGGAGTAAATACAGATAACTTATCTGCAGTAACAGCAGAAATATTTTTCGGATATATATATATATATATATATATATATATATATATATATATATATATGTGAGTAAACGATTTCTCCAGTCAACGGAGATAAGTTATCTCTGGTGAGCCCAAAACAACATCGTTTTAAGGCGAAAATCAAGGTATTTTTGTAATTCTAATATATTGTAGGGTTATATTAGTCTTTATCATTCTAATTTTTTAATCTTAAAATCTCAAAAAGTCGTTTTGAGCTCATTGAAGATAATTTTATCTCTAGTAACTAGAGAAATATATTTTCTTAAATATATATATATAGGGCTTAATATTTCTGCAGCAGCCGTAGATAGTGTTATCTACAGCTGACACAGAAAAGTGGGCCCCACGGCTTTTAAAAAAAAAAAACTCAGGATCCGTTGCCGTATCCTAGGATTCGGACGTGTATCCTTGCTTGCTGTAGATACAGCAGCTGCAGAAATCATTTTGCCATATATATATGCTTTAATGTTTCTAGGGTGAATGTAGATAAGTTATCTACATTCATTCCCAAAACAATGTCGTTTTTGGTTGAAAAATTAAAAAATTATAATGAGAAAGACTATTATAACCCTAAAATAAATTATAATTACAAAAATATCTTGATTTCTGCCCCAAAACGATGTCACTTTGGGCTCAATGTAGATAACTTATCCACATTAATCGCAGAAAAAATGAACTCATACATACATATATATATATATAGACACACACGACCTTTGCCCCTATTAGACCATTTTGAGACGTACATAAATTTATAATAAAATTTAATGTTGTATTTAATATTGTATTTATAAAAGGGATACATTGAATTTCATATGCAGATGAGATGAGATTACTCTTGACACTCAAGTAAAGCTTGTTTTTTTACCTTATACCATTCAATCTCTCTCTACTCACAAAAAAATGGCCTCATCGAGTTCATCAACAGTTGAATTGGAACACCAAAAAACTCGAATGGCCATCACGGCAGAGTCACAAGCAATTGACAGAATCAGCAATCTCCCAGAGCCATTGTTGGGTCACATACTCTCATTCCTCACAACCAAAGAAGCAGCAGCCACAAGCACCTTGTCAACAAAATGGAGACCACTATGGACCTCAGTCCCATTCATTGACCTATATGAAAAAAAGTCCCATTTCAAACCGAACCCCCGTCCTCGTTGCTTGTTCTTTTCGCGTAAACCAAATCCCCACACCAAGTTTTCCACTATTGTAAATCGAGTCTTCGATCAACGCACCACCCAACTCCTTCTCTTGAGTCTCCAACAAGGCAGTTGCAATTCTAACCATGTCAAGGCTTGGATATCATTCGCCATTGCTGGTAACGTTGAGGAGATTGAACTCTTCTTTTCAATGGATGACAACATCGCACTCCCTATTACCCTTTTCACTTGCAAAACACTCGTGGTTTTAAAGCTCCATGGCTGCATCAGCATTATCAATGTCCCTTCCTCTGTTCACCTTCCCTTGCTTAAGATTGCCGACATCATGATGGGTGCTTGCTTCGCATGTGTTTCCCATATCACCACTTTCCTTTCTGGCTGTCCCCTTCTTGAAGAGTTTTCAGTGAACTTGAGGAATCTGATGCCCTCTGGCTCCGTCAAAATCTCCAATCCTTTGTTGAAGAAGCTCTGCATTAAAGGCAGATTTTGCATTTGTGATGTTACCAAGCTCGAAATCGATACCCCTTTTCTCCTATTCCTTTATATTGATGCTAATTCAATCCTAGATTATTCGGTGGAGAATGTTGGAAATTTGGTCGAAGCAAGGCTTGGTGTTTCTGTGGAAAATGGACCTGTGGATCCTGTATTGAATATTTTCATAGGAATTCGTGAAATTAGGTTTATGTCTTTGTCTTATGATGAAATATGGGTAATTCATGTCTTTCTTTATCACAAGCACACACCTTGTCAAACCTTCAGCTCACACTAACATGAGTTGGGTTGGATTTGTTAAATCTAAAATTATGAATCATGCAATGATTATAAAATACCAAATGTTAATAAATCAGAGTTGTAATTATGTGTACCTTGTTGGGCCATCACAAAGTCAGAGAAGGACGGTTGGAAATATGGGAACAAGATGCTAGAGTCTTCCTCTCTATTGCCTATTCAGAAATTGGCAGCCTTCGGCAGATGGGAGCATGATGGCTTATGGAGCTTAACTCCAATATTTATAGGCTAGAGAGGGGACCTAGCTAATAACCTAGAAAAGAGTCTGTGTCCACTGGGTCCACCCATCATGGAAAACCAGGGTCACACTAAAGCCTACACTGCTGCCCAACTAGGCCCAATAACAACAGATGCCAGAAGCTCAATTCAATGTGATCACAATGAGCTAGTTACAATAATAATATTGAAATATCCATTAACCCGATTAATTTTAAATACAAAACTAATTAATTAATATTGCCCATAAAATGAATTTCTAACATTCTCCCACTTGGGCTATATTAATTAATTTAATATTATTTTGAAAATCATTTTATTTCGAAAACGACTCTATCGGGTTAATAACTAAAAAATAATTTTACGTGGCCACAATTTTGAAAAACAATATTCCAATTTCAGCATCTCCACACAATTCAATCCAACATAATCTCCTCATAGGAATATGGCGATCAATATACCGAAAATATCATAGCATATGACCTTCCATACTCACATACAATGAGTATTATATCTTCATGAATCAAGGCCTAGTAGTGTAGTAAGAATTAGTGCCAAAATGTGATCAACAATGTGACACACTAATTCTTATCGGTCCTCAATGTAATTTCTCAACAACATGAAATTACATTAGTGCAATTTCCAAGCAACATGAAATTACACTCTGTAATGCAACTTCTCAACAACATGAAATTGCATTACCACAATTTCTAAACAACATGAAATTGCACTTCTTGATACGATTTCTCAACAATATGAAATCGCATCACCGCAATTTCTAAACAACATGAAATTGCTTTGCTTAAATAAACCAGTATGTCACATTACAACATGAGATCTCAAAATTTCTGACATCCAATCACCTTTAAGCTCACAACATGCTTAAAGATATTATTCCATACATATATTTCTTAGTCGACAGGAGAAACAATAATAATGATGATCATCATCAATTACGTAAATTCAAACAAATATCACAAAATAATTATCAGTTTGCACAGAAAAGAAACAAACTGAATATGACTCCCACTAACCAAAGGAATCAAAAAAAATCTAAAATATTCAAAAGCAAGCATTGAGTATTACTCCCACTAATTAAGGGAATCAAAAGATTCTAAAGAACTCATGTTCTATATACAAAAGAAGCTACTCTAAGGTCTTTCTTTTCAAAGCTTTTAGATAAAAGGCTATTGTTTTATTCAATAAATCAACATCTTACTAGCAAATAAAATGTCATATACATAAAGTACTAAGAAAATATATTTACTCCCACTTACTAATTAATGAGCATACACTGACTTTAGAGATCTGTCCCCTTTGGGCAGATAGATCACCTAGACCAATGCACCTCCAATAATTTTATTACAGTTAAGCTTCCAATTAAAACACACAATAACCCCCTTTAGGCAGAAAATTGCATGAAATAACTAGAAGCACTCCTCAATTATTTTTTTGTATGTAAACAGTTCAAGCGGAAGCATACAATCCAATAAACAAAATATTACAGCATGCAACACAGGTCGAGAGTACAAAATTATACAACAATATCAAATTAGAGCTAATTTTTTAATACATTTTGCACCAAAATATACCCAAAAATAAAATAAAATTCATAATTGATAGAATTTAACACAAGTTAATCTTTATCACTAAAAGTTATACACATAATGTAATAAATTAATCATGAGCAATAACAAAAATAATTAAATATCATAGACTCCCCTTTGGGCAGAGTATATAATATATAATTATTTTTCATCACATGAAGATTTAACAACGGAGAAAATTATATACAATTGTCTAAAATTTATCCCCTTTGGGCAGATAAATTTTATAAATTATATATCTCCTTAATTCCAACATAAACGCATCACATGTAATTTTCAAAAAATTTATCCCCTTTGAACAGATAAATAATTTTCAATTAGATATTCCCATCAATAATATTTATCTTCATGTAATTTATTATTATATATTAAAAATCCCTTTTGGGCAGATAATTAACATATAATAATTATTAAACAACAATAATATCTCATGAACCAAACATGCTCAAACAACATGAAACACTTTTCCAATATGTGTTTCTAAAAATTATTGCATTTGATAATCCAAAAAAAAATCTCATTCAATATCAAACACAACTTTAAAATTGTGCACCGAGAGCAACTTAAGTAATAATACCACATGTATATTAACATTGAATGTATCGCGTAATATTATAATATTAGAAATATTGGATAGGAATAGATTAAAACTCTATCGTTTTCCTATCGTTACAATGTATTCAAATTCTAAGCCAATTTTTGACATTACTTAAGTGATAGACGAACATGTGAACAACTGCAAATAGGAAACATACATTCTTATAGATCTGTGCACAAATCAAGGCCACGAAGAAGATGAACTTAGCCCCCAAAAGTAAGGTTTGATTCTAAATATAAAGTATGATGATACAGTATACCTATAACTTACACTCATAACATCAACATCAATTACATCTTTATCTCAAATTAATTGGATCGGTGGTAGATGAACTCAAATAAAAAAAATTTCTCATAAAAAATAAAAAATATCGTAACAGTACTGAAGGCCAGCACAAAAATATCTTTTTAGATATATCAAAATCGTAACAATATTGGAGGCCTATGTAATATAAAGAACCTAAACAACAACAAAATTTAAACAGTAAAAGATGGAAACTGCAACCATGATTTTTAAATATCTTTCAATAACAATATTGAAATTTTCAACTAGGAATCTAGGATTTTCAAGCGTAATAATAACTCCTGCACCAAACATGCTCAAACAATATGAAACACTTCTTCAACATGTGTTTCTAAAAATTATAGCATTTGTCAATCAAGAAGAATTCCACTCATTGTCAACTACAATTATTAAAATTGTGTATCAAAATAATATTTTGTTTATACCATCACGGAATGTGCTAATCAATTTTAAAAATTATATAAAATTCAAATAATGGTAGCATGTATTTAAAATACAGCAAAATAACAAAATAAAAATTATTGAATGAAACAAAAGAAAAGCCGCAACACCACATAACTCATACTCCTTTATCCCTGATTTGATTATTGTGGCTACTTTCATTGTACAAACATCTAATACGGTATATAGTGCGCTTTCACTGTGGCCTTGGATGGAGACACAAAAAACCCACATCCTAAGGTGGCTCTCCTAAAATGGATAAGAGTTCTTCTTTGTTTTCTTATTTTCAACAAAATATTCGGAAATATTACATTATCCCGTTATAGACATCCCGTAATATTATATGCGAAAATATTACAAAATAATAACCGGACAAACTAATACTGGGTCCGCAAAGATAACACTTTGAATTTAGTGAAATGGAATAGTATATTGTAACAAACAAATTTTCACTACAAAACTTCCGTGGACTTCTTCAAAGGTTTTGAATAAAAATACATAAATGAACTTATCTTTGTCCAAAATTAACCTTTTTGACTTGTCAAATTAACCAAAAACCAACCACTAACATAATACTGCAGACATCAAAGTAACCGCAACTGATGAAAAGGAAGGCGTTTCTTAAAGATGAAACGTTCTTTAACAAAACTTCCACACTAAAAGTTTTCTTGGAAAATTAAAAAAAATGGTCTTTTACCGGAAACATAATACAAAAGTTTCTTTAATGTTCACAACAAACAAACCGTAAACTTGTAAACAATATCCGTAAAAGACGAAACTGATAAAACAGTATATTTATAAAAAAATAACAAATCAAAAAAAATAATTTTTCAAGGACGTGTACCATACAAACAGTATACTTATTTTTATCCAAACAAACAATGAATCATTTAATATTAAAAAATGATTCATGAAACAAAAAAACACGCAAATTAAGTAAAGTCGCTAACAGTAAAATAATTCCACGAAACATAAATTTGTTAGTATGGGCATACCACGTTTTCCGAAACACTTGAATCAATTTTATTTATTTTTTTTTTTTTTTATTTTATTTTTTTATTTTTTTTATTTTTTGCTAATATTGATGCACGTTTCACAAAACAGAATTTTCAAACTTGAGGAAGCATATATCTTCAAACTGCATATTATCTTCAAACTTCATATTGATGCACAACAAGTTTGATCTAAACTTGAATATCCAATCTTGAAAAAATAATAGGCCTAGTTACTGTACGATGTTCCTCAATTGCACACACATATATATGTCAAAAGCTATAAGGCAAAATCTTTTAGATAACTTCCTGCCATGAGGATCTAAAGTCAAAAACAGAATCATGTAGACTACAGCCATATTTTGGGAACAAGTGATACATTAGATAATATATCTATCCATGCAATATCTATTCAAAAATATCGTAACATGGCCAAAATATATTTTCTGTTGTATTTTGAATATATATATAAAAAAAAACAAACCCAAAACTAATAATGGCCATATCTTTAAAACTGATTCACGTTTGAATAATAGATATATCTATTAAATATATAACTGAAACGATTTGAATAATAATAATTATATAAATCAGAACTGATATATAACTGAAACGATGTAATAATAATTATTAATTGACTAAAAACCGGAACTGATAACAAGTACTCAGAAAATCGTGCCCACGATATTCATAGATATTCTTTAATAGATATGTTACAAGAAGTGGAACCAGACGAAAGTAACAAACTTACGTGGACCTAATAAATCGGTTTTGATAAAACAAAATGCGGAACAATAATGGCACGATGCATTTTATGAAACGGTTCAAGAAACAACTTGATAAACAATAGTAAAAAAATATATATTTAAATATATCTTTCTCATATAATGCAATTGCTAGAGACGAAAACAGTGTATCGATTTTATAACTCTCAAACATCTTTTGTAACTTTTAACAGACATATAGGACAAATAAATTAAAACACCCAAATATCTTTTCCAAAAATATTTTCTCATCTTTTAACACTGAATAACGCTAATTGCTATTCAAAATAGGATTTCAAGACAAATAAATATGAGATAGAATGCAATAAGGGTAAAACATATCATATGCGTGTTTCCCAGGATTAACAATTAACAACCTATAAACTGCGAACAGTAATACAAGCCCCTTTTGAAAATAGTAAATACCAGGAAGGTTGATTTCACTTTATTGTATTTATTTTTCACAATTATACAAGAAAAAATAAATTTCTTCACAGATTACCCATCAACGAATCAGTCTTCTCTGCTAACAATGGCGAATTGTCGAAGAAAAGTAAAAAAAAATGCTAATGATCTTCCCGTTCACGATTCACTTACAATTATTGAAAAATAAAATAAAATACAGACACTAGGTTGAATACTATGGGTAGAAATTGTCCTCAACACGTGAACCATTCAAAACATATAATACCGTACATTCAAAACATCTATGTACGCTAGCTAGAAATCATAAAAATGCAAGATAGAATTGCACAGAAAACAATGATAAAGAAAGATAACACTACACGTGAATTCTCAACCGAACAAATAAAGTTATATTGGATTCTATAATCATATACATGTGGCTCTGATACCAAATGTTAAATCTAAAATTATGAATCATGCAATGATTATAAAATATCAAATGTTAATAAATCAGAGTTGTAATTATGTGTATCTTGTTGGGCCATCACAAAGTCAGAGAAGGACGGTTGGAAATATGGGAACAAGATGCTAGAGTCTTCCTCTCTATTGCCTATTCAGAAATTGGCTCCCTTCAGCAGATGGGAGCATGATGGCTTATGGAGCTTGACTCCAATATTTATAGGCTAGAGAGGGGACCTAGCTAATAACCTAGAAAAGAGTCTGTGTCCACTGGGTCCACCCATCATGGAAAATCAGGGTCACACTAGAGCCTACACTGCTGCCCAACTAGGCCCAATAACAACAGATGCCAGAAGCTCAATTCAATGTGATCACAATGAGCTAGTTACAATAATAATATTGAAATATCTATTAACCCGATTAATTTTAAATACAAAACTAATTAATTAATATTGCCCATAAAATGAATTTCTAACAGGATTTTCATGTTTTGCTCTTTGGATTTTCATGGTAAAATATGCTATCTTGGTTATGTATTTTCATCTACATGCAGGACTTTGATAAAAGTTGTAATCTAGATCTGCCCGAATTTTGCTATTTGGTTCGCTTGGAGCTAAGTCATTATTATTGCTATAAATCGGAGTCGCTGGTAAAGTTGCTTCAAAAGTGCCCCAAGCTTGAAGTTCTTATCATTCACAAGGTTTGTTCAATCAATTCGAAGGTTTGATTTTGGTATATATATATATATATATATATATATATATATATATATATATATATATATATATATATATGGGAAAAACATTTCTCAAGCAGCTTAGATAAGTTTATATCCGGCTACCCCAAAACTACGTCGTTTTATTTATTTATTTTCTTATATTAATTGATTCACCTTTGAATGGTTATGATTTCCTTTTTCTCTCTCTTCCTTTGTCACCATTGATCCATCTTTGTACGATTATGATTTAGTAGCCGGAGATAAGATTATCTCAAGCAGCTTGAGAAACGATAAACCCTATATATATATATATATATATATATATATATATATATATATATATATAGGGTAAGGATCATTTTACACCAATGTAAGTTACACTCTTAATCTTGTCCGTTGGTCCCACTTATATCTAAGGGGCTCTAATTTTTTAGTAATATGAGCCATTAGATCCAAGTAGATCAATGGTCAAGATTAAGTGTAAGACTTCTAACTCTTATACCGGGGTAAGAATATCCTGCCCCATATATATATATATATATATATATATATATATATATATATATATATATATATATATATATATATAGGGGCAGGATCCTTACACCGGTGTCAAACTTTGAAATTTGACACCAAATCTTAACCGTTGATTTTCGCCAATCAAAGGCTATCATTTATTGGCAATTAATGATTAATTAATAAGTGTAATTTCCAATAAATGATAACCGTTGATTGGCGGAAATCAACGATTAGGATTTGGTGTCAAATTTCAAAGTTTGACACCGATGTCAAATGATACTATCCCACATATATATATATATGTGTGTGTGTGTGTGTGTGTGTGTGTGTGTGTGTGTGTGTGTGTGTGTGTGTGTGTGTGTCTGGGTCAAGATCATTTTACATCAGTGTAAGTTACACTCTTAATCTTGTCCGATAATCCCACTTATATCCCACTTGTCAAGATTGAGTGTAAGACTTCTAACCCTTACACCGATCTAAAGAATATCCTGCCTTATATATATATATATGTGTGTGTGTGTGTGTATATATAAATATATATATGAGAAAAGTATTTGTAGAGCCACTTTATGTAAGATTATCTACATTTACTCTTTTTTAACTAAGTATGACTGGTCATACTTAGTTATAACAATAAAACTGTTTTTTTTTTTCTTTCCTCAGACACTGTCGGCTGATGTGGCGGAGAGAGAAAATGCAATTTAATGTATGACTGGTCATACTTAGTTAAAAAGTGGTAGTTGTAGACAACATTATCTAAAGTGGCTGTAGAAGTATTTTCATATATATATATATATATATATATATATATATATATATATATATATATATATATAGGTGTTGTTTGTTCGTACCTTTTTTGAATGGTTGTGTCCCTTGTTGCCAGGAATATTATGATACTAATGAAATGCTATGGATAGAGCCAACATGTGTTCCTAATTGTCTATCATCACACCTTAAAACGTTTAAATTTAAAAAATATAGCGGCTTCGGGAGTGAGCTGGGACTTACATCATATATTTTAACCAGTGCAAAACTCTTGAAGTTAGTGACAATTCATATCGTTAACTTTTGGCAGAGTATGAACGAGAAGAACAACATTCAAAAACAAATATCTATGGTACCAAGGGCCTCTATTACTTGTGAACTTGTATTCGAATAAATGTCTCCTAAATGGGATTTTGAATTCGAATAAACAACTGATCGTGTAGCACGAGTGCTAGATTTCGAACAAACATATCTTGCATGTGAGATTGTATATATTTAAATAATGAAATATGTTTCCAACCCTTTGTCTTGTGAGTAGCTTTAATAGTAGATATGAAGTATATCAATGGCAATAAAAAAAAATATTAGTGAAAAGAAAGGGCAAAAACACCTCTCAACTTTCTTAGTAAAATAAGAAATGTGCACTATTTTGAGAGTATTATTATTTTTTTAATATGCAATGAACAACAAGGGTATAAATTAATGATATTTTACCATTAATTATTTGGAAGCTTGATGGTTCATTTAACAATTTTTTTATATTTAATATTATTTTTGAATTGATATGGATTAATTTCCACTCTTGTAAATTATATTCTTAAATCTTAATTGTTGATCTCATTTGTATTTAAAGTTTTACGTGTTAACAAATAAAAATTGTTATTCTTAATTATACCAATGTAAAATAATCCCACAACCTCACCTTATTTTTAATTGCATGTTAACAAATTTTGCTTAAAATCATCGTAAAATAAATGTAGACAACAGAAAAGAAGTTACCCTAATTTGGATAACATATTGTCACGGCATTAAACAAGAATCTTTCATAAGAGTTTTTCTCCATTCATTAGATGATATCATCAATATTTCGTAGCAACGAAGTCTCCTGCAAAAATTATTTCGGAAGATAAATCGTATCTTAAAATTTCTCCTTTATGGTAAGGGGATGTTTATATTTAGAAAAAAAGCTTTCATATTTCTATGGTGAATGTAAATAAATTATCTATATTCACTCTGAAAACAAAGTCATTTTCGGTTGAAAAATTAAAAATTTATAATGAAAAAGACTGTTATAATCTTGAAATAAATTATAATTATAACAATATCTTGATTTTTGCTCTAAAACAACGTCATTTTGTGTTTAATATAAATAACTTATTTATCCCGGGATAATTAAAGGTGAGGTGGTGGGATTATTTCATACTAGCAAAGTCACGGACAAATGAATCATGAACCACAGGGTCATGCTCGAACAAGTATCCAAATGGGAGGTCGACATGAGCGGGCTCTTCATCTTGTTGCCTTAACGAAGACGGACAGTCTTGTCGTACCTTCTTACGTCTCTCATTTCCCACGTTACTCGATCTTCTACGCTCAGCCATGGGAACAAGGGTACCTACAATGCAAGTGGAAACAATATCAATGGACAATAACAATATCAAAATTTTTTAAAATTCAACATAAAAAACTAAACCCTAACCCTAAAATAAAACATAAAACAAACCCTAAACCCAATCAAAAACAGCAACCCAAACCCAAACCCTCAACCCTACACCCCAACCAAAACAGCAGCCCTAACCCTAACCCTAAACCCTAACCCTAACCCTAACCCTAACAAGAAAACCAATCATATACCCTAACATAAAAACAGAAACCCTTAACCTACACCCCAACCAAAACAGCAGCCCTTCCCCTAACCCTAACCCTAACCCTGATCCTAACCCTAACCCTAAGCTACCACATCAACCCTAGTCAATTACCCACACATCAAACTCAACACCCTACCCATAACCTAAAGCCACAAAACCGCAAACAACCTTCTACCATAAACAAGAAATTTAAAATAACAGAAACCAAAGCATGGAGAAAACAAAAAAAAACCTAAACCTAAAACCAAATGCAAGTCAGAAAACGTTACCTACAATGTCAATTTCGCAAGTTGTGAACCAATGATGCTTCAATCGGACCTTCAAGGGATGAGATTCGAACTTGGTTGAGGAGAGGGGTTCTTGGCGTGGCCTTAGTGGACTAGGGTTTCAAAATAACCCCCGTTGCGAAATGAGGGGGTTTTAAAAAACTTGGTCCGCGATATTTAGTCGACTAAATAATGGCCTTAGTCGACTAAAAGTGCTCGACATTTAGTCGATCAAAGTGAATATTTAGTCGACTAAAATTCGTGTTTCTTGATTTCTGAATTTTGCCCATTTAGTCGATTAAAAGTGCAATTTGATCGACTAAATGTGGGCAGGATGGTGGATAGTTCTGGGAGAGAGGTAAATTGGTTATTAATTAATTAACGAGGGACAAAAGGGTCAAAAAAACCTAATTAGGAATGTCTATCTTAATTTATTAACACGTAAACGGTTACATACAAATGAAATGAACAACTAAGGTCTAAGAATACAATTTAGACGTGTGGAAGTTAATCCTTACCAATTCCAAAATATTATTAAATATAAAAAAAAATTGTTAAATGAACCATCAAGCTCCCAAATAATTAATGGTAAAATATCATTTATACCCTTGTTGTTCCTTGCATATTTAAAAATTGAGAAAGTTGAAAGGTGTTTTTGTTCTTTCTTTTCATTATTTTTTTTTATTGCCATAGATATACTTCATATCTACCATTGAAGCTACTCACAATAGGAATAGAAGGGATGAGAAAAATATTTCATTATTTAAATATATATGTAGACACCATATTTTGTCCAGAAAATTTAATTTAAAAAAAAAAACCAATAAAAACAAAACCAAAAAATCACTGATGTATTCTTTTGCAACGGAGGTTGGCCACTGTTACAAGCAAATCATGTTCACGTGTGAGAATGGGGAAAACAGAAACCAAAAATAGGAGACTGAAGAGATGTTCATATGGTTTGAATATGGTACCCTTCCAATACATCAAAGAATACCTTTTTACCTATTACCCACCATGTAGAACGATGCAAGCTTTTCCTTTTCTTCCTCTATAAAATCAGAATCACAAAGCATAGGAAAGGGGAACTTTTTTTTGGGGCTTCTGGTTACATCTTTAAAAAAGAAAATATCAAAGAAGTAGAAAAAAAAAATCTCAAGTTTATCAGCATCCAAGCATTTTGAAACTCAAAATCTTTTGAACCCAAATCCAAAAAAAATCAACACAGGAAAGGTTTGTGTGCTCCATTTACGGAACCACCATAAACCCATAACCATCAATCATCAATTTTTCATATCCAACAAAACTTAACACGGTAAATAGTGGAGCACCACCACGTGTCACTGCACCACCATCGCCAGCCACCACGAGCCACCGCGCACACCGGCCGGAGCACCATCGTGCGTCACCTCGCCGCTGCATGCACCGTCACGCCACTGCGCGCACTGCCTTTCTTCCGCTCGGACCACTTTGCTAGTCAATCGGCGGTCTTCATTTTTTTTTGCCTGCAGCTGTAAGCAGTTGCTGGCCGCGAATCAACGGTTGTCTTTTATTATGAATTAATAATTAATTAATGAATTTAATTTGTGAAAATCATAACCGTTGATTGACAGAAATTAACGATTATAATATATGATTGTAAGAAGTTGTAAAAAAAATTGTAAGTATAAATTTTTTTTTTTTGGTATGATACGTCTGTGTGGGTTATTTCTAAGATGACGGAAAGAAAATGGGCTAAGCCCATTATGCTAAATGTATAGCAAAAGTTCTTGTTTTTTTTAAAAGAAAAGAAAAAGAAAACATTTTTTTGCAGATGAGATCTTAGAAATGGTCAGTGAACTTTTTTCTCCTTAGTACATGTTTTAGGTCTTTTTTTTGTATAAAATTAAAAAATTAAAAAAGGGATAAAGAATAAAATAAATAGTTACGTATGTTTACGCTCTCCTTATTATAATGTTAGGTTTCTTTCTGTATATTGGTTATGTTTATTGTTATCTATGTTTGAAATTTAATTGCATGTTTCTTAAGAAATTTTAAATTATATAAAATAATAAAAAATCAAGAGAAAAAAAATATTGTGTAAGTTTGTTTATTATCGTTAGCTTGTTTGTCTTTGGGACATTATTTTTTAGTTCGATTAATTTTTTTTTAAAATATAAATTATTAATGAATTTCATTTTATTGCACGCAATGATTTACAATGTTGATGTATGGTCTTCCATCCTCAAGTGTTGTACTTATCATATGGGTACACGTATAGTTATGCTATCTTATATCCAGTGCAAATATGGATTCATTTTTTAAATAAAATATTTTCTATTAAGATTTAAAAAATTAAATTTATCTATCCATGCCAATAGGTATTTTCTAAAATATCCTAGCAGCGATGTACGACGTTGATGTATGGTCTACCATCCTCAAGTGTTGTAAGCTTTATAAGAATTTACGTGTAGTCTTTCTACCTTAAATTCTGAGCTATGATTGATTCCTTTTCAAAAATGAATAATCTTTCTTAAAATCATTTTCTTTCAAAATTTAAACTAACCAACAAACAAATTTTTTTTTTACAGAACAACGTAGCTTTGAGTTCCCTATTGTACCGAGGGATACGTCGGAGCGGGACTCTTCCTGTCAAACACAAAATAAATTTTCAAAATTAATTCTTTTTTCTTTAATCAATTTTTTTTAATTTCTTGGGGTGAAATAAATATTTAAAATTTTTTATCAATAATTTGCACAACTAATATAAGGTAACCGTTTTTTTTAAACGGACAGTGTAGGGTGCTAACACCTTCCCTACTCGTAATCGACTCCCGAACCCATTTTTTTTATTTCAAAGATCAATTTTTTCAAACAAAAAGGTTTTTCTAATGTTTTTCTAAATAAACCTTAGTGGCGACTCCATTGTTTTAAACATTTAATCTCTCTCGCCGTCACGTCGCGATCCGGTTGCGACAATATACAATCTCAAATGTAGGATATATTTCTTTGAAATCTAGCACCCGTGCTACACGAGTTGTTTCTTCCAATTCAAAATCCCATTTATGAGACATTAATTCGAATACAAGCTCACAAGTAATAGAGGTCCTTGGTACCATAGATATTTGCTTTTGAATGTTGTTCTTCTCCTTCATACTCTGCCAGGAGTATCGATTTGAATTGTCGCTATCTTCAAGAGTTTTGCACTCTTTAAAATATGGAGAAGGTTATATATATAATCTTTTTGTTTACAAACTACACTATATACTCATCGAAGTACATTAGGTTACATTATGTACTTCCGAGAGTACATAGTATAATTTGCAAAAAATTATAATTTTTTTTGTAAACGGATCATTCCCCTTAAAATATATGTGGAGCGTCGGGGAGTATCGAATGTCAGATACGATATGTCAGGTGTTTTGAAGTGTCGGTGCATCATAGCATTCTACAAAGGGGTGATGCATATTCATGTTATATGTGTTATTAATCTTTGAGGTCAAGTTCGGGCTTTTAGTGGAGTAGCACCAAATTAGATAATCATTAGTTGATTATAAGGAGCCTTGATTAATAACAGCTAGTAGATCCCCAAGATAACTCGAGATAAGGGATGATGTATTTTCAATTGATGACGACTAGTGAGTTACATGGTCTTGGATTTTGGGCTCAAGTTTGTATTCAAGCAAGTGGGAGATTGTTGGGTTTTGCTCTTTCACTAAAACTCAATTAGACCTAGTATGTAAAAAGAGCCCAAAAAATCTAGAGCCCATTCAACTTAGGGCTAAGGTTTCTTGGAACCCATATATATTCTACACTTATAGTCATTAGCTTCCTAGTCTTTACTTGATGATTGTGGAGGTTGAGGTATGGTCATCTCCTTGATAGTGAGAGAGTGCCCATACACCAGCCCTATTCCCTTTTGAGAGATGGTCTGGAAGATCTACCACTAAGCAAACTTAAGGAGATTATTCGTGTAGAGAAGAGTAGTTCGTGAAGATGAATCAAACATGAGATGATACTGCATAGATCTGTGCAACAAGAGGTAAACATAAAATAATGATGATTCATTGCATCCCAAACTGCAATGGTCTAAACGTTTTTGCAGATCCAATTGCACCTACACATATGTGAATTGAGCACCCGTGATGTGGGCAATCTTAAGCAAGGGAAGGTGGACAAAGGAAGAGACATTCATGAGGTTGATGCAGCCATGGAGCTTTAAAACCACGAGTGTATTGCAGGTGAAAAGGGTAATAGGGAGTTCGATGTTTTCATCCAATGAAAAGAAGAGTTCAATCTCCTCAACATTTAAGCAATGGCGAATGATATCCAAGCCATGACATAGTTAGAATTGCAACTGCCATGTTGGAGACTCAAGAGGAGTTTCCTAAGGGAATGGGTGGTGCGTCGATCGAAGACTCGATTTACAATAGTGGAAAACCTGATGCTACTCTTGGGGATAAGTTGAAGTTCCCGACGCAAATTTCGTGAAATAGGAGGGGTCTGGTTCTTCAAAACACACCTCTTCCTATAGATCAATGACTGGGACAGAGGTCCACATTGTTCTCCATTTTGTTGACAAGGTGCTTGTCGTTATTGCTTCTTTGGTGGTAAGGAATGAGAGGATGTGACATAACAATGGCTCTGGGAGATTGCTGATTCTGTCAATTGCTTCTGATTCTGACATGATGGCCATATGAGATTTTTGGTGTTCCAATTCTATTGTTGATGAACTCGATGAGGCCATTTTTTGTGAGTAGAAAGAGATTGAATGGTATAAGGTAAAAAAAAGCATTACTTAAGTGCCAAGAGTAATGTCATATGCATATGAAATTCAATGTATCACTCTTTTAAATACAACGTTAAATTTTATTATATTTTATGTACCTCTGAAAATGGTCTAATAGGGACAAAGGTTGTAGCATTTCTACAATAGGATTACGTTGTTGGCTAACTGCAGATCGTTGCATCTAGACAACAACATATTGTCACAACATCAAACAAGGATCTTTCATAAAAGTTTTTCTCCATTCATTAGATGACATCATCAATATTATGTAGTAACGAAGTCTCTTGCAAAAATTATTTCAGAAGATAAATCGTATCTTAAAATTTCTCCTATATGGTAAGGGAATGTTTATATTTAGAAATAATTAGTGTAACTTCTTTTCTGTTGGCTACATTTTTGCAACGACTCATCAACACATATGGTATTACCGTTGGTCCTTCACTGGGTGGTATGAAATCCTTATTAACAATTGGGTACCATTGACCAGAATAAACCTGACATTGAAACACAACACTATATACAAGATCAATATACTGCATGGGATCGTGGGCAGTGGTTGTGCATGTTGCAATAACATGACTACACAGGTACCTAAAAGTAGTGAATTCACCATACTGACATGTACGATCAGGTAATGAAAGTGACAATTTCTTACCTCCCCGATGAGTTCGTTGATTGTACGACTGTTGAACTTTAAATATTGTCTTTTGCATGTCATAACATGTTACCCAACGTGTGGCGGCGTTTTGTTGATTAGCCACATATGCTTGCCACAATACTTTAGTGTATCAATTACCTCTCCCTATCTTCTCACGGGCCTCCTGGCCATGTATCACAAGTATCCAACCAGTCTAGCATATGTGATTTGAACCAAATCAGTGATAGGAAGGTTTCTTGTGCCTTTAAAACCTTGTTAACACACTCTGACAGACTAGTGGTAATGTTGCCAAACCTTCTTCCCTCTGCATCATAAGCTATACTTCACTTATCTTCAACATCATATTCTTGAACTTGTGATTGAAATTACTCTCTAGATGACGAAGGGAAAAGACATGGTATGCTTGGGTGTGGCAGCCATCCTAGTGTTGGATTGTTAACTGCAGACAAGATTGCCGCATGCCGATCGGAAATACGACAGATTCCCAATTTTTGTGCCAAATGCATATGAATCAATGCCAAAAAACTGCGATTAGTTGTCAAGATTCTCCCCAAAAATAACCGCAAATGCAATTGGTAGCACGTAATTGTTGTAGCAATCAATAGTCCCAATATTTACATATAAGTGGGTACCATCTATCTGGATAACTAGCTTGCAATAATTAACAGCATCACAATACTATTTAAATATCCAAAACACCCAATCGAACACTTTGCGAGATCGATCGAGGCATCCATCAACAAAATGATTATTCAGATCTAGCTTATAAATCGACCTAATTGAAAATTGTAACTTGTTTTCCAACCGTCTTGGCAGGAACACGTAAGACTTATCCCAATCCCCATAAACTTTGACAATTGTCTTTTGCTTAGCCTTCCATATATTCCTGTAAGATATATGTAAACCAAGATTTGTTGCTATCCTTTCCTGGATTAGAGCAATTTTAACACTAGGCTCTAACCTTATCATTTCTGCAGTGGTCAAACAAAAATGTATTAATAACAATGCAGGGATATTAATAAAATGGCGGCTATTTGACATACCTATGATCATTGAACAAATAAAATTTGTGTGCAGCTGCTTGAGTTTTTGCGAAAGAGTTTGACTAACATATGTATGTTTATTATTCCATTTATCGATAACCCATTCAGTGCCACCTTTTTCTTACGTATGCCCTCATTCTCCATGGATAACTGTCATTATGATTTTCACAAACCATTATCAACCTTTTGGTATCACTATTTTCTACAACGGTTGTGCGATCTCCGCAACAAAAAATTATTTTATTGCCATATGCACATCCTGCTTGCTCTTAAATGCCCGGTCCTTATATAGCTCTTGACCCATCTACCAGTTAGGTAATTGTGATCCCTCGAAATCAGGAAACTCCTGATCTAGATGTGCCCAATTAATATTCGTATAATGGGGTGTCTAAGTCCAAAACAGTCTCTATCGTCTCTGGTATAATCACACATGCGTCGCGATTTATCAACTATGTCATCAACACTTAAGTTTGTTAATAGTTCAACCATTAAGGTTACTAACCTGCCATTGGCAGGTCCTGCATTCCTACTATTCCAACTGAAGGCATCGAATGACACACTGCAGTAGACGGACATAAATCGAAATCACCATTGACATCGTTATCTGATGAGTTACTGTCCGAAACAACACCTTCATCCACCTTTTCGTCGGAACTGTCTGTACGCCACGTCGGATCGTACATGTCGTGGGCTAGAACCATTTCTATAGACATTAGAGGGGTGGGGCATGGGTAATGTGAGGGGGACACATACCTATCTTTAGGATTCACCAATGGCTCCTTGTTAATGTCGATGGAGTGAATGGAAGGGAAGGGACGCTGATTGCTAGATTGTCCACTGGAGTCTACTTCCACATACAATTTATTAAACATGGAGTCTAGATCATTTTGAAATACATCCACTACTAACGCCACATCTTCATCCTCAACAATCACCACAACAACTCAACTTTCTTTACCCGAGGCGCATCTAGCAATCAACCGAGATATAGATTGACCACGTTGTAATCTCAACTTGTATATTGTCTTCTTCAGGTCATTATAACAGCATTGGGTGCTCATACGAAATATTTATGTATCTCCTTTAAAAACTTGACGATTCGGTCTAAAATATCTCCTCCCATTTGAGTGTATGTTGATTGTGTGTTATCTCATTTGATTGCGCATGATTATAGTTATTTACTTTTTTGTTATTTTATTTTTCCTATTTAAGGCTTGTAGAACCCTATTATTATAAGGTTGTTTTTGGTTAAAGAAAAATAAGAAAAGAGAAATAGTGTTTTCTCATAATCCTTGTGTTCGTTCTTCTTTCTGTTTAGCCAATAGGTTACTGCTTTGGCATTATTGATGATGCACCTGAGCTGACTGACTTGGATCGGGCTTATCTATAATTTATTCCATAATTTAAGACTTTTCAATAATTGTTAATTATTTCCCTTTTTGTTATTTTTAGATTATGTTTGAGTGTGCGTTGATTGTGCGTTATCTCCTTTGATTGCGCATGATTATAGTTATTTACTTTTATTTTATTTTATTTTATTTTATTTTGTCTATTTAAGGCTTGTAGAACCCTATTATTATAAGGTTGTTTTTGGTTAAAGAAAATTAAAAAAAGAGAAATAGTGTTTTCTCACAATCCTTGTGTTCGTTCTTATTTTTGTTTAGCCAATAAGTTACTGCTTCGGCATCATTTCGTATCAGAGCACTAGGTTGCCATCAATCAATGGCTGAACGGAATCGTGGAGGTCGATGGCGACGGAGTCACGAGGGTAGGGAACATGGATTCATTTCTGAAGTATATAGACAACTGCGACAGATTGGCCCGCGAGATATACAAAATGAAGAGCTCGGAAGGCATATCAGGATTTGAAGCAACAACTTGAGCATGCGTTGGACAAGAAAATCCAAGTTTTGAAGCGACTATGTGTGCGGGCACAGAGAAAGAGAATTCAAGATTTGGAGCGACGACTCGTGCGGGTATGCATGAAAATTCAAATTTTGAAGCAAACTCTTGCGGAGGTGCAGAGCATGGAAATTCAATATTTTGAGCGGCGACTTGCGTTGACAAAGTTGGGCATTCAATCCAAAGAAGGAATGGAATTAGATGACGCATCTGCTGACTAAGAAGAGGACGTCAATCTCTTGGTGATTCTAAACCAGAGACAAAATTGGGAAGTACGACCTGAAAATCAGTCCACTTTTCAAGATATCGAGATGCAAATCAACATTCATGAATTTGAAGTCTATGATCATAATTCAGTTTATGATGATGATCCGATCTATGATGATAATCCAATTTATGATGATTATCTGATTGTTGATAATTATCCCATTTATGATGATTATCCATCTTATGATGAGGATTCAGTTTATGATGATAATCCAGTCTATAATAAATCTGATGGTGAATCAGATTATGAAGATCTAATAGAGGAAGATTTATCATTTGAATTTTTGTCTAAAGATATTGAGATCAGTGGAGATAAACAAGATTCGAGGACGAATCTTTTCCTAGCATGAGAGAATGATGCACTTACAGTTGGCCCATTGTACATGGTCCAACCATTGATTCAAGAAGCTTGTAGTCAATTAGAGTTGTGGCCTAATAAATATGGTCCAATTGTTGAAAGAGGCAATGATTTGAAATATAATTAATTACAATCGAATCCAAGTCCCAGTAAGCAGTAGATGTGATTGTGATTTGTTTGGGAAGAAAAGGAAAGCAACGTAATTAGCGTAATTTGAGATTAAAGATTTGGGATGTATTTTGAATTATTTATTTGTAATTTTTTATTTATTTTTAGATGTTAATTACTGTTATATTTATTTTAGGAAGTTTTATTATTTTTAGAATTTTAGATTTAGAATTTTCAATCAATTTGTAATTAGTCTATAAAAGGGTCCTTATGACCCTTATTCTAGGAGTTGAATATTATTATTTTGTTAATTGAAATTGAGAACCGGAGGGTTACTCTTTTGAGAAAATCCTAACTTTTTGTTTAGCCGGCATCAGATTATAACGAACTCATGATTTGGGTATCATTCGCCGTTGCTGGTAACATGGAACTCCTAAGTACCCTCTTCACTTGCAAAACACTCGTGATTTTAAAGCTCCATGGCTGCATCAGCATCATGAATGTCCCTTCCTCTGTCCACTTCCCTTGCTTAAGATTGCCGACATCATAGGTGCTCACTTCGCTGATGTTTCCCATGTCACCATTTTCCTGTCTGGTTGTCCCTTTCTTGAAGAGTTTTCGGTTAATTTGATAGGTCAAACTATGGTTCCCCATGGCTCCTTCAAAATATCTAAGCCTTTGTTGAAGAAGCTCTGCATTAATTGTAGATTTTTGGTTCCATAATGTTACCAAATTCGAAATCGACACTCCTTCTCTCATTTTCCTTGACATTGAAGCTACTTTAATTCTAGATTATTCTATTGAGAATGTTGGAAATTTGGTGGAAGCAAGGCTTAACATTTCTATGGAAAATGGCCTCGTGGATCCTGTAGTGAATATTGTCAACGCGCTTCGTGAAATTAGATTCATGCATTTGTCTTATGTTATTATACAGGTAACTAATGCCTTTTTTTTCTTTTCTTTTTTATCACAACCATGTATAACTGTTAATCACTATTTCACCTAAAAGTTTAAACTGATAAATAAAGGTCAATTAATAATTTTTATATTATATTTCTCTAACAAATTCACTTACACAAAAGTTTTGAGCTTGAGATGTGGATATTTTATGGGTTTTATATGTATAATGTTGCAGAAAAAAAAGTGTGTCATGCAACAGGTATTACGACGTCGTTTTACACTTCCATTAAAACCCTTTTATTTTTTTCCTTCTTCTTCCTGCTAGAACACTAACTCTGTTCACCACCGGTTCGCCCTACCATGGTCACGCTCCACCACCACCGCGCCTCGTCACCGCCGTGCAGCACCTCCACGACGCCCATCTAGACATAATTGGATATATACATGCAACAGCTTCTCTTCCTGTAAGGATTTTTAACTCCGTTGTCTAGTGCAAATATCTGAAAAGATTTTTTAATTGTTCTAACTGAAAATTCTCTGAATGATGGTTTCATGTTTATTCATATTTTCTACAGGAGGATTCTGCCATATATCTAATGTGTCTTTAGTTTTTGTAATTTAATGATATTTTCTTATATCATAGTCTGAATCATTTACTTTGAATTGCAGATCTTTAAATTCCAATAGCTTTAGTGGACAAATTCCACATTCTATTGGAAATTCGTCAAAACTTTATTGGTTAGAGTTAGCATGCGTTTTTCTGTAGAATCACTTATTTTTTCTTTGTTTTTCTACTGGGTCTTTCTTGCTTATCATTTCGGTCACTTTACCAATGATGCACAAATACATTGCTGAATTATTAGCTTTATTTTCTAAACTATATATATTCTCTTTTAAACAAGAGTATCTTCATTGTTTCAGCCTTCCAAGCTAAAATATATACCTGTCAAAATGAAAAAGAATTTGGGCAGGCTTTTGGAAAGAAATCAACTCATTGGCAACATTCCATCTACAATTAAACTAGTTCAGAGTGTGGAGGTGTTGTGAGTGTCCAGATTAATCCTCAAACAAATTCATGAATATATATTTCTTTTGAATGATTTTTCTTTTGGCATTAATATACTATTTTGGTTGTAGGCGCTTAGATGCTAATTCATTAAGTGGATCTGTGCCTCCAAACATCAACAATCTTACAAATATCCAAGAGTTGTAAGCATACATAAAGAACATGCCAAACAACATTTAATTTTTTTTAATATGTATACAGTTTCAAGAAAAGTGAACTTTGTTGGTTTAAATTTTATGCATTTTAGGTACTTGTCCAACAAAAAATGCATTGATGCTCACTTCGGCCACTTGTCGTCATTCCAGCAAAAATATATCTTTCAAGTATGTTTTTGCCCAATGATGACATGAAGCATACATGTTAGCCAACCAACTACCTATTTTAATATCAAATTTAGTCCTCGATACTTCCCATTTGCCTCTAAACTCATCAATGTTTCGACTTTTATACCATGCACGGAAGTCAACATCAAAACTATCCTTAAATTGTGCACGCAGTGCTTGACTATGCTCCACAACATGTTTCTTTATATGCCAAGCGCAAAAACGATGTCGTGCTCCTGGAAATATCTTGGCTATTGCTTTTCCCATAGCTTTATCTTGATCAGTGATAATAGCAACAGGAGACTTGTCAAACATAAATGTCCGAAATTGTTCAAAGAACCACGTAAATGTTGCCTCCGTTTCATCTTCTAACAAAGCGGCAGCAAATAAAATTGTCTGCCCATGGTGATTAACCCCCACAAAAAGAGCAATAGGAAACCTGAACTTGTTTATTTTGTAAGTCACATCAAAGACAAAGACTTCACCAAAATGAGCATATGAAGTTCTTGACCTACAATCTACCCAGAATACGCTTCTTAATGTTCCATCTTCTGCCAAATCCATATCAAAATAAAAAGTTCCATTAACCATGGACTTCTTTTGAAAGTGTTTGATGATGCCCTGACATTCTCGCCACACATTATTCTTTCGCTGGCTAGATATAATACTATTGATTTGAACGGGAGTAAGATTAACCTCTTTGTTCATAGCGCTCACAACCTTTGAGATTTTTGAAGATCTTAAACCCTCTTGATATAGCTTAGAAACAACAGATTTTGTCAAATTTGAGCATCTCAATTCATTCTGAGAAAGAAACTTCTTCACCTTTGTTGGAGTGTTAATTAATGGATGATTGTGTATATCATTGAATTTCTCCACTTTCCATAGGTTATCCACTAACCTTACTTGTAACATTGCCAAACAATTAGTCCTTGTATCCCTTTGCCTTTTGACATTATCAACACCAGCTCTTTTATCATGTAGTCTCTTGACACCTTGCTTCGAGCATATATAATTCCACCTATATATTTGTTTTGTAATTGTACTCTTGATATGATATTGCTTGTGTATTTCGAATCCCTTGCCTTTTGCATAAGCATCATAAAAACATAAGTATCTTCTGATGTCTCAAAAACTCTACTTAAAATTGGGGTCTTGCTTAATACAGTATCAACATCTTCCATAATTTCATGTGCATGATCTTCCCCGCATTCACCATCTTTGTTTGCCATGATTTCACTAAGATCATCTTCTCCAAATTCATTTGTATCTTTTTTGAATCAACAATATCATCTATACATACTAAACTTCCACTCATGTCAATATCTTGAATAGTTACAATTTGAGAGTGATCCATCATGAAGAAAAATTTAAAATCTGCAAAATATTATAGATTAAGAGTTACCTTGAAATTTGATGCATGAAAAATCATAAATTTTATACTTTTGTATTATTGATCCTCAGTTTTACATATGAACAAATAACCTTTTAGTGAAGCTCAATAACAAAATAAAAAATTAAAAACCACCAGAAATGAAATTCACCTTCAACAAAGAGCAAGTTCGTGGGTTGTAAACTTGCTGTCAATGCTCCAAATACCCAACAATGGTGGTCTTCTCTAGCAGTGGTCTTTAGCTCATCCCTTGAAAATAAAATAAAATCATTTGAGTTACTCACAAAATGTTGTCCATGTCCACATTGCTACTGTGCCTAAATTATTAACACTAATTTTATTCCAGTAAAATTATTGTCACAGAATAAATGAACTCATTACTTTATTAATCCAGTTTCCCTACATTTTACATCCCTTATTTGTTAAAATTATTTATTTATTTATTTAAACTTTTATGTCTAATTTTTGGTTTTACAACAAGGACGTCCTAGAGGTTTAGTATTGAACCCAACCGTAATAAGAGTTTGTTTAGTTTATTACATTTACTACTCTGTCCAACGGAAACCATCTATAGTTTAGCAACGGGATTGAGTTTATTTCAAAGTTAGACCCCTACCCGTTTGCATCCTAACCCTTATGTGGTGAATAGAAAATTTATTTCAACCTCAACTCAATTAATGCAAGACATCCAACAGAAAAATGAGATTCACTACTAACAAACTTACATTTGAATTTTGCAAGATTATATTTTTTTTCCTGGTTGTGGAGATGAAGAATGACACATAACCTTGTCTTTAACTACGTCTGGGCGTCATGGCGGTGCTGATCAGCAGGTGATGGGGTGCGGTGGTGGTGTTGCACGGTGGTGGTGGAGCGCGACAATGGTAGAGCAAAACGGTGGTGAACTGAATTAGTCTTCTAGCGAGAAGAATAAAGAAAAAAAAAAGGGATTTCAATGAAAGTGTAAAACGACGTCGTAGTACCTGTTGCAGGACACATTTTTTTTCTGCAACATTATACATATAAAACCCATATTTTATACCCATTTTTTTATTGTTACTTTATGCTTACTTAATTTTACTAAAGAGTAGAGAGCGTCGAGAATCAAATTCATCATCCTATATTTACCTCGGCTTTGATACCATCTTAATGACTATTTCACTAAAAATTGTTTAAGCTGAAAAATGAAGATTCATCAATGGTGTATACATTATATTTCTCTAATAACAAGTTAACTGCTTAAACCCTGTGGTTAGGGTTGGCAAAAACGAGCCAATTCGTCGCGTTGGCTCGTAAACTGCCAAAAATGAGCCGGGTTGGGTTGGCAAAAATGAGCTGCCATCCCGAGCCAACTCGCGGGTCAAATGAGCCAACTCGCGAGTTGAGTTTTTTTTTTAATAAAAAAATACAAAATATAATATACAAAAATGGACAAAACTCACACATGTTGTCATCATTTTTCTTCCTTCTCTAAACCTAAGTCCCTAATCTTCTCACATCCCTGCCATTTTTATATTGTTAGGCTATGCTGGCTATGTTTGGTTCAAATATCTTACCCACTTGGTAGCAAGTGGTTCTGATTGTTTCTTGATGTTGATGCAAATTTGTAAGAAAATTCGAAACTAAAATATTTTGCTTTTATTTCTCATTTTGTAACCTTTTGTTTAAGGTTATGAAAGTCACATAGCTGGTGCATTATTACTACAGGATAATTTAAATAGGCTGAAAACGAGCCAACCCGCGAGCAATTTTTGAGCCAACCCGCGAGCCAATTTTCGAGCCAACTCGCGAGCTATTTTTTTAAGCCAACCCACGAGCCATATTTTTGAGCCAACCCGCAAGCCAACCCTAACCCGACTTGGGTTGAGTTGGATTGGGTTTTCTGGCTCGTTTTTTTTTCGAGCCAACCCTAACACGATTTGTTTTTTTCTGGTTGAATGCGGGTTGGGCCGGGCGAGGCCGGATTGGCCCGTTTTGCCAACCCTCCATGTGGTCTTCCTTGGTCTCGCAAAGGTGTGCCTCCCCATAATATAAATTTTTTCATATATTGAAAAAGTTGACTGCTTCATCCCTATGTTCTTTACTTGTATCTTTACTTTCATTTTTCAGTGTTTTATATGTATGTATATATGTATGCTTTCACAGTAATATATGATGTCTTTTTACGTATTTTTTCCACACGCAGCCCTTTACTAAAACTTCAATTCTAGATTTTCCTGAATTTTGCAATTTGTTTCGCTTTGAGCTAAGTTATTATTGTTGCTGTAAACCACAGTTGCTAGTGAAGTTGCTTCAAAAATTCCCCAAGCTTGAAGTTCTTATCATTCAGAAGGTTTGTTCAATTAATTCCAAGGTTTAATTTTGGTATATAGGTGTTTGTTTGTACCTTTTTTTTAATAATTGTGTCCCTTGTTGCCAGGACATGTACGCTCGTGATGAAACACTTTGGAAAGAGCCAACATGCACAACAAAATAATATATAATTTGTGGAGGTTATTTTGTGGAGGTTAATAAAACTCCTAATAATTATATGTATTGTGGCATGTTAAGAGAACGGTACATTATATTTTCAAATTTTGTGGAGGGCTTTGACCCCTAAAAATATTTATAATTTTAAAATTTTTGGAAATTTTTCTAAAAATGGTTGTTATAATTTTTTTTTTAAATATGTATATTTTTTTCTCTCTTTCAATGTATATTTTTTTTTATTAATCCTAACCTAATCTCAAACTTATCTCTTCACTTTTTTCAGCCACATATTCTAAAGCCAATGTTAATCTCAAACTTAGGGTTTGAACATCACGCTTGTGGCAGTCTTTCTAGCTCCTCGTAGTTAAGCGCTGCAGAGAGTTGTGGCTTATATATATTTTCATCTCTCTTTCTCTCTTACTGGTTTCTACCTCTCTCTTAGGATTTCTCACATCTTCTTCTTCTTCGTTTCTTTTTTTTCGTAAATTTCTCTATGAGTTCTTTATTTTTTTCTTCTTCTTTATTTCTTTATTCATTTATTTTTGCAGATTCTCAGGAAGTTTTCAAGCAATGGGAGCTTGTCCTAGATCCAACCATCAACATAGGCCTCGGTTCTGCTCGATGCCCTCGCTGCGTCTCCCTTCTCAAACCTTCTGCTCGATTCCGTGAGTTTGTCTTCTTCTTCTTCTTCTTCATTCTCTTACATGTTTGTGTTTTGCGAATGAGGTGTTCGATGAATTGACTCAATGAAATTTTCTATGTTTTTGTGATCATGTGTGTTCAGGAAAGAGGCAAGTGGACCATCACTTCTGTCTTGCACGACGCCACTGCCGTCGTGAGCTCCTGTCTACTTACCCGTGATTAGAATGTATAAATGTTGATATTTTTTTCTACTAGAATTATGTTACTATTTAACACATGATTTGAATATAACAACATTTGATGTTAAAAATTACTGCAAATCACCAAAGTTAAAGTTTATAAAAACTTTCTGTTTACCCTATGCTCTAAAAAAGATTCCTGATACTTTTCTCACATCTCTATAGGGTGGCAATAAAGAAGCCCGTAGGAATATTACATGTGAATGTGGTTCAGACACATAAGCTTTTGAAGATGGATTTGTTGGTAAAAAGAAACGAGAAAAAAATAGAGGCAAACAGGGATTGGTAAAAATAAAAATAGAAAAAAAATTATAAACAAATGAGAAACAGTGGTAGAAAAAAAATCAACATTTATACATTCTAATCACAGGTATATTAGACTGTACATTAATGATCAATATTAGGATTTTATAAGTGTCATATTACATGATACAAGATATGTCATGCAATAGACATAAACAATTAGTGGATCTCACTGGAACAAAAAAATGGACACCACACCTTTTTGAAAATATGGCTTGATATATTGTTATATATGCATTGAGTATTTCTATAAGTAGCCTTACTATATATTCTGTTATGCATATTAGTTAAGGGCATTTAAGTATTTTGTGTTATAACTTTGTTAAAACATTGTGTTTCATTTTATATATGTTAACATACATATGCAATAGTCATTCATTCAAAATATTGCTCTCTCTCTCTCTCTCTCTCTCTCTCTCTCTTCAATATTCATATGTGAAATCCCTAGTTCAAGCTCTATTAGGGTTTCTATTTGAAACCTGATTTGTGACCTGTTAATCAAGATTGCTAGGCTGGTTCTCTTTTGTTCTGTTGTCTCTGTTGTGTTTGCAGGTTCCAATCGGCTAATTGGTGGTTTCTTGAAGAGTGAAGCTTTGGTGGTTGAAGACTGAAAGAGGTTCCGGTGATACAAGGAGGAGACGTTCTTGTGAGGAGCTGTCCTGGTAACACAAGCATTCTTGTGTGAAACTGTGTGCTACTATTTGATTAATTGTTGTATTTGTAGTAGTTCACAGTGTTGAGATTCTTGATCTTGTTTTCTACAATTTGGGGCTTAGGCTATTTCTTTTGGGCTTTGGTTATTAAGTCTGTATCTGAATATTGTATATTTTTTCTTCTTGTTTTTCATAGTGCAAGTGACAGGGAGTGGACTCCCTGATTGATCCTTGATGTAGGAAACTTGGTAACACAAGTTTCTGAATAAGTAAAAATCCTGCGTGTGATTTTCTCTCTTTACTCTTTTTCTGTTTAAAGAAACCAATATCCTCCACTATAATTTCAACAATTGGTATCTAGAGCTTAGGTTGCATGCCTCTTTTTACCTGTATATGTGCTCTGTAATTGCTGATACATGTTGATTGATTTCTTTCTTGCAATTCTTTATTGCATGCTTCATTTTGTTTCTGCAATTACTGCTATTTTTGAGTTCTTTATATAAAGAATATTATCTATTATTTTTCTGCGCTTCCTCTCCCCTTCTTTCTTGTATCGCATCTGTTCTTGTTGTTGTCTTGGTCGCTAGAATTCGTCAAGATAGGCACTGCACACGTGGAGCTGGAGAAATACGATGGCAAAGGAGACTTCAATATATGGAGGAAGAAAATGAAGGTTGTACTGGTTCACCAAAAGTGTTCCAAGGCCTTAGGTGGTGCTAGGGATCTGTCTGTCACCAAGAGTGCTGAGGATAAAGAGGAAATGCTGGAAACTGTGATTAGTTTGTTGATTTTCACTTGACTGACAATGTACTTAGACAAGTGGATGATGAAACTACTGCTGTCGGGATTTGGTTAAAGCTAGAATCCCTTTTCATGACTAAGTCCTTATCAAACAAAATTTATCTTAAGGAAAAACTATTTGGATTTAAAATAGACTCTAATAAATCATTAGATGAGAACTTGGATGAATTTAAGAGGATACCATTAGTTTGGCTAATACAAATGAGAAGATCTCAGATGTAAACCAAGCCATTATACTCCTAAATGCCTTGCCTGATGCTTTCAAGGATGTGAAAGCTGCAATTAAGTATGGTAGGGAGTCTTTGTCCTTTAAGGATGTGTTGGCAGCCCTTAGGTCTAAGGAATTGGAGATGAACTCCAATAAAAGGCTCTTGTAGAGGGGATATGAATGTCAAAGGGAAACTTAAAAAGAAATCCCAGTTTAACAAGAATAAGGGAAATAATAATAATCTTAATAAAAACAAAGACCAAGGTAAGAAAATGTTAACCTGATGGTTATGCCACAAGGAAGGGCACATGAAAAAGAACTCCCCGGAGAAGGGAAAGAAACAAACTGCCCCTTCTAATAACCACAAGACAGATTATGCAAATGTGTTGAGTGGTTATGAGAGTGGTGAGCTGCTGGTCATGTCTGATAACTCCACTGATTTGGAGTGGGTGTTGGATTCTGGGTGTACATTTCATATGACACCCAAGAGAGAGTGGTTAAGTGGTTTTAAACCATTTGAGGGAGGTAAAGTGTTAATGGGAAATGATAATACTTGTCAAGTAATAGGTATTGGGTCTGTCAGTTTCAAGATGGGTGATGGGACTGTCAAAGTCCTAAGGGATGTGAGACTTGTCCCCACCCTAAGGAGAAATCTAATATCCTTAGGGGTGTTAGACTTGAATGGATCCACCTTTAAGAGTGAGAAAGGAACTCTAAAGGTTGTTAAGGGGTCTAGGGTGGCTATGGTGGGTAAGCTAGTGAATGGGTTGTACATTTTTTATGGTGAGGCCGTTGGACTGGAGTCCTGTGTGGCCTTAAAGAGTTCTAATCTGCCCCTTCTTTGGCATAAAATATTGGGGTATATTAGCAACCAAGGATTGCAAGAGCTAAGTAAATAAGGGATCCTTCCTTTAAATATTTTTTCTCCTCTTGACTTCTGTGAGAGCTATATTCTAGGGAAGTCCCATAGACAAAGCTTCACAGTAGCCTAGAATCAAACAAAAGGAACCTTTGATTGCATTCACTCTAATCTTTGAGTTTCTCCCAATATTCCTAGTTCCTTTTCGGGTTGTGATAAACCCTTGGTTTACAATTGTTTTAGGTCTGATTATACATGAAATATATCATGAATTGTATAGAAATTAGGGTTTTACACCATATAGTCACAAAGATTGAATATTTTGCTAACATCTTGTCATAATTCTTATTTCAAGGGATTTTTGACATCTAGTATAGCTTTTTGGAACCAAAAGATTGCAACAAGATGAGTTGAAGCCTTAAGGAAGCAAAATTACAAGCACATGCAAGCTGGAGGAGGACGTTTTGGCGTCCAAGAGAGCATTAAAATGCTCTAATGAAGGAAAACAACAAGAACTCACTGGAGCAGAACGTTTTGGCACCCAAACAGAGCGCTAAATTGCTCCAACAACAACAAACTACCCTTCGAAGAGGGCATTTTCACGCCCAAGAGAGCGCTAAAACGCCCAGAGGCAGACAAGAATGCACTAGGAGGACGTTTTGGCGCGCAAACAGCACGCTAAAACGTCCATGTACGGCCAAATCCAAGCCCAAAGAAGATTTATATCTTAATCAAGATTTGAACCTGATTTTAGAAAGATACGAAGAGAAATCAGAAAGATATATTCTTCTCTATAAATAGAGGGCCTAGGGACCAATTGAAAGGCATTCAACACCAATCCAGAGAATTACATAGAGACCTAAAGGAGAAATCCTGTTCTGGAGAGTTGGAACACTGAGGAACCAAGTCAACATCACACCAATGGAGGCTTGAGGTTCTCTTTTCTTTATTATTGCTTTTGAATTCAGTATGCTAGGCTAGATTTTTATGTAGTTAGGGGTAGATGGAACCCAATTGAATCGTATGTTTTGAATTAAATTGTCTCTTTATTCTTTTTTTTTATAATTGAATAAATTTATCTGTCTTTAATGCTTTCTATGAGTTTGCTCCTTATAGAATGATTTAGGGGAATTTTATGACAATAGGGATGTTGATGCATGAACCCTGATTTGATAAATTTATCACAATCCTTGTGATCTAGGGATAGACATAGGGTAATTGTGAAATCTTGGAATTCTTGATCTTAATGCATGTCTTCTTGGGGAATAACCAGGGAACTAGGGTTCTTCTGAGATCACATAGATTTAGGGTAACAAGCAATTGAGCCCTAATTAACTTAGAAAAGATTGATTGGCAATATATTAATAACGAATTCTAGATAGTTTAATTCATAACATATTGAGGAGATTGGGGGAAGTTAAAACCCTAACTACGCTTGTTTTTAAATTTCTAATCAACCAATCATCTTTTCAATTGTCTTTTTAATTCTGAATTTTTATTTGCATGTTATTGTTTGTTTTTAAATTCAATTCTCTCAAATCCAATTCTTGATTGTCCAACTAAATCGCAATTAGCGAAATAGTGCTTGAAAATTCGATCCTCGTGGGAACGATCTCGTACTCCGGTACACTTTATTACTTTACGACCGGTGCACTTGCCGAGTCGCAACAGGTTGCCACTACTTCCTCTCCCTTATAGACTCCTATTCAAGGAGGTGTGGACTTATTTCCTAAAGCAAAAGGATCAGGCTTTTGATTGCTTTAAGGAATGGAAGGTTGCTGTTAAAACTGCAAAAGGCATGAAGGTTAAGGTACTTAGGACTGATAATGGTCTTGAATTTTGTAATAGTCAATTTTCTTATTATGGTAAGGAACATAGCATTGCTAGACATAGAACATGTGTTGAAACACCCAACAAAATGGAATAGCTGAGAAGATGAATAGAACAAATTTAAATAAAGTTAGATGCATGTTATCTGAATCTAGTTTGGGTAAAATCTTTTGGGCTAAGGTTGTTTCAACAGCATGCCATGTGATAAACAGATCTCCCTCGTCTGTTTTAGCCTTTAAAACTCCCTTGGAGCTTTGGAATAATAAAATTCCTAATATGAACTACTTCAAACCTTTTGGGTGCTTGGCCTATGTACATTTTAAGCAAGATAAGCTTGGGCTAAGGGCATTAAAAGCTGTTTTAATTGGTTACCCTAAAGGCACAAAGGGTTTCAAGTTGTGGCTGATTAGTGAAAAGAAATGTATAATTAGTAGGGATGTTACTTTTAATGAGCTAACTTTCTACAAAGATATTTTGCAGGTTAAGGAGAAAAATAACCACCCCAATAAGATCCAGCTGGAGGTGGAGCAATCTGCCCATACAAGGCAGAATGCTAATATTTTTGATCTGGAAGAGGATCATGAAGATTCTTCTGAAAATGAACAAGAAAATACTCCTGATGTCTTAGGGAACTAGAGACTGAAAATAATCAGCAAGGACAAGTTCCTACTGATTATTTGTTGTCCAGGGATAGAGCTAGGAGGCAAATAAGACCTCATAGCAGATTTGCACATGCTAACATTATTGCTTTTGCTTTGCAGGTTGGAGAATTGATGGAACAAAAGGAACCAACAACCTACATGGAGGCAATGAAGACAAGTACTTGGAAGGAATGGCATGCAACAATGGAGGATGAAATGGATTCACTAATAAAGAACCAGACGTGGCTCTTAGTGGACAAACCTCAACTTAAACATGTAATTGGAAGTAAGTGGTTTTTCAAAAGAAAACCTGTTGTCCCTGGTGTAGAGGGATCAAGGTATAAAGCTAGGGTAGTAGCCAAAGGCTATGCCCAAGTGGAGGGAGTAGATTATAATGATATTTTCTCTCATGTAGTTAAACACACTTCTATTAGGCTTATGTTATCTGTTGTAGCTATTTTTAATTTAGAATTAGAACAGCTAGATGTTAAAACTGTCTTTTGCATGGTAATTTAGAGGAGCAAATTTTTATGGAGCAGCCTGATGGCTTCATAAAGAAAGGCTCCGAAGACAAAGGCTCTGAAGACAAAGTCTGCCTTCTTAGGAAATCCTTGTATGGCCCGAAACAATCACCTAGGAAATGGTACAAGAGATTTGATGACTTTGTGATATCATATGGTTTCAATAGGTGTAGTTATGATCATTGTGTGTATTATTTGAATGCTGATGATGATAGCTATGTTTACTTGCTTATCTATGTTGGTGATATGCTCATTGTTTCTCATAACATAGATAATATTAATAAGCTAAAGGAAATGTTGAAAAGGGAATTTGATATGAAATTCTTAGGCCCTGCTAGAAGAATTTTAGGCATGGATATTTTAGAGATAGAGATGCAAGAGTGTTGTCTTTGTCTCAATCTCATTATGTGAAAAAGATTTTAAAACTGTTTGCTATGCATTTGTCCAAGCCTGTGAACACTCCTTTAGCTACCCATTTTCGTTTGAAATCTGTATGTGGTGAATTAGATGAAACTAAATCTGTTTACATGCAAAAAATGCCTTATTCAAATGCTATAGGAAGCCTAATGTATGCTATGATAAGTACTAGGCGTGATATTGCTCATGGATTGAGTGTGGTGAGCAGATTTATAAACCAAATAGAGAACATTGGAATGCAATAAAATGGATTTTTAGATACTTAAATGGATCTTGTGATAATTGTTTAAATTTTACTGCTGATGATTCTAATTTGTTTGGTGTTAGAGGATATTGTGATGCAGACTATGCAGCTGATCTGGATAAGAGAAGATCAGTGACTGGCTATGTCTTCACGGTTAGAGGTAATGTGGTTAGCTGGAAATCAAATCTCCAACATATGGTGGCCCTCTCAGCAACTGAATCAGAGTATATTGCATTGACTGAGGCAATCAAAGAAGCCTTATGGCTTAAAGGTATTGTATCAGAATTGGGACTTGGTAAGGATGTTCCCAAGGTTTTTTGCGACTCACAAAGTGCTATTCACTTGTCCAAAAGTAGTTCCTTTCATGAAAGGACCAAACACATAGATGTTACGTTGCACTTTATTAGAGACATTATCTCTAATGAGCAGGTTGAGGAGGAGAAGGTGTCCACTTCATGGAACCCTGCTGACATTTTCACCAAGTCTGTTCCTGCAAACAAGTTTAAGGATGCCTTAAGCTTGTTGAAGGTTCTAGGTCAATCTTGTTGAGAATATATGGTGAGGGAGGCTATCTCCAATTATTGGTACTTGCATGCTACCTTATGAAAATAAGGTGGAGTTTGTAATATATGCATTGAGTATTTCCATAAGTAGCCTTACTATATATTATGTTATGAATATTAGTTAAGAGCATTTAAGTATTTTGTGTTATAACTTTGTTAAAACATTGCGTTTCATTTTATACATGTTAACATACATATGCAGTATTCATTCATTCAAAATATTGCTCTCTCTCTCTCTCTCTCTCTCTCTCTTTGATATTCATATGTGAAATCCCTAGTTCAAGCTCTATTAGGGTTTCTATTTGAAACCTGATTTGTGACCTGTTAATCAAGATTGCTATGCAGGTTCTCTTCTGTTTTGTTGTCTCTGTTGTGTTTGCAGGTTCCAATCGGCTGATTGGTGGTTTTCTTGAAGAGTGAAGCTTTGGTGGTTGAAGACTGAAGGAGGTTTCGGTGATATAAAGAGGTGACGTTCTTTTGAGGAGCCGTCCTGGTAACACAAGCATTATTGTGTGTAACCGTGTGTTACTATTTGATTAATTGTTGTATTTGTAGTAGTTCAATATGTTGAGATTCTTGATCTTGTTTTCTGCAATTTGGGGCTTAGGGTATTTCTTTGGGGCTTTGGTTATTAGGTCTGTATCAGAATAATATATCTTTTTTTCTTCTTATTTTCATATTGCAAGTGCCAGGGAATGGACTCTCTGATTGATCCTTCATGTAGGAAACTTGGTAACACAAGTTTCTGAACAAGTAAAAATCCTTCGTGTGATTTTCTCTCTTTACTCTTTTTCTGTTTAAAGAAACCAATATCCTCCACTTTAATTTCTACAATATGTTTAGCGTTAATCTTCCTTTGTGTTTATATAGGCTGCTATTAAAGATTGCACTCTCTAGTGCAGCACCTGCATCTATAGTGCATATATTTTTAACAAATATAATTATGGAAAATAATATTGTAAATATATTTTTCTTATTAGTATTTAAGTTAAGTCTGGGCTAAGCCCATTAGGTTTTCTATATTTTGTATACACTTGTACCTATTCAATATATAGGTTATTTCATAATTCATTTCGTCTCTTGTTACTCAATATAGTATCTAGAGCCTAACGAGAGGAACCTTGATCCGTTTCTTTTTCTGGTGAACCCACTGTTCATCGTCTTTTCAAATTTTTTTGGATACTGTCTTCTTGTTAGTTTTTGGACGTTTATTTCCTTCTTATATCGTATTTTCATCGTTGTGGACCTTTCTCTTTGCAAACGGAAGTTAGAACCCCATTACTGTCGAATCTCTGTTGTTGACCACCACCTTCCGGTGGCCTTTTTCGATGACCCACCTACCGACGTGCTCATCTCGGCAGCATGGTCTCGTCTGTGCCGGTCGCATCCCTAGCAGCTTCCCCATGCACTCTCACGCGCATGTGCAAGTTTTGTTTTCTTCTCCGATCGGTTGGTGCTTGGAGGCTTCGTTCTTCTCATCTCATCGCAACAATTCTGGATCTGGTCTTGTTGTGGTGTTTCGACATCATTTTTGTTGACAGATAGATTCCACCCCTACCGGTTAGTTTTATGATATGCTTTCTGATTTTCTGATCTTTCTTTTGTTGGTGATTATGGATTCCTCTACCTCTTCTATTTCTGGGTCTCTGACTTCTCCCAAGTCGGAGTCTACTATGTTTTCCAATTATATCCTTGCTCTATTGAGTATGGATAAATTGGATGGGTCGAACTATGATTCTTGGTCATCAAATATGCGATTTTGGTTGGATGGGCAGAATTACTCATCCTATCTCACTACTAAGGCTGACTCTATTGCAGATAATGAGCGCACACGATGGAAGATGATTGATGCTCAGTTGTGCAGTCTCATTAAAGCTACTCTTCATCCTTCAATTAAGCAGATTTTTTTGACCTGCAAATACCAGTAAAGCTGTTTGGAGTTAGGCAAAGACATTATACACCAATGATACCCATCGACTCTATGGTGTGTATTAGAAATTGATGACTACCTTTTCCCCTTGGGATTTCAATAGTCTTATGTATGAGTATTTAGGAAAAGCTCAGAGTTTACTTCATGATCTCAATGAACTTCTGCCCCTTACTAGTGATGTTACTAAGGAGCGGGAATAACATAATAATCTTTTTATGTTGTTCATTTATATGATTTACCTTCCTATTTGTTTGCCAATCGGAATCAAATTTTGGGGTCGACTACAGTTCCTAAACTGAATTCTGTGATGTCTACCTTGCTTAGGATTTTGTCTAAGCCCTCCTCCTATGACCCATGTACCTTCGGTAGACACTATTGACTGTTTTGCTCTTGCTGCTCAGGGTTATGGATGTGGACGTAAACCCTCTAAGGGAAAGCTACTATGCACTCATTGTCATCAGACCAATCATATTGTTGATCATTGTTGGAAGCTCCATGGAAAGTCACCTCAGCCTCCTCGGTTGCTCAAGATCCATCTAGTGTCGTTGATCCAGGGTTACCTTTTGCAGCGCAACCTCCGACTGCTCTTCTTAATGAATTCGTGACTTGGTGGTCTGAGAAGCAAACATTTGGTCTTACTGCCTCAATTGCTCTCACCGGTAATTCTTTTGCTGGGATCTCTCAATTACACTCTCTAGGCCTTTGGACTCTTGATTTTGGGGCTTCTGATCACATTTATGGTAATAAGTCCTTATTCACTTCTTGTTGCGAAAAATCGGCAAGTGCACCGATCGTACCAAGTAATAAAAAGTGAGTAAGAATATCGTCCCACGAGGATTGAGGCACCAATTTAAATTAACTTTTCCTTTCTTATTGGATGAACAAGAGTTGATTTGAAAGTAATGGTGTTTGTAACAATTGTGAATTATTCAATAATTTATGAACAATTCAAGAGAAGTTGAAAACTTAAAGCAAAAGGGGTTGAGATTTGAGAAAATATTGTAAGAAAACTATTGCAGTAAAGGACGCCAACACCTTTCCGATCCCCACCTTGTAATAATGATTAATATTTATGTTTAATTACCCAATTGATCAAACAATTCACCATCTATAATTAATTAGTTAAGCCCTAATCCCTTAGTGATCTTAACCTTATTAACCCTATTGGAATCCTAATCCCTTAGAAATCCCTTTTCAAGTTAATCTTTAAGCCCAGTGAATTTTCACATTTGCAGTTCATATAACCTATCCCTAGTGCATACATGAACAGTTATCTTACCCTTTGTCAGGAATTAGAATCCCAATATTCCTATTGTAAACCCTAACCCTAGCAATCCTAATAGAGTCGCGAATTCTAAAAGAATTATGGGATGAAGAACAGAGTAAAATAAATTCAATTGAATAATTAACCATAAACTTAACCAAAATACAAGGGGTTCACATCAAGGGTTGTGACCCTTACCACAATATAAAAGACTAGCCAGACATATTCATGTCTGACAAAACAAAGTATTCAAAAGAATTCATAAAAACTAGAAATAACCGGAAAGAATGAAAGAAGAAATCTTGATCTTCAGTCACCGAAAGCTCGCTCCGATTCCTGTCGCTCGCAATTTCTCCCGTGCAAAAAGTGTATCTTTCTCATGAGGTCTGAGTCTCTATTTATAGAGTCTTTGACCTGGTGGAGAAGCTTGATCTAATTTTTTTTCACATCTCACTGTAATCTTGTCTCTGATTTGAAAAGTATTTAATGTTGATTTGTCCGCACCTCCCACGCCACTAGCGTGGTTCCCACGCTGTGAGCGTGGGAGTTTTTCTTCTATATCCTGGAGCACCACGCAACTGGTGTGGCTGCCACGCTGCAAGCGTGGATTGTGAAAAAGACTGGCGCTACTAGTGTCAATCCCACGTTAGTAGCGTGGTAGCTTCTGCCTGTTTTTGGACCTCTGGCGCTACTGGCGTGAGTCCCACGCTAGTAGCGTGGTTGTCTTTGTGTGAAAAGGCTCTCTTCACGCTATGGGCGTCATACCCACGCTGTGAGCGTGGGCCTTTAGTTTAGCTTTTCCTCTTTAGCTCCAATTTGTCTATTTTTCCTACGAAATCAACATAAAATCAGTATGCAATCTCTGATTAAGAATTTGATAGATCAACAGTGATTATTGCCCTTTTTGCTTAAGATTTAATCACATTCTTTCTCTTTTTTGGTTTAGATTTCCTTGTATGTTGAACGCATATCAAACAATTCCCAGATTTGAACTTTGTTGTCCTCAGCAATGTAATAGATTCAAGTTGTCAGCAAAGAATAATTCTGTGAAAGCATGGAACACAACATCTTAAGAATTCAGACTGCTATGTATGTATAACTCTCTGTTTAAACTGTCAACAATGCTTTTTAGTTATATCAAGAATTTAAATCCTAACTTGAATATTCCTCACCAGTTAAAATGTACTCTCATTACGCTAAGTGTTTGAGGGTTTCACACTTATTCCATCAGTGTAGTAGTAATTCCATAGGCTTGAACTTATTCTCAATTCCTAAAAATGAGGAATCCATTTGACATGCATAGACTGATCAAAAGGTCTTTTTTTTTTGTAATAGATCAAAAGGTCTTTGATAGGTTGTAACTTGGCCTGGTTCGGGGGTGAGAATCTTTTGGTCAGAAGCTGATTGGAGAGATTGAAATACTGAGTTTGACAATACTTCTTTCTCTTCTGGGCTTTGGCTCATTTACAAACTTGGGATTCTTTCCCTTTCTTCACTACCTTTTCTTTCCTTGGTTGCAGATGTTTTCTTTCTTTTCTCTTTTGAGCTGCAAATTTTCTCCTCTTTTTTTTTTCTTTTCTGAATTTTTGCCATATTTTGCAAACCAGTCTTTTGTTTCCTTTTTCAACTTTTTATCTTTTCCTTGTTTATCTACTGAACTTTTCCTTTTTGAGAAGTAATTTGACTTTTCTTCTTTGATCAGCATTCAATCTCTCAAGGTGTGTCAAGAGGAACAGGATTAAGCAATTTTCATCAGGTTTGAATGAACTGGTTTAAGGCTCAAAGGGGGCTTAACAATGGAAATTCTTATGGGTAGGCTGTTTGGCTCTAAGTTATCAAGAATGAAAATGCCCTTATCATTTCAGTCATGCATGCAAGCCAGAGAAACAGTTCAAGTTCTAGAAACTACTACAGTGAGGCCTCTCAAAAAGAAAAATTTCTGTATAGGCTCAAATCCTCACAGTTATAATTCAACTAGAATCGCAATTCAAAGTTTCACATCAAGCATTATCAAAAAAAATTCAACAAACAGTTATAAAAACGAGCAGTCATCATTCTCAGATTAAAACAATTAATTGCTCATAGATATAATGCTTCATCCAACTCAATCTAATTACTTACTGAGTATGCTTAGAACATTCTGGAACTGCTTGTTTAGGAATTCTCTAAAAAAATTTCTCTCTTTATGTTTTTTTAAATTTTTTTTCTTTTAAAAATTTAATCTAACTAAAAACAGCAATTAATAAATAAAAAAAATTGAAGGTTAAAATATCTCCCCTTTTACAGACAAATTTCTGTGTAGACATCCTTTCCGTGTTGTAGTTCTGCAATATTTAGCAAGTCTCGCATCCAGCATGCGACAAAACAATTCCCAGATTTAGAACGTTGTTGTCCTCAACAACAAACTATACTAGTCGAAAAGCTAATTCTGCCAGAT
This sequence comes from Gastrolobium bilobum, assembly GCF_033153095.1. Lineage (NCBI taxonomy): Eukaryota > Viridiplantae > Streptophyta > Magnoliopsida > Fabales > Fabaceae > Gastrolobium > Gastrolobium bilobum. The sequence continues at coordinate 43,056 of NW_026897257.1, read as the reverse complement.
GGAACACTCACACACACTTGTTAAAATAGTAAACACAAAATAATCATGAAAATGTACTGCATAAGGAGAAATAATCCAACCATATAAACTAACAAAGTACTCAAAACATCAAAATGAAATGCCTAAGTAAATGTCAGGGTGCAGTGAGTGATAGTGATGATATGGAAAATATAACATCATGCGTCGTCCATGACAGCATCAACATCAAGATCAGCTATAGCAACATCATCAGCAACAGGATCAGCAGCATCAGTAGGAGCTACAGGTGGCTCAGCCTGCGCAGGAGGTGGTGGTGGTGGTGGAAACTGCGGCCTGAAGCTAGCCGTGTCAATCCCTCTGTCGATGCATAGCTTCTCCATCATGCTCATCATGTACTGGTTCTGAATCATCATCTGCTGTGGGGGCCATGGCTGTCGCTGGTGGCTCATCATCTGGCTCAGGTGATGCTGGTGGTGGTGGTGGTAATGCGCCGTCAGAGGCCTTCCAGATGGCCTGCCTGCGGGATTCATTCCTCATTGCCCAATAATGACTCTGCGTCATTTCCCTCTTCAGTTTTACATCTCGGGGCTCCTCCTCTGGTATCTCTACTCCAGCCTGCACACATAGCTGTTCAATCAATGAACAATGTGCTAGGCGATGGTCAGGCTTTCCCTGAGTGATGATAGAAACTATCCTATCAGACAAAATAGCTCCAATGTGGAGATTCTCCTCTCCCAAGAGAGTATACAGCAGTACTGCTCGCTCCACATTAACATCACTCAGATTGGTGGAAGCGATAATGTTGGAGTTGATGAAAGAATGGCAGAAAATAGCCTCTTCATTAAGGTCCAGCCTATCTAATTTTCCGGGCACATCGGGCTGACCACTCTTGGGCTTCCAAGCAGATTGTGGCTGGGTAATTGCTATCCTGACTCTCTCAGCAATGTCAGGCATCTCCTCCAGATATATCCCTTCAGTAGGCTGTAGCTTGTTAAAAGTCTGGGTGAAGTGACATCTCTTGGTAGCATCCCAAGAGGTTTTCAGGAACCTCTCAATTTGTAAAGCTGTGAAGGAGACTTCCTTCCCCCGCACCCAACTCTTCCTGGTCCGGTCAATTGTTTCTGGATCAGCATTAGCACAAAATTTTTTTAGTATGATGCTAGAGCTGACTGTAGGGAATTGCACCAAATGCTGCCACTGTCTCCTCTCTATGGTTCTCCTCACTGGACAATCTTCATTCAGATTCTCACTGATTGTTCTCTCTTGAATAATTTTTTTATGTATGAACCAATTGTAGTACTGGTCCTGTGCAGCAGGTGTGAGGAACCGGTTACCATCAAACTGTGTGGAAGCAGAAGAGGAGGCCCTGGGCCTCTTAGTGCCAGCTGCACTACTTGTGCCCGTCTTTTTACCACCTACGCCAGCAGCCTTTTTGGTGTTCTTTTTACCCTGCACTCAGAAAAGTTCCCAAAACAGTGGAATTTATGTATGCCAGTTTGAAACTTAACAATGGAAGCATACAATAAATTCCCAAATTTAATTTCCACAGTGGGTCTTTTTGCATATCCAGTAATCAGAATTCCAGATTTAGTGTTGTGCAATGAATGCAAACAAAATCAACAATGGACTAGTCACAATATTATATGCTTACACAGAAAACTATAAGCATTAACAAGAGATTAGGGTAACCAACAGTCAATCATCAATTTATTGCAGTCATGGATAAAAGACAGGACTAAATGTCTGGATAGAAAGCAGATGATCCAAAAATAATCAATATAACCAAAACATCTCATTCAGCATGCAGGATTGTCCATTGGTATTCACAGTCATCCAATTCTCAGATTGATCTTGTTCAATCAATAAATTCAGTTTCTAATATCTCAAATAGTCACCACTGAATCAATATCACACAACATATCAACCAAAATAACCAATTTACATTTAGCCTTCCTTTAACAACCAAGTAGCCATCGATGAGCCAAAGTCTGTACTTTAGTGGGTAAACTGATAGTGAAGCAAACATTATGGCATGCATGGATAAGAGCACTCTACCCTTTTGATCGTCCTCTCTTATATGCCATATTTATAAACATAGTTTTAATCAACACATTCCAGGCATATCCTGTAACACCCCGTATATATCTGGTAGTGTTATCATTACATCGTATTAAGCGGTGCTTAATTAAAAATGCGGAATATTCTTTTTCTTTTCAATTATGACTTTATTATCAATTACCATCTTGGTTACTTAATCAATTTCACAAAATATCGCCTGTATGTAAATTGCAATAAGACATCTACTGAAATACCTCAATATATAAATAAAGTGTGTATCTAAAATCACGGATCTACAACTCGTAGTCCGGACCGTATCCTGATACATTATTACAACTTCAAATAAAAAAAGACATAAACAATACTATGTGTCATGGACAATCCCCATGCTCACCAAATAAACAGTGTAAACAACAAGTCTCAACATAAAACTCCATAACATAAACTAAAGCTATAAGCATATAAGCAGCATGCAAATCCAGCATCCAACATATCAGCATAAATAACAGCAAATCTAACTTAGCTCTGGCCTCCTGCCGCCTGAGGTCTCAACATTACCTGATCCTGAAATAAGCATTCCCCAAACGTGGGGTGAGATCTCTAAACAAGAAATCTCAGTAAGACAAGGGGTCCTCAAGGATCTTCCACCCCAAGCTCACTTACATGTGCAATATAAGTTCTAAAAGCATTTATATCATTATCAGTTCCAAAATTATGTAGTGCAACAGATATCTATGGCATGCGTGTCTATCACTATCTACTGGCCAGAGAAATGTAGGAATACGTCTATCTCCTACATGTAGTACAAGGAACACCGCTTGCACCTCACCCACAGCCTCACCCTATTGTATGTTCTACATACTCAGGCTTACCGTATAGGTGGAACACCTCCATGCATATCAACAAAGCACTAACATACAATAGCTCAACAGCATTTCCAAAACATCAAAAGCATGTAACACAGCATGCATATACCATACCCCCATGGGACATGGTGGAACCACAACATGGCTAAACCGAGGACACGAAAGCTTACCTTGCAAGCTCACTATCCAATACCAAGAGTCCTCACAGCTCAAGTCCAACACACAGCAGATCACAATCTGATTTAGGACCAGCAAGTGTATCAACATACATAACTTAAAAGCATTAACATAAAGACTACGTTCTCCTTTAACGATTTACGTCTTAAGGCTTCCAACAAAGCCACAAGCCCTTAATCACATGATTCTGACTTAGGCCATTAATTACAGAAGTTCAACTTCATCAATCTAGGGTCCACAAACCCCCAATAGCCTACTGTACACACAGCACAGCTACTGTTCTGCGAAATCCCAGAATATCCAGATATTCCACGGGAACATATCCAGATATGCAATATCTGGATATCTCACTGTCCATATCCGGATATGTAATATCCAGATATACAGATTCTCATATCCGGATATCCAATATCCAGATATCCCAAAACCCCATATCCGGATATCACATATCCGGATATCCCATATCCGGATATTCCACGGGCAGATATCCGGATATTTCACGACAGAATGCAGCAACTGCATTTCATGAAGATATCCTTCAAAGGTTGGGTTTTTACCGATTTTAAACACTTAAACATGCATTTCTAGGTGTGTTAAGCATTACCCCACAACAAGTTATCATCTTTTAGCCTTAACATGCATCAAACTTCCATTTTTAAGCATTAAAACTCAAGTTAAAGGTTTGTGATCATACCACAACTCAAAAACAGAAGATGAAGATGCTCTTGGAGCTCAACACAGCCACTCAAAGCTGACTCAACACGAAAATGACACCATCAAGAGTAGGTTTTTCTTCACAAAGGTGACACTTTGAAGATCAAAATGCCAAGAATGAGACTCCCACTCTTCAAACACAAAACTCAGCAGTTCAAACTCCCTCACACAGGTTCTCTAACTCAGAAAAAAGCCAACAATGCAGTCCCAAGGCCAACCCTCACCCTCACCAAGTGTTTAAAAGGAAGAACAAGCATTAAAGGTGATTACTTGATCAAGAAATGGAGAAGGAAGCCTAAGAATAATATTCTGGTCAGCCTCCAAGAAAAGCCACGTTCAAAATTTAGGTATCTAGGGCAATGTGCCCTTAGACATAGTATATATAGCCAAAACTCATTAAAACATGCAGTATTAGCTTAAATTGCTACGCTAAGTATTTTAATCCCAAACTTTGGATTCTGAAACTACACATTTTTACAAGAATTATCATATTTTTATAATATTTTTCTGAGCACCTTTCCGGTACGCGCTTTTCAAAGCCAGTACCGGTTTCTAGCACCAGTTCTCATTATTTGGACTTGAAACTCGTTTTACAAATCCTACATATTATTCTAGTAATTATCATGCACTTACTTTAATTTTCTGGGATACTTTTTCGGTACGCATTTATACCGAATAGCAGAACCGGTATATGCATTTTTCTTCCGAAAAGCGACTTTCAGCATTCTTAATCACTTACCATAATTATTAAAGTCTCCTAATAATTATTAGGGTCAATTATGGAATCATTTCCTAATTTTGCATAATTAATTAATTAAAATTCCTTAATTAACGGTGCGGGTTCTTACATATCCCATATGAGACATTATTACCAAAACACAATTACTTCTGAGCTTATATCTAATAACCAATGTAATTCATATATGTGCCAGTGACACAGAGGATCAAATACTTAGCATGCATATTTTTTTCATGATCGAGTCAAACTAACCACACATAACAAACTAGGGCAGATATCCACACAACATTTCAGCATATCAAATACATGACATTCACAATTCAAAATCCCTAACATTTGTATTTGTGCTGAAATTTAAATTACTACTCACCTTATCGCCAGCCATGTTTGAACTTGCAATTGGAAACAAGTCTTAATGTACGGTGATGAACAAGACCCACATTAATTTGGTAACCCTAATTGTATCCAATCAGTGAGGATGATTTGGGTGTCAATGGTGTGGGAAAAATGATGGAGATGGTGGTTAGGTGAAGGAAGAATTTTGTGTGGTGGGTGAGGTGGTGAGGTACGGTGGTGTTCAATGGTTTGAGGGGGAGATGGGTTTATTGATTGACGATGGTTATGGAGGAATGGTGGCGGAGAGAGAGAGATAAAGAGAGAGAGAGAGAGGAAGAAGGTGAGAGAATGTGGCGTATGGTGGTCGCGGTTGGATGCAGTGGTCGACGGTGAGGTGTGGTGGCTCGCGAATAGAGCACGGTGGAGAGGTGGTGGTGTGACAGTGAGAGATAAAGAGAGAGGGAGAGAGAGAGAGAGAGAGAGAGAGAGGAAGAGAGGCTCGAGGGGGAGAGTATGTGAGAGAGAGAAAAATGAGAAGGGGAAAAGATTAGGGTTTCCATATTTTTTTAAAATCTGAATTTTAAACCCGCGCTCACAACGTGGATTTCACGCTGTGAGCGTGGTAGCTTCAGGAAATTTTTCTTTTATGGCGCTTTCAGCGTGGAGCCATTTTCAATTTTTCCACGCTGGGAGCGTCAACCTGCCGCTTGGAGCGTGGTAGTTACTGCTCATTTTTTCTTTCTGACGCTGAAAGCGTCAAATCCACGCTATCAGCATGGTATCACTGCCCCTTTTTATTATTCCACGCTACTAGCGTGAGTCCCACGCTAGTAGCGTGGACTCTCAGACTCATTTCCCCTTTCTATCCCTTAGTGCACCAATTTTTTTTGATTTTTTTGGTTTTCTTCAACTTAAAAATTAAAAAAAAGGAATTAAAACTAAGAAATTGAAAAAAATTCTACTGGGTTGCCTCCCAGCAAGCGCTTGTTTAACGTCACGAGCCTGACTGGAACAATCTAAGCTTCAGGTGAAGCTAGCGGGACAGAAATTTTATCCCGATTCATCTGTTCTCCATGATAGATTTTCAATCTATTCCCATTGACCTTAAAAGGTCTATCCTCATTGAGAGGAGAGATCTCTACTGTTCCATATGGAAAAACTCTCTTGATAACAAAAGGACCAGTCCAGCGAGATTTGAGCTTACCTGGAAACAACCTCAGTCGAGAGTTGTATAGTAATACCTGTTGTCCTGGCTCGAACTCTTTTGGCTGGATCTTCTTGTCATGCCATTTCTTTGTCTTCTCTTTATAAATCCTGGCAATTTCATATGCTGCCAATCTGAACTCATCAAGCTCATTCAATTGCATTAATCGCTTTTCGTTAGCCTTAGATGGTTCAAAATTCAAAAATTTAATGGCCCACATAGCTCTATGTTCTAACTTTACAGAAAGATGGCAAGACTTACCGTACACCAGTTAGAATGGTGACATACCTGTGGGTGTTTTGAAGGCGGTCCTGTATGCCCAGAGTGCATCATCCAGCTTCTTGGACCAATCTTTCCTTGAGTTACTGACAATCTTTTCCAAGATCCTCTTCAGCTCTCTGTTTGAAATTTCAACTTGTCCGCTGGTTTGAGGATGGTATGGTGTAGCCACTTTGTGTTTGACATACTTTGTAAGCAAGCTGTCAAACTGCTTGTTGCAGAAGTGTGTGCCTCCATCACTGATGATTGCCCGAGGAACTCCAAAGCGGGTGAAAATGTTCTTCCGTAAGAAAGGCACTACCACCTTTGCATCGTTTATGGGCAAGGCAACTGCTTCTACCCACTTTGACACGTAATCCACTGCAACCAATATGTACTGGTTCGAGTATGACGTAGGGAATGGTCTCATGAAGTCAATCCCCCAAACATCGAAGAGCTCCACTTCTAGTATGCAGTTGAGGGGCATCTCATCTTTACGGGAGATGTTTCCTGTTCTCTGGCACTTGTCACACTTCTCTACGAAGTCTCGTGCATCATTGAAGATTGTTGGCCAGTAATAACCACTTAGCAGCACCTTTTGCGCAGTCCGGTTTGCTCCAAAATGACCTCCATAGTCAGACGCGTGGCAATGCCACAGAGTATCCGGTATTTCAAATTCAGCTACACACCTACGAATAATATTGTCAGCACATTGAAAATATAAGAATGGATTATCCCAGTGGTACCTCCTTGTATCATGGAAGAATTTCTTTTTCTGCTGCCAAGTAAGATCATCAGGAATTGAACCAACAACTTTGTAGTTTGCAAAGTTTGCAAACCATGGATGCAATATTATGGCCATCACTTGCCCATCAGGAAAAGACCCATTGACCTCAATTTCAGGTCCTTCTTGTAACTGCTTGTCCTGAATCCTAGACAAGTGATCAGCAACTTTATTCTCCACTCCAGCTTTGTCCTTGATTTCCAAGTCGAACTCTTGAAACAAGAGCATCCACCTCAGCAAACGTGGCTTGGCATCCTGCTTGGTCATCAAATACTTAATAGCAGCATGGTCAGTAAAAACGACAACTTTAGAGCCTATCAAATAAGATCTAAATTTATCTAATGCATAAACTACTGCTAGCATCTCTTTTTCATTAGTGGCATAATTAGATTGTGCCTCATTAAAAACCTTTCTAGCATAGTAAATGACATGCAACATTTTATTCTTACGCTGACCCAATACTGCACCCATAGCGTGTGCGCTCGAATCACACATGAGTTCAAACGGAAGACTCCAGTCCGGCGTTGTCAACACAAGCGCCGTGGAAAGCTTTTCCTTAAACACATTGAATGCATTGAGGCAAGCTTTATCAAAGAGGAAGTCTTGATCCTTCATCAACAGCTGGCTAAGAGGTTTTGCGATCTTTGAGAAATCCTTGATGAATCTCCGGTAGAAACCTGCATGGCCTAAGAAACTTCGCACACCATTAATATTAATGGGAGGGGGTAGTTTTTCAATTAAAATCAACTTAGCCTTATCCACTTCAATGCCTTTTTCAGAAATTTTATGGCCTAACACAATGCCATCTTGTACCATGAAATGGCACTTTTCCCAATTTAAAACCAAGTTAGTTTCTTGACATCTTTTTAAAACCTTAGCTAAGTTAACTAAGCATGAATCAAAGCAGGAACCAAATACAAAAAAATCGTCCATAAAAACCTCTAATTTTTTTTCTACCATATCAGAAAAGATAGAAAGCATACACCTTTGAAAAGTCGCGGGTGCATTGCAGATGCCGAATGGCATCCTTCTGTAGGCAAAGACTCCAAATGGGCATGTGAAAGTTGTCTTCTCCTGATCCTCTGGTGCGACTGGGATTTGGTTGTAGCCGGAATAACCATCCAAGAAACAGTAATAAGCATGACCGGCTAACCTTTCCAGCATTTGATCAATAAATGGCAGAGGAAAATGTTCCTTTCTTGTGGCATCATTTAATCTTCTGTAGTCCACGCACATCCTCCAGCCAGTGATTGTGCGGGTTGGAATTAACTCATTATGATCATTCTTCACGACAGTCAATCCTCCTTTCTTTGGAACTGTCTGTACTGGACTCACCCATGCAGTGTCAGAAATTGGGTAAATCATTCCAGCATCCATGAGTTTCATCACTTCCTTGCGGACTACTTCCTTCATTGTTGGGTTTAGTCTCCTCTGAGGTTGTCTCACTGGTTTGATGTTGTCCTCCATTAGGATCTTGTGAGTACAGAAGGAAGGGTTAATTCCCTTCAAATCAGAGATAGACCACCCAATGGCCGTCTTGTGCTCTTTGAGCACTTTCAACAGCTTCTTTTCTTCTGTTGAAGACAAATCTTTACTGATAATGACGAGAAACTGCTCTTCATCTCCCAAGAAGGCATACTTTAGAGTTTCTGGCAACTCTTTTAGTTCTACCTTGGGTGCCAATGGAACTGGATCATCTTCTTTCTTTTCTAAAACCTCATAGATAGATTCTCGCCCTTCTTGTGGAGCACCTTCATCTGGATCATCAAATTCATCTTAAGTCTCTTGATCATCAAAATTCACTTCTTAGACTGCTTCCTCAATCACATCTAGTCTGAAGCAGTCACTAGGGTCAGATGAGTTTGTCATAGCTTTGAACACATTGATTGTGATTTTCTCATCGTTCATTCGTAACTCGAGCTTTCTTTGTTCAACATCGATCATAGCTCGAGCTGTGGCCAAGAATGGCCTTCCAAGCAGAAGAGGTATCTCACTCTCTTCTTCCATGTCCAGCACAATGAAATCAGCTGGGAAGATGAACTTGTCAACCTTGACAAGGACATCCTTTATTATTCCAGTAGGTCTTCTTGTTGACCGGTCAGCTAGTTGTAAAGAGACCATGGTTGGCTTCAGTTCAGAAATTCCCAATGCCTTGCATATTGACAGCGGCATCAAGTTGATGCTTGCTTCAAGGTCGCATAATGCCCGGCCAACATTGGTGTTGCCTATCGCAATTGGGATGTTGAGACTTCCCGGATCTTGAAGCTTTGGTGGGAACTTCTTCTGAATGATGGCACTGCACTCTTCAGTAAGTGCTACTGTCTCACAATCCTGCAACTTATGCTTTCTAGACAATAAATCTTTCATGAATTTAGCATAGTTAGGCATGTAAGCAAGAGCTTCAGTAAATGGAATATTAATATGCAATTTTTTAAATATATCTAAAAACCTGGCATACTGTTGCTTCTGTGCTTGCTGTTTGAGCTTCATAGGATATGGAGGTTTCTCAAAGCGAGAAAAATCCATCGGTTGCTTTGGAGCTTCAACAGCTTTCTCCTTTGCTTCTTCTTGCTCACTGACAGGTGCTTGTACTTCTTTCTCATGTTCCAGCTCAGTTGTTGGCTCATTAACTTTCTTTGGCTGAACCGATTTTGGCTTTTCTTGAGGAGTGATCACAATTCCACTCTTAGTTACAATAGACTTGCAGTCCTCCTTTGGATTCACAATTGTATCACTTGGGAACTGTCCTTGAGACCTTTCAGCCAACTTCCTAAACAACTGGCCTATCTGACTCTCCAAATTTCTGATGGAAGCCTGTGTATTCTTAGTATTTGTCCGAGTCTCTTCCATAAACGCATTAGAATGTTGGGCCATTTGTCTTACTAGCTTCTCCAAATCAGAAGGTTCCTTAGCTGGAACTGGTGGAGGCTGCAAATAATTATTAGACTTGAAGTCCAGACCAGTTCCCTGCACCCTCCTCTGAAAATTATTACTCCCAGAAGGATAATTCTGATTCCTTGGAATATTTGGTGGCAAAGGTCTTTGGTCATACCAAATACCATTTACTTGCACCTGTTGAGGAGGATCATCAGACAGTAAGGTAGGACATTCATTAGAATCATGGCTTTCCTTGCAGTATTCACAAATAACTGAAGCAGCTTTAGCTTGGACACTAGAAAGCTGCATTTTATCAAGCCTTGATGTCAAATTTGCCATTTGCTGTGATAACAATTTATTTTCAGCCAATGCTGAATCACTGTTGTCTAGGTGAAGAATGCCTCTCTTAGGCTTAGATGACAACCCTTCATTTTCATTGGCAGCCATTCTTTCAATCAATTCAAGAGTCTCATTTGCTCTCATTGATTTAATGCTACCACCTGCTGCACCATTCAGAACCATCCAGATTTCTGGTTTACAACCGTTGAAGAAGATCCAGACCTGATCACCATTGGTCATGGGGTAATGAGGACACCTCCTCATTAGATCTTTGAATCAGTTCCAGGCTGCACACATAGTTTCACCCTCAGCTTGAGTGAAATTTGTGATATCATTCACCATTTGATTGTATCTTTCCATTGAGAAAAACTCCACAAAGAATTTGTTTGATAAATTCTCCCATGAGGGAATACTTCTCGCAGGTTGCCTCTCTAACCAATTCAAAGCTTTTCCTTTAAGAGCAAAAGGAAACAGTCTTAGCCGGACTGCATCATTGGACACTTGAGGATGTTTAGTCGAGTCACAGATCATCAGAAATCTGTTTACGGATCTATGAGGGTCTTCATCATCCTCTCCACCAAACTGAGCTCTCTCCACCAAACGAATATTATCAGACTTGAGCTCCCAATTATTGTTGCCAACTTCAGGATGGACAATACTTGAATTGGGCCTGTTAAATAGTGGCGTCAGGATGGTGTCCATGAGTGGATTGTCTTCTTCATTGTTCCCTGCCATGATGTGTGTTTCTTCAGACAGAATTTCTGACTCGTTGAATTCAAGTTTCTTCCAAGCAAATTTCCTGTTTCTCTTTTCAGATTTTGTAATCTCCAAATCAAGTGGAAATTCTGGCTCTTTACCTCGCATACAACTCAGAAAAGAGATTAGTAGCACTGTTCAAGAAACACAAAGAAATTAAAAATAAAAATAAAATAAAAATCCAATCTTCAAGAAACACAAAGAAATTAAAAATAAAAATCCAATCTTAAAAATCAAAATTAATTGATAAAAGATACGCCAACCCCCGGCAACGGCGCCAAAAACTTGTTGCGAAAAATCGGCAAGTGCACCGATCGTACCAAGTAATAAAAAGTGAGTAAGAATATCGTCCCACGAGGATTGAGGCACCAATTTAAATTAACTTTTCCTTTCTTGTTGGATGAACAAGAGTTGATTTGAAAGTAATGCTGTTTGTAACAATTGTGAGTTATTCAATAATTTATGAACAATTCAAGAGAAGTTGAAAACTTAAAGCAAAAGGGGTTGAGATTTGAGAAAATATTGTAAGAAAACTATTGCAGTAAAGGACGCCAACACCTTTCCGATCCCCACCTTGTAATAATGATTAATATTTATGTTTAATTACCCAATTGATCAAACAATTCACCATCTATAATTAATTAGTTAAGCCCTAATCCCTTAGTGATCTTAACCTTATTAACCCTATTGGAATCCTAATCCCTTAGAAATCCCTTTTCAAGTTAATCTTTAAGCCCAGTGAATTTTCACATTTGCAGTTCATATAGCCTATCCCTAGTGCATACATGAACAGTTATCTTACCCTTTGTCAGGAATTAGAATCCCAATATTCCTATTGTAAACCCTAACCCTTGCAATCCTAATAGAGTCGCGAATTCTAAAAGAATTATGGGATGAAGAACAGAGTAAAATAAATTCAATTGAATAATTAACCATAAACTTAACCAAAATACAAGGGGTTCACATCAAGGGTTGTGACCCTTACCACAATATAAAAGACTAGCCAGACATATTCATGTCTTACAAAACAAAGTATTCAAAAGAATTCATAAAATCTTGAAATAACTGGAAAGAATGAAAGAAGAAATCTTGATCTTCAGTCACTGAAAGCTCGCTCCGATTCCTGTCGCTCGCAATTTCTCCCGTGCAAAAAGTGTATCTTTCTCTTGAGGTCTGAGTCTCTATTTATAGAGTCTTTGACCTGGTGGAGAAGCTTGATCTAATTTTTTTCCGCATCTCACTGTAATCTTGTCTCTGATTTGAAAAGGATTTAATGTTGATTTGTCCGCACCTCTCACGCCACTAGCGTGGTTCCCACGTTGTGAGCGTGGAAGTTTTTCTTCTATATCCTGCAGCACCACGCAACTGGCGTGGCTGCCACGCTGCAAGCGTGGATTGTGAAAAAGGCCGGCGCTACTAGCGTCAATCCCACGCTAGTAGCGTGGTAGCTTCTGCCTTTTTTTGGACCTCTGGCGTTACTGGCGTGAGTCCCACGCTAGTAGCGTGGTTGTCTTTGTGTGAAAAGACTCTCTTCACGCTATGGGCGTCATACCCACGCTGTGAGCGTGGGCCTTCAGTTTAGCTTTTCCTCTTTAGCTCCAATTTGTCTATTTTTCCAACGAAATCAACATAAAATCAGTATGCAATCTCTGATTAAGAATTTGACAGATCAACAGTGATTATTGCCCTTTTTGCTTAAAATTTAATCACATTCTTTCTCTTTTTTGGTTTAGATTTCCTTATATGCTGAACGCATATCACTTCTCTTTGTACAACTGGTTCATTTCCTATTATTACTATGGCCAATGGGTCTCTGGTCAAATCTCGTGGGATCGACATGATTCTTTTTTTACCTCACTTATCTATGGAATATGTTCTCTATGTTCCAGATTCTCCTTTTAACTTACTTTCTATTAGTCGTTTGATAAAATTCATTGATTGTGTTGTTTCCTTTACTAAAACTCATGTCATCTTTCAGGATCAGAGTTCGGGGAAGGAGATTACCAAAGGATGTGAGTCTCATGGCCTCTATCAATTGTTTTTTTTTTCTTCAGCCTGCTCTACTGTGGATTCTCCTCTCACTATCTGTGCTTATTTGGGTCATCCAAGTCTTGTCAAGCTTCAGAAAATGGTTCCACATTTATCATCTTTTTCTAGTTTAAATTGGGAGTCTTGTCAGTTTAGGAAACATACACGTAGTACATTCCCAGGTCATTTTAGTCGTCAAGCTTTGTCCCCTTTTCTGTGGTCCACTCTGATATTTAGGGACCAAGTCATCATCCTTCTAATTTAGGGTTTAAGTATTTTGTTACTTCTATTGATGATTATTCTAGATGTACTTAGTTATTTCTAATGAAAAATCGTTTCGAGTTATTTTCAGTTTTTCAGTTATTTTATAATGAAATAAAAACTTAGTTTGGTATTCCTATTCGTACTTTTCGTAGTGATAATGCATGTGAGTATTTATCTCATCAGTGTCAGCAATTTTTTTCGTCTCATGGTATTCTTCATCAAAAATCTTGCCCTCTTACATCCCAACAAAATGATGTAGCCGAGCGCAAGACCTGCCATTTTGTTGAGACTACTCGTACTTTATTAATTGATGGCAATGTTCCCTATAAATTCTGGGGTAATGTTATTCTCACTGCATACTATCTCATTAATCGTATGCCCTCATCCGTTCTTCGTCACCAGGTACCTTACTCTATTTTGTTTCCCCATCAAGTTTTATATCCTTTGACCCCACATGTGTTTGGTTCTACGTGTTTTGTTCATCATCTCGGTTCAAGCTTGGATAAACTAGCTCCCAAGTCTCATAAATATGTTTTTCTGGGTTATCCTCGGTCTCAAAAGGGTTACCGTTTCTACTCTCTGACTTTACGTCGATACTTTATCTAGGCAGATGTTTCCTTTTTTGGCTCCTCTATGTAAGAACCTGCACCGTTACATTAGGAATTTAATTAATTAATTATGAGATTAATGAGATAATTCCATAATTAAACCTATTAATTATGATAAGGCTTAAATAATTATGGTAAGTGATTAATAATGTTGAAAGTCGCTTTTCTGACGAAAAGTGCAGATATCGGTTCTGCCTCACGGTATAAATGCGTACCAGTGAAGTATCCCGAAAAATTATTAAAAGTATGTATATGTCACTAGAATAATATATAGGACTGGCATAATAAGTTTCAGGTCAAAATAATGAGAACTGGTGCCAGAAATGATACTGACTATGTAAAAGCACGTACCGGAAAAGTACTGCGAAAAATAAAATAAAAAAATGACAAAACTTAGAAAAATGGCTAGGTTCAGAATCCAAAGTTTGGGATTAAAATGCTAAGCGTAGCTATTAGCGCTAATACAGTGCGATTAAACTTAAACCGACTATAAATATGAAGTTACACACACCCCTAGGCTGATTTGATCAGCTCTGCGTGTCTTGTGAGCCTCCATTTCTAACTTTGAGCTCCCTTACTTGCCACCACCCTCTCCTCTCATGAAAACCACCAAGAGATCACCTTTCTCCATGTTTCTTCCCTCTAAATCATTGTAAACACTTAGTAGAGTGCATTGGGAGGTTGAAGGTCAGCTTTTGCTGGTTGTGGGTGCTGTTTGGGAAGGTTTAGAGTGCTGTCTCTGAGTTGTGAGAAGTGGAAACCTTTTTCCTTGTTGTTTGGAGCTTCAAAAAGCTTTCTTTGAAGAGGAAGGACCAATCTTGAAGTGTATTTTCGTGGTTGTATCATATCTGATTTTTGGAGTTACATTGTGAGCTCCAATAGCATCTCTAGCTTCTATTTTGGGAGCTTTGGGTATGTCCCTAACCTTGATCATGAGTTTTCCTTGCTTAAAGGTTGAGTCTTGGCATTTTAATGAGTTGTTTAAGTAACTAACATGATCATGAACCTAAAAGTGTTTAAAAATGCATGCTTGAAGATCTGGAAGTGTTAAAAGTTGAACCTTGTATGAAAAACTCTTAAAAATTACATTTTTGGAAAACTGTCGCAAAATATCCCGATATTGGAAAACCAATATCCGGATATTGATATCCGGGTATGATATCCCGATATTGATATCTGGATATTCCTCCAGAAATATCCCGATATTGATATCCTGATATGATATCCAGATATCGATATCCCGATATTCCTTTGGCAATATCCCGATATTTTGGTCTGGACAACAACCAACCTGTTTTAGTAAAAATTCAATATCTTGAGCTACAAAGCTCCAAATTGAGTACCGTTTGGACCTATGTTAAGATAATATATAAGGATACAACTCTGTAAAATTTCGTAGCCATTGGATAAGTGGTTAGATCGTAGTGTCAATTTTAAGTCGCGTTTTGGTTGCCGGAAATTCCGTTGGCAGCAGTCACCTTGCGTAAAACATAACCGGAGTTATACAACTCCGATTGAGACATATAATATGTCGTTGTAAAGCTGGAGATGTCTAGTATAACATATTAAAATCTTAGAATTTTCGGTAGAAATCTGCAATTAAAGTTTTAAAAAGAGTAAACGCAGTTTAATGCTTAAGGTTTTGAGAAAAGCTTGCAGTAAGCGAAAATGAGAAAGAAAACGTATTCCTTTTGACATGAATTATAGAGCATGAGTATTGCTGATATTTCTGGTATAAACAGATTGTGATTGTGCTGTTTGGTGACCTTGTGCTAGTGTGGACTTAGGCTTGGATTGATTGCTTAGAGGTAAGCTTTCGTGTCCTCGGATTGATCTATTGCTTGTTCCACCGACCTCCATGGGAGGGTGGTTTATATGCATGTATGTTTTTATGAAAATGATATATGCATTGATATACGCCTAAGACATGTTGATATAACTTTTGATGTAATGTATGAATGTCATGTTAGTACTTGTACGATCAGGCAGCCACCCTGGTGTGCAAGGCATATGTAATGTATGAATGTGATGTAAGTACTTGTACGATCAGGCAGCCACCCTGGTGTGCAAGGCATGAGGCAGCCTCCCTCATGTTGGTAGGTTACAGACGTGTATAAACCCTATCTTTTTCCTGGCCAGTCGAACCGCACTTCCATACATCACATGATTAATAAGTTGTAGTACTTGGCTCGTTGAGCAAGAGATTAAAATGTCATGATATAAATGCCTTAACATGAACATGCATTGAAAATTACTATTTTTAAACTTATATTATACTTGTAAGTGAGCTTGGGGCGGAAGAGTCCTTGAGGACCCCTTGCCTTACTGAGATTTCTATTTAGAGATCTCACCCCACGTTTGGGGAACATTTTCAGGTTCAGGTAACACGGGGGATGATACCTCGGGCGGCAGGAGGCCGGAGCTTAATTGATTGACGCATGTTGTTATTACTGATTTATCTGGTTGCTGACTATGCTTTATCTCCATTCTATTGTTATCCTTGTTGAGACTTTGTTGGGCTTGTTGCCTTATTTGGTGAGCATGAGGATTGTCCATGCCACATTGATTGACTCGGTTTTATTTTAGAATTTAGTTGTATAATTGTATCAGGATTTGTCCGGACTACGTGTGTAGATCCGTGATTTAGATACACACTTATTTATTTAATGAGGTATTTCAGTTAGTTGTTTTATTGCAATTTACATACAGGCAATGTTTTGAAAAAGGATTGATTAATCAACTTGGCTAATAATAATGACGTCATAATTGAAAAGAAAAAGTTACTTCCACATTTTAACTAAGCGTGGCTTAATACGATTACATGATAACAAACCGGGTATACACGGGATGTTACACTCTACTCCTCCTGTGGACACTGATTCTATTCAGTTATCTTTCCCTGCCAACTCCTTTGAATACCTTCCGTCTTTACCAGTCCATGTTTATGACTCTCCATTAGTCACCTATTTTCCTGGTGAGTTACAACATGGTTCACCAGATGTTTTTGTGGGCTCGCATCCGACTGCATCTCCTCCCTCAGCTTTAATCTCATCTTCGGCTAGTGACCTTTCCATTGATCTTCATAAAGGTACACGTGATACTCGCCCTCTGGCAAGGCATACAATTAATATTAGTTACCATCGTCTTTCTCCATCATATTATGCATGTCTTTCTTCTTTGTCTTTTGTGTTTATTCCTAAGACTACAGGTGAATCACGTTCACATTCTGAATAGAGACAAGTTATGATTGATGAAATGAATGCCCTTCATCAGAATGGTACATGGGGTCTGGTCCCTCTTCCGTTTGGGAAATATGTTGTTGGTTGTCGCTGGATTTATGCTATTAAGGTTGGTGTTTATGGTCGAATGGATCGCCTTAAAGCTCGCTTGGTGGAAAAGGGTTTTACTCAGGTGTTTCGGGCTAGATTATGGTGACACATTTTTCCCTTGTGGCAAAAATGACTTCTGTTTTCCTTTTTATTGTCATGGCTGCTATACGCCAATGGTCTCTCTATCAACTTGATGTTAAGAATGTTTTTCTTCGTGATGATCTTGTTGATGAAGTTTATATAGAGAAATCTTCTGAATTTGTGCTCAAGGGGAGTCAGGTCTTGTTTGTCGTCTCTGTAAGTCTTTATATGGTCTCAATCAATCTCCACGAGCATGGTTCGGCAGATTTAGCAGTGTTGTTCGACAATTTAGTATGACTCAGAGTGAGGCTGGTCATTCTCTTTTTTTTGTCATTCAGCTTCTGGGTCTATCTACCTGGTGGTGTATGTGGATGATAGTGTCATCACAGGTATTGATAATCATGAGATTACTCAGTTGAAGCAACATTTATGTCATCACTTTCAGACTAAAGATATTGGGAAACTTTGATATTTCCTGGGAATTGAAGTGACCCAATCTAAAGATGGTGTTGTGATATCTCAGAGGAAATATGCTCTGAATATCCTTGAAGAGACTGCCTTGTTGAATTCTAAGTCTGTTGAGACTCTCTATAGATCCAAATGTCAAGCTTATAACAAATCAGGGGGAGCTCATTTCAGATCCCGAAAGGTATAGAAAATTGGTTGAAAAACTAAACTACCTCACAGTCACTCGGTCTGACATTTCATTTGCAGTTAGTGTGGAAAGTCAGTTTCTTAATTCTCCATGTCAAGAACATTGGAATGGTATTATTCAGATTCTCAAGTATACCAAGGCATCTCTAGGAAAAGACCTTGAATATAAAGATAAATATCATAAGTTGTTGGATACTCTGATGCTGATTGGGCCAGTTGTCCTACTAATAGGAGATTTACTACTAGATATGTCGTATTTGTTGGAGGCAACTTGGTTTCTTGGAAAAGTAAGAATCATAATGTAGTTGTCAAATTTAGTGCTGAAGCAAAATATCGCTCCATGGCTACTACTACATGTGAGCTCATTTGGATTAAGCAACTTCTTAGAGAGCTCAAGTTTAAAGACACTGGACCAGTAACTCATTTGTCACAACTAAGCAGCACTACATATTTCTTCCAACCTAGTGTTTCATGAAAGAATCAAGCATATTGAGATAGATTGTCATTTTGTTTGAGAAAATTTCTTGTTGGCGAAGTTATAACTAGTTTTGTACCCTTTAATAATGAATTAGCAGATGTATTTACTAAGTCGTTAAGGAGTGCTCGAATAGAGTATATATGTAACAAGATTGGTGCCTATGATTTATATGCTCCAGTTTAAGGGGGAGTGTTGGAAATAATATTGTAAATATATTTTCCTTATTAGTATTTAGGTTAAGTCTGGGTTAAACCCATTAGATTTTTTATTTATTGTGCACACTTGTACCTATTCAATATACGGATTATTTCACAATTCTTTCCGTCTCTTGTTATTCAATAATGATCTTACATTTGATGTAAGACACTAAGAAAAACGTATTGATTTGTATGTATGCATTTTCTTTATCACCTATATATTTTATTTGGTTAACATATATGAATATTAATTTTATAATTTAAAGGCTAATACAACAAAAACACTATCTCATTCTCATAAATCTTATCCTACTCGAATTGAATTTAAACTTTGTACATGAACATATAATTCTCATTATGTGCTAATTAAATATAGTAGATTAAAACAATCGAATGTCCGAGCGGTTGTAATTTTTCAACTTGTTTACACACAGGCGTTAACAAATTGGCCGGTTGGTTTAAGCCAGCAGGTTTAGCATCTCGGCTATGAATATGTTAAGGATATTGTTCTTTGTAAGGGTTATAAGAAATATAGCACACCAAGATCATAATGACTATTTCGGTATTTCCCATCGTGTAGGGAATAGTATGATAATATAGCAGTAGGTAGTGCTGGAGAATTATAATATGGTGGGCCTTACTTGATGTATGAGCCGAAAGCAAGAATAAGAATATAAGACACATGCACAAAGAGAAAATGGAAAATGGATCAATGCTATTCCGTAAATAAGCATTGAGGGGTTCCCGGTCCAGAATAGACAAAAGCGACTGATCCAATAAAAATACATTATATTATGCTTTGTAAATAAATATAAAATCATATGTTTTTAAAATGTTTTTTTCAAATAGTTATATAATAATTGTATTCTCACGTAAGCTTTTGTTAAGTAAAGTTAAGTATTTTTTCAAGAATTTTTTTTGATTTCCCAAACAGTTTATTAATTATCCAATTAATCCAACTTTATTCAACTAATTCGACTTAATCACCGTAGTACACATTGAGATAACTCTCAAAATTATTTTTTTATTTTCCCCAAAAGCTCTGATCAATGAAACAAATTCCGTATAATATGTTTTGAATTTAAACTAACAAGGACATACACTATGCAATTCGTCAAATATTTAAATTTATAAGTAGAAGTTCTAGGGCCACGCCGCATCTTGTTAAAAATTAGTAGATAAAAGCTGTGGTGAAGAGGGTGAGTAGTTATGTAATAAGTTGTGCATTCAATTTCTCATTTTATCCAAAAAAGAGAGAGTAGATAAGCATTTATTATGATACACTATTAAAAATAATGATTAATACAAAATTATTTTCTTTCGTGTAATACTAACGAGCACCCCATAGAAGTTAGAACTAGCCTCACGCGAACTCAAGACATCCAGCATCTAGCGTGCCACCGCGTCATCATCGAACCCACATTTGAGATGGTGCACCTTAATTGCCACTCATATTATATATCCATTTCCCTCAGATATTTGTTTAATATAGATGCAGATTTTGTTCAATTCAGGCAAAATTCCAGGTAATAAATCTAAGTTTGCTTAAATTAAACTCATTCCCGTGCATATATACTCATGCAAATATGGTATCGAATCAATGTTCGCTCATTACAGTCCAAGGAAAAGCTCCGAGCTATGACAAACACTAGGAAAGGGCAAACAAATTTCCTACTGACAAGACTGTTTACAAGTAATCACCGTTTTCAATATCCGTCCATGTGAGGGGTGATGGGCACTTTTGATGGCATGTAGCTTGGACTCAACAGTTTTGAAATGCTTACTTTGTCAAATTCAAAGCCAAAACTCCCAAGTGTGAAAAGGCAACACTCTTCGATTAGCAACAGTACTAGTAATAGAAGAGTCATTAACAGTGAGCATTACTCATATGTTGGAACAAATAAAACCCATCCAAGTATATGCTATCCCTGAAGGCCAAAAGATTCAGAGTGGCATAAAATTAGATTTTCATGATGACGTGATCATCGTGACCCTATGACCTAGTTCTTAGATTCACGGCAAGGTGTGTCCTGACTATATGGCAGCATCAGGGTCCAATCTTCTCTGGATAGCGGCAGCAGCCTATAGTGATAAATTTGCAGCTAATTGAGTAGGGGCTCAAAAGCTAAAATCCATGATCCAAATAAAGTTTAATGTGATTCTTACCTCAAAGTTTCCA
The DNA here is from genome assembly GCF_033153095.1 of Gastrolobium bilobum. Taxonomy (NCBI): domain Eukaryota; kingdom Viridiplantae; phylum Streptophyta; class Magnoliopsida; order Fabales; family Fabaceae; genus Gastrolobium; species Gastrolobium bilobum. The sequence goes on along the minus strand of NW_026897257.1, from coordinate 22,151 downwards.
AGCTTGTATTGGTAAGCCATCTCTTCCCTGAGTTGAGCTTGCTCTTTCATTGCCTGTGCCTGTAAATTATTGCACACAAATGTATCAAAAGGACCTTGCCATTAACAAAGTAACTAGAAGTTAACTCGCCATAAAAGCAATCCGGTTATAACTAACCATTCCACTTTCCATAGAGTGCTTTAAAGCCATCACTTGCTCTTCCTTATGCTTTTCACGTGCTTGCAACAATTCTAGCCTGCAAGTGCAATGAAAAATCATTATGGAAGGGTGAAACAATTTGGGCCAACAGAGACAATGCTTGTCATGTGTACCATCTCCCATTTGAAAGAGCATGAAAAGAAAGTTAAGAATTTGACATAAGAATATATAAAATATATTCCATATGGACAATGTTTTAGAGATCATATTCTGACACAATTGTGATGAAAGCTTCAAGTAGTTTAATATCGGTAGATTTGTGCAAATGAAAAGCAGTGACAAAGAGTGGAAAGAAATAAGGAGTTATTAAAAAATCTTACATAAAAACAGAACAAGAAGATAGCCAACATTTTTGCTTCTTAAGCAAATAGGCAAAATAGCAGTAGGATTGGTGTAAGTTAAAGGGAAAAAAATAGCCAAAAGGAAACCTATTTAAGAATACATTAGTAAAAGCAGCATGTAACCTGCGCTGTTCTTCATCATTGAAAACAGTACGTTCAGTTGCCAGGACCTTTTTAAAACCCTTTTTCATCTCTTTTTCCATTTGACGCCTGTAGTAAGCATCAAGATTGTAGTACCTGCCACATAAAGATTAATCCAATTGTCAACCCCAATAAATATACCAAAATGATTCATTCAAGATCTTAAATCCATGTCATCTTTGCAGAACGAGTTTTCATTGATGTGTATGGCAAAGATATACCACAGGACAAAAATATTCCCAAAAAACAAATAAAAGGTATGTGGCCACAGATTATTTCTTATTTACAAAAATGAGGACAAAGGTCTCTACAGATTTAAATAAGCTAAACTAAAACTCTGCAGGAACTTACTTTTTAGAAGGGAAGGTAGTTGTGTTGTGATCCTCCATGAATCTGCATATCAGAAATCAGATTATTAGATGTAATGACTAATATGTGAATATTCAATGAGACAACAAGTCAATCATGTTGGGAATGAAAGAAATTAATGTGAGCATATACGAGTTCTTTTTCTCTTATGCACCGCCTTAAGAGTAAGCTTAACAGTTAACACACAGCAAGTTAATGTGCTATTTCTTTTCTCTTTTTTTTCTTTTTTTTCCCCATCCTTCTTTCATTTTATTTTATTTATTTATTCTCTGAGCAGCAAGTTTAGGATCTTACTCTTTGAACATCTGCTTTTCTTCCCAATTAGACAGATTCTCCAGATTCACCTGTTAAAATACCGCAATAGTTACAATTTAGGTATAGTCCACATAACCATGACATACATGTAAGTTAGGACATCAATAGATGAAGGGAAAAAGATTTGCTGCACTTCTTTTTAAAGGAGGAAAAAATGTAGTCCAACTGGCCAAGTCCAACAGGCAAGAAAGAAATGTTATCCAATTTGTTATGAAAATGTGGTTTCCACTATACTGGATACAAGACCAATAGTTCATGTGTAAACTACATGGAAAACATTTCTTGAGATAATGTAAAGAAGCAAACTTAATTTTTTGCAAGAATGGAGAGAAGGCCACAAAGAAAAAGGAAGACGAGATATGATATATGTCGCAAGGTTGCAGACAATAGAAAGTAGACCAAAATAATCACCTGCTTTACTTCTGCCAACCATGCAGTGAACTCTGGACGTTTGTTCCTGTAACAGTCATAACATCACTCACAGAAGGGAACAGGAGACCCTTAGATCACAAGATATAAAAGCCAAATTAGCTAGTTATTAAATTCAGAGTCAACTTAAAAAAATGCAAGCCATTTATTCACTTCACATTACTTTTCCCACTTTACTACTTAAAGATCTTCTGATATTCGTAATTGATAGTTTGATACCATGAAATTGAGAGTTAAGACTCTTAAGATAAATTAAAGTTTCCACAAGGAAATTAAATATATAACCATAATATCCACTCAACATGTTAACAATCTAAGAGTCTTTCAGTTACTTCAGCTTATAAACAGAAAAATACATTTTCCTAAAAGTAGAATCTTGCTGAAGTTTCGACAAGAGACAACAGCACCAATAAACCATCAATAGAAAGTGCAATGCTACGTTATAACCCTTGAAACAATAACCCCAGTTGTGAAATTTCTGCTGCTTTTATCCCAAGCAAAGCCCTACATTAAATAAAATAAACTGGTCACTGGTCACCTTGCTTCCACCAGCAACTGCTTTTATCTTCCAAGATTCCAGAAGTTGTGTCATGGTGGCATTAGCCAACAAATTTCAAAATTTTAGAAACCCTTAGACCAGAAATCATAATCAGGACAGCAAAGTATAACCTAATGTCTATGAATCCTCCTCGATGAAAGACAAAAGTTCACAATAACCATTGCCCCTCCAAAGATTCTATATTTTCAGCACATATTTAAGATTTCAGTCCAATAGACAGTAAGTTGTAAAGTTTAGTTAAAATAGGACATTTCTGAGTTTTTAAAGCATATACAACTTTCTCTCCATGATCAAATACGATGCAAAGATAGATTATTTATAGTATGCTGGAATTTTGTTGAGGAATTGTGTTCATTCTTTTCATTCCTCTTTGGCTCTTTCTGTTTTCCATGTCAAGAGAACATCCTGTTAGTAGTTATTAGTTATTACTCTTCTCCAATCTTACATGGTTCACATAACATTGTGAAAAGTTCAACAATGATCAAAAACTTTTTGAGTTTTGATGCTCAAATTTATCATCTTTCAATGAAATTCTACGACCTTGTGTAATCACACGTCTACTAATCACATAGTAATCTTATGCAATTACATATAACGCACATGTAAGCCAAGAATTTCAAAATCTACATTCTACAACATTGTTAGTTTGTCACAAACAATCAAGCAGCCTCCATGACCACACAATTCAATCATTATTATTAATCATAAGACACATTCATCTTTCACATTTTAATCAGTAAGCAAGTAAATACATACATTAAAGCATAAATCTCTTACCACATATCAGTTTCTCTTATAACACCATACTTTCCCCAAGAATTTGTCACTGCTCCTTTTTTCCCTCTATCCTCCTTCTCCTTCTTCTTCTTCTTCCGCTTCTCTTTCTTCCTTCTCTCCTCTTCCTTCTCCTTCTTCCGCTTCTTCCTCTCCTTCTCTTTCCGTCTCCTATATCTCTCTTCCTCACGCTCTCTCCTTCTCCTCCTCTCCTTCCTCTTCCTCTCCTTCCTCTCTTCCTCGCTCTCTGACACCGACTCGGAACACTCCGAATCCGAACCGGTCCGCTCGGACTCATCGTCCTCAGAACCCGATCCCGAACCGGAATCCGAATCCGATTCGCTGCTGTAGCGCCTCCGAGATTTCTTCTTCCTCCTCTGAGCTTTCTCGCCGTCCGAATCCGAGATTTTTCTCGCTTTCCTCCTCGAACTGCTGTGCTTTCTCTTGGTTTCCGAGTCTACATCCGAATTTTCTGGCGCTTTCGCCGAATCTTTCTTTGAAGGAGCTTCGTCTTTCTCAGAGCTCGCAACCTTTTTCGGCAGAGCATCGTGTCCGTTTCCATCTCTCGCCATTTTCGTCTAGCTCTAACCTTCGAGTTTCGCAGTGAGTCAAGTCGCAGGGTTGAGTCGTTAACTCGGGAAACAAGGAGCTCTTTGGTGGATTCCGATTAAATGGGCTTGGATCGAAGCCCAATCTCTGTATGGGCTATCTATTTTAGTGGGTTTTCATTAGAAGATGGCCATATGTTCAAGTCAAGCTTTTGGGAAGAAAAAATATGGTAAATTAAAAAAATAAAAATAAAAAATAAGACCAAAGGCTCACAATAATAAAGAGCCACATGATCAAAAGTTTTATGAGTTATGGATAACTTAGGGGAGTTACAATTTCAATTTATATATATATATATATATATATATATATATATATTATTTTTATTGAATTCAATGGATTCAAAACCATTTTAATAAAAAAATTTAAGAGTAAATACCTTTTTTCGTCCGTGGAATTTTTTGTGAAGCACAATTTAGTCCCTTGGTTTAAAAAAGTCACATTTCAGTGTCTGATTTTTGAAAAAAAGGGACACGTTTATCCTTCTGTTAAATCCAATGTGACGGCCCACTTGACGGACGCCAGCTGGAACGTTAAGTGGCTGAGTCACTAACGTCCTGGCCACGTGGAGAGAAAACAACGTCGTTTAGATAGGTCCCTTGTGTCTAGTTGGATGTTTGGACATGTGACCATTGCATGAAAGGGTGAGTGACCCAATATAGTCCCTGTCAAATTAGAAACCCTAAATCAGCCTAAGAATAAAAAAAAACCCAAAACATAATTTGTTGAAGATTGAAAATAGTGTCAAGTAGAAGGTGTTTACTGGCTATTTTCTGGTGCGTAGAAGAAGATGAGTATGTCATCTGGCTTGGGGGGATGAAGTGGGACTACGTCTTTTGGGTGTAGAACAACCTGACGGAATGGAGGTCGAAGGTGCAAGATGTTGGTGAGCAAGAACTGAGTATGAATGTGCAGGAAAGAATGCTGTGATGATTGCAAGTGTTGTAACAATGAAATGTTATGTACGAAATGTAGTTTTTCTTCAATGAAATTGAATGACTTGTTGACAACTGCGATGAATAAAGTTGAGAAGATGCAATGTAGTTCTGTTATTTGGGCTATAAAATGTGTTTATGTGTATAATGCTAACTTCATGATTTAATACAGTAAATGTCAAATTTGTTTCCGCAAATGGGAATTTGAGAACTGGATATTGGAACCTAATAATTTAAACTAGACCCCAACTTAGTCCCTGGAATTATGTATCGAGGGCCAAATAGGTCCTTGAAAAATGCTAGCGGGGCACATTTTGGTCCCTGACAGTTAAAATTTGGACATGACCTGTTTAGACTAAATTGGACACAAGCTGCAACTTAAAAGCTGCATTTTAAAACCTGCATTTTAATCCATGACACATTGGATTGCAGCATAAGCCAGATTGCAGCAAATGACAGTACAAAATTGAATTCAGCAAAGGAACTTGTAGTAAAAAATGCAGCAAAAGAAACTTGTAGTCAATAAAGATATCAGACAGTACAGAGACGTAATGCAGCAAAAATTGGACATGAACATATTGCATTGAAATGTGTCCAAACAGCAACGACCAAAACCCAAACATGGACCACCTGCATTGTAGCCAGAATCAAAAAGACTCATACAGAAATTCAAAAATCACCATACAGATACATATTGCAGCAAAGGGAAAAATTGATATAAAAAAGGAACTTGTAGTCATTCATAATGGAACTTGTAGTCAGTTACAATTCAAAACTCTTCCATCATAATTAAAGGCCTGCCAGAACTTATGGTCCACATAAACCATTCTAAACCATCCTTCAAACTATTCCCCTGTTGTTTTTTTTTGCTTCAAAATACTCCCAGACAGAGACATATTGTGATTCAAAAAAAAGCATATACTTCAGTTAAATGTCTTAAATACAAAAAAATGGGGGTACCAAAAAATACAGTCATGAACATTGTTGCCTATACAACAAAAAAGTGAACCCCTATACAAAAAAACTGTATCCAACAATCATTCAAGCTAGTTTTGGTGGCCTAAACCCAGGTGTGGCCATGAATGCCATAAGCCTGCTCCTTGTGCCACTGCTTGTTGCATTGACAGTTTCAGTTGACAATTGTTCTGCTGGTGGTGGGGCTGTAGGTGGTGGGCTGTTGCCCCTAACGGCTTCCTCAGGTGCCTGGGACTGCGTTGAAGGTCTTCCTTGACTCAGAGGGATCTCCTCTTCATTTGGAGCTGCTATGTTGACATTAACTGCATGTGAAGGTGCTGTTGCTCTCCTCCCTCTCTTGCTTGTAGCTGGTCCCTTACAGGTCTTGGCATAATGACCAGATTGCCCACATTTAGCACAAACTGCAGCATGTGCCCTCTTTAATTTTTTTGTTTTGCTGACTTGCTCCTCAGTTTCATCCTTCTTCCAATGCTTTTTGGGACGGCTAATGTGCCTCTGGCAAGTGTGGTTTTTCTGTGTTAAAATTGATTAGAATTGAGTCATAAGACAACAATTTAAATAAATATTTGCTATTTATATTGATTCTTTCTATGTCAATAATATTCACCTTTTGGTTGTGTTTTTACAGGAAAAAGAGGAGTGAAAATTACAAATTATAAAAATCCTCTTAATGCAACTACACACGGAATGTATCACAGTACAAATGCCAGCGGAATGGCGCAGACTGGCGCCACACCGGCGCAAACTGGCGCCGGATTACGAACTTTGCAGCGGTCAATTTTGAGTGGCGCTCAGTGGCACCAAAGTGGCGCCAATTGGCGCCACATTCATCAGCAAAATCATGGCGCTAACAGGCGCCCAAGTGGAGGAAATCTTGGCGCCACTAGGCGCCCAAAGCAAAGGGAAATTGGTGCCAAGTGGCGCCCAAAAGGTGAAGGATGGCGCCAACTGGCGCCATGTTACGAAGAATTCAGTTCTGGCTTTTCTTTTAAGACAGAGGTGTGGCGCCGGTTTGCGGGAAATTATACCGTGCTGTTCTGGGGGTATTTTTGGAAGAAAGAAAAGAGGATTATAAATAGGATCCTTATGACAGAATTAGGGATTCAGACCTATTCTTCTGAAGAGAGACGACGGCAGAGCTCCGAGAGGATTCCTGGGATCAAGTTCTTCTTCTCTTTTCTCCTTAATTTTATGCTTTTGAATATTGGATTATTTTTAGCCATGATTATGCTTCGCTAGTTCTTTTTATTGTAGTTAGGGTCACGAGCCCTATGTGAACCCTTTTTACCCTGGATTGATTTATAATTCTTCGTTTATATAATTATCTTTATCTCAACCCTGTTCGTAATTTATATTTTCTTTATTAGAATTGATCACTCTAATAGTTTATAATAGTCTGAGGGTTAGAACCCTAGATAGGGATATTGGGGTTTTCATCCTGAAAGGGGGTAGGATAACGGTTCGTATGCATGCTAGGAATAGATGTGTATTGAATTGCGGATGTCTAAATTATTGAGTTCATTGCTTAATTTTCATGAGGGGTTGCTAAGGGATTAGGATTCCAATTGAGATTAAAGGGTTAAATTGCCAAGAGATTGAGATTTAACTAATTATTTTAGATAATAATGTATCCGAGTAATTTTATAAATGAATATTGTAAATCAATCCAAAGTAAGAAGTGAGGATCATAAGGTGAGTGCGCTCTAGCTACAATATTTTTCTCATATTTTCAAAACATCAATTCTTTTTATTATTCTTTTTCTCATAATTAAAAATACAAAAACAAGTCATTATTTTCAGTTTTCGATTTCACACAAATTGACAATATTTGTCAAAACCATTTGAACTCATCCATTCTTGAAAGGACTATTAATTGATATACGATCATAGTCCCTGTGGAGACGATACTTTACTTACTATCTATATTACTTGTGCGATCGGTATACTTGCCGGTGAGCATCAACGGCTAATAGGCCTTTTCAGTGGTGGAGGAATGGGTTTAGGCGCAGATGAAGCAGGCCAATACTATTCCGAATTTATAGGGTTCAAGGTATGTGCATAAGTGACATGCAAAGCATCCACTGTCAGCCATTGATGGACATAAAGCTCTGCTGGTTCATTCTTGTGGCATATTGCAGCAATTGCATGCTCACACAGCATTCCTGTGAGCTGCCAGACATTACATGCACAAGTCTTGTAGGTAAGATTGACACCAACCCTTTCACCCTTTGCAGTCACTTCATATAAGTCTTGCTCCAAGTTCCCTGTCCAAATTGGTGTCCAGGAGTTGCTTAACACCTTCAATTGATCCAGCTTTTTCTGTTGAGCTGGGGCAATTTTACCCCTAACAGTACCCAGAATTCGTTGATGGGCAGCCATTCTCATCATGATATAGCATCTCAATTCTTCACATAGGCTGACAATGGGCTTGGACCTGTATGCAACAATTTTTGCATTCCACACCTCAGCCATGTTTTTGGTTATATTGTCACACTTGGGCCAGTGACTAAAATATGCCTTAACCCAGCATGAGGGGTGAATCTTGTTGAGGTATGCCCAAGCATCTTCATTCAACTCCTTCAATTTATCCATTGTTCTTTGGAATTGGGGCACAGTTGTGCATTGTGCAGCCTCCCATACTATTCCCCTAATGGCTTTGTCCTTCCATTGCTTAGTAAAATTCTTCCACACGTGCTGTACACAGAACCTATGATGGGCACCAGGCATGACCTCCTGTAATGCTGGTATCAAACCCTGCATTCATATATCAAGCAACAACAAAAGTGATCACACATGGCTAGTAATGTACAACTTTTAAAAAAGGAAAATACCTTTGAAAAAAACATACCTTTTGCTGATCACTTATAAAGTTCCATCCATGCACTTCACAACTGCCAATGTCTTCTTGTAGCAAGGTCAGAAACCACTTCCAATTTTCTTTGGTCTCATTGTCAACAACTGCAAAAGCAATGACATAAAAGCTCTTGTTTGCATCATCTCCCACTGCACTCAATAGTTGTCCCCCATAGTAACCTTTCAAGAAACATCCATCCAATCCAATCAATGGTCTACAACCAGCTTTGAATCCTTTCTTGCAGGCATCAAGGCAGACATACAGTTTGTTAAAAATTGGTGGGCTGTTAGGGACTGGTTGTGGAATTACTTGCATCTGGCAAGTGGAGCCAAGGTTGCTCCTCAAAAGTTCAGCTAGGTAGTCCCTTAGCTTGCCATACTGTTCCTTTTCACTTCCTTCTATGTTTTTCTTGGCCTTGTGTAGTGCCTTCCCTAATTTCTTCAGATGAACATGGACCTTGTACTCTTCCTTTAAATGCTCATAAGCCTCGACTCTTGTCATATTGGGCTGTGTGACCAGCCTTTTCTCCAACTTTGCAGCAACCCAATCCCTGGTGGCCCTTTTATTTTTGAAAATTCTACAGCAGGTGTGGTTGTCATTGAATGTCTTGACTTGGAAACAATTGAATTTGTTGCTCCAAGAGCAATATATCATCTACTCACAGTCAGCATTTGAGCACTTGGCTCTTGATCCTACCTTGTCATTCTTAAGCCATACAAACTGCCTCCCAAGACTTATATTGTAGTCTTTGACACCCTGTTTAAAGTGCTCCAAACTGGCAAACTCCATTCCAAGCTCGAGCTGTACTAGACCAAAGGGTTGCTCCTCATTAAACTTGGGAAACACTTCCCTCTCAACCTCCTCATCCCCACTTGAAGGTGGAGTCTTCAATTCTTCAGAATTGTAACCATAGCCCTGATCTTCAAATGACATATTCTACTCATCCTCTGAATCCTTTTCTTCCCTGTCACTCTTGTTAACTGTCTTTTTTCCTTATTTTCTTTCACCTTCTTTTTCAATGCAATAATTGGTTCATCATCTGTTTCGTCTTCAACACCCGGTGGCGGAGGCTTATAAGGCTCGTCTTCTACACTGTCATATGAATCACTTGATAGTCCATTGCCCTCCCTCTCTTCATATTCATCATCATGAGTCATATGGGAGTCAGACAAACTGTCAACTGAATCACCTAATACCCCCTCCTCATCAGCACTTTCAGGAAGAGTTGGATCTGTAGGCCCACCCAAAATCTCCGGAATTGCAATGCAACCATCAAAATATATGTCTATTTTGTTCCCATTACTTAAGGCAGCCTTGACCATTTGCAAAACATCAGAATCCTTTTCAAGAAGATGCAACCCAACCTCTAAATCACTCTCACTAGGCTTCAACCACCACATCCGCCTACATTTGTGGTAACCATACCCCTTGAACAGAGCTTCAAGGTCACGAAGGTTTACATAGTCTGCATCCATTTCTGGTAAATCATCCACTCTCCCATTCACATAATTCAGCTTCCCTTCATCATTCCTAACCAACACACCCCCATGATGATATCTCATGACTATATACTCATCCATCTGCATATAAAACATAACATAATCATTTTTTACACTACCATCATATTAATTTACAATATCATACAACTAATCAATTTTTATCAATATTAGACACTGTCATAAAAGTAACACACTCGATTATTTTAAATGGCTGCATTGCTAACAAATTGGGGCTTTTTTTTGTAATCACTAGACATAGCAACTTAAAATAACAACAGGGGGACCACATGCAATTAATGGTTCCAAAAATATTCTACCAAAGGGGACCACATAAAAAAAAAACCCTAACTATGTCTTGCCCTTAACCGCACATGGGGGACCACTTGACGGACAAATGACATTTTTAAACACCATTTTAAATAGGAAAGAGGGACCACAGATAATAAAGAAAGGAAAGAATCTCACGTACCTTGCACGAATGTAACCAGAGACACAACCGATTTAAGGATCTTCACCCTAAACCACACTACTTCCAAAAGCTTGCAACTTCAGAAGCCACGTACATCAACAAAGCACCCTGGGTCACCAACCTTCACCGCAAATGAAGCTCACGATCTGAGGAAATGGGGGAGGAAATGGCGGGTATGGACGACTTACTTGTGTGACTGTGTCAACTGAGTCAACAACAAAGGTTCAACTCACATGGCATTCCTCAAACGACGTCGTTCCCTTTCTACACACCTGATACAGCCTTCCAATGTAATACGACGTCGTTCCTTTCTCTCCACGTGGCCAGGACGTTAGTGACTCAGCCACTTAACGTTCCAGCTGGCGTCCGTCAAGTGGGCCGTCACATTGGATTTAACAGAAAGATAAACGTGTCCCTTTTTTTTCAAAAATCAGACACTGAAATGTGACTTTTTTAAACCGAGGGACTAAATTGTGCTTCGCAAAAATTTCCAGGGACTAAAAAGGGTATTTACTCAAAATTTAATGCTTTCGTAAAATATTTTAAAAAATATATATATTTTTTATAATTTAATTTTTTAATAAAATAATACTTTCACACAAATATAAAAGTTAAATGTAAGAAATTTTTTATTTATTTACTATATAATTCTTGAATAGTTGGTTCTATATAAGAATAATGATATTATTATTAAATAATACTTATATTGAATATTTTTATTAATTGATAATAACGATTTGATTTTTTAGTAAAAACTAGTTAAACAAGACTTTGTTTACAACTCTCAACTTTTCTAGTGTAATAACGGTTACCAATTAATGATTAATAGTTAGTAGTTAATTTCAATATTTCTCCTTTTCATTTTATAAATCTTGTCTATAAAATTGTGACAATTGATATGCTACTGAATGGATGAGATTCATCACATGACATGATCATATTAATATTAGATATGAGAATATTTATGATTTATGACTATTGTGCCCCTCATTAATTAAAAAATAACTAATTTTCCCCTAACTCAAAATATTCCACTAATTTACTAATTTATCCATGTTTAGTCGTTGCCTTAAGGTTTAATCGATTATACCACAGACATAATCGATTAAACCTTCAAAAGACCGTTGACCCGCAATATAATCGATTATATTGTGAAAAATTATTGAGAAAAAAAGAATAGAAATTATTGAAAGAAAGAAGAAGCAAAAGGAGCATAAAGACATGCACTGCTGCTAGAATTAGAGCAGAGAAAGCGGCGAGAATGACCTATCTGTCTCGAGCAACAAGGTCACACATTTTGGCGAGAGCACACCACACGGTCACCAGTTGAGCCAGTACCCTCAACGTCGACATCGTCAGAGAAGTCTCTGCACAATAGACCAAGAATAAGAACTAAAAGCCATTATTAAAGTCATTCCCCTATGGTCTTCGATAATCATAATGTCACTTAACATTTTAGGCTCATTTGGATTGCAAGTTCTTTGATGGTAATAATCATATTTACAATATTTTTTATAATAGCTCTTTATGACCGTGTCATTATTTCTCTAGCATCAAAGCTCAGAGGCAAACCAATTACGATCAGTGCCAGGAGAAAAATGGGAATTGGGTTATTTTTCTCTTTTCTTCACTTCATAATTGCAGCAATTGTAGAGACTACAAGGCGAAGAAGAGTAATCATGGAGGGATCTCATTAAATTACATGTTTTCTATTTTTCGCAAGGTAATCCATTACTTAAATAGATTATATTGCAAGTCAACACTTAAAACTTCTTTTTTAAGGTTTAATTGATTACGGTCGTGATGTGTAAGAACCCGCACCGTTAATTAAGGAAATTAATTAATTAATTATGAGAAAGTAAGAAATGATTTCATAATTGACCCTAATAATTATGATAAGGCTTAATAATATTGGAAAGTGATTAATAATGCTGAAAGTCGCTTTTCTGACGAAAAGTGCAGATAGCGGTTTTGCTACTCGGTATAAATGCGTACCGATGAAGTATCCCGGAAAATTATAATAAGTGCATGAATATTTCTAGAATAATATGTAGGACTGTGATTTCAAGTTTCAAGGTAAAATAATGAGAACTGGTGCCAGAACTGATACTGGCTATGTAAAAGCGTGTACCGAAAAGGTGCTGCGAAAAATAAAATAAAAATCAATCTTAGAAAAATGAGTAGGTTCAGAATCCTAAGTTTGGGATTAAAATGCTAATCGTAGCTATTATTGTTAATACTGGGTGTCTAAACTTAAACTGCCTATATATATGCTCTTTTGGCACTAAACCCTAGGTATCATTTCTGTTGTTACGTGAGTGAGTGGCTGATCAGTTTCCCTTCACTGTTCCATTTCCTTTTCTTCCCCTTTTGTGAGCCAAGATACCATTTTTCTTCCTCTTCCCTTCACCTAAACACTCTAGCTTGTGGGAGTTGGTCTTGTGAGGATGAGGAGTGTCTCATTTCTGAGATTGTGGTCTCTGCGGTGAGGTGGAGTTGCTGTCTTGGAGCTGTCTTCTTGGGGTTTGAGGTGGTGTGAGCCTTGTTCATACCATTGGAGGCTCCAAGAAGTCTTTTTGTTGGTGAAAGGTCTAAGCTTTTGGTGTTAATTCGTGGCTCGACAAAGTCAGTGTTGTTGTGCTGTGTAGAGGACCCCTAGTATGCCTCATTTTCGGAGTTTTGGAGCCTTAGAGGTATTCATGATCACCTCTTTATCATTTTGATGATTTAAGCTTGTTTAATCGGTTAAAAAGTAAAACTAGGATAATTTAAGTAAAAGAAATGTGTTTCTGAGTTCTTAACATGCTTATGAATATCTGTTTAGGGAGTCATTGGACTCCCAATCACATTTGTACCCTTAAAAATGGGTTTATGCAGCTCTCTGTTCGAAATTCTGCATTATGTTGGAGAAGTATTCGAATACTTTTCGTGTAGTATTCGAATACTTGTCCTCAGGTAGTCGAATACTCCTTGGTGGAGTATTGGGATACTTTTCTGGGAAGAAAAGTATTCTGATACCTATGAAGAAGTATTTGAATACTGGAAAGTATTCGAATACAGTGGATTTTGGTATTCGGAGACTGTGGTATTCAGATACTTGGGGTGTTGGTATTCGAATACCTTGTGGTATTCGAATACTTTAGTGAAAGTAATCGAATACTTTCTGGAGACAAGGAGTATTCGAATACTCATCGGGGAGTATTCGAATACCTCCTGCAGAAACAACATAAAATGACTTAAAATGAGATGGAAAGCCTTAATCACTTAATGTAACCTTGGTGAATGGTTATTGATGATTATTACTGTATAAACAGATTGTGATTGTGCTGTTTGTGGGCTTTGAGCTAGTGTGAGCTTGGCTTGGATAGTTAGCTTGCGAGGTAAGCTTTCATGTCATCGGATTAGCCATTGTTTGTTCCACCATATCCCATGGGGGGGATGGTTTATATGCATGATGTGTTTTCATGTACTGTTTTATTGAAATGCTATGGAGCTATTAAGTGCAAAATGCTTATGATATGTATGTGGTGTTTCGCCTAGCCAAGAAGCCATATCTGTTGCATTACACTGGTTTTGGAACTGATATTGAATTACTGCTTTTAGGACTTATATTGCACATGTAAGTGAGCTTAGGGTGGAAGATCCTTGAGGACCCCTTGCCTTACTGAGATTTCTGTTTAGAGATCTCACCCCACGTTTGGGGCGCTTATTTCAGGTTCAGGTAATGCGGGGGTTGAGACCTCTAACGGCAGGAGGCCAGAGCTTAGTTGATTGATGTTTATCTGTTATGATGATTGTGATGAGATGCTGGATATGCCTGTTGTTTTATGCTTTTAGCTTGTTATCGTTATCATGCTGTTTGTATTGAGACTTGATGAGTATGTTGGAGGAGCATGGAGTTTGTCCATGCCACATTGATTTGACAATGTCTTAGTTTAGATTGGAGTTGTAATAATGTATCAGGATATTGTCCGGGCTACGTGTTGTAGTCCCGTGATTTTTAAATACTCCCTGTTAACTTATATATTGAGGTTTTCCAGTTAGATGTCTATTTGCAATTTACATACAGGCGATGTTTTGGAAATGAATTAAGTAATTCAACTTGGTAAGGATAATGACGTCATAATTGAAAAGAAAAAGAATATTCTACATTATTTAATTAAGCGTGGCTTAATACGATGACATGTTAACAAATCGGGTATACACGGGGTATTACATGATGTACTCGATTAAATATTCAGTCAACGGTCAAACAATGATAGATTGGTGGAATATATTAGGACAGGGTAAACTGATTATTTTTTAATTAACGAGGGACATAATAGCCAAAAAGCCAAATATCTATTCACATATGACTTATTCTTTCCTGAAATATTAATTATTATTTATTAAGAAAATGATTTTTCTTTTAACATTTAAATTTGGATAACTCAGATAATATAAATTCATACTTTAATATAAAATTATATTTTTTATATTATATAAATTTTGATATAACTGTTTTTTAAATATTATATATATATATATATTAATGAATAAAAAATAATTATAAACAAAACAAAATATTTTTAACTTAAAATTGTTCAAAACAACAATTAAAATAAATAAATAAATTTTTTATTGAATTGTTAAATATATATTTATTACATATATTCTATAAAACTATATATGTAAAGTATATTTTTATTATTATATTATACTTATAATTCATTTATAGTTATTAATATTTAAATTAATACATTTTATGTAATATATATATATATATATATATATATATATATATATATATATATATATATATATATATATATATATATATATATGGGGTTGTAGTTTGTCCTTTAACATGACACAAACAAATTTTCTACACACACATTTTGTAGAAAAAAAACTATTAATGAATAGCGAAATTATATATATATATATATATATATATATATATATATATATATATATATATATATTATACAATCACTTTTTCTACAACGTAACTCTATAACATTACACGAAATGAATCTCTATAACATTACACAATCACTTTTCGTACAACATAACTCTTATAAACCCCATATATATATATATAATGATAATTTTGATAGCGAAATTTTTGACTTATGAATAAACCTCATCCCATCTCGCAGAATTATAAGACTTTGGGTTTGGAATTAATAAAAACATTACTAGAAAGTGAACTTAATAAATTAGGCTTATATATCAGAACTTAGGAATTAATCCACGTTAAAGTCCATTTTGATAGTTGCAGGGTACATATTCGTGTCAAGACTGAATAGGAACGGTGACAAATATTTTGATATTTTAATGTAATAGGATTCATTTCTTGAAGGGAACGTGGACAACACTGAACACACGGTGCAATACTGATGGAACAATTGTCAAAGTCACAGAACAGATATTATGTCTTCTGTATACCGTCCTGTTAGTATATAGGTGTCCTAAAGACAATCTGTTACATCAGATGAACACCTTTTACTACTTATATTTCATGATTTATTTAATATATGAGCACATTTTATCTTTTTCATATTTTTGTCTCGCCTTAATATTAGGTTAATATGCGATTAAAGATAAAAGCCCCAGGAAAAGAACAGGTGTTCATGTGAGGATCTATGATAGGGATCATGATTATGAGGACTCGAGGACACCACATGTCTATTGCCTAAAATATGTTCCTAGTCTTGAATCACCAAGAGAGGGCATTGGTGATCTCAATAAGACTAGTACGACATCTTCTACTTGTATGGAGATACAAGGTAGGGACCTCATGGTATGCATGTATGGTGATACCTTAGCTGATGTCGTAGGTGGATCTGTTCAGGAACAGATAGCACTGAACTAACTCGCAGAGAGACTCCACAAGAATTTCACTAAGTATCATTGGATTTGTTTAGTCTCTCATCGTTTGGTAGTGCGGATCGTCCTAGACTTAAGGATGTCATCGAACACTATGTCCTAGGGTTATACTTTGACTGTACAACTCTATCCGCCTGAAACATGGGGAGAACAGTGTACTCTTGGGTATAACTTGAATACATGAGTCTAGATGGACATGCCGAGAGGACTCATAGTCCCCTATAAGGGATTAGTCGTTCACAAGACCGGTGGAACTTGGATGACTTCTAATTGACTCAGGAATCTATGCATAGTAAGTGATCATGAGGAGTCATGATCAATCTTAGAGTCAATAGAAAAAGATTCCTAGTTCTATGAAAAGCTATATTTAGTCAACAAGAGAGATGATACTATTTCCTTGCTCTCGACTAAATGTGAATGACGATATGAGGGATGATTCCGACACGGTATCCAAATTAGAAAGGTAGATCACTTGGTCAACTCAGTTAGTTCTGGGGCCGCAGAGCATTGCTAGTGTCTTATATGGTCATTAAATGAATTTGGTCTGTTAAAAGAGTTTAATTGGTCCAAGTTCATTTATGTCAGTGACTAATTGGGCCTAATGGGTCACACACAAAGGTTATTCCTTGTTGCAAGCAGGTTTGGGCCAATAATAAGTTATTGGGTTTTATCAAGACTATGAGTTGAATTGGATTCCAAACCCAATCAAAAACATGAGCCACATTTGGCCCTTTAGAGCAAAATTGTTTCTTGCTAATGGGATCAAATGTTTAGTTAGGCCCAGCAGGGTCTTTGGGCCATGGATCCTAGAAAGTCAAAAGTTGATTTGACCAAAATAAGTTTTGGACAAAATTTGAAATTTGAATTTTGAAATTTGAATTTTGAAATTTTGAATTTTGAAATTCGAATTCAAATTTAAATTACGAAATTCGAAATTGAAATTTTGAAATTTGAATTTTGAAATTTTGAATTTCAAATTTGAATTCAAAATTTGAATTACGAACTAGGATAACAATGAAGTTTAAAATTTGAATTTAAAGTTTGAAAAGTTTAAAATTTGAATTTGAAATTTGAACTCATGAGATTGGTTTGTTGATTGATATCTAATGAAGATTGAATATAGATTTTCTGAACAGTTTTGTCTGAATTTAGAATTTAAACAATACTGTTGGAGCTACAAAATGGAGAAGATCATGGTGATGAATTTCGAAATTTTGAAGATGGTTCTTCTATAATCTAATTCAAAATTTCAACACTTGAATTTCATATTTTCAGCTCTTGGAATTTTTTTAAATTTTAGAGCCTCTGGAGAGATGTTGATTTCGAATTTTTAGCAAAAATTGGTGGAAGAGATATTCTCTCAAACTACTCAATCTTTCAATATCTTTGAAGATTTGTTTTTAAATTTAATATTCTGATTTTTTAAATTAAGAATCTTTAAAAGATCACTTGTGAAGATATAAGAAAGCAAGCATCTTTTCAGGGTCTACAAGAGACTGAAAAATCGCCCCTCTCTACATGAGAAGCTCCTCTGTGTTTTTTTGAAAACAGATCATCACCTATTCTTCTCCATTTTTCACCCCACACCTAATCTCAAGACAACAATCACAGTCTTGAGAAAATTAATCAAACACTTGTAAATCCTCTAGCCTTCATTCGCCTAGCAAGTAATTAAGGGCAAAGGAGGATCAAGTAGAAGAGTTCTCTGCTGCGACATTGGAGATAGCTGTGTGGACTATTGTTAGAGGGCATAAGCCTTTTGAAGCCTACAGAAGATCGGAATAAGGTAATTCTAAATCCTCTCGTGTTTCAATGAGCGTTTTCTTTATAAATCACATGAGGGCATAGATTGTCTATGCATTCCGCTTTCAGAATGTCTGCGTACTGCTTGCTTCAATGTCTGCGGAGCTTCAGCGTCAACATGAGCATATGGATGCTCCCTCTATTATCCTACATCTGAAAGAGCTGTATGATAAGCAGGGAATGGTTGAACGCTTTGAAACCTCCAAGGAGCTGTTTGGCTGTAAGATGGTTGAGGGTACTGCGGTGGGACCGCATGTCCTCAAGATGATAGGGCTGATAGAGAAGCTTGCTTCTCTTGGTTTTATCATGGACCATGAGCTGAGTATAGACTTGGTCTTACAGTCGTTGCCACCTTCCTTTAATGGCTTTGTGGTTAATTATTATATGAATAAGGTAGAATCAACACTTGCTGAGTTGTTTAGTCTACTCACCACTGCTGAGGGTGCTGTTAA
The DNA here is from genome assembly GCF_033153095.1 of Gastrolobium bilobum. Classification (NCBI taxonomy): domain Eukaryota; kingdom Viridiplantae; phylum Streptophyta; class Magnoliopsida; order Fabales; family Fabaceae; genus Gastrolobium; species Gastrolobium bilobum. Next base: position 3,558 of record NW_026897257.1, on the reverse strand, counting down.
GAAGAACAGGACCCAGGTTCTTCTGATTGGCAAGGCCAAGGGTAAGAACAAGTCTTTGAGGACAGACAAGCTCAAACCCAAGGGTCAAGTGAAGAAGAAGAAGGTCAAGGGGAAGAAGGAAAAGTCAAAGGATAAGGCTGATGCTATATGCTTCCACTGTCAGAAACCAGAACATTGGAAGAGGAACTGCCCGTTGTACCTTGAGAGCATCAAGGGGAAGAAGCATGGTGATGCTACTACCTCAGGTATGTTTACTATAGAAATTAATTTTTCAAGTGTTGATTCAACTTCATGCGTATTAGATACCGGATGTGGTTCTCATATTTGCAATATGTTGCAGGTGCTTAAAAACCCGAGGAGGTTGGAGAAGGACGAGGTGAATCTCCGGGTCGGTAATGGAGCAAGAGTTGCTGCCTTAGCTGTAGGAGATGTAGACCTTATTTTGCCTATGGGTTTTGTCTTACGCTTGTTTAATTGTTTCTATGTTCCGTCTATTTTCCGAAACATTATTTCTATTTCCCGTTTAGAACAGTATGGTTTTAACTTTATAATAAAGGATGGCAAGTTTTCTGTCATTATGAATGATTCTGTTTATGCTTGCGCATCACGGGTTAATGGTTTATACGTTTTGGATTTAGATACGAATAGTGACGTTCTTAGTATACAAACTAAGAAACCTAGATTAGATAGTAGATCCTATCTCTGGCATTGTAGATTAGGACACATCAATGAGACGAGATTGTCTAGACTCCATCAGGATGGTTATCTAGATTCCATGGATTTTGAATCCTACGGACCTTGTGAATCTTGTTTGGCTGGTAAGATGACGAAGACCAAGATTGATAAATTGGCGAGTCATAGAGCCAATGAGTTATTGGAACTCATTCATTCTGATGTATGACCTATGTCTACGCAGGCTAGAGGAGGATTTTTCTATTTCATTACCTTTACTGATGATAAGTCCAGATACGGATATGTGTACCTTATGAGGCACAAATCCGAGGCCTTTGAAAAGTTCAAAGAGTTTAGGAATGAAGTAGAGAAACAACTTGGCAAGATGATTAAGACACTACGATCAGATCGGGGTAGTGAATATATGAGTCAAGAGTTTCAGAATTATCTAAGAGAGAATGGGATTCTCTCACAGTTGACGGCTCCTTACACACCGCATCAAAACGGTGTGTCTGAAAGGAGGAACCGACCCTTGTTAGACATGGTACGGTCTATGATGAGTAGTACGAAGGTCCCAAAATTGTTTTGGGGATTCGCTCTTGATACAACGGTATATCTTCTTAATAGGGTTCCGTCTAAGTCTGTTCCGACTACCCCATATGAGATATGGAGGGGCAGGAAGCCCAACTTGAGTAACCTCAAGGTATGGGGCTGTCCAGCTTATGTCAAGACCCTAGCACCTGAGAAATTAGGAGCTAGGAGCGCATTGTGCTTCTTTGTAGGCTATCCCAAAGAAACTAAGGGATACTACTTTTACTACCATGAGGACAACAAGGTAATTGTGTCCAAGAATGCTACTTTCCTTGAGCAGGATTTGATCTCTCAAGGAGATAGTGGGAGTAAGGTAGAACTTGAAGAAATTCGAGACCTACAGGATCAGACAGCGGAGCCCGAGTCTGTTGATCAGGCGATGCCTCAATTAGAGGCAGTAGACACCCAGCCCCGTAGGAGCGCTAGGATTACTCGTCCACCTGATTGGTACGGATTTGTGATTGAGAATCAGCAAACCGTTGAGGATGACGAGCCTACTTCCTACACTGAGGCGGTCAAGGATGCTGACTCCTCAGAATGGCAGACAGCTATGGAATCCGAAATAGATTCGATGCATCAGAACAAGGTATGGACCTTGGTTCCACCACCTGAAGGAATAGTTCCTATTGGGTGTAAGTGGGTCTTCAAGAGGAAGACTGATGCTGATGGCAACATTCAGACCTATAAAGCTAGGTTGGTTGCGAAGGGTTACCGTCAAAGGCAAGGAATTGACTTTGAGGAAACCTTCTCACCTGTTGTCATGATCAAGTCTATTAGCATTATGCTAGCTATAGCTACATATCACGACTATGAGATTTGGAAGATGGATTTCAAAACCGCCTTCTTGAATGGTTTCTTGAAGGAGGAAGTGTACATGACACAACCTGAGGGTTTTGAGTCCAAAGGCCAGGAGCATATGGTATGCAAACTTCAGAAATCGATATATGGGCTAAAGCAAGCTTCCAGAAGCTGGAATCTTCGTTTTGATGAAGTTGTAAAGAGTTATGGCTTTATCAAGAATGAGGATGAACCATGTGTTTACAAGAAGGTTAGTGGGAGCACTGCTGTTTTCCTTGTGCTTTATGTAGATGACATATTGCTCATCGGAAATGACATTCCCATGTTGCAATCCACGAAGATTTGGTTGTCAGAAAACTTCACCATGAAGGATATGGGAGAAGCGGCCTATATACTGGGTATAAAGATCTATAGAGATAGGTCTAAGAGGTTGCTTGGATTATCCCAATCCACATACATAGATAAGATGCTAAAGAGGTTTAGCATGGAGGGGTCGAAAAGGGGTTTTCTTCCCGTCAGTCATGGTGTTCACCTTTCTAAAGCGATGTGTCCAAAGACACCGGCTGAACGGGAACGCATGGAGAGGATTCCATATGCATCAGCAATTGGATCCATCATGTATGCCATGTTGTGTACGAGACCATATGTCTCTTATGCTTTGAGCATAACGAGCCGATACCAGGCTGATCCTGGAGAGGATCACTGGAAGGCCGTGAAGACAATCCTGAAGTACTTAAGAAGAACTAAGGATTTGTTTTTGGTTTATGGTGGAAGTGATGAGCTAAAAGTGAAGGGGTTCACTGATGCCAGTTTTCAGAGTGACAGAGATGACTGTAAATCCCAGTCAGGATTTGTCTACACCTTAAATGGTGGAGCAATCTGTTGGAAGAGTTCCAAAGGAGACCACGAGACCTTGCAGCTTCAGAAGCTGCTAAGGAGGCAGTCTGGATCAAAGTTCGAACTTGGAGTGGTTCCTAGCATAGTTGATCCAATACTCATGTATTGTGACAACACTGGCGCGAAGCCCCGGAACCCCGGTCTCACCAAAGGTCCAAACATGTGCTCTGGAAGTATCACCTCATCCGAGAAATTATTGAAAGGCTGGAGATAAAGATGGATTACGTTCCCACAGATAACAATTTGGCCGATTCTCTGACGAAGGGTCTCTCTCAGAGAAAACATGATAGTCATTATGAGTCTTTAGGTTTGACACGTCGACTTGATTGACTCTAGGCCAAGTGGGAGATTGTTAGTATATAGGTGTCCTAGAGACAATCTGTTACATCAGATGAACACCTTTTACTACTTATATTTCATGATTTATTTAATATATGAGCACATTTTATCTTTTTCATATTTTTGTCTCGCCTTAATATTAGGTTAATATGCGATTAAAGATAAAAGCCCAGGAATAGAACAGGTGTTCATGTGAGGATCTATGATAGGGATCATGATCATGAGGACTCGAGGACACCACATGTCTATTGCCTAGAGTAT